>NC_065581.1:67548646-68177313 GCF_024542745.1 Macaca thibetana thibetana | reverse complement strand
TGATATTTAACTCATGGCAATCTTTTTTTTTCCAATATGTTTGGTAAGAAAATTGTGTAGAACCAACCAAACCAATAACATAATAGAAAATAAAACCTTTGAAAGAAAAGTGCTAAAATAAATTATTTTAAAGCTCCCCTACTCAGAAAGACAGCACTTAAGTTGTAGTATTTAAATAATTCCCTCGGAACTGCTATTTTTTTAGGAAAAAAAAAATCTGTCACATTCAGACTCAGAATAGCAGCACATGCATTCACTTCACAAAGATTTACTGAGCGTCTACTACATCAACACACTGTTAAAGGCTCTGGGGATATAGTAGTAAACTAAACAGATAATATCCAGCCATCATGGAACTTATACTCCTATGGAAAACAGTATACAACAGGCAAACATGTGAAAGTAATAGTGTATCATGTGGTGAATTTTATGGAGAAAATGGATAGGGAGTACAGGTGAGAAAGGGGGAGGGAAAGGTAGTTATCATTTGGTCAGGGAAAGTTCTACTTGACTAGTGATCTGAAGTTGGGGGAACAAACCATGCAGCTATCTGGGGAAAGAGTAATTAAGGTAAAGGGAACAATAAGCACAAAGGCCTTGAAGAATGATACGGTTTCTTCACGTTTGCATTGAGGCATTCCTTAAGAAATGTTTAATGCATGTTTAAGAAATATCAAGGAAAACCTGGTGCAATGGCATGTGCTTATAGTCCCAGCTACCTGGGAGGCTAAGGCAGAAGGGATGCTCGAGCCCAGGAATTCAAGGCTGCAGTGCTGGAGTCACTGCACTCCAGCCTGGGCAGTAAAACAAGACCCAATCTCTAAAAAATAAAAAGAAATACTGGGCAATAAAACAAGACCCAATCTCTAAAAAATAAAAATACCAAGGAGGGTCCAAACAAACAAACAAAAGAGTCTATAAAGGGCCACTTTTACATCCCTATAAAATATAATAAAAGTTTACTCAGAAATGTTTTTAAGTGGTTGCTGCCCAAACAACCTATTCCCTAAGAATAAAACAGCACGATCAGCACTGCTGGGGATAGGCCCCCAAATCTGGCCATAAACTGGCCCCAAAACTGGCCATAAACAAAATCTCTGCAGCACTGTAACATGTTTGTGATGGCCATGACGCCCCATGCTGAAGGTTGTGGGTTTACCAGAATGAGGGCAAGGAACACTTAGCCCACCCACTGTGGAAAACCCACTTAAAGGCATTCCTGAACCACAAACAATAGCATGAGCGATCTGTGCCTTAAGGACATGCTCCTGCTGCAGATAACTAGCCAGAGCCCATCCCTTTATTTCAGCCCATCCCTTTGTTTCCAGTAAGGAATACTTTTAGTTAATCTATAATCTATAGAAACAATGCTTATCACTGGCTGTCAATAAATATGTGGGTAAATCTCTGTTTGGGGCTCTCAGCTCTGAAAGCTGTGAGTCCCCTGATTTCCCACTCCACACGCTATATTTCTGTGTGTGTCTTTAATTCCTCTAGCGCCGCTGGGTTAGGGTCTCCCTGACCAAGCTGGTCTCGGCACAGTACATACACATAGTTCTATCGTTTTTAAATCAGTGCTCAGCACATGCTTAGTAAGTATGAAAGAAAGACAAGAAAGAAAGGATTAAAGCTAAGTGAGGAAAACAATGCTAGGATTCCTCCAAAGGATGTTCTGGGCATGCACTACTGTTCTGTCAGGCACTGGAAAGGGTCAAATGGCAAAAATAAAAATAATTTGCTCTCTACTACTCCCTACTCTCCCTAAAATTCAAAGTCAAATTGTAGGATATAGCGTAGGCAAATATATTAACAGAGACTCCCGGCCATTAGTTATCTCAGAAGGCAACCTCTTTACAAATGCTCTAATTTCAATCTAACAGTATGCTTTATTTATGTGGCACTGCCCTTCCTTAGTACTTGTAGAGCTTGACAAATTTGTTGTCCCTGACATTCTTGGGACAATTGATGAAATGTAAGTTCTATAGATATCAATGATAATTTCCTGATTTTAATAAACGTACTGTCATCATGTAAAGTCTTTGTTATTAGGAGATGATATGGTTTGGCTGGGTCCTTATCCAAATCTCAACTTGAATTGTATCTCCCAGAATTCCCATGTGTTGCGGGAGGGACCCAGGGCAAGGTAATTGAATCATGGGGGCTGGTCTTTCCCATGCTATTCTTGCTATAGTTAATAAGTCTCATGAAATCTGATGGGTTTATCAGAGGTTCCCACTTTTGCTTCTTCCTCATTTTCTTTTGCTGCCACCATGTAAGAAGCACCTTTCACTTCCCACCATGATTCTGAGGCCTCTCCAGCCATGTGGAACTGTAAGTCCAATCAAACCACTTTTTCTTCCCAGGCTCAGTTATGTCTTTATCAGCAGCATGAAAACAGACTAATACAGTAAACTGGTACCAGTAGAGCAGGGCGCTACTGAAAAGATACCCAAAAATGTGGAAGCAAATTTGGAACTGGGGAACAGGCAGAGGTTGGAACAGTTTGGAAGGCTCAGAAGACAGTAAAATGTGGGAAAGTTCGGAACCTCCTAGAGACTTGTTGAATGGCTTTGCCCAAAATGCTGATAGCAATACAGACAATACGGTCCAGGCTGTGGTGGTCTCAGATGGAGATGAGGAACTTGTTGGGAACTGGAGTAAGGTGACTCTTGTTATGTTTTAGTAAAGAGATTGGTGGCATTTTGCCCCTGTCCTGGAGGTTTGTGGAACTTTGAACTTGAGAAAGACGATTTAGGGTATCTGGCGGAAAAAATTTCTAAGCAGCAAAGCATTCAAGAGGTGACTTGGGTTCTGTTAAAGGCATTCAGTTTTATAAGGGAAGCAGAGCATAAAAGTCTGGAAAAAATTTTGCAGCCTGACTATGAGACAGAAAAGAAAAACCCATTTCCTAGGGAGAAATTCAAGCCAGTTGCAGCAATTTGCATAAGTAGCAAGGAGCCTAATTTGCATAAGTAGCAAGGAGTCTACAAATCATTTTCATAGAACAAGTCCTTTTCTCTCTAACCTCATACTTTTCTTGCTAATTTCATCTACTACTGTTAAGAGTCCATAAGATATCAAGATATTAATCCCCATGACCATGGAGAAAATGCCTCCAGGCCATGTCAGAGACCTTCACAGCAGCCCCTCCCATCACAGGTGAGGAGGCCCAGGAGGAAAAAGTGGTTTCATGGGCGGGGCCTACGGTCCCCATGCTGTGTGCAGCCTAGGGACTTGGTGCCCTATGTCCCAGCCTCTCTGCTCCAGCTGTGGCTGAAAGGGGCCAATGTACAGCTCAGGCTGTGGCTTCAGAGGGTGGAAGCCCCAAACCTTGGCAGCTTCCACGTGGTGTTGAGCCTGCAGGGAAACAGATGTCAAGAACTGAAGTTTGGAAACCTCTGCCTAGATTTCAGAAGGTGTATGGAAATGCCTAGATGCCCAGGCAAAGTTTGCTGCAGGGGCAGGGTCCTCATGGAGAACCTCTGCTAGGGCCTTGTGGAAGGGAAATGTGGGGTCAGAGCCCCCACTGGGGCACCCTAGTGGGGTCAAAGTCCCTACTGGGGCACCGCCTAGTAGAGCTATGAGAAGAGGGCCACCATCCTCCAGATCCCAGAATGGCAAATCCACTAACAATTTGGGTCATGTGCTGAGAAAAGCCACAGACGCTAAACACCAGCCCGTGAAAGCAGCCGGGAAGGAGGCTGTACCCTGCAAAACCACAGGGGCAGAGGTGCCCAAGACCATGGAAACCCACCTCTTGCATCAGCATGACCTCGATGCAAGACCTGCAGTCCGTGGAGATCATTTTGGAGCCTTAAAATTTGACTGCCCTGCTGGATTTCAGACTTGCATGGGCCCTGTAACCCCCTTTGTTTTGGCCAATTTCTCCCATTTGGAACAGCTGTATTTACCCAATACCCGTATCCCCATTGTATCTGGGAAGTAACTACCTTGCTTTTGATTTTATTTTACATGCTCATAGGCAGAAGGGACTTGCCTTGTCTCAGATGAGACTTTGGACTGTGGACTTTTGGGTTAATTCTGAAATGAGTTAAGACTCTGGGGGACTGTTGGGAAAGCAGGATTGGTCTTGAAATGTAAGGACATACAATTTGGCAGGGGCCAGGGGCAGAATGATATGGTTTGGCTGCATCCCCATCCAAATCTCAACTGGACTTGTAAATGCCAGAATTCCCACGTGTTGTAGGAGGGACCCAGGGCAAGGTAATTGAATCATGGGGGCTAGTCTTTCCCACGCTATTCTCATTATAGTTAGTAAGTCTCATGAGATCTGATGGGTTTTGAGGGGTTTCCACTTTTGCTTCTTCATTTTCTCTCGCTGCCACCATGTAAGAAGTGCCTTTTGCCTCCCACCATGATTCTAAGGCCTCCCCAGCCATATGAACTGTAAGTCCAGTTAAACATCTTTTCCCTCCCAGTCTCGGGTATGTCTTAAGCAGCAGTGTGAAAACCGACTAACACAGGAGACAAATGATGAAATATTCAGGGATATAGGAGCATTTTGGTTCTAAGTTCAGAGGGGAAATGTGTGTGTGTGTACACATATATAAAGGGCAAAGAGAATAAATGGGGTAAAATGTTACCATTTGAATCTGGACAGGAGATTCAATGGTGGAAGAGAGTACTGTATTAATACAGTTTCCTTCATTTCATTCTTGCTTCCATTTACAAAAATGAATAAAAAATGAGAACACTTGTAACCATTCAATAAGACAATTATAATAAAAAGAATTTTTTAAAAAATTATCCCTGTATCCACACTATGAAGATCAGTTTCTTCATTTCGAAATACAAATACCACCATCTACTATATTCAGGTAACTGCTATGAGTATCAAAGGACAAAATACATATAATGAAAGCACTCTATAACTACAAATCACTTGCATAGAACAAGTCCTTTTCTCTGTATCCCATACTTTTCCTTGCTAATTTCACCTGCTACTGTTAAGAGTCCATAAGATACCAAACCTTTAACTCCAAAAATCTACATTTCCTTAGTCATGCAATTCCACTGACTATGTTATAAAATCGTTTTTCAAATAATGTTTTATCATAATCGTTTTAAGGAGAAATCACACTTTAAAAATACACATTAATTACTGGATACTTGTCAAGATGAGAAAAACAAGAAAGGACTTTTTAAAATAAGAAAATGTGGCGTATCTCTAGCCTTCATCCCTTCTCCAAGCAACACATTTTTTTTTTTTTTTTTATTTGAGATGGAGTCTTACACTATCGCCCAGGCTGGAATGCAGTGGCATGATCTCGGCTCACTGCAACCTCCACTTCCCGGTTCAAGGGATTTTCCTGCCTCAGCCTCCCAAGTAGCTGGGATTACAGATGCCCGCCACCATGCCCAGCTAATTGTTTGTATTTTTAGTAGAGACAGGGTTGGACCATTTGGCCAGGCCGGTCTCAAACTCCTGACCTTGTGATTCGCCCACCTTGGCCTCCCAAAGTGCTGGGATTATAGGTATGAGCCACTGTGCTCAGCCCCAAGCATCACATTCTTATAACCAACTTGGATAATGCCAATTAAACATATCCAAGATGGAATTCATTTCTCCATTCAGCCCTTCCCTCTCTCTTCCTCCCTCCAACATTGCTTTTCCACACTCCCCCAACTTAGTTGGTGATGTAAGGGGAGAAATAAGAATGTCATTCTTGCTCCTCTCTTTCTTTCATTATCCTTAACCATTTAATCAAGCAAATATCTTGATTATTTTATCTTCTCTTTTCAAATTCATGACTTTACCCTCATCCCAGCTGGACCTCTGCCCCAATTCAGGATCTCATTAGCTACAATGTCCTCCTAGTTCCAAACACTGCTTCTCAGATTCATTAACCCATCAGATAAAATTAAATTTAATATGCATACGTACACATGTGTGCATGCCTGGTTACCAGTAAACAATACAATTTTTTAAGTCAGAAGGGGAAAAAAAACACCAAAAAAATTGGAAGGGGAGCTTGTGGAGCTTGTGGGGAGGAGGGAATAATAATAAAAGTCATTTTATTTTAGTCATTGCTGCTATAAAAATCTGCTCTGTGAAAACCGTCATGTGACAATTCATCTAACTTTTTCCTTTCCTAATGAACAGCACTAAAATAGACATATAATATAAACTTCCTGAAATTCCATATATTATTTTCTCATCCTCGAGTATTTAATCTTCTAAGAGAATATACCCAGGAAAAATAAGAATCAATTCTTAAATATGCCACGCTAGTAAAATGTATTGTTTTTTTTAAATACTCCTGGTTTCTATCTGAATGGCATAACCAGAAACAAAACCACCTAAAAATGTGATCTGAAAATGTGTTAGCAGTGACATCAGCAAGATGATGGAAAAGGAAGCCCGTGGCTTTACTTCCTCCCACAGAAGCACTGAATAAACATCTATACACAGATCAATTTCCTCTGAGAGAAAGCCAGAAACTGGCTGAGTCTCCTATACATGGGACAACTGAGAAAACATCCACATCCAAACAGGTAGAGAAAGTTTAGACACACTTGCACACAAACCCCTCCCTGTGCACTCTGCCAAACAATCACGAAGGAATCCCCAACACCCAGCTTCTAACTAAGGAGTGAAGGGTTGGAACACGCATATAGTGACCCAACTTTTGCAGTTCTCTTAGAGGATCTGGTTCCTAAATCACCTAGCTCTAAGAGCAACAGGGTCTTGGTATTCATGAGTTTTTCTGAACTGTGGACAACAAGAGACAGTGCAGCCTAAATAAGTGTGCAGGCATCTGCCACAGATCCTCTCTCCAGCTTAGTGTGGAATGAATGGGAGATAAGCCCTGGCTCTCAGCTTCTCCGGAAAGACAGAATGAACTGCAACACACATCTAACACACTAATCTTCCCACCTGCATCTCAAGAAACTGGCTTCTAACTCATCTAGCAGAACCTGGCACACCCTAATTCCTGGAGACCAGTAAGAAAGAACAAAGAGTGTAGTTTGGACACACAAAAAGATTTTAGAGGTACCTAGAAACTGGCTGGCCTAACTGGTAAGAATCATCTACACAACACCAGTCTCGCAAGACTAGTAGAGGCAGTAGTCTTATCTAACGCACAGAAGCCAAAACCAAGAGTAAGGGAAATAAAGAAACAGAGAAATATGTTCCAGATAAAAGAACCATGTAAATTTTCAGAAACTGACCCTAAGGAAATGATATGTAATTTACCCAACAAGGAATTTCGAAAAATGGTCATAAAGATGATCACTGAGCTCAACAGAGCAATGCATAAACAAACTGAGAACTCAACCCCGTGACAGAACATATTTTGAAAGCACCAAACAGAAATTATACAAATGAAAAAACATAATAACTGAACCAAAAAGTCAGAAGATGAGTCCAGTAACAGACTAGATCAAGCAGAAGAAAAGATCAGTGAACTCAAAGAGGTCACTAGAAATCATCCAATCTGAAAAGCAAAAGTAAAAAAGAATGAAAAAGAGTAAAGACAGCTGAAGGCAGGGGCCTCCAACCCCCAGGCCACAGACCAATACAGATATTGGTCTGCAGCCTATTAGGAACCAGGCCACACAGCAGGAGATGAGTGGTGGGCGAGTAAGCAAAGTTGAGTTCCACCACCCCTCAGATCAGCAGTGGCATGAGATTCTCATAAAAGCACAAACTGTTGTGAACTGCACATGCAAGGGATCCAGGGCACATGCTCCTTATGAGAATCTAATGCCTGTCACTGTCTCCCATCACCCTCAGATGGGACCACATAGCTGCAGGAAAACAAGCTCAGGGCTCCCATTTATTCTACATTATGGTGAGTATGTAGTAATAATAGAAATTAAGTGCTCAATACATTCATGTTTATAGCAGCACAATTCGCAATTGCAAAAATGTGGATCAAATGCCCATCAACAAGTAGATAAACTGCGGTATGTATATGTATGATGGAATACAACTGAGCCATAGAAAGGAATGAATTAATGGCATTCGCAGCAACCTGGATGTGATTGGAGACCATTATTCTAAGTGAAGTAATTCAGGAATGGAAATTACGCTCCCACTCATAAGTGGGAGCTAAGCTATGAGGATTCAAAGGCATAAGAAAGATACAATGGACTTTGAGGACTGGGGGAGAAGGGTGGGAAAGGGGTGAGGGATAAAAGACTACAAATTGGGTTTAGTGCTCGAGTGATGACAGTACACCAAAATCTTACAAATCACACTAAAGAACTTACTCATGTAACCAAATACCACTTGTTCCCCCAAAACCTATGGAAATTAAAATAAAACAGAAATAAAGTGCACAATAAATGTAATGCACTTGAATCATCCCAAAACCCTCCACCTCTCCCACCTACCCTACTCCACCACCCCGAGTCCATGGAAAAACTGTCTTCCACAAGACCGGTCCCTGGTGCCAAAAAAGTTGGGGACTGCTGGCTGACTTAAGGGACTTAAGTGAAGCCATCACAATACAGGCATTATCAGAGTTGCAAAAAAAGAGAAAGAAAAGGACTAAAAACACATTCAAAGACATAATGGCTGAAAACTTCCCATGCCTGGGAAAGAAAATACAAATCCAGATTCAGGAAGACAAATTGATACCAAATAGGATTACTCCAAAGAAACCCACACAGGCCAGATGTGGTGGCTCATGCCCATAATCCCAACACTTTGGGAGGCCAACACAGCTGGATTGAGCCCAGGAGTTTGAGACTAGCCTGGGCAACATGGAAAAACACTGTCTCCACACAAAATACAAAATTAGCCTGGCATGCTGGCAAGTGCTTGTGGTCGCAGCAACTAGGGTGACTGAGGTAGGAGGTCCTGAGCCTAGGGAGGTCAAGGCTACAGTGAGCCATGATCACACCACTGCGCTCCAGCCTGGGCAACACAGTAAGATCCTGTCTCAAAAAAAAAAAAAAAAAAAAAAAAAAAAACAGGAAAAAAAAAAAAACCCACACAGAGGCAATACATTATCATCAAATTGTCAAAAATTAAAGACAGAGAGGATTTTGCAAGCAGTAAGAAAGAAAGAAGCAACTTGCTAAGTACAGGGGAATCTCTGTATCTTATTAGATTTTTGAACAGAAACCTTGCAGGCTGAAGGGAATAGAATTATATATGCAAAGTGCTGAAAGAAAAAAAAAATTGTCAGCCAAGAATACTATACCCAGCAATCCTGTCCTCTAAAGCTGAAGGGGCGATAAAGGTGTTCTCAGACCAATAAAAGCCGGGGTGCTTTATCACCACTATACCTGCCTTGCAAGCATGCTAAAGGTTGTTCTTCAAGTTGAAATGAAAAGATGCTAAACAACAACATATATGTTTTTTGTTTTTTATACCAAAAAAAGTATAAAACTTGTTAGTAAAGTTAAATATACAGGCAAAATAAAAAGAATATTTTATTACTATAACAGTGAAGTTAATTATAATCCTAGTATAAAACCTAAAAGACAAAAGTACTAAAAATAACTCTAAATTATCTTAAATACATAATACAATAGATCTAAATTGTGACTCAATAACATATAATTTGAGGGTAAGGAAGGTAAAAATGAGAGCTCCCGCATGGAAAGAAGTTAAGCTGTTATCAGCTTAACACGGATAATGATAAGATATTTGATACAAGTCTTCTGGTAACTACAAAAAAAAACACCTATAGAAGTTACACAAAGAATCATAACATTATAAAAAAGCAACAAGACAACAGGAGAGAAAAAGGACAAAATAACTACAAAACAAACAGAAAACAGTTAACGAAACAGCAACAGTAAATCCTTGTCAATAATTACTTTAAATGTAAATGGACTAAACTCTCCAATAAAAAGATACAGTAGCTAAATAAATTTTTTTTAAAAATCCAACTACACATTGTCTACAAGAAACTAATTTTAGATTCAAGGACACACATAGGCTGAAAGTGAAGGAATAGAAAAGAATAGTCCATGCAAATGGTACCCAAAAAAGTGGCTATATTTACATCAAAGTACACTGTAAGTCAAAAACTGTCTCTAGAGACAAAAAAGGTCATTACACAATGACAAAAGGATCAATTCAACAAGAAGATGTAACAATTGTAAACAAATACACACCCAACATCAGAGCACCCAAGTATATAAAGCAATTACTGACAGAACTGAAAGAAGAAACTGATAGCAATACCGTAAAAGTAGAAGACTTCAGTACCTCATTTTCAATAATAGACAGGACATCCAGACAAAAAAATTAATAAAGAAACAGGGGGCTTGAACAACACTACACACCAAATAAACTTGACAAGCCTATACAGAACTTTCTACTCAACAGAAGAATATACGTTCTTTTCAAGTGTACATAAAATATTCTCCAGGACAGATCACATTAGGTCACCAAACAAGTCTTAACAAATTTAAGAAGTCCAAAATAACATCATCAAGTACCTTGTCCAACAACAATGGAATTGCACTAGATAACAACAAGAACATGGGAAAATTCACAAATACTAAATAACTCACTCTTGAACAACCACTAGGTCAAACAGTAAATCAAAAGAGAATTTTTTAAATATCTCAGGATAAACAAAAACAAAAAGAGAACAAACCAAAACTTACGTGATACAGCAAAAGCAGTAATAGGAAATTTTGTAGTGATAAATGCCTGTATTAAAAAATCTCAAAATAACCTAACTATACACCTCAAGGAGTTAGAATAAGAACAGACTTAACCCAAAGTTAGCAGAAGAAAGGAAGTAAAAAACCATAGATAAATCAAATAAAGCATAGAAAAACCACAGGAAAAAAAATCAACAAAACTAAGAATTGGTTGTTGAAAAAATAAAGTTGACAAACTCCTAGGCAGACTAAGATAAAGAGAGAGAAGACTCAAAATCAGAAATGAAAGAGGAAGCATTACAAAGGATATCTCTGAAATATAAAAAATCACAGGATGGGTGCAGCAGCTCACGCCTGTAATTCCAGCACTTTGGGAAGTCGAGGTGGGTGGATCATTTGAGGTCAGAAGTTCAAGACCAGCCTGACCAACATGGTGACACCCCATCTCTACTAAAAATACAAAAAATTATTCAGGTGTGGTGGCACATGCCTGTAATCTCAGCTACTCAGGAGGCTGAGGAAAGAATCGCTTGAACCCGGAAGGCAGAGGTTGCAGTGAACCGAGATTGCGCCACTGCACTCCAGCCTAGGTGACAGAGTGAGATTCTGTCTCCAAAAAAAAAAAGGAAAGAAAAGAAATAAAAAAATAAGGAACTACTAATAAACAACTAGGTGCCAATAAATAAATTGAATAACCTAAAGGAAACAGATAAATTCCTAGGAACATAAAACCTATCAAGACTGAATCAAGAAGAAACAGAATCTCCTGAACAGTCAAATTACAAATACAGATGAAAGCAGCAATCAATAACCTCTTAACAAAAAAAAATCCAAGACTAGATGGCTTCACAGCTGAATCCTACCAAACACTCAAAGAAGAATTAACACCAACCCCTCTTAAAGTTTCCCAAAAAATAGAAGTACAGGGAGTATCTCCAAATTCATAGTATGAAGCCAGTATCACTCTCAGGACAGTACCAAAGCTGGACAAAGACGCCACAAGGAAAGAAAGCTGTAAGCCAACATCTCTGATGAGCACACATGCAAAAATCTTCAATAAAATACTAGCAAACCAAATTCAACAACACATTAAAAAGATAATACACTTTGACCAAGTGGGATTTTCCCCTGGGATATAAGGTTGGCTTAACATACACAAATCAATCAAGGTGATTACCCCTCATTAACAGAATGAATGACACAAGCCACATGATCATCTCAATAAATGAACAAAAAAGCATTTGACAAAAGTTCGACATCTTTTCATAATAAAAACTTTCAACAGAACTATAGAAGGAAACTTCCTCAACATAATAAAGGCCATTTATGAAAAACCCAAAGCAAACATCATAATCTGTGGGGGAGAACTGAAAGCTTTTCTTCCAAGATCTGGTACGAGAAAAGGATATCTATTCTCACCACTTCTATTGAACACAGAATCGGAAATATTAGCAAGACCAATCAGACAAAAGATATAAACAGCATCCAAATCAGAAAGGAAAAGGTAAACTTATCCTTATTTGCAGAAAACATAATCCTTTATGTAGAAAATACTAATGACTCCATTAAAATAAATAAATAAATATATATATATTAGGCCAGGTGAGGGTCCTAGCATTTTGGGAGGACGAGGCAGGTGGATCACCGGAGGTCAAGAGTTCGAGACCAGCCTGCCAAACGTGGTGAAACTCTGTCTCTACTAAAAACACAAAAATTGGCCAGGCATGGTGGCAGGCGCCCGTAATCCCAGCTACTTAGGAGGCTGAGGCAGGAGAATCGCTTGAACCCGGGAGGCAGAGGTTGCAGTGAGCAGAGATCGCACCCATGCACTCCAGCCTGGGCAACAAGAGTCAAACTCCGTCTCAAAAAAAAAAAAAAAAAAAGAGCTAATAAATGAATTCAGTAAAGTAGAATACAAAATCAACATACAAAAATCAGCTGCATTTATTTATACCAATAGTGATCGATCTGAAAGAGAAAACAGAATAAAAGAATAAAATACAGTCAGGCTGTACATAATGACCTTTCAATCAATGACAGACCACATTTACAGTGATAGTTCCATGAAATTATTATGGAAATAAAAAATTCCTATTGCCTAGAGACACTGTAATTATTGTGACATGGTAGCACAACATATTACTAACATGTCTGTGGTAATGTTGGTGTAAATAAGCCTACTACACTGCCAGTCGAATAAAAGTACAGCACATACAATTATGTACTTGATAATAAATGACTACGGTACTGGTTTATGTATTTACTATACTTTTTACTGTTAATTTAGAATGTACTCCTTCTACTTATTAAAAAAAGTTAACTGTGAAACAGCCTCAGGTAGGCCCTTCAGGAGGTATTCCAGAAGATGGCATTATTACTATAGGAAATGACAGCTCCATGTGCGTTACTGCCCTTGAAGACCTTCCATGGGGTAAGATGTGAAGGTGAAAGAGGGATACTAAAAATCCTGAACCTGTGGAGTCCTAGGCTAATATGGGTGTTTGCGTCTTAGTTTTGAACAAAAAAGCTTAAAAAGTAAAAAAGCAATAATAACAAAAACTTACAGAATAAGGATATAAAGAAAATTGTTGTATAGCTGTACAATGTGTGTCTTAAACTATTACAAGAGTCAAGAAGTTTAAAAAATTTTTTAAGTTTTTAAAGTTACAGTAAGCTAAGGTTAATTTATTAAACAATAAATGTTAATATAAATTTATTCTAGCCTAAGTGTACAGTGTTTACAAAGCCTACATTAATGTCTTACGCCTTCACATTCAGTCACTATTCACTCACTGACTTACCCAGAGCAACTGACAATTCTGCAAGCTCCATTCATGGTAAGTGCCCTGTATGTGTGTACCGTTTTTAATCTTTTTTTTTTTTTTTTTTTGAGATGGAGTCTCGCTCTGTCACCAGACTGGAGTGCAGTGACACAATCTCGGCTCACTGCAACCTCCACCTCCCGGGTTCAAGCGATTCTCCTACCTCAGCCTCCCGAGTAGCTGGGACAATGGGTGCATGCCACCGTGCCCAGCTAATTTTTGTATTTTTAGTAGAGATAGGGTTTCACCATGTTGGCCAGGATGGTCTCTATCTCTTGACCTCATGATCCACCCACCTCAGCCTCCCAAAGTGCTGGGATTACAGGTGTGAGCCACCGCACCCAGCCGTTTTTTACCTTTTATAGCAATTTGTACTGTACCTTTTCCAGGTTTAATTGTTTTGATATATAAACACCATGTGCTACAATTGCCTACAGTATTCAGTACAGTAACACGCTATACAGGTTTGTCGCCTAGGAGCAACAGGCTATACCATGACAGCCAAGATGCAGAGACAGCTAGTTTGTGTGGGTACACTCTGAGTTTCCCACGATGATGAAATCACCTAATGACTCATCTCTCAGAATTTACCCCATCATTAAGTAATGAATGACTGAAGTTAGGAATAAACCTAACCAGGGAATGAAAGATATGTACCCTGAAAACTATAAAACACTGATTTAAAAAAAAAATTGAAGACAAATGGAACGATACCTTGTGTTCATGAATTGGAAGAATTATATTGTTAAAATGTCCATGCTACCTAAAACAATATACAAACAAATGCAATTCCAATGACATTTTTCACAGAAATAGAAAAAAACTGTAAAATCTGTATGAAACCACAAAAGGCCCCAAGTAGTCAAAACAATCTTAAGAAAGAAAAATAAGGTTGGAGGCATCACACTTCTTGATTTCAAATCATATTATAGGATGGGTGCAGTGGCTCACACCTGTAATCCCAACACTTTGGGAAACTGAGCCAGGAGGATTACTTGTGCCCAGGAGCTTGAGATCAGCCTGGGCAAAACAGACCTGTCTCTACAAAAAATTTCAAAATTAACCAGGCATGCTGGCACACACCTGCAGTCGCAGGCTCAGGTGGGAGGAACTTGAGCCAGGGAAGTCAAGGCTACAATGAGCCATGATCATGCTACTGTATTCTAGCATGGGCAACAGAGCAACAGCCTGTCTCAAAAGAAAAAAAAAAAGTATTATAAAGCTAGAGTAATCAAAACAATATGGTATGGGCATAAAAATAGACACAGACTAATGAAACAGCATAGAAAGCCAGAAATAAATCCAAGCACATATGGTCAAGTAATTCCTGACAAGCCTGCCAAGAAGACACAATGGCGGAAGTACACTCTCTTCAATAAACAGGGTTGGGAAAACTAAATATCTAATGCAAAAGAATGAAACTGGACCCTTATACCACACACACACACACACACACACACACACACACACACCCCTCCTTAGAAGAAAATATAGCGAAAACCTCCTTCATACTGATTGACAACGATTTAGAGCTATCACAGAAAAAGCTCAAGCCACAAAAGCAAAAATAAGTGGGACTACATCAAACTAAAAGTCTTTTGCAATGCAAAGGAAACAATCAACAAAATGAAAAGGCAGCCTACAGATTGGGACAAAATATTTGCAAACCGTATCTCTGTTAAGAAGTTAATATCTAAAAAAATTTTTAAAACTTATTAGCAAAAAACGAAACCAAAAAAACACTTTTAAAAAAACAGGCAAAGGACCTGAATAGACATTTTTCCAAAGAAGGCATAAAAATGGCCAACACGGCCGGGCGCAGTGGCTCACGCCTGTAATCCCAGCACTTTGGGAAGCTGAGGCGGGTGGATCACGAGGTCAGGAGATCGAGACCATCCTGGCGAACATGGTGAAACCCCATCTCTACTAAAAATACAAAAAAATTAGCCGGGCGTGGTGGCGGGCACCTGTAGTCCCAACTGCTCGGGAGGCTGAGGCAGGAGAATGGCGTAAGCCCAGGACGCGGAGGTTGCAATGAGCCGAGATCGCGCCACTGCACTCCAGCCTGGGTGACAGAGTGAGACTCCGTCTCAAAAATAAATATAAATAAATAAATAAATGTTTAAAATGTGTTACATTAACAATGTTAGGTTTCAGATGTCTATTTTCAAGTTTTTTAAATGGCAAAATAGTTTGCTTTTGAAAATAACTATTTAGTTTGCTTTTCACAAAGGCAACAGTAAAAGGCCTTTACTGCTATGTTACTTAAGAGATCACGCTCTCAATAGCTTTCAGGCTGACTTTCAACATAGATCAATTTCGCCTATCATTCCTTTTAGCTAAAAAAAAAAAAAAAAAAGTTAATGAGGATAATATAAAAGTTTTATTTAGGATTACTAATTTAAGATTAACATCCTTTATTACTGAAATAATAAATCACATTCATGAAAAGAGAAAGAATGGACACAAGTGAATACATTCAGAGATGATGTTTATTCATTTTGTTAAACAAATCAAGCTCAAATGTTCCATGCTTATGTGATGAAAATATGACAAAATCTCATGAATCCAAATTCCAGTACATCATAATTGGAATAAAGTTACTCTAATAGTATAAAAACTAATTTATAACAAGAGAAACCATTAATGTCAAAAGCAGCTGATAAACAAAAACTATTGCTAAAATCAAAGAAAAACCCAGAATAAGGAAAGACAAACATATGTGGCAAAATATAAAACAGCTATATTCCTAATCCTAAATTTTATTCTAACATCATTCTAATGACTAATGATTAAATTCCAGAAACTATATTAAACATTGGTTTATTCGATATATCCTGGGGCTATACATTAGCAACTCATTTATTCTACTTCCTCTTTTACTTGTGAATTCTAGATCCCATTATTATTTGACCATATATTCATGCCAAAAATCTAACAATACATGTAACACAAAATAATTCAGAAAATGGTGTGGGCATCTTAATCTGGATTAATAGAGAGCGCCATCTGGTGGTACAATGAAAGTTTAATATATTTTTTCATTTGTTTAAAGGCATGTATTAAATACAAATAGGGTTATGCAATTCTCAAAAATCGTAATTATGCAAATATTTTCAGTGTACAGAAAAGCAGAGAGAAAATTTGCCAACAAAACAACCAAAAATATGAACCCACTTTACCTCTTTAACCTCTATATAACATGATGGTTTACCAGAGAGCAGCTAGATAAAATATGCCAGTTTACTATGGTATGTCTACTTCACATGAACCAATGACAAGTTCAAAAAATGTATTATTAACAAACACGATCTTCACTAAAAACAAGAAGTTAGTTGACTGGTTTTAACTTAAGATAAAAATCTAGTTGGGGGGAAAGGACTTATTTTTACTCTAAGACTTCATTTTTTTGTTTCTCTTGTATCATATAAAACCAGAGCAATAAACCCCAACAATAAATGTTTCTCTAAAAAAATCAAAATTGGATCCACCAACTTCATTGTCAAAAATCCTGATATATCATGAGGCCAAAATATGAACAGAATGATGAAGTTTGGTACCTCTCTTTCCCTTTTGGTGTTTCTAATTATCCCATTATCCAAGACTTTCTTCTCTTCCTAACCACCAAGTGCTGTCATTCTGCCCCATTCAAGCCTTCATTTCTTGGTAGAAATGCCAGACTGTCATACTTTACACAATCATAATGGACTGAGTTCATGAAGTAGTTACCCACTAAAGGCAGTGTAACAGCTCTTCTACAAAGAACAACCTGGGTTTGCTTTATCAATCAGACGCTTACGGCTATGGAACTGTAGACAAATTTTATAGGCTTCTCTAAAACCTCAGTTTCCACACTAAAAAAATACAGAAAGTTGATCTATACCTTGTAGGTTCAGGGCCTTTGAAATTAAAGGGCGTGAAATACATAACTACCTGGCACAAAGAACGCTATACCTGTCACTCCCCTCCCTTTTACTGACAAGGCCATTCTGCCACTCCTTAAACACTTTAAGTAATAGAATGTTTCCTACTCGCTGTCTACTCCAACTATGTGCAGTTATATTAGTTAGAAAATTCTCTTGGCCGGGCGCGGTGGCTCAAGCCTGTAATCCCAGCACTTTGGGAGACCGAGACGGGCGGATCACGAGGTCGGAAGATCGAGACCATCCTGGCTAACACGGTGAAACCCCGTCTCTACTAAAAAAAATACAAAAAAAACTAGCCGGGCGAAGTGGCGGGTGCCTGTAGTCCCAGCTACTCGGGAGGCTGAGGCAGGAGAATGGCGTGAACCCGAGAGGAGGAGCTTGCAGTGAGCTGAGATCCGGCCACTGCACTCCAGCCTGGGTGACAGAGCAAGACTCCGTCTCAAAAAAAAAAAAAAAAAAAAAAAAATTCTCTCAAACTGGCAAGAAAATGCCAAGAGTTCAATGAAAAGATCATAATGGCCCCGGCGTGGCGGCTCACACCTATAATCCCAACAGTTTGGGTGGCCGAGGCAGAGGGATCGCCTGAGGTCAGGAGTTTGAGACCAGTCTGGCCAACATGATGAAACCCCACCTCTACTAAAACTACAAAAAAATCAGCTGGGCATGGTGGCGGGCACCTGTAATCCCAGCTACTTGGGAGGCTGAGGCAGGAGAATCGCTTGAACCCAGGAGGTGGAAGTTGCAGTGACCCAAGATCATACCACTTCACTCCAGTCTGGGCAACAGAGCAAGACTCTGTCTAAAAAAAGAAGAAAAAAGAAAAAAAAAATCATAATGAACTGAAATAGTTGGAGAAAATTTCATTCAAAAAACATTCCATAAATGCAGTATAACTTTGAACTGGGCCTGGAAAGATGGATGAGATTTGGAGGACGGGGAAAGACTCAGAAGCTTAATTGTTCATTCACTCATTCATTGACTCACTGTCATCAAAAATGTGGCTAATGCTTACTGTGTGCCAAGAACTTTCTAGGTACTGGGTATCCTGAGGGAAATAAAACAGATGAGAGTCTGCCATCATGAACTACACATCGCAAGAGAGCAGGACAGAGACAAGTTAGATGTTTGTCTTTGGATGCCTGCCTATTCAATTAATAGCACGTTTCAGCTTGAAGTGGAAAAATTAACTAAAACAATCAATGTCTCTGTATATTAGAACTGCTGCTTAAAAGTTTTGATGTAAGGAGAAGCAGAAACTGATAGCTAAAATGATACTCTGAATTAGCTGCAGAGTCTAACTACTTTCTTGTCTTTCAAGCTCACAAATAATGGATATGGTTGACTAATCCCACTTAATGTCTTTGATATCAGTAACAATGAAAACTGCCATATCAAGATTTTTAACAAATACAATTGTGGAACATATTAGCTTTGTTTGCATTTTAGCAGGAAGAATAAACTCAAAGACTAAGGCAAATTCTGTACCAGTTTGACAACAGCAAACTATAATTACGTAAACAGATGTTTTCACCATTCTATGAAATGGAATGAGATGTTATTTGAAACACAGACAATTTAAATAACTTGCTGCAGAATATAACCAAACGTTTTGACTTGAAAAAAATCTGTGATATTAGCAGTCAGCAAAGTAACATCAAATTTACATATGAAGAGCACAGCACATCACAGGAGATTTCCTCTATAAGTTGATTCAGACTTCAGAGAATCAGGAGGAGTAATGGATTAACTTGTTTTGTATCATTCACTTAGCAGTATCAAGCTTTCACTGCAACAGAAGGGTACTAGTAACATCAATAGTTTTCATTTTCCCCTGTATTTTGTTAGTAGCTCTAAAAATCACAAGAGGACAGATGTTATAAATAAATTTAAATATAACTATTCTCTTCAATGAGCCCAGGAAAAATGTAAGTTTCAATAAAAAGAAACAAGGGGTTTAAAAGTAATTTTCTTTTCATACCTTTTTTCTATTAAAATACTATATTGAGTTCTGTTTTCTAATCAAAATATGAAGGAACATACATTGAAATTTGCCCAATCGACTAAAGCAACTTTAAATCCAAACAAAATATATAACACATTCCTGAAAAAACTGGAAATCAAGATATGGAAAACAAACTAGGTGAGAGCCTTACAATGAACTCAGCTTACTGTCCAGGGAAAGTGTCCAGGCCATGGCAAAGGGAAGATAAATCCAGGGGCAGCCCAGTGGCCTCCCTAATTCCAGGAAATGGATCTAGGAGTTCACAAAGACTAAGGTGGCTGAATTTCACAAGGCAGCATGCAAGAGGAGAGAGATGCACAGAGAGAAAACTCCTTAAATATGCAAAAGGTCATCACTTGAGTATTCAATTGAGTACTGATTGGTGCACGTGTGAGGAAACTACAGAAGGCAGGGAAAATCCCACCCAAAACAATTAGAGGAAACTAACTTGAAAACTTTATTATTAATGGATCATCAGATGTGGTATTCGGAAGAATTTTTGCCTCACTAATGGAAAAATTAATTCTATAAAGTCCTGTAGTCTCACCTAGTAAAGCTTAAAAGCAAGATCTGAAAAAGTCAGGCTATTTCCAAGTAACTTAACTGCATCCAAGAAAAAAGATGATAAATATTTATAAAAATACAAAAATATCAGGAACCGATAAACAAAATTCACCATATTAGCATTCAATTGAAAAGGGCTGGCTGAGCACAGTGGCTCACACCTGTAATCCCAGCACTTTCAGAGGCCAAGTCAGGCGGATCACTTGAGGTCAGTTCAAGACCAATCTGGCCAACATACAAACCCTGTCTCTACTAAAAATACAAAACTTAGTTGAGCATGGTGACAGGCATCTGTAATCCCAGCTCCCTGGGAGGCTGAAGCAGGAGAATCACTTGAGCCTGGGAGGCAGAGGTTGCAGTGAGCCAAGATCGTGTCACTGAACTCCAGCCTGGGTGACAGAGGGTGACTCTGTCTCCAAAAAAAAAACAGTCATGAAAAAAGGAAAACATAATCTATAAAAAGGAGGAAAGTCAATCAATTGAAACAAACCCTCAAATTACACTGATGATTGAATTAGCAGGCAAGGCACAAAATCCATTATCATTGACTTCTATATGTTCAAGAAGCTATAAGAAAGAGTGAACATGTGGCCAGGCACAGTGGCTCATGCATGTAATCCCAGTACTCTGGGAGGCCAAAGCAGGTGAACTGCTTGCACTCAGGATTTCGAGACCAGCCTGAGCAACAGGGCCGAGACCTGTCTCTATAACAAATACAAAAATAAACCAGGTGTGGTGGTGTGCACCTGTAGTCCCAGTTATTCAGGAGGCTGAGGTGGGAGGATGGCTTGAGCCTGGGAGGTTGCAGTGAGCTGAGATCACACCACTCAACTCCAGCCTGGGCAATAGAGCCAGACTCTGCCTCAAAAAAGAAAAAAGAAGAAGAAGAAGAAGAAAGAAAGGTTAAACATGTGAAGAGGCATGAAGTGCATGTGTGTGTGGACACAAAACACCCAAATCAAACTTCTATAAGATGCAAACTATAATGACTGGGATAAGAACTACACTGGACAGAATTAAGAGATGAGACAATCAAGAAGAAAAAACTGTTAAAAGGATGTGAAGACAAAGCAATAGCAACTATCTAAAATGAAACAAAGAATAAACAGACCCCCCTCAGAAAAAAAAAAATAAAAAAGCATATAACTGAGCTGTGCAGCAATTTCAGCAACCTAATTAACTTTTACTTGGAATCCCCAAATTAAGCGGGGGTGGCAAAAAAAGTAAAATAATTGCAGAATTTTTTCCAAATGCATTGAAAACTATAAACCCATAGAACCAAGAACCTCAAAGGAACCCCAAAGGCAGGTGAATCACTTGAGGCTAGGAGTTTGAGACCGGCCTGGCCAATGTGGTGAAACTCCGTCTCTACTAAAAACACCACTCCCTCCAATCCCAGGTGGCACAGCTCACAAAAAAAAAAAAAAAAAAAAAAAAAAAAAAAAAAAAAAAAAACATGAGGAAAGCTACCAAAAGACAATTCATAATCCAACTGATTAAAACTAAGCATAAACAGAAAAAAATCTTAAAAGAAGCTGGGGGAAAAGGCATTACGGACAAAGGAACATATAATGATGACAGATTTCTCACAAAATCAATGGAAACTCACAAACAGCAAAACACCTTAAAAGTACTGAAAGTAAAATAGTGTCAACCTAGAACTTTTTGCCATACTAAAACACATTTTGAAAACAAAGGTGAAATAAAGGTCAGGAAAGTAATCAATGAAGTAGGAGGAGGCAGAGCAAGAAGACCAAACAGAACCAATAATCATCTCCCCTGTAGGAACACCAAATTGAACAACTATCCACACAAGAAATCACCTTCATAAGAACCAAAGTATCTGGTTTTAATATCATATTGAGAAAAGGGGCACTGGTTAGGAAAGACAGTTTTGAATTGCCTACACCACCCGCCTCAACCCCCTGGGCAGCAGCTGTATGGCACGGAGAGAGAATCTGTGTGCTTGGGGAAGGGAGAGCACAGTGATTGTGGGACTCTACATTGAAACTCAGTCCTGCCAGTCATGGTGGGAAGTGACACAGGGCAGAAATCAGCTGGGGGCCAAGGAAGGAACTATTATACCAGCCCTAACCAGAGGAAAATCATCCATCCCAGCAGTAAGAACCTGAGTTCTGGCTAGGCCCACCAGTGCATGCTAAAGCACTCTGGGGTCTTAAATAAACTTGAAAGGCAGTCTTCGCCACAAGGACTGCAATTCCTAGGCAAGTCCTGGTGTTGTGCTGGGCTTGGAGCCAG
The DNA here is from genome assembly GCF_024542745.1 of Macaca thibetana thibetana. NCBI lineage: Eukaryota > Metazoa > Chordata > Mammalia > Primates > Cercopithecidae > Macaca > Macaca thibetana. The sequence goes on along the minus strand of NC_065581.1, from coordinate 68,155,144 downwards.
TGGACTTGGGGTTCACGTGACCTAGAAAGACACCAGATCAGGCATGGTGGCTCACGCCTGTGATCCAGAGCCGGGTGGATCACTTGAGCTCAGGAGTTCAAGACCAGCCTGGGCAACATGGCAAAACCTGTCTCTACCAAAAACACAAAAAAATTAGCCAGGCATGATGGTGTGTGCCTGTAGTACCAGCTACTAGGGAGGCTGAGGTAGGAGGATTGCTTGAGCCTAGGAGGTGGAGGATGCAGTGAGCTGAGACACCAGCTGGGGCAGCCAAGGGAGTGCTTGCATCACCACTCCCCCAATCCCAGGTGCACAGCTCACAGCTCTAGGAGAGACTCCTTCCTTCTGCGTGAGGAGAGAAGAGGGGAGGGTAAAGAGGACTTTGTCTTGCAACTTGGATACCAACTTATCCTCAAGAGAATGGAGCACCAGGCAGAGTCCTGAGGCCCCCATTCCAGGACCTAGCTCCCCGATGACAATTCTAGACACACCCTGGGCCAGAAGGGAACCTACTACCTTGAAGGGAAGGACACAGTTCTGGCAGGATCCCTTACCTGCTGACTAAAGAGCCCTTGGGTCTTGAATAAATACCAGTAGGCAATACTTGCTGGTACTTGCTAGTAGCCAGGTAGAACTTGCTGCAGGTCTTGGGTAAGACCTAGTGCCATGCAGACTTCAAGCATGACCCAGCATGTTCACAGCTGTGCTGGCTATGGGGATAGACTCCTTCTCTATTAGGTCATTCTTGTGTTACTATAAATAAATATGTGAGGCTGGGTAATTTACAAAGAAAAGAGGTTTAGGCCGGGTGCCGTGGCTCACGCCTGTAATCCCAGCAATTTGGGAGGCCAAGGTGGGTGGATCACTTGAGGCCAGGTGTTTGAGACCGGCCAGCCAATATGGTGAAACTCAGTCTCTACTAAAAACACAAAAATTAGCCAGGCATGGTGGTACATACCTGTAATCACAGCTACTCTGGAGGCTGAGGCACAAGAATTGCTTGAACCTGCGAGGTGGAGGTTGCAGTGAACCGAGATCAAGCCACTACACTCCAGCCTGGATGACAGTGAGACCATCTCAAAAAAGAAAAGAGGTTTAATTGGTTCACTGTTCTGCAGGCTGTACAATTATGGCACCAGCATGTGCTTGGCTTCTGGGGAAGTCTCAGGGAGCTTTTACTCATGATAGAAGGTGAAGCAGGTGCTTGCAGGCTGTATGGCAAAAGAAGGAGCAAGGGGCAGAGGGAGGTGCCACACACTTTTAAATAATCATATCTCATGAGAACTCACTCACTATCTCAAAAACAGCACGAAGCTACAAGGAATCCATTCCTGTGACCCACAAACCTCCCACCAGGCCCCACCTCCAACATTGGGGATTACAACATCTCAACCCGAGACTTGGGTGTGACAAATATCCAAACCATATCACCTTCTGCTTGAGGAAAGGAAAGGGAATAATAAAGGGGACTTTGTCTTACAGCTTGGTTGCCAGCTAAGTCACAGTGGGGTGGAGCACCAAGCAGGCTCCTAGGATCCCGGATTCCAAGCCTTGGCTCCTGGATGGCATTTCTGGGCCCACCCTGGGCCAAAGAGGAGCCCACTGCCCTGAAGGGAGAGACCCAGGCCAGGCAACATTTGCTACAAACTCACTGAAGAGCCCTCGGGTCTTAAATGAACATCAGCAGTGGCGAGGCAGCACTCACCACAGGCCTTGGGCGGTGGGGGTCACAAGGAAAGACTCCTACTTGAAGAAAGGAGAGGAAGAACAGAAAGAACTTTGTCTTGCAGCTCGGATGTCAGCTCAGCCACAGCAGAACAGAGCATTAAGTAGATTCCTAAGATTCCTGACTCCAGGCCCTGGTTCTCAGACATTTCTGGACCCACCTTGGGCCAGTGGGGAGCTCACTGTCCTGAAGGGAAGATAAAAGCCAGGCTGGATTCACTACCTGCTGACTGAAGAGCCCTTGGGCCTTGAGTGAACATCAGTGGTAGCCAGGCAGTGGTCGCCACAGGTCCTGGGTAAGACTCAGTGCTATGCTGGTTTCAAGTCTAATCCAGCACAGTCCCAGTGGTGGTGGTCACATGGGTACTTGTTTCATCCCTCCCTCAGCCACAGGAGACTCTGCACGGAGAGAGAAACTCCATTTGTTTGGAGAAAAGTAAGGGAAGAAAACAAGAGTCTCTGCCTGGTAATCCAGGGGATTCTCTCAGATCTCACCTAAAACCACCAAAGCAGTACCTCTACTGGTCTGCAAGAGTCTGTGTTCCCCCTAATGCAGATGCAGCTGTAGTGAACAAAGACTTAGATCAGGACACTCAATTCCTTTGTATAGCTGGACAACCTTCCCAAGAAGGATGAGGACAAACAAGCCTAGACAGCAAAGACCACAATAAATATCTAACTCTTCAATGCCCAGACATCAACAAACATCCACAAGCATCAAGACCATCCAAGAAAACATGACCTCCCCAAATGAACTAAATAAGGCACAAATGATCAATCCCAGAGTGTCAGAGATATGTGACCTTCCAGGCAGAGAATTCTAAACAGCTGTTTTGACGCAGCTCAACAAAACTCAACATAACACTGAGAAGGAATTCAGAATTCTATCGGATCAATTTAACAAGAGATTGAAATAACTTAAAAATCAAGAAGAAATTCTGAACCTGAAAAATTCAACTGACATACTGAAGAATGCATCAGAGTCTCTCAACAGAATTGATCAAGCAGAAGAAATAATTCGTAAGCTTGAAGCAGGCTATTTCAAAATACAGTCAGAAGAGACAAAAGAATAAAAGGATAAAAAAGAATGAAGCATGCCTACGAAATCTAGAAAACAGTCCTAAAATGGCAAATCTAATAGTCAGTGGCCTAACAAGGAGGTAGAGAGATAGGGTAGAAGGCTGATTCAAAGGGATGATAACAGAGAATTTTCCAAACCTAGACAAAAATATCACAATTCAAAAGTACAGAGAGGTTACAGATTTAACCGAAATCAGACTACCTCAAGACATTTAATTACCAAATTTTTGAATGTCAAAGATAAAGGATGTTAAATGAAGATAAAAGAAACAAATAACATACAAAGGAGCTCTAATACATCTGGCAGCAGATGTCTCAGAGGAAACCTTACATGCCAGGAGAAAGTTTAAAGTGCTGGAGGAAAAAACTTTTATCCTAGAATAGTATATCCAGGGAAAATATCCTTCAAGTGAAGGAGAAATAGACATTGCCAGGCAAACAAAAGCTAAGAGATTTCATCAACACCAGACATGTTCTATAAGAAATGCTGAAGGAAGTTCTTCAATATGAAAGAAAAGGATGTTAACGAGCAATAAGAAATCATCTTAAAGTAAAAAGCTCACTGGTAATAGTAAGCACATTAAAAAAAAACAGAATATTGCAGCACTGTAATTGTGGTGTATAAACTGCTCATATCTTTAGCAGAAAGGCCAAGAGATGAACCTATCAAAAAATTACTACATCTTTTCAAGACACAGACAATGCAATAAGATAGAAATAACCAAAAGTTTAAAAGTGGAAGAGATGAACTTAAAGTGTAGAGGTTTTATTAGTTTTCTCTTTGCTTGTTTTTGCAATTAATATTAAGTTATCATCAGTTTAAAATAATGGATTATGTTATTTGCAAGCCTTATGGTAACATCAAGCCAAAAAAACCTACACAAGATACATAAAAAATAAAAAGCAATGAATTAAAACATACCACCAGAGAAAATCATCTTCATGAAAAGACGAGAAGCTGCCGGGCGTGGTGGCTCACGCCTGTAATCCCAGCACTTGGGGAGGTCAAGGCAGGCAAATCACAAGGTCAGGAGTTCGAGACCAGCCTGGCCAACATGGTGAAACCCCGTCTCTACTAAAAATACAAAAAATTTAGCTGGGCGTGGTGGCGGGCACCTGTAATCCCAGCTACTCGAGAGGCTGATGCAGGAGAATTGCTTGAACCCAGGAGGCGGAGGTTGCAGTGAGCCGAGATCGCGCGCGCCACTGCACTCCAGCCCCAGCAACAGTGTGAAACTCTGTCTCAAATGGAAAAAAAAAAAAAAAGGAAAAAAGGAAGAGAAGACCACAAAACAACCAGAAAAAACAAATAACAAATTGGCAGTATTAAGTCCTTACATATCAATAACATTGAATGTAAATGAATTAAACTCTCCAATCAAAAGACAAACAGTGGCTAAATGGATAAAAAAGCAACATCCAATGATCTATTGCCTACAAGAAACACACTTCACCTATAATAACACACAAAGACTGAAAATAAAGGGAGGGAAGAAGATAGTGCATGCAAATAGAAATCAAAAAAGAGCAGGAGTAGCTTATATGGGACAAAACAGATTTCAAGAGAAAAACTACAGAGATAAAGGTCATTTTATAATGATAAAGGGGTCAACTCAGCAAGATGATGTAACAATTGTAAATATATATGCACCCAACACTGTAAAACCCAAATATATAAAGCAAATATTATTAGAGCTAAAGACAAAGATAAAACCCAAGTTAACAGCTGGAGATTTCAATACCCCACTTTCAGCATTAGACAGATCATCCAGACAGAAAATTAACAAAGAAACATTGGACTTAATCTGAACTATAGACCAAAATGAACCTAACAGATATCTGCAAAACATTTCATCCAACAGCTGCAGAATACACATTCTTCTCCTCAGCACATGGATCATTTTCAAGGACAGACTATATGCTGAGTCACAAAACAACTCTTAAAATTCAAAAAAACTGAATTCACATCAAATATCTTCTCTGACCACGATAGAATAAAACTAGAAATCAGTAACAGGAAGAATTATGTATACTATACAAACATGGAAATTAAATAGTATTCTCCTGAACGGCCAAGGGATCAATGAAGAAATTTAAAAGGAAATTTTAAATGTCTTGAAACAAATAAAAATTAAAACACAACATACAAAAACCTGTAGGATAAGGCAAAAGCAGTACTAACAGAAAAGTTTATAGTAATAAGCGCCTACATTACAAAAGCAGAAGACTTCAAATAAATAACATAATGATGCAGCTTTAAACACTAGCAAAGCAAAGGCAAACCAAGCCCAAAATCAGGAGAAAAGAAATAATAAAGATCAGAGCAGAAATAAAAGAAATTGAAATAAAAAATACAAAAGATCAATGAAACAAAATGCTGGGTTTTTTTTTAAAGCTAAGCAAAAGATAAGCCAGACAAAGAAGAAAGAAGACACAAATAAATAAAATCAGAGATGAAAAAGGAGACATTACAACCAATACTGCCGAAATTCAAACGATCATTAGAGGCTACTATGAGAAACTATATGCCAATAAATTGGAAAAGCTAGATTAAATGGATAATTTCCTAGACACATACAATCTACCAAAATTAAACCACAAAGAAATCCAAAATCTAAATAGACTAATAACAAGAAATGAGATTGAAGCTGTAATACAAAGTATCCCAGCAAAGAAAAGTCCAGGACCCAATGGCTTCACTGCTGAATTCTATCATACATTTAAAGAAGAACTAATACCAATCCTACTCGAACTATTCTGACAAATAGAGGAGGAGGGAATACTTCCAACCTCATTCTACAAAGCTAGTATCACCCTGATACCAAAACCAGACAAAAACATCAAAGAAAAGGAAGTCAATATCCTGATGAACACTGATGCAAAATTCCTCAACAAAATACTAGCAAACCAAATTAAACAACATATTAAAAAGATCATTCATCATGATCAAGTGGGATTTATCCCAAGGATGCAATGATAGTTCAACATATGCCAAATAACCAATGTGATACATCATATCAACAGACCGAAGGACAAAAACCAAATAATCATTTCAACTGATACTGAAAAAGATTCTGATAAAATTCAACATCCCTTTATGATAGAAATCTCAAAAAAATGGAGTATGGAAGGAACATATCTCAACACAATAAAAGCCATATATGACACACCCCCAGCTAGTATCATACTGAATGGGGAAAAACTGAAAGCCTTTCCTCGAAGACCTGGAACAAGACAAGGATGCCCACTATCACTACTGTTATTCAACATAACAGTCAAACAATGTCTAGCTAGAGCAATCAGACAAGAGAAAGAAAGGGCATCCAATTTGGAAAGGAAAAAGTCAAAGTATCCTTGTCTGCAGGTAATATGATCTTATATTTGGAAAAAATTAGACTCTACCAAAAAAACTATTAGAATAAACAAATTCAGTAAGGTTGTAGGATACACAATCAATATACAAAAATCAGTAGCATTTCTACTTGTCAAGAGCAAACAATGAGAAGAAGCAATCAAGAAGGTAATTCCATTACAATAGCTACAAATACAGTGAGATAAATAAACTTAAAGAAATGAAAGATCTCCAGAGTGAATAGAACATTGATGCAAGAAACTGAAAAAGACACACACAAAAACTGAAATATATTCCATGTTCATGGATTGAAAGATTCAACATTGGATTTTTGTTGTTTTGTTTAAATTATACCTTTGATCCTAAGACAAACCAAGCAGTTAAATAATTTCAAAAAAGTAAACAACAGACATTATCCTCAAGTTATCAAGGCGTCTACAAGGTACCTTTACCCCCAAACCCTATATAGTATACAGTTACACAGGTGAGAACCAAATTCAGGTTTCCAACAAAAATTATAAAATGATATTCAGCAAAAGCTGCAATTCTCTATAGCAGCTCATGAGATTACTCTGGATTCCTCTGCAATTGCTATCAAGACTGTGAGCCTCTCACATTCTACTTGGCTAACAGGCTAGGTCCAAGGAAGTGAGAGTCAACAGTCACTCAACACTTCATTGTGTCACTTCATATATACTACTATGTCTCCTTGCTTTTCAACAATTTCTTCTAGGTTTCAAATAGTTCTGAATCCAGTTTCCAAGGTAATACTGCTGGGTTATGTATAGATTTTTCCCTCTTCAAGTACATCAGGATATGATTTAGCTTTATTAAATTTCCAGATTTTCACTGTGTAAATGAGCAGACACATCAGAAAACAGATCAGCTCCAGAGCCAGGATGTCCAGAAGGAGATCAAGATATAATCTGATCTGCTGGGTTCCAGGAAGGAATTGCTGCAACACAGTATGAAGATAATTATTGTTACCAGTGGAGTGTATCATTAATGCAAATTTCTTGAGATGCCTTATACATCAGTAGATCAAGTTATAGCCTCGATTGCTGACTTTGCTGTGGTGATACTGGATGTACCATTCAAGATGTAAATGGAATATCCACCACAAAATAACTTTCCCAAGGATTACGACCATTTGAACTTTAAGAGGGTTGGTGTAGTATCCTGGGCACCTGTCTTCATTTAGATTAGGGTAAGAACAAACCACATCTGTTAAAAACGCTAAAAGTAACACAACATGAATAAACAAGAGAAGACTTTCTATGACGACTGTAGGAAAAAGAATCAGGGTCTAAAATGAGCTTCTAGTGAATAATGTTAAGAGAAGCTGGGTATCCAGAGCTGGGTCATCTTCAATACTTTGAGTGATACCCAAGAAACCCCTTACATTTTTAACCAATTTTGCTTTAAATGTATGAGTCTCAAATCAACTTCCAGGTCTCACAGTTTTTCATTTTCTCAACCCCTCCATCCTTCCCCCAATGTCATTTTCCAAAGCTGGAGGCAAAAGCTTTAGCCAACCTGGCCTCTCCACCTGTCAGAATTGATATTGTTAAAATGTCCATACTACCCAAAGCAATCTACAGATTCAATGCAATCCCTATTAAAACACAATGATGGCCAGGCAAGGTGGTTTATGCCTGTAATTCCAGCACTTTGGGAGGCCAAGGCGGGTGGATCATGAGGTCAAGAGATGGAGATCATCCTGGCCAACATGGTGAAACCCCGCCTTTACTAAAAATACAAAAATTAGCTGGCTGTAATGGCACACACCTGTAGTCCTAGCTACTCAGGAGACTGAGGCAGGAGAATCGCTTGAACCTGGGAGGCAGAGGTTGCAGTGAGTGGATATTGCACCACTGCACTCCAGCCTGGTGACAGACCAAGATTCTGTCTTTAAAAAAAAAAAAAAAAAAAAAAAAAAAAACGCATTCTTCACAGAAATCCTAAAATTTACATGAAACCACAAAAGACCCAGAATAGCCCAGGCAACCCAAAGCAAAAAGAACAAAACTGGAGGAATCACATTACCTGACTTCAAATTATACTACAGATCTTCTAAAACAGCCTACCAAAACAAAAACAAATCATAGTACAGAGCTATAGTAACCAAAACAGCATGGTACTGGCATAACAACAGACACACAGGCTGGGCGCAGTGGCTCACGCCTGTAGTCTCAGCACTTGGGAGGCAGATACAGGTGCATTATGAAGTCAGGAGATCAAGACCATCCTGGCTAACACGGTGAAACCCCGTCTCGACTAAAAATACAAAAAATTAGCCAGGTGTAGTAGTGGGCGCCTGTAGTCCCAGCTACTCAGGAGGCTGAGGCAGGAGAATGGCATGAACCCAGGAGGCAGAGATTGCTGTGAGCCAAGATCACGCCACTGCACTTTAGCCTGGGCAACAGAGCGAGACTCCGTCTCAAAAAAAAAAAAAAGAAAGAAAGAAAATAGACACATGGACAAATGGAATCAAATAGAAAACCCAGAAATAAATCCATACATCTACAGTGAGCTCATTTTTGACAAAGGGGCCCAGAACATACATTGGGTAAAGAGCAGTCTCTCCAATAAATGGTACTGTGAAAACTGGATATGCATATGCAGAAGAATAAAACTAGACCCGTATCTCTTACCATATACAAAATTCAAGTCAAAATAGATTAAAGGCTTAAATCTAAGACCTCAAACTATGAAACTACTAAAAGAAAACATTGGGGAAACTCTGCCCAGGCAAAAATTTCTTGAGCAGTACCCCACGAACACAGGCAACCAAAGCAAAAATGGACAAATGGGATCACATCAAGTTATAAAGCTTTGGCACAAAAAAGGAAACAATCAACAAAGTAAAGAGACAACCCATAAAATGAGATAAGATATTTACAAACTCTCCATCTGACAGGGGATTAATAACCAGAATATATAATGAGCTCAAACAACTCCATAGGAAAAAATATAATAACCTGATTTTAAAATGGGCAAAAGATCTAATCAGACATTTCTCCAAAGAAATCATACAGATGGCAAACAGGTATATGAAAAGGTGCTCAACATCAGTGATTATCAGAGAAATGCAAATTAAAACTACAATAAGATATCATCTCACTCCAGTTAAAATGGTTTTTAAGCAAAAGACACAAAATAACAAATGCCAGCATGGATGTGGAGAAGAGGGAACCCTTGGACACTGTTGGTGGGAATGCAAATTAGTGCAACCACTATGAAGAACAGTATGGAGATTCCTCAAAAAAACTAAAAATAGACCTACCATATGATCCAGCAATCTCACCGCTAGGTATATACCCAAAAGGAAGGAAATAATTATACTGAAGAGATACCTGCATGGCCATGTTTATTGTGGTGCTATTCACAATAGCCAACATTTGGAAGCTACCTAAGTGTCCATCAACAGGGGAACGCATAAAGACAACGTGGTACATATACACAATGGAGTACTATATTCAGCAATAAAAACGAATGAGGTCCTGTCATCTGCAACAACATGGATGGAACTAGAGGACGTTATGTTAAGTGAAATAAGCCAGGCACAGAAAGACAAACTTCTCACATTCTCACTCTTATGGGAGCTAAAAATTAAAACAACTGAACTCACGGAGATAGAGAGTAGAATGATGATTACTAGAAACTGGGAAGAGGTTGGTGCAGAGGGCCACAGAATTGAGATGGTTAATGGGTACAAATATACAGTTAGAATGAATAAGATCTAGTATTTGATAACACAACAGGGTGATTACAGTCAACAATAATTTATCACACATTTTAAAATAACTAATAGTAAAATTGGAATGTTTGTAACATAAAGAAATGATAAACGTTTGAGGTGATGGAAACTTCATTTACCCTGATGAGATTATTATACTTTGTATGCCCATATCAAAATATCCCATGTACCCCATAAATATATCCACCTACTATTATATGTACCCATACAAATTAAAAAAATCAGTGAAGTAGAAAACCAAAAGGCAACAAAAAAGTCAATGAAAATAAAAACTGATTATTTGAAAAACCAATAAAATCGGTAAATCTCTAGCCAGGCTGAAGAGGAAAGAGAGAAAATACAAACTACCAATATCAGCAAACAGAGATGCAACATTACTACAGATTCTACAGATATCATAAGGGAATATTATAAACAACTTTATGCTATAAGTGCACCAACTCCTTGAAAGACACAAATGAGCTCTCTCCAGAAGGAAAAGATAACCTGAATGGCCTAGTATCTATTAAATAAACTGAATCTGTTCAGCAAAAAACAAACAAAAACTCAAGGCCCAGATAGCTTTACTGGGGAAATCTACCAAACAATTAAGGAATAGTATCAGTTCTATACAAACTCCTCCAGAAATTGAGGGGAAAAAAATAGTGGGGAAGAGGGGAATGGGGAGGAGAATACTACCTAATTCATTTTGTGAGCCTAAAACTATTCTGATACCAAACCAGACAAAGATATCACAAGAAATGAAACCTACAGTTTAATACCCTTCATGAAAATATGTAAAATTATAGCAAATCAAATTCAAATACATATATAAAAGGGTAATACATCATGACCAAGTGTAGTTTCTCCCAGGAATGCAAAGTTTAATGTGTGAAAAACAATGCAGTTTAATATATTAAAGAATTTAAAAAACGACCGGGTGCAGTGGCTCACGCCTGTAATCCCAGCACTTTGGGAGGCCAAGGCGAGCAGATCACCTGAGGTCGGGAGTTCGAGAACAGCCTGACCAAGATGGAGAAATCTCATCTCTACCAAAAACACAAAATTAGGGGGCCGCGGTGGTACATGCCTGTAATCACAGCTACTCAGGAGGCTGAGGCAGGAGAATCGCTTGAACCCAGGAGGTGGAGGTTGCAGTGAGCCGAGATCACACCACTGCATTCCAGCCTGGGCAACACGAGCGAAACTCTGTCTCAAAAAACAAACAAAAAATAATAATTCAAAAACTATAAGATCATCTCGAAAGATGCAAAAAAGCATTTGATAAAATTCAACATACATTTCTGATGAAAATTCTCAGCAAACTAGCAACAAAGGAAATTTTCTCAACCTGATAAAAGGTATCTGTAAGACTTTTACATACAAGATAAAGTCTGAACCTTTTCTCCCTTAGTATCAGGAACAAGACAAGCAAGTCCACTTTCACCACTTCCATTTTACTAGATTCTACTCAGTGCAATAAAATAAGAAAAAGGAAATAAAAGGTATTCACATTGGAAAAAAAGCAAAAATTGCCTTTATTCGAGGATGGTAATTGTCTAGGTAGGAGATCTGATAGAATCCACGAAAAAAGCGATGAAAACAAATAAGTGAGGTTAACTAAGTTGCAAGATGTAAGTGTGCAGCAACCTATGGTACTTCTACATACCGGTAATAATCAGAAATTAAAATTTTAAAAACATCTTTTACAATAGCATTAAAAAGTAAAATCTTATGGAAAAATCTAACAAAAAATAAGCAAGGCCCATACACTGAAAACTATAAAATACTGCCAAGCAAAATTAAATAAGATCTAAATAATTGGAGAGATATATTTTGTTCAGATTGGAAGACTCTATTAATAAAGATGTCAATTATCTCTCAAATGGATCTACAGACTCAAAGTATTCCCCATTGAAATCTAAGATTAGTTGTAGAAACTGACAAAGCGATTCTAAAATTCATATGAAAATTCAAGTAACCTAGAATAGCCATAACAGTTTTGAAAAAAATAACAAAGTTGGAAGACTTACACTACCTTACTTCCAGACTTATTAAGAAGCTACAGTAATAAAGACTGTACAATACTGGCATAAAGGCAGAGAAACAGGTCAATGGAACATAATAAATTTCAGAAGTGCTCCCTCCTGGACATATATGGTCAATTTACTTTTTTACAAAGGTGCAAAAGGAGAAAGACTAATATTTCCAAGAAATGGTTCTCAGGCCGGGCACAGTAGCTCACACCTGTAATTCCAGCACTTTGGGATGCCAAGGCACGTGGATCACCTGAGGTCGGGAGTTCAAGACCAGCCTGGCCAACATGGTGAAACCCCATCTCTACTAAAAATACAAAAATTAGCCAGGCATGGTGGCGCATGCCTGTAATTCCAGCTACTCAGGAGGCTGAGGCACAACATGAGAATCACTTGAACCAGATTGGGAGGTAGGGTATGCAGTGAGCCAAGATCACACCACTGCACTCCAGCCTGGGTGATAGAGTAAGACTCTGTTTCAAAAAAACAAAAATATTGTTCTCAAAGGATCAAATATATCCATATGCAAAAAATAATAATAATAATAACTTTGATCCATTCCTTGTATTATATATAAAATACAACTCAAAATTGATCATGGACTTAAATATAAAACATATCTCTGTAAAACTTTTAGGAAACAACATAGAAAATCTTCAGGATCTAGGGTTAGGCAAATTGTACTTAGACTGGCTAAAAACACAGTACATAAAAAAAATTAATAAATTGAACCTCTTCAAAATTAACTTTTCTTCTATGAAAGACCATGTGAAGAGGATGTAAAGATAAGCTACAAAGTAGGAAAAAGTATTTGCACATATCTGACAAACGACTAGTATCTAGAATATATAAAGCACTTTCAAAACTCAACAGTAAAAAACAAAATCCATTTAGAAAATGAAACATGAACAGACATTTCACTGAAGAAGATATACAGAGTGAAAACTGGCACATGAAAAGATGTTCAACACCATAAACCACTAGGAGAATCCAAATGGAAACCAATATCACTATTACAACACATCTAACATGACTAAAATAAAAAACAGTCACACCACCAAATGCTGGCAAAGAAATGGAGAAACTAAATGGCTCACATCATTATTAGATATATAAAATGGTACAACCACTTTGGAAAAGTTTGGCACTTTTTTTATGGATCTCAGCATGCAATCGCCATACAACCCAAACTGCACTACTGGGCACTTATCAGAGAAATAAAAACTTACATCCACACAAAAATCTATACAAAAATGTAACAGCAGCTTTATTTTTAATACTAAACAACTACAAACAGTTCAGAGGTCCTTCAACAGGTGAATGGTTAAACAAACTATGGTACAAACATATCACAAAATTCTATTTAATAAAAAGAAAAGAACTATTAACAGACGCAACAACTTGGATGTGTCTTGAAGGAATTACACTGAGTAAGGCCAATCCTAGAAGGTTGCATATTGCATGATTCTATTTATATAACATTTTTGAAATGGCAAAATTTTGGAAGTGAAAAACAGATTCGTGGATGCTATGGGTTAGGAATGGATGGGTGGAGTGGGACAGAGAAAAATGTGTGTGGTTTCAACAGGGCAACACAAGAGATTCTTGTGGTATATAACTGTTCCATATCTTGACTATGGTGGCAGATATATGTATCTTCACCTGTGATAAAATTGTATAAAAATACACACACACACACACACACATTACTGTACAAGCAAAACTGTAGAAGTCACAGTAAGATTGGTGGGTTGTATCAACATCAGTATATCGATTGTGACATTCATCTATAATGTTACAAGATGTTACCATTAGGAGAAACTGGATCAAGTGTCTATGTATTTGTTAATCTTTAATCATCCAACATACATTCAACTGTGATTCACACATTATAGTTTCTCTACGTATGTTCTGATTTATAGCTTTCCTTCCATCCCAAACATGCACCAAAAGGGTAAAGAAGCTATTATCTCAACCAAATGGTGTCAAAAAAAAATGACCATTATTTTTAACCTAACAACTCTTCAAAACAGAGGAGCAAAATACTAGAAATACTCAATGCCCCACATTGAGAAAAATGTACTATAATCATTCAGCAATAAATATATGTATACAGCAAATTGCATGGTACAACAAAATCTTAATAACCTAAAATCCTACAAAATATATTTCCCTTGGTTAATTGGAATTGTTTTTTGAGAAACTGCTGTTATGTGAAAAGACTGCATGGCAAAGAAATTCATCACAAATTTAAGAAAATGATTACTTCATTAAAATGATAATCCTCACTTTTTAAAATTTAAAAATTAAAACAGCACTATCCAACTGTACTTTCCATGATGCTGGAAACATTCTATAATCTGCATTATCCAACACATTAGCTCCTAGCCACAGTGGCTATTAAGCCTAGAAATATGGCTAGTGGAACTAAGAAAATGAACGTTTAAATTCAGTTAAATAGTCTCATGGCTAGTGACTTCCACATTGAACAGGACAAACCAAGAACTTACAGAGAAACTTAAAAAAACACATAGAGACAGCCAAAATGCAAAAATCATCATCATCAATATATTAGGTCAATATTTCTCAATCAGGACACTACTGGCATTTTGGGCAGAATAATTCATTGTGCAGAACTGTCCCAAAGAGAGTATTCTCTTCAAATGAAAAGGGTATTTTTTCCCAAGTTTAGTTTTATGCCTACTTTTGAAATTACAGAGTATTATTACAGTCAAAGAAGTTACTAGTTATTAAATTCATAGCAATAATGCATTTTGACCAGCAGAGGGCAGATATATGTTACAAAACCACCACTTGGTATATACCATATTCAAATATTTAAGAAGCCCAATTGTACTAAATCAAAAGACACTATTATATTCATTTACACAAAAAGAATTATACTTCTGTAAGATAAGAAAGCAAATGTGCTAAAAAAGAACATATTTTTTTCAAAAATACCCCGACAAGTCTCCCAGAAACCAATTTTTGTCAACTATATCAGTTTATTCAAGAGTTAACTATAATCCCTCAAACAAAACAAAGTAACTCTGACAAAAGTTCCATTAAGCCTTATTTCAAGGGCCATTTACACCTATATTAATAACATTCCTTCCGCTACAAAACAAATTCCAAACAATTTTCCTCACAGACCACATAAGCTGTCAGAATTCCAAGAGAAATTAAGCATTTGTTTCAAAAGTAAACTAAACACAGAAAACAAAACAAGCAATGAGACGTGGCAAAGGCATTTAAAATGGCAAAGGACTGCCTA
Organism: Macaca thibetana thibetana; assembly: GCF_024542745.1. NCBI lineage: Eukaryota > Metazoa > Chordata > Mammalia > Primates > Cercopithecidae > Macaca > Macaca thibetana. The sequence continues at coordinate 68,139,938 of NC_065581.1, read as the reverse complement.
GGAAGAGCATTAGAATACTAAAGATTCACTTTCTTAAATCTTACTGCACTGCATAGCAGGTAAAAAACAAGACTCTGAAGCAATTTGGGTTTAGCTTTACAACAGAAATTTTCATAAGAGCTTAGAAAATAGTTTTAATGTCTACCAAAAAATACAAAAATCAAATGGCCTTTTCTAGTTCCTTTGATCCTCTGTATTGCATTTAATTTTCCTAACCATATCCCCTACTTAAAACCCTGGCAGGGTGCAACGGCTCAGCCTATAATCCTAACACTTTGGGAGGCCACGGCAGGAGGATCACTTGAGGCCGAGAGTTCAAGACCAGCCTGGGCAACAGAGCAAGTAAGACTCTGTCTCTACAAAAAGAATGTCTTAAATGAGCTGGGCATGGTGGCGTACATCTGTAGTCCGAGATACCTAGGAGGCTGAGGTAAGAAGATCATTTGAGTCCAGGCGTTTGAGGCTGCAGTGAGCCATTGTGATGCCACTACACTCCAGCCTGGGTGACAAAGTAAGGCTCTGTGTCAAAAAAAAAACAACAACAAAAAACTCTTCTCCCAAGGCTTCTCTGTTCTGGTTTTCCTTGCAGTCTTCCTTCACAAAGAATGGGACAATTCTACTTCATCCCATCGCCTCTCTACAAAGTCTTCATCATTGACCCTCTGGTTAAAAGTGCTGACTCGAGTAATTGGACTTTAGGAAACACTTCTATGCAGATAACTCCCAAATCAACAATTGTCCCTTCGTCTATTTTCTCCCGGACATTTCTGCCCAGTACTTACACCTGCCTTCAGAAAGGTACGTACAAAGCACGTCCACTAAGTATATGCACAAACCTGTTTACCTGGTTGTTCCTACATGAAATAACTTTGCCATTCTCCTTTAAGTTTGATTCCACTCTTCCTCAAGAACTACCTCCTTTATTAAAAACCTTCCCCAACCCCCATTCTTGGTGATTTTTATTTTCTCTGAATTTATTTAACATCTAATGCTTGTGCTACCCTTTTCAGAATACACTCTGTGTTTATGGCCTGCCTCTTTAAAGTAAAGGCTCCTCAGGACAGGACAGGGTAGGGCTTCTGCTGTGCATCCCTCACTAATGTCTACTCTAGTGAACCAGCAGATAAAAAGTTAAAAAAAAAAAAAAAAAAAAAAAAAAAAACAAGTATTAACTACTTTATTTTCCTGAGGCTTCCATCAAGTATTTTTGCACTGGCCTAGTCTCAGAATCTGTTCAATTACATTTTTTACCAAACAAAATATAATTCACAAATGCTTCCTGCAAAGTCATAAAATGAATGAGTGCTCAAAAAAAACTAAGACCTGGCATAATTACCAAACACCTACTCATGTATCAAACCCTTACTTTGTGCCAGACATTACTTCACGAGCTCAGTTAATCCTCACAACCCTGTGACACAGGTATTACCATTCTACATGTAATGACACTGGGGCTCATAAAGTTTAAATACCACACTCCTACCACGAAGAAGGAAGGAGGGAGTGAAAGGAAAGAAAGAAATGAGAGCCAGCAGTGGGAGAGCTGAGCCTTCAAAACAGAGCAGTGAGCTTTCACAGCCCATGTTTTCCCTATCAAACTAGCCTGCCTCTCAAAGATAAGAGAAGAGCAGTGACTACCAACCCACAGACAACTGGAGGAAGAATACTACAGAGGAAATATTACCATATAACTACTGTGTTTTTACTTCACCATGTAAACTTGGGTAGAAGGAATAAAAATGTAAACAAGTTCAAAATACCATAAGGACACTGAAAAACTTAGAAAGTTCTTTAAGGAACTAATAAAATCTACACATGCAGCATTCATTCCCCTGAAAATTTTAAGTGTTAGCTGACTTTGGCAAAGAAGTTGAACTTTGGTGATCATTTAAGGATTTGGTGGTCATTAGTATGTTATAAAATAAAAGGAGAAATGAAGTCTAATTTTTAAGAATCTATAATCCTTGTTTCACCTGATGGTCTTAAAGTTTACCCCTTGTCAAATCTAAAATTTCTTTCTTTACCCAGGTGACTAAGAATCCTTAAAAAAAATCAGCGGCCGGGCGCGGTGGCTCAAGCCTGTAATCCCAGCACTTTGGGAGGCCGAGATGGGCAGATCACGAGGTCAGGAGATCGAGACCATCCTGGCTAACACGGTGAAACCCCGTCTCTACTAAAAAATACAAAAAACTAGCCGGGCGAGGTGGCGGGCGCCTGTAGTCCCAGCTACTCGGGAGGCTGAGGCAGGAGAAGGGCATAAACCCAGGAGGCGGAGCTCGCAGTGAGCCGAGATCTGGCCACTGCACTCCAGCCTGGGCGACACAGCGAGACTTCGTCTCAAAAAAAAAAAAAAAAAAAAAAAATCAGCTTAAATATTCAAAAATCTGATTAAGTACAGTAAAGCCTTCTTTATTTTGTTCACCCCTTCACCAATGCTCTAGTGCTTTCCATCTATCTGTACAATCTCTCAAACACAAAAATATTTACAAATACCTCTTATTTTCCACGCTATTTACAGATTTATATCAAGAGATAACCATTTGTTCCTAGTTAACATTGTAGATGACAACAAATATCATCCCAAATTTTGAAAACATGTTTACATTACTGCCAAATTTATGTTTGAATAAACTGGTTAAATAATAGATAATCCGGCCGGGCACGGTGGCTCAAGCCTATAATCCCAGCACTTTGGGAGGCTGAGACGGGCGGATCACGAGGTCAGGAGATCGAGACCATCCTGGCTAACATGGTGAAACCCCGTCTCTACTAAAAAAATACAAAAAACTAGCCGGGCGAGGTGGTGGGCGCCTGTAGTCCCAGCTACTCGGGAGGCTGAGGCAGGAGAATGGCGTGAACCCGGGAGGCGGAGCTTGCAGTGAGCTGAGATCCATCCAGCCACTGCACTCCAGCCTGGGCGACAGAGCGAGACTCCGTCTCAAAAAAAAAAAATAAATAAATAATAATAATAATAATAGATAATCCTTGCTCAGTCTGATAACTAATTATCTTCTTAATATACTGCCATTACATAGATAACAGTTTGATTAAGCATAAAAACCCACAATTTACCTCCCTTCTCACTGTGCACACGGACTGAATTTAAAGAGAATGAAAAGATTAAAAAGCTGGGTGCTGTCTTTTGTGAAGGTCAAGGGTAACACATTAATATGTGACCTGACAAAGTAACAGACAGATTTCCAGAAGACTTGGGTTCACTCCCATGTTCTCTCACCGTTCCATTGCTTTGAACAAGTCATTTAGCCTCTTTTATCTCTCTAGTATAGGAGACTCGAATAGATACCATACAGGTCTCTTCTATGTCTAAACTTTCAACAATTCCATAATTACTAAAAATATATATATAGATCAGAAACTGAAAATATCTTTCCAAAATGCTCAACCCACTTATTCACGGTCTTATGGGTGCAATATAGAGATGAATGGTACAGCCTACCAGGATACCCAGAAGAATGAATGTTGTCTGGAATTTTGTGTTCTCTTGGCCCAATGACTGGTCAAGAGAGAAATGTGAAAAGGGTGCCAATCCCACCCTCCCAAAATATAGGGGCAAATCCTAACAGAATAGAAATGACCAATGAGCACAATAAAAATGTTCAATATTCGCAGTGGCTCACGCCTGTAATCCCAACACTTTGGGAGGCCAAGGCGGGTGAATCACAAGGTCAGGAGTTCAAGACCAGCCTGATCAAGATGGTGAAACCCCATCTACTAAAAATACAAAAAACTTATCCAGGCATGGTGGCGGGCCCCTGTAATCCCAGCTTCTCGGGAGGCTAAGGCAGAGAACTGCTTGACCCCAGGAAGCGGAGGCTGCAGTAAGATGAGATCGTGCCACTGCACTCCAGCCTGGGTGAGAGAGTGAGAGTCCGTCTCAAAAAAAAAAAAAAAAAAAAAAAAGTTCAATTGTAAGAGTATCAAGAAAATGCAAAATAGTATAACATTTTCACCAACTGTATTAAGGAAGCCTTTTAAAAATACAAATGCCCAGTAACAGGCTGGGTACAATAAGTCAGCAACTCTTTTTTTGAGATGGAGTCTCACTCTGTCACCAGGCTGGAGTGCAGTGGCACGATCTCCAGTCTCTGCAACCTCTGCCTCCCAGGTACAAGTGATTCTCCTGCCTCAGCCTCCCGAGTAGCTGGGATTATAGGCATGTGTCACCAGGCCTGACTAATTTTTGTATTTTTAGTAGAGACAGGGTTTCACTATGTTGGCCAGGCTGGTTATGTACTCATGACCTCAAGTGATCCACCCACCTCGGCCTCCCAAAGTGCTAGGATTACAGGCATGAGCCACAGCACTCGCCTAGCCATTCTTTAGATAGTAGTGGTGGGAAAGTAAACTGGTCCCAACACTTCTGGCAATACAGATCAAACAGGTTTTAATCTGGTATACTCTTTAACATAGACCTTAGATTTTATTCTGAAGAAAAAAGTGTGCACACAAAGCTTTGTAGCAGCAGTATATGCAACCACAAAAGTTAGAAAACATACCAATCAGTGGAGAGGGATTATTTTTTACAAATTTTTAAAGTATTTTAAAACACTGACTATTAGCCAATATTCTGTGCAGAAGGCCGGGCATGTTGGCTCATGCCTGTAATCCCCAGCACTTGGGGAGGCCAAGGCAGGTGGATCACTTGAGGTCAGGAGTTCGAGACCAGCCTGGCCGATACAGCAAAACCCCGTCTCTACTAAAAATACAAAAGTTAGCTGGGTGTGGTGGTGGGCGCCTATAATCCCAGCTACCTGGGAGGCTGAGGCAAGAGAATCGCTTGAACCCAGGAGGCAGAGGTTGCAGTGAGCCAAGATAGCACCATTACACTCAAGCCTGAGTGAAGAGGAAGATTCCATCTCAAAAAAAAAAAAAAAAATTCTGTGCAAAGAATAACCTTAAATCCCCTATGATGTCCCACTATCCTTATTCTCAGCAAAAGACTTCATCAACTAATTGTCCCCTCACATTTCAGACCCATCTTACTCTCTTACAAATTGTTCCATAGTCTTCCTGATCTTTTTTCTCCTGTCAAAAGCTAACCATTTCATTTGTATTTTAAATTTTCTCTAAACCTTGCATTAACATACTACCTAAATACGCCACACTTGCTTCTTAGAGAGCTTGCTGCTCTTAGTCATGAAAAAGGAACCCCTACTGGTTATCCCTGCAGCCCTATTAGCACCTAATAGAAAATCCTGCACCTAGAGGCACCAAAAAACCTGATGTTCTAAAGATTCCATAAGCAACTTTAGAGCTGTGTATGAATAACACAAGTCCTCAAGAAAAAACATTAAACCACTGTTTTCCATAATGTTTTCAAAGCACTCATTAGTATTCTAATTGACTTGGCACACACACAAAAAAAACACACACAAAAAAAGGCACCAAAGATTTTTCATTCTTTAAACCAGTATCAAGAAGTGTATCACTTCTGCAAAGTCTTTACTCAGACCATTAAATTTATTTTCAAGGAAGACGAAAAAAACTTTAGGAGTGTATATGTTACAAAAATTCAAATAAAAGAATTGAGAAACTGCTACATAATCTACAGTAACTGTTAACATCAGCAAAAGAAGTAAACAACGTATTTGTCTTCTCCTTTGTTTGTTTGTTTTTGTTTTTGAGACAGGGTCTTACTCTGTTGCCCAGGTTGGAGTGCAGTGGCACAATCAGGCTCACTGTAGCCTTGACCTCTTCAGGAGATCCTCCTACCTTAGCCTCCCAAGTAGCTGGCACCACAGGCACGTGCTACCACACCCAGCTTTTTTTTTTTTTTTTTTACTTTTTTGTAGAGACAGAGTTTCACCATTTTGCCAAGGCTGGCCTCGAATTTCTGGGCTCAAGTGATCCAACTGCCTTGGCCTCCCAAAGTGCTGGGATTAGAGGTGTGAGCCACCATTCCTAGCCTATGCACTGTATTTTGTTTAAATAAACTCCCTCATCCCAATCCTTAGCAACCACTGACCTATTTTCTGTCCCTATAAGTTTTATCCCTTTATTTAATAGAACTCCATGTAATTATGGCTGGGTGCAGTGGCTGACGCCCGTAATCCCAGCACTGTGGGAGGCCAAGGCGGGTGGATCACCTGAGGTTAGGAGTTCGAGACGAGCCTGGCCAACACGGTGAAACCCTGTTTCTACTAAAAATACAAAAATTAGCTGGGTGTGGTGGCGCGTGCCTGTAATCCCAGCTACTCGAGAGGCTGAGGTAGGAAAATCACTTGAACCCGAGAGGTGGAGGCTGCAGTGAGCCGAGATCACACCACTGCACTCCAGCCTGGGAGACACAGTGAGACTCCATCTCAAAAACAAACAAACAAAAAAAAAAAAAACAAGAAAACCATGTATTTGTAATCTGTACTATATAGTCTTTTGTGTATGGATTCTTTTGCTAAACAGAATGTTTTTATGACTCATCCACTAGTTCATCGCTTTGTATTGCAAAATATTATTCCACTGTACAAATGTACTATTTTCTTTATTCATTCATCAACTGATAGACATTTGAATTGTTTCCAGTGTTTGGCTATTACGAATAAAGCTGCTGTGAACATTCAAGTGCTTGTTTTAACTTTGTCTTACTATTAAGTTGCATTATTTCTTTAGATATTCTGAATAAAGGTCCTTACCAGATACAATATTTTTCCCAGCCAGTCTATGACTTTTAAGCGTCTCTTGAAAAGCAAAAGTTTTTAATTTTGATGAAGTTCATTTTCTCAATTTTAACTTTATGGAATATAATTTTGTGTCCCATCCAAGAATCCTTTGCTTAATTCAAGGTCCCAGAGATTTTCCCCCATATTTTCTTCTAGCAGTTTTATAGTTTTAGCTCTTACATTTAGTTTTATGATCCATCTCAAATTAGTTTTTGTGAATGGCATGAGGTAAGATTCAAGGTATTATACATTCTGTTGTTGTTGAAAAAATTATCCTTTCTCTCCTACCTTGGCACTTCTGTTAAAACTGACCATAATATGTGAGTCTATTTCTGGACCATGTATTATGTTCCACAGATCTATGTCTGCCCTTACACCAATACCACATTGTTTTGATAACTGTAGCTTTTTAACAACTGTTAAAGTCAGGTTGTGTAAGACTTCAAACATTCTTTTTCTTCTTCAATGCTTTGATTTTGGAAGGTCCCTTGCATTTCATTAAAAATTTTAGAATCAGCTTGTCAGCTGCAACAAAAAAAGGCTTCTGAGATTCTGACTGGAATAATATTGAATCCAGAGATTAATTTGGAGGGAAATTACATCTTAAAAATATTGAGTCTTCTAATCCATGAGCATATCTCTGATATCTCTCTCCACTTCTTTAGGTACAGTATTCATTAATTTCTCTCAGCAATCTTCTGTAATTCTCGGTATACAGGTCTTGCACATATTTTGTTAAATTTATCCCACAGTTTTCATACTGTTATGCTATTGTAAATCGTAATTTTTATTTCAACTTCCAATTACTTGTTGCTAGTATATGAGTTACTTTTTCTATAGTCACTTTATTTCTGTAAACTTAATAAACTCAATTATTCATTCTAATCCCTTTTCTGTAAGTTTCTTAGGATTTCCTACATAAATGATAACATTGCAAAGAGATCATTAAATGACTCTTGCATGCATGTATTTTTAAATAGGTCCTGTGAGAAAGGCTAATTTAAGTAGTACTTCATCAACCTATACCATCTTAAATACATCCAACTCAGTATCACTTATAAAAATCTAGATTCTGGCCAGGCACGGTGGCTCAAGCCTGTAATCCCAGCACTTTGGGAGGCCAAGGCGGGTGAATCACTCGAGCTCAGGGGTTCGAGACCAGCCTGGCCAACATAGCAAAACCCTGTCTCTACCAAAAATACAAAAATTAGCCAGATGTGGTGGCACACACCTGTAAGCTACTCCAGAGGCTGAGACAGGACAATCCCTTGAACCTGGGAGGCGGTGGATGCAGTGAGCAGAGATCGTGCCAATGCACTCCAGCTTGGGTGACAGAGTAAGATTCTGCCTCAAGAAAACAAAAAACCAAACAAAAAATCTAGATTCTGTATACAATTTTTATCACAAATCCACTTTGGTAGGCAGAATAATGGCCCCCAAAGATGTCCTGTTCTATCCTTGGAATCTCTGTGAATAACTTAAGGACTCTGAGATGGCAGTTTTGTCCTGGATTACCTAGATAAACTCAATGTAATCACAGGGGTCATAAAAGTGCCAGAGAAGATGTAACAGTGAAAGTGGGGGGCAAGGAGGAGCAGAATCAAGGATGACACACTGCTAGTTTCAAAGATGGAGGAAGGAGCCATGAGCCAAGGAATGCAGGTGGCCTCTCCAAGCTGGAAAAGAAAACAGATTCTCCCCTAGAACCTCCAGAAGGAATGCAAGCCTGCTAACACCTTGCCTTTAGCTCAATCATACTCTTTTTGAACTGTGACCTCCAAACCTGCTAAAATGATAAAATTTGTTTTGTTTTAAGTCATTCAGTTTATGGGATTTTTTAATAGCAGCAATAGGAAATGAATATACTGGTGATGATCATTTCACTCAAACAATCTTCTGTTAATTTTTTTGTCACTGTGCACCATCATCACCCTACACCAAAAGCAACTTCCAAGAGTAGAAATGCATGAACTAAATAACACCTAGACTAAACCATAATTTTTATGAATTTTCCTACAATGGAAGATAAATCTATCCCAAATATTATTTTCCAGAATTCCCCTTATTTTCTTAAGTTTAGGCTTGAGCTCATCACTGCTCAATGAAAGGCACTCTTTATAAAAGATCAATTAGCCAGACATGGTGACAAGCCTGTAGTCCCAGCTACTCGGGAGGCTGTGGCAGGCGGATCACTTGAGCCCAGGAGTTAGAGGCCACAGTGGGCTATGATCACGCCACTGCACCCCAGCCTAGGCAACAGCATGAGACCCTGTCTCTATAAAAAGGAAAAAATAAATAAATAAAATAAAGTTTAGTGATGAGATAAAAATCCCCATTTGTTTAAATTGGTATTTTGAAGTTATGGTGGTTCTGCATTTAAATGCAAGGAGGAAAACTAAAATGAAGATATTGCCCACATTTGAACATATTTGGCAATAATCTGAGAAAAACCTTAAGTTAGCTGAAGGAGACAGTCTTCCCAACAACAATCTCTTACTTCACAAAATTTCTACAACAAAAACAGGTGTTTTATCTAGCATTACCATCAAACATAGTTAACAGCACAGGCTACATCTCCTGGGCTGAAATACTGACTCCACAGTTCAGATTCCCATCCCTATCTCATCTCAATAAAATCACAATTTTCCCAGGTTATAAAAGCCTCTAATGCTCATCCTTGCTCCTCCAGACTGTACGCTTATTAGCAGGCTAGGTTCTAGAGCCAGCAGAAATATACTGAGGCTCCAACATGTGCTGTATAATATACTGGAAGAAAATATATATTACCAATTATGCTTCGAGGTCCCCAAGACCAACCTCAGGTCCTGTCATTTGCTAAGAAGATTCAAAAGATTCAATATACCGTTGTACTCATCTTTATGATTTAATATAGCAAAAAGATACTAAGCACAATCAGCAAAGCAGAAAGGCACAAGAAGTCCAGGGGAAATTATAAGCAAGCATCCAGGTGCTCCCGTTCAGTGGAGTTGCAATAAGCACGCTTAATTCTCCCAGCAGTGAGCTGTGACAACACATGTAAAATAATGCCAACCAGGGAAGCTCATCAGAGACTCAGGGCCAAAGATTATTAGGGAGACTAGTCAAGTAGGTACCCCTGCCTGCCACATATGCCAATTCCAGAATCCCAGAAGAAAAGCAGATATTCAACATAAACCACATTCATTATACAAACAACTTAGGTACAATGACAGACTCTTATCACTTAGGGTGGTGGGATCATCCCCAAGATCCCCCTCAGATGTTAGCCAAACGCTGTGAGGCCTGCTTTGTTAACTCTTTTCTCCACACCAATGACTAATAGATCCTTCTGAGCATGAACCTTATCTAACTATTCCCTGCTAATCCCCAGCTCCTAAAAAAGTGCCAGTCACCCCAATCCAAGCTTTTTTTTCTGTTGCCTAGGCTGTAGTGCAATGGCATGATCTCAGTTCACTGTAAGCTCCGCATCCCGGTTTCAAGTGATTCTCCTGTCTCAGCCTCCCCAGTAGCTGGGATTATAGGCGTGCACCACCACGCCCAACTAATTTTTGTATTTTTAATAGAGATGGGGTTTCACCAAGTTGGGCAGGCTGGTCTCAAACTCCTGACCTCAACTGATCCACCCACCTCGGCCTCCCAACATGCTGGGATTACAGATGTAAGCCACTGCTCCCAGCCTCCCAAAATTTTTTTAATGAAAAAATTCCTGGCTCCACTACTTTAAGTTCTGTGTTCCTGGATAATATTACCTACCTCAAAGGTTGTTTTGAGGATTAAATGAGTTAACATATGTAAAGTGTGAAGTATATCATCTCTTGTAAAAATAAAAAATAAAAAAAACTGTAATTTGTGAGCATATATGTAACGTTATTATTTGATTTTTTTTTTTTTTTTTTTTTTAACATTCTCCAGGTCACAATGGAGCTATCCTATCTCTAACTTCTAATCAATCTACCAATGTAAACATAGATTAGAACTGGTAATTGTTTCATGTCTACTGAGATCTCTAATTAGCTTGTAGACAACTATAACACAAAACTTTTCGTTTTTGTCTTTTTTGACAAAGGCTGGAGTGCAGTGGCGCAATCTCGACTCACTGCAACCTCCGCCTCCAGGGTTCAAGCAATTCTCCTGCCTCAGCCTCCCGAGCAGATGGGACTACAGGCGCCCGCCACCGCACCTGGCTGATTTCAGAATGTTTAGTAGAGACAGGGTTTTGCCATGTTGGCCATGCTGGTCTCAAACTCCTGGCCTCAGATGATCCACCTGCCTCAGTCTCCCGAAGTTCTGAAATTACAGGCGTGAACCACTGCAGCTGGCATCCAAAACTTTTTTAACACACACAGTAGTATCTAACGTAGTACTTAATCTTTTTAGTGCCCAGAAAATATTGATTTATCAACAAAACTAAATGTCTGTAAAATTAACTCTGTTACAGTGGTAAGAATGTAAGGCAGTCAGGCCGGGCGCGGTGGCTCAAGCCTGTAATCCCAGCACTTTGGGAGGCCGAGACGGGCGGATCACGAGGTCAGGAGATCGAGACCATCCTGGTGAACACGGTGAAACCCCGTCTCTACTAAAAAATACAAAAAACTAGCCGGGCGAGGTGGTGGGCGCCTGTAGTCCCAGCTACTCGGGAGGCTGAGGCAGGAGAATGGCGTAAACCCGGGAGGTGGAGCTTGCAGTGACCCGAGATCGCGCCACTGCACTCCAGCCTGGGTGACAGAGCGAGACTCCGTCTCAAAAAAAAAAAAATAAATAAATAAAAATAAAAAAAAGAATGTAAGGCAGTCAACTCTTCTGATAATAATTACAAAATGGCCTCCAAGTTTCTTTGATCTTCTTGCATTGAGAAAATTGAGCAACTGAACTAAAATGGCTTGATTCTAATCCTTGGAAAGACTATTAGCAGAAGAATTTGAAATAAGCAAAAGGGGCTGGGTGTGGTGGCTCACACCTGTAATTGCAGCACTTTGGGAGACTGAGGTGGGCAGATCATTTGAACCCAGGAGTTCAAAACTAGCCTGGGCAACATGATGAAACATAGTTTCTACAAAAAATACAAAAATTAACTAAGTGTGGTGGCACACATCTGTAGTCCCAGCTACTTGAGAGGCTGAGGGGGGAGGATTGCTTGAACGAGGCAGGCAGAGGTTGCAGTGAGCCTACATCGCACCTCTGCACTCCAGCCCAGCAACAGAGTGAGAACCTGTACCAAAAAAAAAAAAAAAATGCCAAAGCCTTGAGTTTATAAAGTACATAATTTCAAATATTCCACTCTGCCTTAAAGAGAGCATGGATTCAAGTCCGTTATAGGTTAATAAAGATGGAGAAAGATATATATACATATATATAGTACAACAACAATTTAGGAGATGCAAGTCTCCTTAACTAACGAAGTCAAGTACTGAAAGTGTTATGTTAAACAAACAAAAAAAAGACAAAGAAGAACTGTGAAGAACAAAAGGAGGGGAGACAACATGCTGCCCAAGTTTTAAACTGATGAGTCAGAGACCAATGGTTTCCATCCCAGCTCTGATACCACGGCTCTGCACAATCAGGAAAAACCTCAAGATCAGCAGAACTACAAGAACAGACCCATCAGACTGAAGCTTCACATTTTCAGGAAACTTTTAGATTGGCAAATTTCTTTAAGTGAATTATAATCAGACTTTTACTTATATAAATTTGTCCTATAAGCATCAACAGCATAATAAACACCAGTCCCCAAGGTGAACTTTACTTTTTAGTAAAAATTACTACACTTTAAAATGTAACAACTCTAAAATATCAAAGACTTAATGAAAAACATGAACTCTTCGATTAGCTCTTGCAATCAAATGGGCTCTACATGTTTATATTTTTTGAAAAGGTTATAAAGCTAAAAGACTCCCTTGAAAGCAAGGTATTCGACATAATTAGGTTGTGCCAATTATTTGCACATGGAAAGCACAAGTGGGACAGAGGCCACATTCCTACAGGAAGAGCAACTAACAAAAAACATCTACAGACACTAAGTGGTTGCGGCACCATCGGCCTTATTCCCCAGTCAGCATGCCAGTTTCATGGGTGAGAAGCAGCTATGACAGTGGGGCAGCCGTAGCAGTGGCGGTATGCGTGGCCTTGAAAGCAGTTCAGTAGTGGCTCCCTGACTTCCCCTCCTCCAGCCTTTCCAAGGACTTGGTAAGTACCTGATTCCTGAAAATAGCTACAGTGGATCTGTTTCCTGCTCTATACCCTGACTTATACATTGACATTGTGTGAATTCAGGTTCTCTTACCCTCTTCTTGGACCACTGTACAACATCTCCTAACTCAGGATTTGCCTGCAATCCTCACTATCCCAGTTCTTCCTCTGACCTGAGACTACCAAAACTGCTCATGCTTAAAGAAAGCTTATCTAGTAAGGGCCATATGGAAACTTCTTCTGCTCTTTCACACTGGTACATTTGTGTGTGCAGCTGTGTCCTTTAATTCCTTCTCTATCTGATGAAATCCCACTCCACCTTCAGAACATAGCTCAAATGAAGACTCCTTCTGTGACTGTCCCAACAGGGTCACTCCACATGCCACTCCCTTTCACAGGTGCACTCCTTTTCACATACCCTGCTGCCTGCCTGGGGCTCTGTGCTCATTCATTCACACATTCATTCATTCAAAAAATATTTGCTAAGTTACATTTACCTACCACATGTAATGAAAACTGGGGATACTACCCTAACCAAGATAAACAAGATCTGTTCTCTCTTGCAGCTATAATCCAACCGGGATTAGTATACCCCATAATCACCTAAATAATGTTTAATTATAATTGTGATAAGTGCAATAAAAGATTCAGGGTGTTGTCTTTTATCTATAAATGGAAACCTAATCTAATCTCAGAGGATCAAGGAGAATTATTTCCCTTGAAAAGACATTTAAGCAGGAATTGAAAGATGAGCAAAAGCTGAGCAGGCAAAAACTCGTTAGAAAGCTTCCCAGGCAGAAGAACAGCACGTGCGAAGGTCTTGAAACAGCATTCTAGCAACTGTAAAGACCACCAGTGGGCAAAAGTCAAGGTGCAAGGGGAACAACAGCCTAAAATAAGTTTAGAGGTAGTTATTTCTTACAACCATTATTACAAGTACTTAGCACATTATTTTAGAATTATTTACTTGCAAAAACAAAACCCACACTAAACAAACTCCTTTAGGTCTTACAAATTTTTTTAGCTCTCTTACCTAATACAGTATCTAACAGTGTGTCTTCAAGTCAAGATCTGCGGAATGAAGAAACGAGTGTTTGATGTGAGCAAGGAGCTTACCCTCTCAGTATCATACAGGCTAAACAAAACAATCTCCAGAGTTAAAAAACCTTATGTTTCTGACTACCCAAAATTGAATGGGCAAGAGACTCACTTTCATACCAATTTAAATATGCTCAAAATCAAACCTAGTAAAAGATGCATCAATAGACGGATAAACTGTGGTCTGTCCATACAATGGAATATTATTCAGCCATAAAAGGAATGAGGTACCGACACATTACAAAATGAATGAACTTTGAAAACATATTAAGTGAAAGTCAGAAACAAAAGTCCGTATGTTGTATTACATGAAATATCCAGAACAGGCAAACCTATAGAGATAGAACATGCAATGGTGTCTGCCAGGGGCTAGGGAGAGCGGACAGTGGGAAGAAACGTCTCAATGTGAATTTTATCTGTATGCTCTTTTTTTTTTCCCCGGGATGGAGTCTTACTCTGTCAACCAAGCTGGAGTGCAGCAGTGCGATCTCTACTCACTGCAACCTCCGCCTCCCAGGTTCAAGCAATTCTCCTGCCTCAGTCTCCCAAGTAGGGATTACAGGCGCCTGCCGCCGCACCCAGCTAACATTTTTCATATTTTTAGTGGAGACAGGGTTTCACCATGTTGGCCAGGCTGATCTTGAATGCATTTGGCATTTTTAAAATCTCAGAAATATACATTAACAAGCATGGGGTATGTCAGTGTGGTGCCTGCCAAGCCCAGTGATGTTTTCTAGGAGCCCTACCCACTAGTTCAGGCCACTCCTGATGTCCAGCACAAGATGCCCTGTTCTGAGCCTGTGAAAGAATACAGAAGTGGGAAAAAAAAAAAAAAAAAAAAAATCAAAGCTAGGATTACCTGTAGACAACACTTTAAATACTGAAAACTAACCTTGAAGCTGGCAAGGCGTTCTCAGTCCTCACTGCTCCCTAAAGTGTCACCAACTAATAACCAACAAGAGCTGCTTTAAACTCCCACTGAGTCATGAATGCAGCTAGGAGAGAAGAGGAGTAGTTCCATCTGCCTGTTCTTAAATTCCCCAGTTGTTCAACAGATTTGGTAAGAGCAGCATCAAGAGCAGGAAACTGGTGCCTATGCCATCCTTTTCTCCTTCCTTGCTTCTTAAATACTGTCAATCCAGGAAACACAAGCTGGTGATTCAGTAAGAAAATGTCAAAACCCAATTGACATACCTCTACCAACTATTATAAGGCAAGATAATACAGGGACCTCAAATCCTAAGCTTTAGTTTCGGTACATATTCCCAAAGATCAGTGGAAGAAGCTTCTTTAAAAGAAAGAAAATTAAGTTAACCGGGAAATAACTTTGAAATACAGTACATGAAAAGTTTGATGCAATTTACTAGACAGTGAAGAAAACATCAATACATACACAGAACGAAACTTCTTAGTAACTGAGCTGTAGAGTAAGATCCTTAACATATCTTTTAAAAGTACTACATTTATTATGTCATCCTAGCATATAGATCCAAAATCATGTAACAAGCCAAGAATTCTACTAAAAAAGCCTCCATAATGTACTTCAACCTTACCAAATACTCAAAAACTGCGAAAATATATTTACATCTATTGCTCTACCATGTCAAAATTTTCAGTTACAACTATGAAATCAAGTCTAATTAAGCCAACAAGTGGCCTTACCTATGATTTTTTGCCTGAAAGATCAAGATAACACATTGAAATAATTTACAAGATCATTTTAATATTCTTCTAGATTTAGTAGCAACAACAACAACAAAAAAATCCTTGTAAATTATACTGTGGAGTGCATGCCCTTCAAGCTGCACCCTTGTACTCTTGATACCATTCTCTTCTCTCCCACATCCCTCACTTCTCAAAACAAGTAAACCAACAAAAGGCCAGACAAAACCAAAATACAAAAGACATTCATTCAGTATATACCGTGGCAATACAAACATTGAGCAAAATGAATACTTCCTATTCTTCAGGTCCAAAGAAGTAAAACTTTTCATCCTAATTTAAGAAGTACATGATTCTCTTCTCCCCACTCCAAAAGAGTAAATGGAAAAAAAAAAAAAAGTTAACATGGTTAATAACGGCTTTTAAAAATCTGTATTATTTTAGAAAGCATTAGTGAAAATCTGATTTTATAAAGTACTTTTCTGGAAACAGAAATTTGAACAAAAATTAAATTATTTTTAACAATGTCTGTAGATGAAGGAAGGTTAATTCTGAAACTGTTACTATTCAATTTTTAATAAACAGATTTAATATTTACCAGCATCTCTACTTAATCATGTTATTACTCAAAATGACAAAATGTGTACTTTTTAACTTCAGCTTCTTTCTTCTTCTTGGCCTTTTAAAAGACCATTTTTCAGTGTTTTACTAGTGCAGTCCATGAAGAGCAAGCGACTGAGCCTCAATACAGTACAGAACTTCCAAATAGCCACACACAATCAAGTTACTAGGAAAACAAATATTACAAGAACCAGGCATGCACTATGTAAAAACTCATCACCTGAAAAGGTTACACAGGATAAATATAATTTTGACTCAATCAAGTTACTATATTGAAAAGTGCTTCATAAAAATAATCTAGTTACAGTATTCCCACTTGATTCTTCCAGTAATTCAGTACCTGTTATGACAGTGAAGAAACCTGCTGATGCTGTGTGGCTCAGTCTAGTCAAATATTACCAGTCTACTGAAATGTGACTCATTTATATAGTATTGAGAAAGAACAGTAAAGCTTCAGGAAGAGTCTAAGTCAAATAACACAGAAATCTTAAAGGACATTCCCCAAAGAGACTGTCTCCTGCTTTGGAGAACTACCCTATTTCTCGCCCAATAACGAAATAAACCAATTAAAAATAGACGCAATCTTTTATTAACTACACAAGACATTTCTTTTAAAAAAAAAATTAGAAATGTTTCCGATGAGATTACTTGCAAGACATTAAACATAAATCAGATCTCCAAACACAAAATATAGCAGCTAAAAATAGTATATCTATTTCAAAGGCTGAGGCAGAAGCCCTCCAACTGAACAAACTAAAATTAGGTCTTTTCTGTCTCTAGATCTTTAAAATGAACCTTCAACATTTATGAGGTACACAAATCAGTGTCCACACATTCTCCCAAACTAGCTGGTCAGAGAAAACCTAATTACTAAAATCTTCAGAAATATAAACCCACTGTCCTCCAAGAGATTCATGTAATGAAATTCCTCTTCATTCTGGCTAATAACCAGACTAAAAAACAATACTACTACTAATAAAGACCTTTCTCCAATTAATTTATTCCGTAAAACTCAAATCCACCGAAAAAGACCACCATACTCTTTTTCAAGAGGCAGAGACAAGAGCCTTGTACAAAAGCTGTCAGGTGGGGCAGGCAGGTAGGGCTCTGTCTGGGAGACCAAGAATCCGGACCGGAGAGGGAGGACGTGGTCACACCGGAGGGTAGAAGAGGGGATCGAGACCTAAGGGCGGCCCCACCCACAGAGATAGCTATGAGCAGAGCTAGGAGGGCAACTCTCTAACCCTAAGCTCTGCCCAGACCCGCGTCCGGTTCCGCGCTCCCAGCCCCGCTCCTACCCTCAGCCCTGTGGAGGGTCCGAGCATCGCTACTCCGGCACCTGCTCAACCCGGGGTCGGGGAGGAGGGGAGGCTGGGGCCACTGACAGGGCCTGCGAGCCTGACCTCGCCGCCGCCGCCTCTGGCGGACTTGAGGGTCGACAGGAGCCCCGCGCCCGCCCGCTCAGCCACCGGCCCTCCAGTCAGGGCAGGGGCCTCCCGGCAAGCCGAGGCATCCGCTAGGGCCCTGAACGCCGCAGCGGCGGGAAGGTCACCGGTCGCAGGAGGCCCCGACCGGGGCAGCGACGACGTCCGAGCTACCTTTGGCCTCGCAGTCGGCGCAGTACTTGTTGTCCTCCTCCCTCAGAAGCTTGGATAGGATGAGCTGGTGCTGCTCGTTCAGCTTCTGAGCCTTTTCCCGGCAGGAGCGCGTCGCCATCTCGGCAGTGGGGCGGGGAGCCCAGGGCAGCTACGGCGGCGGCGGACGCTGGCTGGAGCCGGGCAGAGTGAACGCACCTGGCGCCGCCGGGACCGCGGGCTGGCTTAGCCCAGGAAGCGGCGGCGGCAGCGGCAGCTGAAACAGGAGGAGGGGCGGCGGTGGTAGCGCCGACGTGTCCCGCCTCCTTGCCGGGCCGGCCGGCAAACACCACCCGAGCCGGCGAGGGGAGGAGGAGGGGGAGTGGGACGCGCCGAGGCTTCCGGGTGGCGCGGAGGAAGGGACCCGGGCGCCGGGCGCGCTGCGCATGCGCCGAACGTACGCGGCCCGGCCTGCCGGATCTTTCTGCAAAAAGGCCCAAGGTGATTCCTGAAAAGTAGCTGGCACTGCCTCATGCAGGTTTTCCTGCCTTTTGAGATGTGATGGTCCGCGAGGGCCTCGAGTAAAACTCGGTAATGGAAGACCTTTTACAAGGAGGCTACTTTGACTTGCCCATTTGCCTTTGCTCTTGCTGGCACAACATTGGAAATGCAGAAATACTAGCGACTGGGTGGGGTCATTTACTCATTCGAGGTTTATTCGCCCGCAGTTTAGAAGCTGGAGACACGGATGGAATAAAAGAGGAAAAACGGTCTCTTACATTTTAAGGACGAGAAATAATCTAGTAGTGACATGTATTAAGGGATAACATTTCATTGAGTGATTACTCTGTTACGAACTATTAGCTCATTTAACCCTTTCCCCAACCTTATGATATTGTTGTCCTCATTACACAGAGGAGGAAAGTGAGGCATAGAGGAATTAAGTAACCTGCCCAGATTACAGAACTACTAGTGGGGGAGTTGAGATTCAAATCCAAAGTAGTCTGATTCCAGAGTCTGAAACACCTGGCTGTAAGCCCTTCCATAAGGGAGAAAGTGTGACCAGGAACCCAAATACTCGACGGTGATACTTTAACAAGAAGCTGTGTAAATAGTGATCATTAATGCAAGAGAAAGAGAACTAAAGAAATGAAACACTTTTCATTGGAACCCAGACCCTAATCCAGGCTCATGAGGTTTCAACTCTGGGTGAGGCAGTTTCAATGATTTGGCATGTTGTATATTATGAGGAAGTTCTAATATGGGACTTATATAAGCCCAATACACAGTCCTTGCTTGCGGTGAGGCAGATGCTAAGAAAGGCAATCAGCAAGAGTCGGTCTTACGCTTTTTAGTAAGGCTAATTTCTAGCCGCTGGCCCTGCCTAAAAGTGACCCTCATTGCTACCTAGCCCTGTTCTTGGCACAGGGGCTCAAAAAAATGTTTGTGGAATTAAATTGAATGGATATGGCAATAAAGATGTTCAGTAATTAAACAAATTAGAGCTTAAACTGCATAGCTCTGACACATAGCAACTAGAGAGATATTGGTGAGTTCAAAAGAACAGAAAAAAACCTTATGTGGGAGGGAGAATTTATGAGCCTTGTCCTGAAGATATGCTTGATTTAGATGGAGACTGGGGAGGGAGACATTAAGAAAGAGCAACATGCACAAAAGCGTAAAGACCTCAAGTACCTTGGAAAACAGACTGGAACAAAAGGTACTACTTAGGACGGAGTGAAAGATAAGGCTGCATAAGTAAACTATGATTGGGTTATGGAAGACTTGGGAAGCCAGACAAAGTAATCTGGCCTTGATGCAATTCACAGTAGAAAACCTGTAGATTTTGGCCAGGCACAGTGGCTCACACCTGTAATCCCAGCACTTTGGGAAGCCAAGGTGGGTGGATCACCTGAGGTGGGGAGTTCGAGACCAGCCTGACCAACATGGAGAAACCCCATCTCTACTGATAATACAAAATTAGCCAGGTGTAGTGGCAAATGCCTGTTTAATCCCAGCTACTCAGGAGATTGAGGGAGGAGAATCGCTTGAACCCTGGAGGCAGAGGTTGCAGTGAGCCAAGATCACGTCATTGCACTCCAGCCTGGGCAACAAGAGTGAAACTCCGTCCCCCCTGCACCCCTGCCCCTGGAAAAAAAAAAAAAAAAAACCCTGTAGATTCTTCAAGTAGGATAATAGCATAATAAAAAGGATCTTTCGGGAAAGTTAGTCCTGCCATAACCAGTAAACAAACACCATTTTTTGAGTACCTGTCCTCCCTACAAAAATTCTGTGCAGCACTGTAAGGACTCAGAAAACAGAATACAGGTTTACCTCCAATAAACGACCTTCAGGATGGATTGAAGGGTCACAGTGATGTCCAATAGAAACACTTGCATGCCACACATATAACTTTAAATAATACAGTAGCCACATTTTAAAACAGAAAAAGAAACATAAAATACATTTTATGAATACATTTTATTTAACTCGATGTATCCAAAATATTTTTAAGATGTAATATTAAAAAAGGCATATTTTCCATTCCTGTTTTCATATTGTCTTCAAAATGCTGTATAACACAGCTCGTTTCATTTTTGAGTAGCTGAATTTATTTCTTAATAAAGAAATTATCAAAAAATTGAAGCTAAGAGTTGGAGACCCTGCTGGTCCATGGGGTCTCACTATGTGGGCCAGCATGGTCTTGAACTCCTAGCCTCAAGTTATCCTCCCACCTTGGCCTCCCAAAGTGCTGGGATTACAGGCACGAGCCACTGCGCCCAGCCTGGAGTAGCTGAATTTCAAATGTTCAGCAGCCGCATGTGACTAGTGGATACATTATTGAATAGTGTTGTTCTCGATGGTCAGCTTAGAGGCTATTAAAATCTAAATTTGAGTTGATTGTATTTTAAGGCTATAGTAGGAAGAAAGAGACATGTTCCCCAAAACATCTTGGGAAGAAAACAACATTGCATTTATTCACCAATATTTATTAAACCACTTCTATCTAGTACACTAATTATCAGAAGCTTACAGTCTACTATGAGATAAAAATATGTAAATAGAAAAGGACTACATTGAAAAGTCTATAGCAAATATAAAGTGTTCTAGGAGCAAAAGGAACAGAACATGCAGTAGCCTGGGAAAATCTGGGAAAGTTTCACGGAGGAGGTGATGCTTAAACTTGGCTTTTAACAGATGGGGGAATTTTTCAAGTGAATGGGGGTGGAGCGGAGAGAAAGGAGTTGCTTTAAAAAACACGTATGGACTTCTGAAAGTTCAGGGTTATATGAAGTAGTGAGGATGTGAGGCCCAAGAAACCTAGAATGTGTTTGGAGAATGTGAAGGTAGGAAAGGAAACAAGATGGAGAGGTAGATTGACACCAGAGGGTTAAGAGCTTTGTAGCAAAGCAACAGAGTTTGAACCTTATGGGTTTATAGAACCAATAGAAGCTTTTACATGAAAAAATGACTTCATAAGCTTTCTTCTCAGTAACTCTCCATACAGCGGTAGTATGGAGAACATGGTGGGGAAAAACTTATCAAGGGAACAGATTACAAGACTGTCTCAATAATAGTCCAAAGAAGATATGATGAAGGCCTATTTTAAGCAAGTTGCATAGGGTTTGGGAGAGACAGAATCAAATGATGTTTTAAAATTAGAAGCAGCAAGATTTGGCAGCTGACTGTATGTGGAGGGTAAGAGAAGGAAGGTGAGAATAACATCAGGCTTTCTAAGTTGGGAGACAGGTAAATGGTGATGCCATTAACGCAGATCAAGAACAGAAGGAGTAGGCCTCTCAGTCCAGCAGTGACAGGGCTGAGCCAGCAGCACTAATCCTCCCAGTTCTCCATGTGCTCAGCTTCCTGCTCTGCAACCATGACACAACAGGCCATCTCTTTTGCCAAGGACCGTCTGGCTGGTGGCATTGCTGCTGCCATCACCAAGATAATTGTGGCCCTGATTGAGCAGGTGAAGCTGCTGTAGCAGATGCAAGGCGCCAGGAAGCAGATGACAGTTGACAGCAGTGCACAGGAATTGTGGACTACTTCCTTAAGCAAGCCCTCAACGTCGCATTCAAGGATAAGCAGACACAGCTATTCCTGGGAGTATGGATGAACACATGCAGTTCTAGAGCTGTTTTGCCCACAATCCGGCCTCCAACAAGGCGGCCAGAGCCACCTGTCTCTGTTTTGTGTACTCGGTGAATTTTGCCAGAATCCATCTGGTGGTCAATGTTGGGAAATCGTACACAGAGCTGGGATTCAAGTTCAAATACCTGGGAGACTGTCTGGTGAAGATAAGCAAGTCTGATGAGATCTGGGGACTGTACCAGGGCTTTAGCATCTCTGTGCAGGGCATCATCCTTTTCTGGGCTGCCTGAAGGCCTGAGGCATGCTCCCTGACTCCAAGACTACCACATCATGGTAAGCCAGATGATTGCCCAGACTGTGGTGGTGCGGCCAACATGGCCTTCTACACCTTGGGTCCTGTACAGACACAAAGGAGCCAACATACTGCACATGGGAACCCTCAATTGCTGAAGGAAGATTTTTAAAGAGGAAAGGGGAAAGCCTTCTTCAAGAGTGCATGGTCTAATGTTGTCAGAGATCTGGGAGGAGCTTTTAGGCCAGTCCTGTATGTGGAATTAAAGAAGAGTAAGTGTGTTTCCTCACTAGAAATGGAAACCAAGAGAATCATGTAGCGTACTTAACTGTTATGGACCACTGACCTTTGAGAAATTTCATTGTCTTTGTCCTGGCCATAGTACATCTGTAGAGGGGTAGAGAAGGCTTTAGAAAAGGGGTTCACCATGATCATATTCAACCATTGGCACCCTGAATCCATGCATCTATTACCGGCAGTAATTATGACATCACCATGGGTCCACAAACAAGGCAGCTCCTTCAAACAGACTTGCAGTCCAGGCACTTGTAGAATCCAAATTGTGTTTAAATATTTATTTTGTATGTATGTATGTATGTATGTATGTATGTATGTATTTATTTATTTATTTATCTTTGAGACAGAGTTTCACTCTTGTTGCCCACGCTGGAGTACAATGGCATGATCTTGGCTTACTACCACCTCTGCCTCCCAGGTTCAAGCAATTCTTCTGCCTTAGCCTTCCTAGTAGCTGGAATTACAGGCACCTGCCAACATGCCCAGCTAATTTTTTGTATTTTTAGTAGAGACGGGGTTTCATTATGTTGACCAGGCAGGTCTCGAACTCCTGACCTCATGCAATCCACCCGCCTCAGCCTCCCAAAGTGCTGGGATTACAGATGTGAGCCACTATGCACGGTAAATATTTATTTTTTGAAAAATCGTGTCTCCCATTGTATTTGAGCACTATCTCCTCTTTTGCATGGCCAAATATTTGCAATCATGTTGTATATTGGGCATTCTTCTGCAAAACAGTAAAAAGAGGACACTGAAAAAGCAAGAAAGAATAAAAGAGATAGTCCAGATTTGGGGTCAGGGGAGAAGCAGCATTTGCTTGGGGACATGTTAAGTTTAAGATGTGCCTAGGACATCCAGCTTCATGTGTCTAATGAGACATTGTATATTGACTTATAGAACTCTGGAGAGACGTTACTGCTGGTAAAAGTTATTTGGGAATTATTTGAATTTAAAGGATCATAGAAGCTATAAAAATGGATGACATTCCCCCAGAGAAAGCATGTAGACAAAGGAGAGAAGAGACCCAAAGACAAAATTCTGGGGATTGCCTATTAAATGAGGAGTGGAGAGAGAAAGGTGAACCATTGAAAAGAGCAGAGAACCAGAAGCCAGGGAAGGAAAGATTTCCAAGAAGTAAGGGTGAACACCAACCAATGCTAACTATTCCAGAAAAGTCAATTATTTCCCTTTTAGACAGTACATACAGCATGTGGTCATGGGTCTGCACAGTTCATTGTTTTCTTTCATAGCCCAACAACAAGAGAAGATAAATCATCTGATGGGGCTTCCAGAGCCTGTGATTGTCTGGAGGGTTCCATGAAATATTGAGGGAGGGATGGGGATGGTTAGAAGGGAAAAAGAAAAAAGGTACAAGGATAGGAAGCAGTACTAGAGTAAACTATTGAGTGTAAAGTAAGGAAAGTGTCCAAAGTATGAGAAGTGAAGTAGGAGCAACCAGTGATTATAGGTTTCTTTGAGGCCAGAGGTGATGTGGTGTGGTTAGGGAAAGGATGCTGACAGCTAAATGAAGAGAAGTGCCTAGTGACACCTCTCAGAGGGGTGTAGTAACTTGTCCTGATGAAGTCCTGGATGTCGAGGTATCTATGGATGCTTGCTGGATGGGGAATAAAGTTGAAGGTCTGTTTTTGCAGATTCTTAGAGAGGTTAGGTCACTTTGACTCTAATTATTTGCTTCTGCTCAGAGGAAAAGATGAGAAACAGGTTTAGGGAGTCTGACTACAATGGAACCAGGATTTAACAGAAGATATAAGTAAAGAGGGAAAGTGATGGAGTAGGAAAAAGAAGGAAAAAATTTAGGTCAGGTGAAATGGACAAGAATGAGCCAAATACGTGGGTGTAGGTAGAATATCTGATAAGAGCAGTAGGTATAGACAGCTGGGAGGATGAGGGTAATAGTAATAAGAACCAGTGTTTTTCAATCTCCCACTGTGGAATAATGAAATCAATTTTATTATACTATTTTTCACATCAGGAAACATCAGCCAGGATGCGGTATTTCATTTTGAGATAACAAATAATTTCAAAATCATAATGGCTTCAGACAATAGAATTTTCTTCTTGGTCATGCTACTTGAGCATTGGGCTGGTAGGGATTCTACCCTATGTTGTCGTCACTCTGGTACCAGGCTGACAAAGTCTCTATCACTTTTCAGGGTAAAGGCAAGAAGGTGACTCTTAAAGGCCTCTCCCCAGGAATAATACATATCCACTTCCACTTTTAAGCCATTGGCCAAAGCAAACGCATGAACCCTCCTAATATCAAGTGAACCTGAAGTACAATCCTTCCATTTACCTAGAAGGAGAAACCAAAATATCACTGAACAGCACAGAAACTGTGGCCCAGAGATGTTAAGTACTTGGTTTAAAGTTATTGATATCTTGGTTATCAACCAAGTATCTTGGTTGAAAGCCTAGATATTAAGTAGCAAAACTGGCTTTCAAGATTATGTCTTGTTGGCACTGAGGCCCTGGTTTTTTATAAGCTATGCTATCCTTTGGGATGGAAAACAGAGTAGAACAAGTTAGACCAATCAATATCAAGATAACAAGAGTTAAAGAGAGAACAAAAGTGTATTGAGTCAAGAGGAACACACATGTATTGAGGAAAGAGGAACAGTTATTATGGAACTAGATAAACATATACACACTCACAAAAAGAGGAAACCCAGGAAAGACCCTAGATTTTTGTTTGTTTTGCCTTTAAAAGTTACATCAGGCGGCCGGGTGCAGTAGCTCTCGCCTGTAATGCCAGCACTTTAGAAGGCCAAGGCGGGTGGATCATGAGGTCAAGAGATCAAGACCATCCTGGCCAACACGGTGAAACCCCATCTCTACTAAAAATACAAAAATTAGCTGGGCATGGTGGCGGGTGCCAGTAATCCCAGCTACTCAGGAGACTGAGGCAGGAGAATCACTTGACCCCAGGAGGTGGAGATTGCAGCGAGCCAAGATCGCACTACTGCACTCCAGCCTGGCAACAGAGCGAGACTCCGTCTTAAAAAAATATATATCAGGTAACCTTAGTGTGTTTGTGCTTCCTAAAAATTCAGCCCAACTGGTGCACTCTTTTAATTTATGGTCAGATACCAAGGAACTCTCCTCAGTATGGGGAGAGTGAGGTCTCTGTTGAAAATTTGCAACTTCCACACAATTCTTCCCCATCTTCCTTCAGAAGCAAGTTATTTCCAAATGTACATTATTAAGCAAGTACCTATTATATAAGAATACACAATCTCCCATTACCAGGAAAATATACTTTCCAAAATCCCAATTTCTCAACTTTTTACCCTCTAGTACAGAGACATTGAAATTTTTTGAGTGGTCATATGGGCAACCAGTATCCCCAGTCACAAAAAAAAAAAAAAAAAAAATCCTGATACAAGGAGTTAGAAGAACATATTCAACCCCTGCAGTCCTGCGGGGGAGACAGGAAAACCAACTTACACATGTATTTGAAGGCAGATGCCTGATGGGACCATTAGAGGGGTATCTAGGCCTCAAGTTTGGCTATGGGAACTCTAACCATTCTTTGAAGCATTTTGTTGAAGCAGAATTAAACAACTCAGAAAATTTTCCTGAACCTGCCCTTCTTGTTTTTTTTTTTTTTTTTTTGAGATGGAGTCTTGCTCTGTCACCCAGGCTGGAGTGCAGTGGCGCAATCTCGGCTCACTGCAACCTCCGCCTCCCGGGTTCACGCCATTCTCCTGCCTCAGCCTCCTGAGTAGCTGGGACTACAGGTGCTCACCACCACACTGGCTAATTTTTTTTTTTTTTTGTATTTTTAGTAGAGATGGGGTTTCACTATGTCAGCCAGGATGGTCTCAATCTCCTGACCTCGTGATCCGCCTGCCTCGGCCTCCCAAAGTGCTGGGACCCCACCAGTCGTTTGTTTGTTTGTTTTTTGAAACATAGTTTCACCCTTGTCGCCCAGGATGGAGTGCAGTGACATAATCTTGGCTCACTGCAATCTCTACTTCCCGGGTTCAAGCAATTGTCCTGCCTCAGCCTTCCAGTAGCTGGGATTACAGGTGCGCACCACCATACCCGGATAGTTTCTATATTTTTTAGTAGAGATGGGGTTTCACCAAGTTGGCCATGCTGTTCTCAAACTCCTGACCTCAGGTGATTCACCCGCCTTGGCCTCCCAAAGTGCTGGGAAGATAGGCATGAGCCATCACAGCTGGCCCCCACCAGTCTTTTGACAGGAAGGTTGATGGCTCTCCCGATTCATCTAGTCATCCATTCAACAATATATTTTTGGCCAGGCACGGTGGCTCACGCCTGTAATCCCAGCACTTTGGGAGGCTGAAGTGGGTGGATCACAAGGTCAGGAGATTGAGACCATCCTGGCTAACACGGTGAAACCCCATCTCTATGAAAAAAATAAAAAATAAATTAGCCAGGCATGGTGGCGGGCACCTGTAGTCCCACCTACTTGGGAGGCTGAAGCAGGAGAATGCTGTGAACCCGGGAGGCAGAGCTTGCAGTGAGCCGAGATTGCACCACTGCACTCCAGCCTGGGCAACAGAGCGAGACTCTGTCTCAAAACCCAACAACAACAACAATATATCTTTTAGTTATTTCTATGTTTCAAGCACTGTGATAGGTACTAGGGATAAAACTTAGTAAATAAAACAGTCATAGCCTGATCCCTCACTCCTAGTTTATTGTCCATATTTTATAGTGAGGATCAGCTTCCCTCATTGTCACCTTAGAGATCTCCAGAGCCTATACCACTAATGCACATGGCAAGCCCTTAATAAACATTTGCTGAATGAATGAGCAAATGAAGTTCAATATAGGTGCTCACATGTGAAAACATTTAATTTCGATAAGCAGATTGAAGAAACATAACTTTTTAAGCATTTTTTTTTTTTTAATTAGAAATAGGGTCTTGCTCTGTCACTCAGGATGGAGTGCAGGGGTACCATCACAACTCACTGCAGCCTCTAACTCCTGGACTCAAGGAATCCTCCTGCCTCAGCCTCCTGAGTAGCTAGGCTATAGGCACATACCACCACACTCAGCTAATTAAAAGAAAATTTTTTGTGGAGATGGGGTCTCACTATGTTGCCCAGACTTGTCTCAAACTCTTGGTTTCAAGGGATCCTCCCACCTTGACTTCCTAAAGTGCTGGGATTACAGATGTAAGCCACTGAGACTTAAGTGACTTTTTTTTAAAAAGGAACCCTAATGCACAAAAATCCTGTTTATGTCACTCCCAGTTCACTTCCAATCCTGGTCAAGTTATATTTTATTTCATGTTTTTGGCTTTTTCTCACTGAAGTTTAGATTTCACAGAGTTTCTGCATCTCAATTTTGAAAGATAAATTTGAAGTAATCAGAAATAACACTGTCAACTTCAAGATCTAAAACAGTAACAACAAAACTGATCTGGGATGAAATTTAATCAGGTAGATTCAGCTTTCACAAATCTGACCTTGGCAGTAATTTAACTTAAGCCTGGTTATTTGAGGGAAGATGCAAAGATAAGTGAATAAGCAATTTCATCCTACTTAAGACAAAAGACATGAACACAAGTTGAAAGATATATGTTCTGCCTTTTTAAGGGTATAATAAGCATCGATTGTTTTTGTCTGCCCAGAGTCCCTCCTCCATTCTTCTAGCAGCACTGCCCCAATTTTACTTTGGGGAACAATCCCCCTTCTCTATTGAATGCAGTTTTGAAGGAATGACTGTCAACCAAGGTCTCTGTACTAGGCATGTAACCAAATTAGGCCATACAGTGATTAAATTAGGCCATTCAGATACTTTCCTCTTGCAAGTTGAGCTTGAGGGGATTAACCCAAAGACAGAAACAGCTGGAGATCATTCATCCCTGTAGCCGTCAGTTCGTTTATTTCATCCTGCTCTCTTGATCTTCACAGCTACTCTAGCTCCTGTTTTTTCTGAAGACTAACTTTTTAGCTTTCCTTCAGATTCTTTGACTACCACCCATAAGTCATCCAATGCATTCCTCTTTTGCTTGTTAAATTTTAAAAGTCATAGAACAGATTTATATAGAGCACCAACATTATTGATAGTGCGCCATGCACCATTTGATGAAAGTAGAGGGAAATGTGCTATGGTCTGAATGCTTGTGTCCTCCCAAATTTTCATGTTGGAACATAACCCCCAATCTGATAGTATTAAGATGTGGGGCCTTTGAAGGTGATTAAGTCATCTGGACAGAGTCCTAATTAATGGTATTAGTGCCCTTCTAAAAGAGGCCCAACGCTGGGCGAAGTGACTCACTCCTATAATCCCAGCACTTTGGGAGGCTCAGGTGGGTGGATCACCTGAGGTCAGGAGTTCAAGACCAGCCTGGCCAAAATGGTGAAACCCTGTCTCTACTAAAAATACAAACATTAGCTGGGCATGGTGGCGAGCACCTGTAATCCCAGCTACTTGGGAGGCTGAGGCAGGAGAATCACTTGAACCAAGGAAGTGGAGGTTGCAGTGAGCTGAGATCACACCATTGCACTCCAGCCTAGGCAATGAGAGTGAGACTCTGTCTAAAAAAATAATAATAATAAATATAAAAATAAAAGAGGCCCAAGGGAGCTTGTTGGCCCCTTCCACCAGCTGAGGATGCAACAAGAAGGCCTCATCTATGAACCAGGGAATGGGTCCTCACTAGATGCCAAGTCTGTGGGTGCTTTGATCTTGGTCTTCCCAGCCTCTAGAACTGTGAGCAGTAAA
The DNA here is from genome assembly GCF_024542745.1 of Macaca thibetana thibetana. NCBI lineage: Eukaryota > Metazoa > Chordata > Mammalia > Primates > Cercopithecidae > Macaca > Macaca thibetana. The sequence goes on along the minus strand of NC_065581.1, from coordinate 68,110,713 downwards.
TTTTTGCTCTTTATAGGCCACCGAGTCTAAGGTAGTTTGTTATAGACGCTCCAATGGACTAAGACAGCATGCTCTTTAAAAAGTTACCTTCTTTTTCTAGTCTTTAAAGGAACTCTTTCCCTTTCTTCTAGGCCTTTAAGATTTGGTAACTTTGCTGGAATGAAACATTTTACACATGAAATTTTCCACCATTTTCACTCTTGACCTTCTTACCAAAATAGTGTATATCATCTCAGTAATTCCAAACTAAAAGTAAGATCATTTTAGGAGAAAGAGGGAAAGGAAATAGGCATAGGTTTATTTTAAATTGTTTAAAAATATTGTGTATTCGTTGCCACCTTAGGATAGGAAGAGATTTTTTTTAGAACACAAGATGCACTGACCATAAAAGAAAAACTTGAAATCAGACTTTATTAAAATTTAAAATTTCTGCTCTTCAAAAGACACCATTGAGAAAAAGGCAGGCTACAGATTTGGAGAAAATATTTGTAATGTGTGATAAATACAAAGGACTTATTTAGAGAATATATAAGGAGCACCTGCAAGTCAATAATGAAAAGACAATCCATTAAAATGGCAAAAGACTTAAAGAGATAGCTCAAAAAGATACATGAAGAACCAGTAAGCTCCTGAGACATCATTAGTAATTAGGGAATTGTACAATTAAAAACGATAATGAAACGCCATTTTATACCTACTAGAATGACTCAAATAAAATGACTGACAATATCAAATAGTAAGTAGGTAGTGAGGCAACTAGTATTCTCATTGCTGTTGGGAGCATAAAATGCTATAACCACTTGGTCAGTTAAAGTTAAACATATACTTCTCCTGTGACCTAGCAATTCCACTCCAAGAAATGAAAAAATTATATTCATAAAAAGACTTACGTAAGAATGTTCACAATAGCTTTAGTCACAGTAGTCAAAACCTGGAAACAAATGTTCATAAACAAGAGAATGGATAAACAAATAATGATTTATTTATGCAATGAAATATTACTCACCAATTAAAAAGACAAACTAGGCTGGGCGCAGTGGCTCACGCCTGTAATCCCAACACTTTGGGAGGCTGAGGCAGGCAGATGACCTGAGGTCAGGAGTTCAAGACCAGCCCAACCAATGTGGAGAAACCCTTTCTCTACTAAAAATACAAAATTAGCTGGGCATGGTGGTGTATGCCTATAATTCCAGCTACCTGGGAGACTGAGGTGGGAGAATTGCTTGAACCCGGGAGGCAGAGGCTGCAGTGAGCTGAGATGGCGTCATTGCACTCCAGCCTGGGCAACAAGAGCAAAAACTCTGTCTCAAAAAAAGACAAACTACCGGTACACAAAACAACATAGGTGAATCTCAAAATTACTATGGGGAGTAAAACAGCCCTACAGAAAAGGGTACATACCATATGATTCCATTTATATGATGTTCTAGAACAAACAAAACTAATATATGGCCATAGAAATCATACCCATAATTGTCCAGGAGGGAGAGGGATAGGGAGCGACTAGAAAGTTGTATGAGAGGAACTTTCTGGGGTGATGTGTTTTATGTCTTAATGGGGTTGATGATTTACACAGGTTTATATAATCATAAATATCATCGAACTGCATCCCTAACATTTATGCATTTTATTGTACATAAATTATACCTCAATAGAAAGAATATTGAAAAAAGATATTGGGGGACATTGTATCATACAGGTCCATTAGAAAATGGAGCATAATTTGGCTTCGGTTTTTCCTGTTATTCTTGATTCTGTGCTGAGCATTTCCCTTATCCTTCTTTGAAAGTCTACTCTTGGCTCTTCTGTGTGATCTCTAATGCATGCCAACTCTCCTTCTCTCAGCCTCTTAAAAGTCACTCCTGTTCATTTTGTTCCCTCTTTGCCAGTGTTGAGTCCTCAGCCCCTTGCTTTTCTTTCCTAAAGCACATGTGCTGTATTCAGGAACTGTGCATTTTCATAGCTTCCATCATCACTTCTACTCTCAGGAACTAGCATATAGGGACAGGAGCGGTGGCTCATGCCTGTAAGCCCAGCACTTCGGGAGGCCGAGGTAGTTGGATCACCTGAGGTCAAGAGTTCAAGACCATCCTGGCCAACATGGTAAAACCTCGTCTCTGCTGAAAATACACAAATTCACTGGGCGTGGTGGCGGGCGCCGGTAATCCCAGCTGATCAGGAGGCTAAGGCAGGAGAATCACTTGAACCTAGGAGGCGGAGGTTGCAGTGAGCCAAGATCACACCATTGCATTCCAGCCTGAGCAACAGAGCAAAAACTCTGTCACCAAAAAAAAAAAAAAAAAAAAAAAAAGGAACTAGCATACAGGGTCTACCCTTGCACATGACCAAAGCTACAGCCTTTGATAGCCTTGACTGCCACTCTCCCAGAGGCTCAGAGAATAGTTCCCAGGGTCTCCTCTCCGTCACCCTCTTCAAACCTTCCATCTCTGCTGAAGTCATATTTTCCATTCAGTGAGCTGCCCCCTAGATTCAACGTCTCTGTCTTGATGCTTTGCACTAGCAGCTCCTCTGACTGTCTACCTGGTTTATTTGATGCCAAATCCACATTTTCCTTCTCTCCATGGTATTGCTTCTCAGGCTATCTCCCTTGTTCCTCCCAGTGCATGTTGAGGGCAAGCTACGCCTCTCTCCTTACCCAACTAAGATGTAGCTGCCATGGTAAGCCTCTTGGAGAAGGACACACTCCATGGACTTCAAACCTCTCACATCAGGCAGGTGCCTGTAATCCCAGCTACTCAGGAGGCTGAGGCAGGAGAATCTCTTGACCCTGGGAGGTGGGAGGATGCAGTGAGCTGAGATCACACCACTGCACTCCAGCCTGGGTGACAGAGTAAGACTAAGTCTCAAAAACAAACAAACAAACAAAAAAACCTCTCATATCAGCCTCCCACTGCTGCTCCATTTCTACAATGAATGTCTAACTTGCTTTAGAAGTCAATCTCTGGCCAGGCGCAGTGGCTCAAGCCTGTAATCCCAGCACTTTGGGAGGCCGAGACGGGCAGATCACGAGGTCAGGAGATCGAGACCATCCTGGCTAACACGGTGAAACCCCGTCTCCACTAAAAAATACGAAAAACTAGCCGGGCGACGCGGCAGGCGCCTGTAGTCCCAACTACTCGGGAGGCTGAGGCAGGAGAATGGCGTAAACCCAGGAGGCGGAGCTTGCAGTGAGCTGAGATCCGGCAACTGCACTCCAGCCTGGGCGGCAGAGGGAGACTCTGTCTCAGAAAAAAAAAAAAAAAAAAAAAAAAAAAGACTTGTATTGATACTGTGACCACAAAGAGCTGCATGGTACAAGGCCAGGCTGGAGAGGTAAGCAGGGATGAAACCATACAGGGCTTTGCAGTAGTCATAAAAGCCCACCACTCAGCTCTTCTGCCCACAGGGGGGCACAGGCAACTGACAGTCTGAGCCGTTGCTCTCCTGAATCCGCCACCGTGTTCACACCAAGGCCATGCTTCCCCTGGGCTGCTCCCAGCCAATAATGAGCATGTACACTGGTAGGCAGGGTGAGGGAAGGCAACTAATATAAGACAAGAGACTCCTTTAACAGGGAATGTTGCCTCAAAGGCCCCTGTTGGCCTGGTTAATACTTTCTCAGAGCTTTGCTGCCTCTTCCTTCCCAATCTGAGCCTCTTCCTACCCAAATCCTCTTTCCTGCCCCCTCTCTTCCACAGGTGTTAGACCTGCATCACAGTCTGAAAGTTCTTCTGCATTCTCCCTCTCCTATTTATATAGACATCCCCCCTAATAAACATCTTTCAGGTCTAATCCCATCTTAGCGTCTGCTTCTTGGAGAACTTGAATTAACACAGCTTTGTTAAATAAAATAAATTACAATTATGGAATTATCTTTATACCAAGAGTGATAGGAAGCTATTGGAGTATTACGAACTCTGACTGACATGATCAGATTTATGTTTTGAGGGAAAAAAAAAAAACCTTCTTGGCAGCAGTATAGGGAAAAGATTGGATGTGGGCAAAAGCAGATGTAGGGAGACAAGTTAAGTACATTTGGCAGTGGTCTAGAAGAGATGACGATAGTTGGATTAGGATGGTGGCTTTATTTATTTATTTATTTAGAGATGGAGTTTCACTCTGTTGCCCAGGCTGGAGTGCAGTGGCATGATCTCGGCTCACTGCAGCCTCTGCCTCCCAGGTTCAAGTGATTCTCCTGCCTCAGCCTCCCAAGTAGCTGGGATTACAGGCATGTGACATCACTCTCAGTTAATTTTTGTATTTTAGTAGAGATGGGGTTTCACCATGTTGACCAGGCTGGTCTTGAACTCCTGATCTCAGGTGATCTGCCCACCTTGGCCTCCCAAAGTGCTGGAATTACAGGTATGAGCCACTTCACCCAGCCAGGATGGTAGTGATAGAGATAGTAAGAAGTGGGTGAATTTGAGAAATGTTAACAAGATAAGATCAACAAGACTTGGTAATGGACAATAGAGGCAGTAAGGGAGAAGGAGGTATCAAGACTGATTCTGAAGTTTCTGCCTGTGCAGCTTAGGTGGATGGTGCCATTCACTGAGCAGGGCAACACCCAGAGGTATATTCTAGGGTGATCATAAGTCTGAAGTGCCTTTGAAATATACAAATAGGGCCCGACACAGTGGCTCAAGCCTGTAATCTCAGCACTTTGGGAGGCCAAGGCAGGTGTATTGCTTGAGTCCAGGAGTTCGAGACCAGCCTGGCCAACATGGCAAAACCCCATCTCTACTAAAAATGCAAAAAATTAGCTGGGCATGGTGGCATGCACCTATAGTCCCAGCTACTCGGGAGGCTGAGGTAGGAGAGTCACCTGAGCCCAGGAAGTTGAGGCTGCAGTGAGCCAAGATAGCATCACTGCACTCCAGCGTGGGCAACTGAAGTGAGACCCTGTCTTAAAAAAAAAAAAAGAAAACTGTCAGGCAAACAGTTGGATATCTGAGTCTGGAGCTCAGAGAAGAGGTCTGGGCTGGAAGTATAAATTAGTAATTGAAAGTATAAACATGACCAGGCGTGGTGGCTCATGCCTATAATCCCAGCACTTTGGGAGGCCAAGGCGGGCAGATCACCTGAGATCAGGGCTTCGAGACCAGCCTGGCCAACATGGTGAACCCATCTCTACTAAAAATACAAAAATTAGCTGGGCATAGTGATATGCGCTTATAATCCCAGCTACTCAGGAGGGTGAGGCAGGAGAATCACTTGAGGCGGAGGTTGCAGTGAGCTGAGATCACACCATTGCACTCCAGCCTGGGGGACAAGAGCAAGACTTCGTCTAAAAAAAAAAAAAAAAAGAAAGTATAAACATGGTAATCTATACATATATTTTTTGAGATGGAGTCTCACTCTGTTACCAGGCCAGGCTCGAGTGCAATGGCACGATCTTGGCTCACTGCAACCTCCGCCTCCCGGGTTCAAGTGATTTTCCTGCCTCACCCTCCCGAGTAGCTGGGACTACAGGCACGTGCCACCACACCTGGCTAATGTTTGTATTTTTAGTAGAGACAGGGTTTCGCTATGTTGTCTAGGATGGTCTCGATCTTTTGACCTCGTGATCTGCCCTCCTCGGCCTCCCAAACTGCTGGGATTACAGGCGTGAGCTACAGCACCCGGCCTAAATATGGTAATATATTATCACACTAAAGAAGCTACGGAAGTAGAATAAATCACATGAGGAGGAATAACTGAGTAAAAACAGAAGATGGCCTTGGATTGAGCCTTGAGGATCATCAATGTTTATTAAGTATTGATATAAGCCAAGCATGATGAACCTGCACAGGTGTCTGAAAAGGAGCTCCCCAGAGAGACAGGTGAAAATCTTTCATCTTAAAATTTGTATCATGTATTTACTGTTATATAACAAACCACTTAGTAGCTTAAAACAACAACTTAGGCCAGGCTCAGGAGGCAAGCAGAGATCAAACTTAGTAGCTTAAAACAGTGATCATTTTACTGCTCACAATTCCACAGGTCAACAATTATGGCTAGTCTCAGCTAGATAGCTCTTCTGTTGTCTCACCTGAAGTCACTTATGCGATTGTAATTTTCTGGTGACTCAACTGGGGCTGGCTGGTTCCTGATGGCCTCCTAAGTCTCATGCCCGAGCCTGGATAATTGGAATGACTGGCACAGCCAGGCCCCTCTCTTCATTTTGTTTTCTCTCTCCCGGAGGAGACTAGCCTAAGCTTGCTCACACAGCAAAAGCACTATTACAAAAGACAAGGCCAGGTTCAGTAGCTCACGCCTGTAACCCCAGTACTTTGGGAGGCATAGGCGGGCAGATCACCTAAGGTCGGGGATTGGAGACCAGCCTGACCAACATGGAGAAACCCCACCTCCACTAAAAATACAAAATTAGCCAGGCGTGGTGGCACATGCCTGTAATCCTAGCAACTTGGGAGGCTGAGGCAGGAGAATCATTTGAACCTGGGAGGCAGAGGTTGCAGTGAGCTGAGATCTTGCCTCCATTGCACTCCAGCCTGGGCAACAAGAGCAAAACTCCAACTTAAAAAACAAAACAAAACAAAACAAAACAAACCCAATGCACTAATAGGGTTGATATCCTATTGACCAAATAGGCTGATATCCTATTGACCAAAGCAAGTCACGTGTCCAAGCTCAGCGTAAACTTGGGAGGCAATGATATAAAAGCAAGGATCATGGGATGAGTGATTCCTCAGGAGTCATGAGAAGTAAGAAACCACCATGGCAATTATGAACCTACAATGATTTGTTTCCCGTCAAGTCTAATCTAAATTACTTTTCACCATAGGATACTATTCAGTGTTCTTTCTATCAGGCTAGTTCTTTCCCCATGCTTCATTCTTGCTGTGACCTCTATTTGAGATTCCTACTCCATGTCCCAGCCTTCTCTATCTGGTGAATTTTACCCATTTTTTAAAGCTCACCTCATCTTCCACATTTTTGTTCATTTTACTCTCTCAGCCTAGAACACTGCACCCTACCCTCCTCTCCAGTCCTAAGGCTACGCCAACATCTGGCCGATTCTAATCTCAACTTCCCCAGGAAGACTTCTGAAATGGCTCCCGCCTTCATGGATCCGCCTTGCCTATATGGTGATCTAATAATTATACCAAACAATTTTGAACTTCATTATGTGTATTTTGTACTTTATGTAATTATGTATATTTTGTATTGTTGGCTTTAAATATACCTCTTTTCTACAAGTGGATTGCAAATTTCTTGATGAAAAATACTATGTCTGATACTTCTTTAACATAATGGCATATAAAGATGAACAGTGTTCTCAAGAATGTTACTGTCCAACAGGGGAGACCTGCCCCACCCCCAAGTAAACAGGTGATTTTAATAGAGTACAGGTGCTATTTCAAGCATAAGTGCAGGATGCTGTGAGAAAATGGTGAACAGGTTCTAAATTTGTTGCCGTTGCTAGTATCTTTGGGGTTTTTTGGTTTGTTTGTTTTTATTTCTTAGTGGGACAGGATGTGGTCAGGGAAGCTGATGTCTAACCTGAAAGTCCAATGATGGCTTAGCCAAAGGAAGGCGGGGCATAGAGAAGGAGTTTCAGTCTGAGGTTTTACTAAGAATGTAGGTAAAGAGGAAAAGAGATGTCTCAGTTCTTTAAAAACTCCAAGTACAGGACTTAAAAGCTGGGGAATAGTGAGAGAAGAGCAGTAGTGAGATTGGATGCCAAGGGCTTCAGCCCTGGAAACTCCTTCCATGTTTGATATGGTCTGAATTGTCCCTCCGAGATTCCTGTTGAAACCTAATCCCCATTGTAGTGATATAGAAGTGGGGCCCTTGGGACAGTGATTAAGTCATGAGGGCTCCACCCTTATCAATAGGATAAGGGTAGTAATACAATCAGCCTGAGGGAACAGAGAGCCTCTTCCACCATGTGAGGACACAGAGAGCCACCATCTATGAGGAACAAGCCCTTACTGGACACCGAATCTGCTGATGCCTTGATCTTAGACTTTCCAGCTTCCAGAACTGTGAGAAATAAATTTATATTGTCTATAAATTACCCAGTATAAGGTATTTTTGTTACAGCAGCCCAAATGAATTAAGACAATGCTCTTTTGTGTTATTCATGATGCTTTTTTGGTGGTAAATATTGGTCCAGTGTCAGCAGGGCATTGAAAGAACCTCCTAATCCAAGGTCAGGATACATGAGAGGGGGTCCTTGTGGTCACATTTTCTCAACTGCCAGACTCCTGTGCTTTATCCTGTCATTTCTGTACAACACTGAAGGAAAGGCCTGCAGAAAGACTTTAGCTCTAGCCTCTACCTTGAAAAATGAATGAAGACATCTGTGAAAACAAGAGGTCAGGGTTACTGCTCTCTCTTGCCTCAACGTGTAAGATTGTGTGAAATCACATAGTTGAGTGACAGTGATTGCAATGGGCCCAATCACCAAGAGTGATAAAAAAAAAAAAAAAAAATCCTGGGCCTAGTTCCTACGCAATAGTCACACTATAACACTGTGGTTCGTGAAACATAATTTTATAAGCAAGTCACCAAACAAATACTTCTCTGTGTGTGATTTTTAAATAAAAATAGCTATGATCCCCAATCAATGTACAATACTAATTAGTCCCTTCTCAAATCTTATAAATGGTTAATCAACCTTATTTTAGAAAAGGCCAGCTGTTTTGCAAAAAACTCATGAGAAGAAAAAGACAAAAATAAGTTTACTCCACCAAGCTGATTTAATGTGGGCTCCCAGGGAGACGGCAAGCATTTCAGTGATGTGTCTAACATAGAATTTTCTTTAGACATTTCTGAAGCTCTAATAAGCCAGATCCTGCTGTGGAAGTAAATTAATCCCAAATACAAATTAGGCATTTTGCAAAGTGCATTAACTCCTTCAAGTCCCCCAATCACAAAATCTCCTGGAACGCCCATTAATAAATCAGATTGAGTAGAGGGCAAGTGAAACATCCCTAGTTAGTCGTCATTTGGGAAAATTTAAATGTGCTCCCAAATGACCTCCTGTGTTTCCATTTAAATAGTTTGGAGGTGAAATAAAATAGTGTATTTATCTGTCAGAGATCCTCATTCTGTTTCCACTCTGAGTTCTCTCCTTCTATTATTAATTCAGCAAATCATACAATAGCTGAACATTTACCATGCCTCCCTGCTAAGAAATTCTCAGGCATTTTCAACACTGAGGCCATATAACAAAAAATAAGCTTATAAAGGTAATTTCCTGTGAGGTTAGCTTTAGTATTTTTTTCACCTTTCACGTTCTAATCATAATTTTGTTTATATACAATGGTCACAGTAACTAAGACTCAAATGAGTCAGTGACTCACCTATTTGTGTTTGTAAAAAAAGAGAAACAGGCAGAAAAGTTTAATATGATTACGTTTCATTTAATTTCAGTAATATTGCAAGTGGAAAGGCATTCAGTTAGGAATCTGTATGTAGTTATATAAAATCACAAAAAAGGGCCAGGCGCGGTGGCTCACGCCTGTAATCCCAGCACTTTGGGAGGCTGTGGTGGATGGATCACCTGAAGTCAGGAATTTGAGACCAGCCTGGCCAACATGGTAAAACCCCATCTCTACTGAAAATACAAAAATTAGCCAGGCATAGTGGTACACACCCATAATCCCAGCTACTCGGAGGCTGAGGCAGGAGAATTGCTTGAACCTGGGAGGCAGAGGTTGCAGTGGCCAAGATTGCACCACTGCACTCCAGCCTGAGTGACGGAGCGAGACTCTGTCTAAAAAATAAAATAAAATAAAATCATAAAAAAGAAACAACCTAAACTTTCAGTAATAGGTAAGAGGAAAAAATCACGTATGACAGAGCCCCATAATGGACTACTGTATAAATATTAAAGTGATATTTATGAAGAATTTATATGTCATGTAATTATATGATTACACTTACATTCTGATTAATTGGCAGAGTAAAATTCTGGAAGAAAACACATCAAAATGGTAACAGTAGTAGACTTTGAGAGAAGAACCTGTAATATTTTTCTCTACATAACAAAAATTTCAAAGTTTCAACAAAAAGAATATGGCCAGTTTTATAAATGAAAAAATTCCACTTTTAAAAACAAAAATCCATCTTAAAAATTTATATTTTACTACAACCAAACTTAATGACTGTAGTACCTATAGTGCTTTTACAGTTTACATGCCACTTTTACATTTATTCTCTACTGTCTATTGTAATTGAGACCTTAGCACACCACTTATTTCATACCACGTCAAGCTAGTTGTATTCCACTTTTCATATGCTATTAAACCTGGCCAATGTTTTAGTAGACATAGGATAATTACCAAATGTAGTTTTCTTTATGATTGCTCATAAAATACACATTATAGATGTAGTAATAAAAAAGCTTATGGAAATCATTATATTGAAGTATTTTAAAATACTCAAAGTGCTACATTCCCTCCTCACTGATTCCTCACATAACATTTTAAACCTTTAAAACTCTCCTTCAAGCCAACACACAGAACTCTCCCACTCTCCCACTTGCTTGCCTCCAACTTTCCAGAAAAGGAAAAAAATAAGCTGAGTATATCAGGCCTGAACTCCCTCAACATCCCATCCTCACACTCGGGTTCAACTACATAATTTTCAGGGCTCAATGTAAAATGAAAATGCAGGGACCATTGTTTGAAAAAGCAAGAGAAACTGCAGTTAAAAGTAATAAAATATAAAATTTTTTTCCCTTAACAATATTTCATTACGTACAAAATAATATTTTGGATGTCAATTTTATATAATATAACAATATTTTATTAATGTGACATTTTAATCACAAGATTTTTCTGGTTCACTTCTCTGCAAATTTATTAGCTTGTCAAAGCTTTTAGTTTTAGCAATTTCATTTTCAAGGCATATAATTGAAAGCAATATCAATTCTTTTAAAATGAAAGTTGGCAAGTAATTTTTGATAATTCTTAATTCTGAGAAGAATGTGTTGATGCAACTGTTGTTGGTGCTCTTAAGTTAATGTTTTTAAACTATAACAACATTGAGACACATATCTGATAAATTTTGAAATATAAGTTTTAGTACATCTAGAGCTGATGATTCTCAGGGAACAATTTTTCCAAAAAGATTTAACACTTCATACAAATCAGTTTTGTGTTGAGTATGATTTTTGTTTTAAATGTAAATTTCTACAATGATAATTTAATGGATATTTGCTTGGCAGTGTTGCAGTAGTTAAAAACCAGAGATTCTGAACTCTGAAAGATTCTATTAAGTCAATGATATGCTTAACTGCAATGCTCATGTCTAACACTTCTTTTTTGCAATAATTTATTTACAAAGTTTGCCTCTTGAGTACCAAGATTTCCTCTCCCAGGGTTCATGCTGGACAGTTAATATTTGCGCAGATGCCACAGAGCTGGGATCCTGGGACAGACATAAACTGGCCTCCCTCTGCGGATCCTGGGGCTGCCTCATGCTGAGCCCTGCTTCTCTCCCAGGGCTGGGGCCATGGCCATGACCACATTGCTTTTGCTGCTCCTCCCACCATCACACCTGCCAATCTGGACCCAAGGCTCAGCCCCTACCACCCCTTCAGGTTTCTGTGGCTCCTCAGATTGCTTCAGTTGCATACGTGTATGCCAGGCAGCCGGGCCTAAACTTGAGTGTATGTTTGCTGCTGCCAGGCATATCTTCTTCTGCTCATGCGTGTGTTCCATTGTCCCCTGGACTTCACTTACAAAACACAAGTTCAGAGACAACGTTATTAAGAATTTCAAAGTGGCCACAGCAGATTAAATCAAGTCTCTTCTGAGAGTGAGCCCTGTGCAACTGCAAAGGCTACACTACCAAGAAGCTGGCTGGCCCTGCTCACACCTACACATTTACCTGTCCCCAGCCTTTCTCTACTCAACTAACTCTTCTTTCTCTTGATGCAATCCTCTCCCATTACCTGGAGGATCTTGCTTCTTTCTCTCCAGTCATCCCTTTTCTCTCCTGTGTTTGTTTGTTTGTTTTTTCTTTGAGACGGAGTTTCCTTCTTGTTGTCCAGGCTGGAGTGCAATGGCACCATCTCGGCTCACTGCAACCTCCACCTCCTACATTCAAGCAATTCTCCTGCCTGAGCCTCCCAAGTAGCTGGGATTACAGGCGTCTGCCACCACATCTGGCTAATTTTTTTGTATTTTTAGTAGAGAGCGTGTTTCACCAATTTGGCCAGGCTGGTCTCAAACTCCTGACCTCAGGTGATCCACCCACCTCAGCCTCCTAAAGTGCTAGGATTACAGATATGAGTCACCATGCCCAGCCTCTCTCCAGTATTTTTAAATTATCAACTTATTCTTTACTGATACCTTCTAGATAGCTGTGAGATACTCAAATCTCTCCATCTTTAAACAAGTACATACAGAACTTTCTCCTTCCCTTTGAAGTCAGGTACTGGAATACTAGACTGACGTCATTGTTTTGCTTTCTGACTTTTTCTTTTATCTTCCATCAGACTTCTATACTCAAAACTTCACCAAAATTTGTTTTGAGCAAGGCCACCAAAGGCTTCTTGACTTCTAATCCAAAGGACTCCTTTAATTTTTATTATGGACTAAATGTTTATATTCTCCTCCTCTTATCACCAAATTCATATACTGAAGCCCCAACCCCCAATATGATAGTATTTGGAGATGCAGCCTTCGGGGAAGTAATTAGATTTAGATGAGGTTATGGAGCTGGGACCCCATGATAGGATTAGTGTTCTTATAAGAAAAGGAAGAGAGACCAGAGCACTGTTTATTGCTTCCAACCACGTGAAATCACAGCAAAACAGGTCTGTCTGCAAGCTGGGAAGATCATTTCAAGATACTGAATCAGTAGGCACCTTGATCTAGAACTTCCTAGTCTCCAGAATAAAATAAAAGTGAGAAATAAATGTCTGCTGTTTAAACAACCCAGGCTATGGCATTTTGTTATGGCAGCCTGAGTTGACTAAGCGAATCCTTTTACTTGGTAATTCCCCTTTCTTGAAATTCCTCCTTTAAATTCTGAAACGCCACCCTCTCTTTGTTCTCATTTTACTTCCAACCATTTTGACTGTTCATGGCTCCTTTTCATCTGTGCATACTTAATGTTATCCTTATATCATTTTTCTCCTCCCTCAGCATACTGTTTCTGAGAAATCCCAATGCCCACGCTAGAACAAAGTGATATGTATTCAAATAACTTCTGAACTCATACCTTCAACCCAAACCTCTCTCTGAGCTCTTGACCCATAAAATTTAGAGCTTCCTGGGCATCTCCACTGTGATATCCCTGGATACCTGGAACTCAGCCTGTCCAAGAGAAACTCATCACCCCTCTATACTTGTTACACTCATCTTTATTTTTTGAGATGAAGTTTCACTCTTGTTGCCCAGGCTGGAGTGCATTGGTGCGACCTCGGCTCACTGTGACCTCTGCCTCCCAGGTTCAAGCGATTCTCCTGCCTCAGCCTCCTGAGTAGCAGGGATTACAGGTACCTGCCACCACACCTGGCTAATTTTGTATTTTTAGTAGAGACGGGGTTTCTCCATGTTGGTCAGGCTGGTCTCAAACTCCCGACCTCAGGTGATCCACTTGCCTAAGGCCTCCCAAAGTGCTGGGATTACAGGTGTGAGCCACTGCATCCCGGCCCATTATGCCCATCCTATCTCAGGTGGTGGCACCACCATCCAAATGCACCCAAGTCAGAAAACAGAGGCATCCTTGACTCTCTCCTTTCCCCATATTCAATGATATACCAAATCTGAGGGATTCTGCATTTTTAAGATTTCTTGGCTTTGTCCCCTCTTTCTCCATCTCCATAGTTCTTCCCTTAATTCAGGCCTTTGTCATCTTTCTCCGAGGCTATCACAATAGTCTTTTTTGTTTGTTTTTTAACGATTCCGCCTGCTCCAGGGGTGTGCCCTATATACCTTATCTTCCGCTTTGCTCTAAGAGTGATCTTTCTAACACAAATCCACTTACGTTTTCCTCCACCTAAGACTTTTCAATGACTCCTCATTGCTGCAAAATAAAGTTCCATGCTGCTTAGTGAACAATAGAAGTCCTTCCATATCCAGCCCCTGTGAATTTCTCCAGCTTTATCTTTTCCATCCCTTGTTCTCACTATGTTAAACTACTAGCAGTCCTCCAAATATATCATCTTACTCTTTCTTGCTTTTATTTTCTTTTGCTGAGAAAGCTTCACCTTATTCTCATACCCTCTTATTCTCCTCTACACACTCAGGGCTTCTCAAATGGTCTGCCATGGACCACTAGTACATGAGATATAAAAGTACTCAGTCTCTGGAGCAGTCAGAGAAGAGCTGAGGGCGGCCCAAGATAGTAAGAAATGGGCAAATTTTCTAACAATTTGGATGTGAGAAAAAAGAGGAGTCAAGATGACACCAAGGTTTTTTGGCCTGAATAGTGGGAAGAGTGGAGTTGCCATCAACCTTGGAGGAAGACTGGGTGGTATAAGTTTGGAGGAGCAGATAAAGTGTCAGTTTGGGATATGGTAGATTTGAGATGCCGACTAGATGGTTATATATAAGCTTAGAGTTCAGGGGACAGATCTGGACCAAAGGCAGAATCTAGGAATCATAAACATATATGAGGCATTCAAGTGGCTGGATTAGATCACCAAGGGAATGAATGGAGATAGAAAAGAGAAGTCCAAGGTCTGTGCTCTTGAATGTTCAGAAGGAATAGCCAGTGAGATAAAAGGAAAATCAGAAGACTGTGGTGTCCTGGAAGTTAAGTGAAGAAATGGGTTTGAAGATGAAATCCCTGACAGATGGAGTAAAATGAGGACTGAGAATAGATGAGATTTTGCAATATGGAGCTTCAGTGGAGTGGTGGTAACGAAAGGCCGATTAAAGAGGGTTCAAGAGAAAATGGAAGGAAATTTAAAACAGTGAATATTTTATCAACTCTTTAACAATTTTCTTTCTATAAAGGGAAAGAGAAAGAGGGTAGTAGCTGGTGGAGGGAGCAGGATAAAAAATGGTGTTTTTTAAGATGGGAGAAATTACAACATATATTGTATAACAAAAGAAAAATCAAGAAGAGAGTTGAAGAAACAGGGGTAGATGGGAGAATTGCTGGAGCGTTGTCCATGAGTGGTGAAAATGGAAGGTTTTGGAGCAAGTGGAGGAGCAAGGAGCATAGCAAGGGCATCACAGGGTCAGCACACAAGTGCACAGACACTGAGGGTTAGTGATGGGTGCAGACTTAGGGAAGCTCTCTTCTGATTGCTTCTATTCCTCAGCCAAACATACAGAAAAACAGCTAATAGTTAGCTAGGAGTGAAAATCAAGGAGAAGGTAAAGATTTTTAGGAGAGATGAGAAGGTACAGTCACCAGGGAAGGTGAGAGAGTAATTTTGATGAGAGAACTATAATACCACTGCTGAGCAGAATTACAGGCATCCTTGAGCTGCTGAGTTTAAATTTAACATCAAACTAGTTTAGGCTGGGCGTGGTGACTCACGCCTGTAATCCCTGCATTTTGGGGGGTTGGGGCAGGCGGATCACCTGAGGTCAGGAGTTTGAGACCAGCGTGGCCAGCATGATGAAACCCTGTCTCTACTAAAAATACAAAAAATTAGCTGGGCCTAGTGGTGCATGCCTGTAATCCCAGCTACTCGGGAGGCTGAGGCAGGAGAATCGCTCGAACCTGGGAGGCGGAGGTTGCAATGTGTAGAGATTGTGCCACTGCACTCCAGCCTGGATGACAGAGCAAGACTTCATCAAAAAAGAAGGAAGGAAGGAAGGAAGGAAGGAAGGAAGGAAGGAAGGGAGGGAGGGAAGGAGGGAGGGAAGGAAGAAAGAGAAAGAAAGAAAGAAAAGAAAATAGTTTAATAGTTTAGTTGGATGTTTTTCTCCAGCCATATTTGGGACGAAGGGGAAGTATATGGAGAGTTCTATTTAAATAATGTTGGGCTTTGCCAAATGAGCATGAAAAAGAGATGGGGCAAGGAAATGGAAGCTATATTCAAGGGATGATTGTGATTGATCAAGGAATTTAAGCTAGATAAGGAGGAGGTTGAAACAAGAGTGAGAGATATGAGAAGGTGGTAAGTGTAGTGTTAAGAATTGTTGGGATTGAGATACTGGCGTGAATAACTAGAAATCTGGAATGTGGTGATCAGAAAGTGGAGTGCTTGAAATTGAAATTATTGGAGTGCAGCATCTCATAGATATTCTCTATCAGCCATAGTGATCCTTTAAACTTTGTATAGTTTTTCTGTATATCAATTATACCTCAATGACACCATTAATACAGATACACAAGATCATGCTCATTTCCTGTTCAAAACCCTCCAATGACTTCCATCACATTTAGAATAAAATCCAAACACTTCATCATTGCTTACAAAACCCTACATGATCTGATCTGAACTTCCTTCCCCCACTCCTCCTTTGAACCTTATCACCTACCGAAAACTCCTCATAAATTCTTAATAACACTTTATTTTAAAACCAACTCATACTTTGTAGCCGAGTAAACTTAGGCAATCTAGTTAGCCTTTTTGGATCTCACTGCTGAAGGCAGTAGTACTTTTCAAAGTAAGGTACTTAACCTGATACAATGATGTTCAAGGAGGGGGCCGTGAGGTAGGTGTTAAAATATTATGTGCTAATTTCTTCTACTTACTTTTCTTTTTTATGATACTGGACTATTCTTATGAATTATAAATTGTACTATCTGCCATTATGTGGAAGAGGTTTCTTATGAATTGTTTTGTAAATACATGTGTCAGTTAAAGTATCAGGCATGTTCATCCTGCATTTCTGTTCCACAGCACTACCACGGAAGCCAGTTGTTAGGCTAGGTGCTGGAGATAATACAATTGCCCTATCCTTAAAAACTGAGTGAGAGGGAAATGTTAACAGATGGTTAGAATATTTAATAAGAGACATATGTCCAAGATACAGAAGAAGTAAGTGTTGGGATATCAGGAAAGATTTTCTAGGATGTGCGCAGTGACTCATGCCTGCAATTCCAACACTTCGGGAAACTGAGGTAGGAGGATTGCTTGAGGCCAGGAGTTTGAGACTGGCCTGGGCAGCATAGTGAGACCTCCACCATCTCCATTAAAAAATGTAAAAAGATTGGCCAGGCACAGTAGCCCATGCCTGTAATCCCAGCACTTTGGGAGGTTGAGGTGGGCAGATCACAACGTCAGGAGTTCAAGACCAGCCTGGCCAATATGGTGAAACCCTGTCTC
This sequence comes from Macaca thibetana thibetana, assembly GCF_024542745.1. Lineage (NCBI taxonomy): Eukaryota > Metazoa > Chordata > Mammalia > Primates > Cercopithecidae > Macaca > Macaca thibetana. The sequence continues at coordinate 68,093,516 of NC_065581.1, read as the reverse complement.
TCCTAAAAACACAAAAATTAGCTCGGTGTGGTGATGCACACCTGTAATCCCAGCTACTCAGTAGGCTAAGGCAGGAGAATAACTTGAACCCAAGAGGCAGAGTTTGCAGTGAGCCAAGATCATGCCATTGTACTGTGACAGAACAAGACTCTGTCTCAAAAAAAAAAAAAAAAAAGAAAAAGAAAAGAAAAGAAAAAAATTAGCAGGGCTTGATGGCACATGTGTTTAGTCCTAGCTACTCAGGAAGATGAGGTAGAAAATTTGCTTGAGGTCAGGAATTCAAGGCTGCAGTGAGCTGTGATCACACCACTGTACCCCAGCATGGGCAACAGATAAATAGCCTGTCTAAAAAAACATTTTTTTTTAAAGGAAAGGTTTTTAGAACAGAAATAACTGAGCATGTTAGTGAAGATAAATAACAGAATACATTGCAGAGGAACATTCATGCAAAGAACACATTTACAAACATGAAATGTTGTATATTCAATATTTGTGTATTTAAGAAAATGAAAGCAATTTTGTATTACTAGAGTCAAGTATAGGCAGTAGAGGGGTAAGGAGGCAGAGTGAGGGGAGACATTAGGAGGTAAGGTTAGAAGAACTCTTAGAAGTGGTTTATTCCAAATTCCAGCCCAATGTGGGGGTTTCTTCTAGATTCTATAGCTGCACTCTCCAATATGGTAGCCACTGCTCTATGTAGCTGTTTACATTTCAGTTACAATTACTAAAGATAATTCAGTTCCTTGGTCATATTCAACTGGTCATGTTTCAAGGGCCTTTTGTACCATGTGACTAGTGGCTACTGTATTGACAGAACAGAAATGGGACATTCTCGTCACCACACAAAGTTCTAGTGGTCAGTGCTGCTCTAGAGTATCCCTGACAGGTGTCCATTTATCTTCTGCTCAAATGGCGGGGAAATGGCTACTTTCCAAGACAGTATATGCTAAGATAGTCTATGCCATTTTTATATAGGTCTATTTGCCAGAACATTGTTTTAAATAATTTAATCCATAATGTATTTCATTCTTTCTGTGCAACAATCCTAGCTCTATGGATAAATATAAAACAAGTTCACATTTTCTTTCACTTAATGGCTCTTTGTCTGTTTTCCAACTTTTGTCCTGTCTCCCTCTTTTGTTTTCTTGCCCCGGTCAGCCCTTCTGTGCTTCCTCCCATGACTGTTTCCAGATTCCGTTTCGATGGCCCTCTTCCATATTTCTCCTAGACTATGTTTTCCTAAACTGAACGCTTTATTTCAGTTGTGGTCTGATCAGCAGAAAACAGAACTACTACCTTCCTGCGCTGCAAGCATTTTATTTCCATATATGGAACCTAAGTTTATTTTGCTTTTTGGTTTTTTTTTTTAAGCATCTGTCATTCTGCTGTGCATATTAAGCTCGTTGGCTGCTAATATCTCACTGTATTTTTAACACAAGTCACTGTTGCAGTGAGTCTCTCTGAGCCTGTATCAGTCAAGCAACAATTTTTTTTTTTTTTTTTTTACAAACCTATGTTTAATTTCTTGTTGTTCCCAAAAGTCGGTTACATACTCCAGGGAAAAAGAATTGGTAAAGGATAGCCAAAGAGTGAAAAAATTCAGAGGTAAAAAATAATTCGGAAATAATATGATTTATTAAATCTGTCTCAGAAAAATATTAAATCGGATATAGAGAAAAATATAAAATATAGAAGTGATAACCTTTGGCATAAAATGGTAATAAAATTACCAACTGAAAATGGGCTGACAACAAAGTGCTCTTTTCCATAAATGACTTTTAAACCCTCCTTAGGTTAACACATGTGCTGAATTATTAAGCAAGACTGTATTTCTTTGCCATATTAATACCTTTGAGTGCATTTGAGTTTTAGCTCATCTTTGGGGACACAGATATATGTGTGACAGTGTGCCCACCAGCTGCATGGGAATGCACACAGTATTCTGTCCCTGCACCTGGAAGGCCCTCAGGAACCGCTCAGGATTAGCTCTGTTTCACCTTCAGTCTTTACCTTACCACGAAAAAACTCCCTTTGTTCCTCTCCTTTGGAACCACATGTGGAAAGGGCATTCCTAACCATTAACTTGAGTTATGAGTTATTAAAGTTGCCCTTTGATTAGGCCATCTCCCTCTACTCTTCTTGTACCAACCTTTGAAATGACAATTCCCCCCAAGCAAGATGGAGTGGTATATTTGTCACAGCAACCATGAATCTCTGAGGTCCCAGTAACTTAAGTACCTCAAACCTTCTCCTGAGTATTTCTGTACCACTGCATGATCCTAAAATTGCATATTTGACAAACAGCTTCATCACAGATGTTTGATTAAGGTGCCAGTTTACACACTTTAGTGAGCAATGTATCCCCAGTATGTTCTAAGCCAGTAGGCCTGTGGTGGCTTCTCAGTTCTATCTCCTCAGAAAACTCTAAAACCTAATAATTGAATATATCTATCTATTGCATCCTTTTTAAGATGGTTTCAATACATAATCTACATATGCTGAATAAGTAATTGATGTTCAGTGAAATGAATAACCCCTTGGACTTGGCAAGCCTCTTCATATCCATTGTCTCACTAGATCCTTCCAACCTCTTAGGACACAAGTAAAGCAGAAATAATTCCCTCTTTGTATAAGAGGAATTTTAGGTTCAAAGAGATAAAGTCATTTTCTCAAGGTCATACAGAAAGTAAGTGGTGAGCCAGGATTCAAACCTCATATGAAGAGCAACACGCTTTCTAGTCCACCATGATGCCTTCAACCTTCCCACTTATTTCCAGAAACTGTCCTTTGTAGATGATTCATTTTATCTTAGAAAGCAATAGCCAGACTTGTCCTGTGGTACATTCTGTGACATCCAATCCTCTGAGATAAAACTAAACACAAGGTTTTTACAAAACAGTCAGCAGCACTCAAGTTTCAAAACACATTCATCACCATTTTCTAATATTCATACCTCAATTTATGATGGATTCTTGGACATTTTCTTTTGAACAGCTTCACAAAGTATGATGAGAAAATAGAATTTTGAGCCTGGAAGGGACTTTTATCTTTTAAACCTTTTAAAATTAGCTTTTTGTAATTGAAAAGTTTATATGTGCATACAGAGAAGATCCAAATAGGGTTAGAAAGTATATATTTTTCTAAACACACAAAAAAGCCCCTCATCCTAATTCCTTAATTTTCCTCCCCAGAGGCAATTTATAGATACTCCCAAAATTGTCTAGTTTTGTAATTAGCACACACAGAATGTAACTGCAAATGGAAGCATGCTGTACACACTATTCTGTATCTTGCTTTTTTGTTGTTTAAAAATATTTTTTAGGCCAGGCACGGTGGCTCATGTCTGTAATCCTAGCACTTTGGGAGGCCAAGGAGGGTGGATTGCCTGAGCTCAGAAATTTGAGATCAGCCTGGCCAACATGGCAAAACCCATATCTATTAAAAATACAAAAAATTAGCCGGGCGTGGTAGTTCGAGCCTTAATCCCAGCTACTCTGGAGGCTGAGGCACTAGAGTCTCTTGAACCCGGGAGGGGGAGTTTGCAGTGAGCCGAGATTGCCATACTGCACTCCAGCCTGGGCTACAGAGTGAGAATCTGTCTCAAAAAATATGTATATATTTTTTGGAGGGTGTTTCTTAGCAGTACATTATTTTCCTTGGCTGTATAGTATTCTATATTATAATTTATTCAACAAGTCTTCTAATGATAAACTTCTTTTTGCTATATTCAGTCTTTTGCTATTATAAACAATACTGTAATAACCTTTACATATATATCTTAATTGAAAGTGGAACTGTAGGCCGGGCGCGGTGGCTCAAGCCTGTAATCCCAGCACTTTGGGAGGCCGAGGCGGGCGGATCACGAGGTCAGGAGATCGAGACCATCCTGGCTAACATGGTGAAACCCCGTCTCTACTAAAAAAAAAAAAAAAAAAAAAAAAAAAAAAAACAACTAGCCAGGCGCGGTGGCGGGCGCCTGTAGTCCCAGCTACTCAGGAGGCTGAGGCAGGAGAATGGCGTAAACCCGGGAGGCGGAGCTTGCAGTGAGCTGAGATCCGGCCACTGCACTCCAGCCTGGGTGACAGAGCAAGACTCCGTCTCAAAAAAAAAAAAAAAAAAAAAAAAAGAAAGTGGAACTGTAGGTCAATGTGTATGAATTTTTATTGTACCTGTTTATCACTATAAAGTCACTATCATTGTCTACTTTAATGCTTTTTCCTGTAAGTTCAACCTTTTCTGTTTTGTTTGTTTTTGAGACGAGTCTCCCTCTGTCACTCAGGCTGGAGTGCAACCTCCCCCACCCAGGCTTAAGCGATTCTCCTCCCTCAGCCTACCAAGCCGCTGGGACCACAGGCGTGCACCACCATGCCCTGCTAATTTTTGTATTTTTAGTAGAGACGGGGTTTAGCCAGGCTGGCTGAACTGGTCTTCAACTCCTGACCTCAGACTATCTGCCCACCTCAGCCTCCCAAAGTGCTGGGATTACAGGCGAGCTACTGTGCCCGCCAGCCTTATCTGATTTTAACATTAGGGTCTCTATTTTCATTTTGTGTGATTTTGGGGCCATATTTCTTCTTTTTTTAATTTTATTTTTTTATTTTTTTGGAGATGGAATTTCGCTCTGTCACCCAGGCTGGAGTGCAGTGGTGCGATCTCTGCTCACTGCAACCTCCGCCTCCCGGGTTCAAGCAATTCTCCTGCCTCAGCCTCCCGAGTAGCTGGGACTACAGGCGCCCGCCACCACGCCTGGCTAATGCTTCTTTTTACTTGGTTGCTTCTCAAAAGTCTTTTCCTAAAAAGAAACACGGGAAAGATAACAAGAAACAAATGAAACTGGTCATATACAGGGCTTAGTTAGAAACGAAGTGGAGGCCAGGTGCGGTGGCTCACGCCTGTTATCCCAGCACTTTGGGAGGCCGAGACGGGCGGATCACGAGGTCAGGAGATCGAGACCATCCTGGCTAACACGGTGAAACCCCGTCTCTACTAAAAAATGCAAAAAACTAGCCGGGCGAGGTGGCGGGCGCCTGTAGTCCCAGCTACTCGGGAGGCTGAGGCAGGAGAATGGCATAAACCCGGGAGGCGGAGCTTGCAGTGAGCTGAGATCCGGCCACTGCACTCCAGCCTGGGCGACAGAGCCAGACTCCGTCTTAAAAAAAAAAAAAGAAAGAAAGAAAGAAAGAAAGAAAGAAAGAAAGAAAGAAAGAAAGAAAGAAAGAAAGAAAGAAAGAAAGAAAGAAAGAAAGAAACGAAGTGGAAAGAGTAAAGGAAGAAATAACAGTTCTCTGAAATGTTTAATACTGATATTTAAATGTATACGAATATTTCAATATACCAATGTTTAAATATTCAAAAAGTAAAATTAAATCAATAAGGATGGAGGAAAAAACCCAAATTGAATATAAACAAAACAAATGAACCTAATTGTGTCCCAAACGAACATTGTAACTACAGAAGGAAGAAAAAAACGAATCCAAGTAACTTATAAGCAGTACTGCATTATGCTAAGAGTTTATAGATCAACAGTACTTTGTCTATAAACTCTCAGCATAAAATTTTTTTTAACTGCCCACAAATATTAAAGTCTATACTTGGTTAGGCATTTCAGTTCCTTAGTTTTTTACTTCAATTAAACATTTTTCTTTTTAAAAATAGCTTATAATATATAATTCATATACAATTCACCCATTCAGTGTATACTATTCAATGGTGTTTATTATAGTCAGAGTTATACAACTATCATTACTATTTTTTTTTATTTTTTAGAAACAGAGTTTCACTCTGTTGCCCAGGCTGGAGTGTAGTGGTGCAATCTTGGCTCACTGCAACCTCTGCCTCCCAGGTTCAAGCGATTCTCCTCTCTCAGCCTCCTGAGTAGCTGGGATTACAGGCGCCCACCACCATGCCTGGCTAATTTTTTGTATTTTTGGTAGAGACAGGGTTTCACCATGTTGGCCAGGATGATCCCAAACTCCTGACTTCAGGTGATCCACCTGCCTCGGCCTCCCAAAGTGCTGAGATTACAGACACGAGACACCGTGCCCGGCCTATCACTACAATCAATTTGGAACATTTTCATTACCCCCAAAGAAACCCCATACTCATTAGAACATGCTCCCCATTTCCCCCAATCTTCCCCCTAGTTCTAGACAACACTAATGTACTTTCTATTTTTATAGATTTACCTATTCTAGACATTTCACACAAATGGAATTACACAATTTTGGTCATTTATAACTAGTTTCTTTCACTTAGCATATGTTTTCAGCATCTTGTTTCTCTTCATTTGAATATATAATATATTCATTTTACATATATATCACATTTTATTTTCAAGTAATCAATTTGACATTTGGACTATTCCTTTTTTTTTTTATTGTTACAAATAATGCTGCTATGCCCATTCATGTGTAAGTTTTTATGTGGATGTGTATTCATTTCTCTTGGGCATATATTCAGGAGTAGAATTGGTAGGCCATATGGTAACTCTACATTTAACATTTAAAGAAACGACCTAACATTTTCTCAAAGCAACCACACCAATTTACATTTCCACCAGCAATGTACAAGGATTCCAGTTTCTGCACATCCTCACCAACACTTGTTTTTCTTTATTTTTTATTTTGCTGTTTTATTATATTTTGAGATAGGTCTTGCTTTGTTGCCCAGGTTGAAGTATGGTGGCACAATCTTAGCTCTATACAGCCTCAAACTTCCAGTCTTAAGTGATCCTCCCATCTCAACCTCCCAAGTAGCTGAGACTATCGGCATGCACCAACACACCTGGCTGTTTTTTTTTTTTTTGAAATGGAGTTTTACTCTTGTTGCCCAGGCTGGAGTGCAGCGGCATGATCTTGGCTCACTGCAACCTCCCCCTCCAGGGTTCAAGCGGTCTTCTGCCTCAGCCTCCCAAGTAGCTGGGATTACAGGTGCATGCCATCACGCCTGGCTAATTTTTTGTATTTTTAGTAGAGACAGGGTTTCATCATGTTGGCCAGACTGATCTCGAACTCCTGACCTCAGTGATCCACCGCCTCGGCCTCCCAAAGTGCTGGGATTACAGGCATGAACCAATGAGCCTAGCACACCTGGCTAATTTTTAAAATTTTTTGTAGACGTGAGGTCTCATTATATTGCCCAGGCTGGTCCTGAACTTCTGTCCTCAAGCAATCCTCCGATCTGGGCCTCCCAAAGTGCTGGAAATTCAGGCGTGAGCCACTATGCCTGGGCTGTTTATCTTTTTGATTATAGCCATTATAGTGGGTGTGAATAGGTGTCTCATTGTCATTTTGGTTTGCATTTTCATAATGACTAATATTGAGCATCATTTCATGTATTCATTGGCCATTTGTATATCTTCTTTGGAGAAGTGTGTGTTTGGATCCTTTGTCTATTTCTATTTTTACTACTGAGTTAAAAGTATTTTTCATATATTCTGGATACAAGCCCCTTGTCAAATAAACGAATTGAAAACGTGTTCTCCCATCCTCTGGGATGTCTTACATTTTAAATTTTGATGAAGTCCATTTTATCTTTTGTCATTTGTGTTTTTGGCATCGTATTTAAGAAATCACTCATTACTTGACTCAAGGTCATGTACTCCTATGGTTTTAATAGTTTTATAATTTTAGCTCTTACATTTAGTTCTATGGCCAATTTTGAGTTTGTTTTTGTATCTAGTGTAAGGAACAGGTACAACTTCATATATTTGTATATAGCTATCAGTTGTCCCTGCATCACTTGTTGAAAAGATTATTCTTTCTCCATTGCATTGTCTTGTCACCCTGGTCAAAAATCAATCGACCATAATGTGAGGATTTATTTTGGACTCTCAATTTTTTCCTTTGATCTGTATGTCTTTCCTTATGCCAGGACAACCCTGTCTTGATTACTATAGATTTTAGTAAAATTTGTAATCAGAAAGTATGAGCCCTTTATATTTTGTTCTTTGTGTTTTTGTTGTTAATTGTTTTGGCTATTCTGGGTCCCTTCCATTTGAATTTTAGAATCGGCTCGTCAATTTATTCAAAAAAGACAGATGAAGGCCAGGTGTGATGGCTCACGCCTGTAATCCTAGCACTTTGGGAGGCCGAGGCAGGCAAATCACCTGAGGTCAGGAGTTCGAGACTAGCCTGGTGAAACCCGGTCTCTACTAAAAAAAAAAAAAAAAAATTAGCTGGTCATGGTGGCATACGCCTGTAGTCCTAGTGACTCAGGAGGCTGAGGCACGAGAATCAATTGACTCCTGGGAGGCAGAGGTTGCAGTGAGCTCAGATCATGCCATTCCACAACCTGGGCAACAGAGGGAGACTGTCTCAAAAAAAAAAAAAAAAAAAAAAAGGCAGATGAGATTTTAATAAGGTTTGTGTTGAATCCACACATCAATCAGGAAGTGGGAAGTATTGCTATCTTTTTTTTTTTTTTTTTTTTTCTGAGACAGGGTCTCCCTCTGTCACCCAGGCTACAGTGCAGTGGTATAATCATAGCTCATCGCAGCCTCTACCTCTTGAGCTCAAGTGATCCTCCCACCTCAGCCTCCTGAGTAGCTAAGACTGCAGGTGTGCATACCATGCCCGGCTATTTTTTTGTGTATTTTGTAGAAAGGAGGTTTTGCATGTTGCCCAAGCTGGTCTTGAACTCCTGTGTCCAAGCAATTTGCCTACCTCAGCCTCTCAAAGTTCTGGGGTTACAGGTGTGAGCCACTGCACCCAGGTGAGTATTTCTATCTTACCGATGTTAATTAAGTCTTCTGATCCATGGAAATGGAATGTCCTTCCATTTATTCAGGGCTTTAAATTTTTCTATCAACAAACTCTTGTATTTTCCAAAGTACACGTTTTGCACTTTCTTTAAAAAAAACATAATCATAGGCCAGGCACAGCGTCTCATGCCTGTAATCCTAGCATTTTGGGAAGCCAAGATGGGCAGATTGCTTGAGCTCAGGAGTTCGAGACCAACCTGGGCAACATGACGAAACCCCATCGCTACCAAAAATACAAAAATTAGCCAGGCATGGTGGTGTCCACCTGTAGTCCCAGTTTCTCAGGAGGCTGAGGTGGGAGGATGGCTTGAGCCTGGGAGGCAGAGGTTGCAGTGAGCCAAGATCATTCCACTGCACTCCAGCCTGGGCAACAGAGTCAGACTCTGTCTTGAAAAGAAAAAAATACATATATATATATATATATATATATGCTTTGATGCTATTATAAATTGTTTTAATATCATTTTGATTTATGCATTATGTGAAATATAACTGATTTTTGAATATTGTTATATCCTTCAACCTTACTGAACTTATTTATTAGTTCTTATAGTTTTTTAGTCAATTCCTTGGGATTTTTTGTATACAAAATCATGTCATCAGCGAGTAGAGATAGTTTTATGCCTTCCTTTCCAATTTGGGTGTATTTTATTTTTTTCTTACTTAATTGCACTGTCTAGAACTTCCAGTGCAACATTGAATAGAAGTGGAAGAAGCGGACAGCCTTGTCTTGTTCTTGAGTTCCTAATCTTCGGGAGAAAGCATCCAGATTTTCACTATTAACTATGTTAGCGGTGAGTTTTTCATAGATTCACTTTCATAGATTCACATGAAAGTATTTAGGGATGAGGGCATCCTGTCTGCAGCTTACTCTCTCAAAGGATACAGACAATAATAATGGTGTGTGTGTATGTATATGTTTATGGAGAGAGAAAGAAAAAGAATGATTAAATGAATATGGTAAGGTTAATGTGGTAAAATGTTAACAACTGGGGAATTTTACAGAGCCACACGCTTTAGTATATTTTGCTGAGCCCTTTTTTTCACAATTGAAAGGATTTACTGAGTGCTGCCTGGTCTATCCAGAGGTCAGCCGTGGGTTTGACAGCCATATCCTTGGTTTGATCTTTGCAGAAAACTCAGTACCTTTCTTCATGTTTATCTTTCATTATTTGGAGTTGAGCAGGATTTTCCTCTTCCAATGCTGTAAGTTCAAAATTTCTGTACTCTCGATTTTCTTTTGTTCTTGCTTATAAACCTGCCAGCTATTTCTGAACCCATCTGTCAAATGCAGCTATTGTTAATCAATCTCTTTCCTTAAAACTGGAAGTTCAGAGGCACAGCATCTGCCTTCAAAGTTATCACAGGTAATAGTTTTACCATACACTTTGCAACAGCATAACATGGATCACCATCTATGCTCAAAATGTTCCATTTTTGGCCAGTGGGAGATCTTTGAAGCTGGCTCCTGTGTCATTTTGCTCATTATTCTTTGAACACTTTTTTTTTTTTTTTTTTGAGGCGGAGTTTCGCTCTTGTTGCCCAGGCTGGAGTGCAATGGTGCAATCTCGGCTCACCGCAACCTCCGCCTCCCAGGTTCAAGCGATTTTCCTGCCTCAGTCTCCCAAGTAGCTGGGATTACTGGCATGTGCCACCATGCCCAGGTAATTTTGTATTTTTAGTCGAGACAGGGTTTCTCCTTGTTGGTCAGTCTGGTCTTGAATGAACACGTTCTTACTTTCTGGCAAAACTAGATATTCCAGGTCCACCTTGTATTATCCCTGCCCACCCCTAATCAGGCATTTATTCAAGAGTCTTAGTTCCTTGAGTAAAGACGGTATTTACAAAGATCTTGTAGTTTTGTGTACTTATTGCTATAGAAATGTCATTGTTTCTAGACTTTTCACAGAAAAAGGTAAGAAATATGTTTGTTTATACACACAACTGTCTATCTACCTATCATCTAGTTAACTAGCTAGGTTGAAAACCAAATGTTTACATTGATACCTCCAATTCCAATTCAGTAATCCAGCATGTATTCCCCCTTTCATATTTGTACCTCTTTTCTATAAGTAAAAAGCCTGGCTGCCATTATCCTCAACATATTTGCTTATCTGCTCAATCTCTCCATGTGGAATCAGCCTTCCAAACATTCATGCTGTCTCCTTGCTCCCAGCTCTTCTGGACTCACAGATCACATCAACTAAGTTCCTTTCACCCAGGCTCCAATGCTGCTGAGCACTCAAGCCACATCAGCTGAGCGTCCCCAGTCCAAACAAAAGGGAAGGGGAAGTATATTAGTCTGATCTCATACTGTTATGAAGAAATACCTGAGACTGGGTAATTGATAAAGAAAAGAGGTTCAATTGACTAACAGTTCTGCATGGCTAGGGAGGCCTCAGAAACCTTATAATCATAGCAGAAGGCACCTCTTCAGAAGGTGGCAGGAGAAAGAATGAGTGCTAGCAGGGGAAAATGCCAGATGCTTATAAAACCATCAGATCTCATGAGATTCACTCATTATCACAAGAACAGCACGGAGGAAACAACCCCCATGATTCAATGACCTCCACCTGGTCCTGCCCTTGACAGAGGATTATGGGAGTTACAATTCAGGTAAGATTTGGGTAGTGACACAGCCAAACCATATCAGGAAGGGACCGAGTTTTTGAAACAATGGTACTATTAAAGAAGGAATAATGCTTGACTGAAAGTGTTTGTGATTGTTGGTATCTTAACAAGACCCTTGGGTCTGCAACCCAAGGGCTATTTGTTACCCCAGCAGACGCTAGTCTATCCTGATGATACAACAAGCAATGAGTGGTGAAATGGGGTAGGAAAAGAGCTATTCCCTAAGAGTAATTTCCTGCTCAACTTTAAGAATACAAATTTTTTATTTTTATTTTATTTTATTATTTTATTTTATTATTTTTTGAGATGGAGTTTCACTCTTGTTGCCCAGGCTGGAGTGCAATGGCATGATCTCGGCTCACTGCAACCTCTGCCTCCTGGGTTCAAGCGATTCTCCTGCCTCAGCCTCCTGAGTAGCTAGGATTACAGGCACGAGCCACCACACCCGGCTAATTTTGTATTTTTAGTAGAGATGGGGTTTCTCCATGTTGGTCAGTCTGGTCTCAATCTCCCGACCTCGGGTGGCCTGCCCACCTTGGCCTCCCAAAGTGCTGGGATTACAGGCATGAGCCACCGTGCCCGGCTAATGTGTGTGTATATAAGTATATGTTCTTCTGTCCCAGATGGTGGAATATATGTATTATATATGCAAAAATATACATATTACTAGTAGGGGAAAGTTACTAACTGCATTCCATTTTGTAATTCTAACAAAAGTGGATACAAACCCAGTAAGAGTAGTAGCTTATTTATTTTAAAAAATAATAATTTTAGTGTATCTTGTTTTCAGTTTCAACACTCACAAATTTGAAATTTAGCTCTGCTTGGAGTTGATGCATGTGTTGGTTTGGACCGGTATTTTGCTGCTCAAATGTGAGATGATCCTGCCAAATGTTATTAGAGTAATAAATGCTACTGAAAGCACAGTGTGTTAGTCCATTCTCACACTGCTGTGAAGAAACACTCAAGAGTGGGTAATTTATAAAGAGGTTTAATTGATTCACAGCGCTGCATGGCTGGGGAGGACTCAGAAAACTTACGATCATGGCAGAAGGTGAAGGGGAAGAAGGCATCTTCTTCACAAGCAACAGGAAGGAGAATGTGCAAGCAGGGGAACTCCCAGACTCTTATAGAACCATCAGATCTCGGCCACGCACAGTGGCTCACGCCTGTAATTCCAGCACTTTGGGAGGCTGAGGTGAGTGGATCATCTGAGGTCAGGAGTTCGACACCAGCCTGACCAACATGGTGAAACCCCGTCTCTACTAAAAAAATACAAAAATTAGCCGGCATGGTGGTATACGCCTGTAATCCTAGCTACTCGGCTGAGGCAGAAGAATTGTTCGAACCCGGGAGGCAAAGGTTGCAGTGAGCTGAGATCACGCCACTGCATTCCAGCCTAGGCTACAGAGTGAGACTCCGTCTCAAAAAAATAAACAAATAAATAAAATAAAACACAAAACAAACAAAACATCAGATCTGATGAGACTCACTCATTATTACGAGAATAGCATGGGGGAAACTGCCCTTATGATCCAATTACCTTCAGCTGGTCCTGCCCTTGGACACATGGGGATTTACAATTCAAGATGAGATTTTAGGTGGAGACACAGCCAAATCATATCACATAGTTTCCAAACTCGGCAAAAATAGTCATTCTATAGCCATTCAGTTCAACAGTTCAGCAAATAAATACATTTGTCACTGTTTCAATTGAAAAGAGTTATTTCAAATTATAGGAAGAAATCAGTTGTCCAGAGCCCAATCCAATTTCTGAAAACTTCCTGGGATGTGGCCCAGTCGGTTTTTTGGTAGATAACTCTTCACCACCTCTCAAGGGGTCAGCTGTCTCACCCTGGTGATGAACACTCTGATGAAGAAAAACTGAATCAAGGAGCACTGCTTTGGTTGGTTTTGTCACTTCAGTCTCAAGCTGGAGGTTGAGAGACTCTCTATGCGATCTTGTGTTTCCCACACTTTTCTAAGCCTCAGTTTCCTTATCTGTGAAATAAGACTAGAAACATTAATTCTCTGGTTTCTTCAGGGTGCCAAGTTCTGTGATTCTTCTACCATTAGGATTATTTATTTTCTTAAGTAAGACCATCTGTCTTGATCAGAAAAGTCCTACCAACTGAAAAGTTTTGATGAAGTAGTATTCTTGACTTACAGAAATTAAATGGTGAAGCTGGGTGCGTGGCTCACATCTGTAATCCCAGCACTTTGGGAGGCCGAGGCAGGCAGATCGCTTGAGGTCAGGAGTTCAAGACCAGCATGACTAACATGGTGAAACCTCTTCTCTACTAAAAGTACAAAAATTAGCTAGGCGTGGTGGTGGGTGCCTGTAGTCCCAGCTACTCAGGAGGCTAAGGCATGAGAATCGCTTGAACTCAAGAAGTGGAGGTTGCAGTGAGTTGAGATCATGCCACTGCACTTCAGCCTGGGCAACCGAGCAAGACTCTGTCTCAAAAAAAAAAAGAAAGAAAGAAAAGAAAAAAAGAAATTAAATGGCGAATTCATGTGTAGTACCGGTTCTTGTTTAGTTATAGGGGATTCTCAGCAGCCTCTGAAGCAGTTTCACAAACAGAAGTATAAATATAATGATTTAATGCACGAATTATTCTCCTCTGCTCTGGATCATATTTAGAATTTATAATGCATAGGAGATGCCCAGTCCTAACTTCTGAACAACTTGACAAGAGCTTGTGGTGCCTTTCTCTCCCATTGCTTTTTCTCCTTTCCCAGAGAAACCTGGCTTCTGCTGAGTGAGAATCTGGAGCTGATGGTGATGCTACCATCTGTCAGAGGGAGTCAGATCCTCTGAGATCTCTGTAGCTCTGGAAGCTCTGTTTACCAGAGCAATGCTATACCTCCCTCCTCCCATCACCCAAAGCTCCAAATGCTCCCCAAACGTAGTCACTCTTTCCAGTAACATCCTCTCCAACAGTTTCTCCCAAGCAGAGTAGTCCTCAAAGTTGTCTTTGAAACCAGAGCAGGTGGGTTTCATTTCAGTTACTGTATTTTTCACTTCTAGATGCTCTCATTGCTTTTCATATGTGCTCTGGCATGGTTTATATTTTTGCATTCTGCAAATATGTTCAATTTTTCATTTGTTTAAACATATTAAACTTATAGTTGACTTATAACCAATGTCTGGGTGTTCTACTCTCTGAAGTATGTGTAGGTCTGTTTTTTGCTTTTGTTGTTTCTTCCGGTTCTTGCTCAAGTTACCTTGTTCCTTGTGGACCTGGTTATCTTCAGTTGCTGGTCATTATCTTTGAAATATTCTCTGTAGAATTTCTCTGGGATTGAGGATAAAGGTGTTATTTTTGTTTGCTTCTGTAGATACATGGTGGAACTAGCAGCTGGGAAACCACATCAAGGAACATCAAGTTCAAGACTCGAGGTTCCTTGGCTCGTCCTGCATTCCCAGCCTCTGAGGCTGATCTCTGGCACAATTCCTCAAGAAGAGGGTGTTTTGGGTTTGGTGTTTGTGTGTGCGTGTGTGCATGTGTGTTCACATGAGCATGTGTAAACTTTCCTTCAAATTTTTTTCCTGCTTTTCTCAGGCCTAGTCTATATTCCTCTGAGTTTGAAAGAAAAGGATGAATTTAGTTCCACTTCAACCTAACCCTAAAAATATAATTTTTAATTTTTTTTTTTTTCTGAGACAGAGTCTCATTCTTTCACCTAGGCTGGAGTGCAATGGTGCGATCTCGGCTCACTGCAAACTCTGCCTCCTAGGTTCAAGCAATTCTCCCGCCTCAGCCTCCCAAGTAGCTGGGATTACAGACATGCACCACCACACCCAGCTAATTTTGTATTTTTAGTAGAGACCAGGTTTCTCCATGTTGGCTAGGTTGGTCTCAAACTCCTGACCTCAGGTGATCCACCCACCTCAGCCTCCCAAAGTGCTGGGATTACAGGCATGAGCCACCGTGCCTGGCCTAACCCTAAGAATATAGCCATTTGAAAGGCCTGGCATAATCTAGGGAGGATCTCTTACAAATTGAGTGATCATACAATCTAGTTTACTCAGCATAGCCCTAGTTTATACCTGTTGTTCCAGTGTAAGTATTAATTATACCCCCTGTATTTGTATATATGTGTGTATATACATGTATATGTAAATGTGTGTATGTATATGTGGGTGTATGTGTGTATATATATGTTTATTATTAAATTGGCTCTCACTGTTATGGAAGCTGAGAAATTCCACAATTTGCCATCAGTAAACTGGAGACCCAGGAGAGCTGATGGTATAGCTCCAGTCTGAATTTGAAGGCAGGAGAAGATGGATGTCCCTGACTGAAGACAAGCAGAGACAGCAAGCTGTCCCTTACTCAGCCTTTTGTTCTAGTCAGACCTTCAGTGGATTGGATGAGGCAGACCCACCCTGGGGAGTGCAATTGGCTTTATTTAGTCTACAAATTCAAATGTTAATCTTATCCTTGAAATACCTTCACTGACATATCCAGAATAATGATAAACTAAGTATCTGGGCACCACATGGCCCAGTTAAGTTGACATATAAAATGAACAATCTGACCTTCGCACCCAAAAGATCCGATTTGGACAATAAATCATTTAATTGCCCTTAAAAGATTCCGCACCTTGGGTAGATCCTGGGCCTTGACAAATATGTTAGGGAAAAATAGCTTCACTGCTCTCATAGCCTACTTACTGCTCTGTCAAGTAATTCCCTACTACCTCAGTAGCACTTGGATGCCTTTAGGGTGATCACGTATGTGTGTGTTGGGTGTGTGTGTTTAAGTTTTATCTAGAGTTTGTCATTGCTTTTAGTAGCTAGGTTCAAAAATTTATACCACTCAGTCCATTATTACCATTATAGATATGTCTATGTACCTGTTAGCTGGAACTTGAAACCAGTTTTTCCATAGGAACTATAAGTGGACTTTTAAGTTCTATGTGTTAATGAAGCTCATTTACAGGTTAAATAGTCTATTTTTGACTGGCTACCTACCCTTACTACTGTTTCAAAGGTGAAACAAATTCCAAGTTCCAAATAGCCAACTTAAAAACAAAATGATTCAGAGGCAAAGATGAACTCTATGTATGTTTCAGATGTTTAGACTTGTTCCATCTCACATTTTCTAAAGAAAAAAAAACTTTAAATAATGTGACCACCCTTTCAAATCCTGGATGCCCAACGGATGAGGCCAGCTCTGACTGAAATGCCTGGGCAAAGTCAGGGCAGCCACCCTGCCCCTTCCCTCCTTGAAGAGCCCAGGCTCTTGCAGACCCCTCCCGACCAATGTCCACGGAACACTGTTTGCAATCAAGGTGAATGGTTGAAAATAAATGAATATAATAAAATAGTGGACTGCAATATATCCAGGTACCAAACCTGCTCAGGTACACTCTGATTCTAAAATAAAAGCTGAAGAAAACAGTGGGAGAAATGGTAAAAAATAAAATAAAATAGTGTAAAAATGAAGGAGTGAAAGCCTGTGTTATATACCTTCCCTGTATATAATTCTTCTAGTAATTGAGATTTGAGTGCTCTCCTCCCAGTATGGAATTTAGTTTGCATCAATACTTTTAAAACCAATAAATAACTGATAAACTCTATGGAAATGATTCGCAACTAGGCAATTAAACTGCCAATGCTTATATTTCTTGGTTTTAGGGTATGATACACAGATGGTCCCCAACTTGCAATGGTTCGAAGACCTATTTTTAGACTTTACAATGGTGTGAAAGTGATTACACATTCAGCACAAACCATACTTCAGATTCTGAATTTTGATCTTTTCCTGGGCTAGCAGAGCGTGGTATGATACTCTCTCATGATGCTGGGCAGTGGCAGTGAGCCACAGCTCCCAGCCAGCCATGAGATCATGAGGGCAAACAACTCATGCTTTGCAGTCTACTCTGTTGCCAGCATTTTCTGGATGTCGTGTTTTGCGATTCACATTTCATCATGTCTACACAATGCCCATTTTTGACATGATATTTTCAACCTACAATGGGTTTATCAGGATATAACTTCATCCTAAATCAAGGAAAATCTGGAGTGCTAAATACCTTTCAGAAGGCAATAATAGATACTGTAGGGAAATGAATTCAAGCTGATAGCTGCTAGGGCAAACAAGCAGTTGTAGTATTAAGTTAATAGTGTTAACCCAGGTGCTGGAGGCCAGGATAACATATTTAGGCAAGTATGTATAGAATGGATCATTGACTACACGCCTTTAAGTTCTGTATGGAGTTAAGAAAACAAATGGACGTGAGAATTTGGGGAATGGAGGCTAGCAACTCACTTCTAAAGTTAAAAAGATATTTGCTTGACTATATCAGTTTTATCCATGTCATGTTATACTTCAAAATGGCTAAACACAGAGGAAAATATGACATTAGTGGTCGAACATACATTTCTCAAACAAAAACAAATTCAAACGAGAAACTTTCTTGCCGAGACCAGCTCGGTCGGGGAGACCCTAACCTAGCGGCGCTAGAGGTATTAAAGACATACACAGAAATATAGAGGTGTGAAGTGGGAAATCAGGGGTCTCACAGCCTTCAAAGTTGAGGGCCCTGAACAGAGATTTACCCATGTATTTACTAACAGCAAGCCAGTCATTAGCATTGTTTCTATAGATATTAGATTAACTAAAAGTATCCCTTATGGGAAACATGGTTAACTAAAAGTATCCCTTATGGGAAAAGAAGGGATGGGCAGAAGTAAAGGAATGGGTTGCGCTAGTTATCTGCAGCAGGAGCATGTCCTTAAGGCACGGATAGCTCATGCTATTGTTTGTGGTTTAAGAATGCCTTTAAGCAGTTTTCTGCCCTGGGCAGGCCAGGTGTTCCTTGCCCTCATTCCAGTAAACCCACAACCTTCCAGCGTGGGCGTCATGGCCATCATGAACATGTCACAGTGCTGCAGACATTTTGTTTATGGCCAGTTTTGGGGCCAGTTTATGGCCAGATTTTGGGGGGACTTGTTCCCAACACCTTTTCCAAGTCAGAGATATTTTAAATTTAGTATCAAGAGAAACAACGGTGGATGGGGAGAGTTAAAAGCACCAGCCAAGATAGCTAAGCTCTGGCCTTGGAAAAAGCAGCTGCCTAACCTCAGCTAGGTGATGTATTAATACCTGTCTCTGCACCTCTGCTTACTCAGCTGAACACTACTTTCAACATATAATGCCTATGATCAGGATCTGATAGCTATGATTCTTAGACAAATATCTTACCCTCATCCTGTGTCTGTCCTCAAATACATAGTCTCATTACTCGAAAGATAAACCTAGGCCAGGTGAGGTGGCTCACGCCTGTAATCCCAACACTTTGGGAGGCCATGGCAGGTAGATTGCTTTGAGCTCAGGAGCTCAGCCTGGCCAACATGGTGAAACCCTGTCTCTACAAAAAAAAAAAAAAAAAAGCCAGGCATGGTGGTGGGCACCTATAATCTCAGCTACTCAGGAGGCTGGAGCAGGAGAATTGCTTGAACCCAGGAGGCAGAGTTTTCAGTAAGCCAAGATCGCACCACTGCACTCCAGTCTGGGTGACAGAGGGAGACTCAGTCTCAAAATAAATAAATAAATAAATAAATAAATAAATAAATAAATAAAGGATAAACCTGATCCACTGTGGTTCTACTCTTAAGCAATAGACTGGAGGCACAGCTCTCAGCTCTTAAACAACTGAATCCAGGCATGATTCTATGGTTCCCACCCACCTCCTGTGCTTTTTTACATTCATTAAAATAATTAATTGGAAGGCATTAGGCTGAGACAGCTCCAGTACCTTGGGTTCCTACCTAACTGAAAGCAAACTGAAACTGAAGCCTAACTCAGCATGAATGGTTATAGGCTAAGAAAAACAAAACATAAGCTTAACCAATTAGAAATGGCCAACTAACCTCAACTGAGGACTTTCCATTTACCTAATCAAATATTTTCTTTGTCTTGCTTCTGCAAATGCATTATGCAGGCGTACCTCAGAGCCCAGAGACATTGTAGGCACAGTTCCAGACTATCACAATAAAGCAAATATTGTAAAAAAAAAAAAAAAAAAAGTCACATAGTTTTTTTGTTTGTTTGTTTCCTAGTGCATATAAAAGTTACCTTTACACTGTACTGTAGTCTGTTAAGTGCACAATAGTATTAGGTCTAAAAAATGTACATACCTTAAAAATACTTTATGGCTAAAACACGGTAATGATCATCTGAGCCTTCAGCAAGTAGCACTCTTTGCTGGTGGAGAGTCCTCATTTGATATTGATGGCTGTTGACTGATCGAGGTGTTGGTTGCTGAAAGCTGATGTGGCTGTGGCAATTTCTTAAAATAAGACAATGAACATCAACTGACTGTTCCTTTCACAAAAATATTTCTGTAGCATGCAATGCTACTTGATAACATTTTACCCTGAGTAGAACTTTCAAAATTTGAGTCAATTGGCTGGGCAGGGCGGCTCACGCCTATAATCCCAGCACTTTGGGAGGCTGGAGAGGGTGGATCACCTGAGGTCAGGAGTTGGAAACCAGCCTGAGCAACATGGTGAAACCCCCTCTCTACTGAAAATGCAAAAATTAGCCAGGCATGGTGGCACACACTTGTAATCCCAGCTATGCGGGAGGCTGAAGCAGGAAAATCTCCTGAACCCAGGAGGCAGAGGTTGCAGTGAGCCGAGATCGTGCCACTGCACTGCAGCCTAGGCAACAAGAGCAAAACTCCATCTCAAAAAAAAAAAAAAAAAAAAAAATAGGAGTTAATTCTCTCAAACCCTGTCACTGCTTTATCAACTAAGTTTATGTAATATTCTAAATCCTTTGTTGTCATTTCACCAATGTTCACAGCATCTTCATCAGCAGTACATTCTATCTCAAGAAACCACTTTCTTTGCTCATAAGAAGCAACTCTCCATTCAAGTTTGATCATGAGATTGCAGCAATTTAGTTCCATCTTAAGGCCCACTTCTAATTGTAGTTTTCTTGCTATTTCTACCATACCTGCAGTTACTTCCTCCACTGAAGTCTTAACCCCCCCCCCTCAAAGTTATCCATGAAGGTTGGAATCAACTTCTTCAAAACTTCTGTTCATGTTGATATTTTGACCTCCACCCATGAATAATGAATGTTCTCACTGGCATCTAGAATGGTGAATCCTTTCCAGAAGCTTTTAAATTTACTTTGCCCAGATCCATCATAAGAATCACTATCTATGGCAGCTATAGCCTTACAAAATGTATTTTTAAAATAATAAGACTTGAAAGCTACAGAATGGATGTTGTGTTGTGGGCATTGAAACATTAATCTCCTTGTACATCTAAATCAGAGCTCTTGGGTGACTAGGTACGTTGTCAGTGAGCAGTAATATTAGGAAAGAAATCTTTTTTTCTGAGCTGTATGTCTCAACAGTGGGTTTAAAATATACAGGAGACCCTGCTGTAAACAGATGTGCCGTCATCTAGGCTTTGTTGTTCCACTAATGGAGTACAGGCAGAGTCGATTTAGCATAATTCTTGAGTGCCCTAGGATTGTAGGGAAGGTAGATGACTATTGGTTACAACTTCAAGGCACCAGCTACGTTAGTTCCTAACAAGAGAGTCAGCCTGTTCTTTGAAGCCAGGCATTGACTTCTCCTCTCTATCTTTGAAAGTCCTAGATTGTAAATCTGTTGTTTAGTGTAGACACTTTCATCAGTGATCTCTTTTTTTTTTTTTTTTTTTTTTGAGATGGAGTCTTGCTCTGTCACCAGGCATGGATGCAGTGGCGGGATCTTGGCTCACTGCAACCTCCGCCTCCCAGGTTCAAGCAATTCTCTTGCCTCAGCCTCCCGAGTAGTTGGGACTACAGCCATGTGCCACCATGCCCAGCTAATTTTTGTATTTTTAGTAGAGATGGGGCTTCATCATGTTGGCCAGGATGGCCTAGATCGCTTGACCTTGTGATCCACCCACCTTGGCCTCCCAAAGCGCTGGGATTACAGGCGTGAGCCACCACGCCCGGCCCTCATCAGTGATCTTAACTAGGTCTTTTCGATAACTTGCTGCAGCTTTTCCATCAGCACTTTCGGCTTCACCTTGACTTTTATGTTCTGGAAACAGCTTCTTTTCTTAAACTGCATGAACCAACCTTTGCTAGCTTTAAACCTTTCTTCTGCAGCTTCCTCACCTCTCTCAGCCTTGATAGAATTGAAGTGCGGTGGCTCACGCCTGTAATCCCAGCACTTTGGGAGGCCACGGCAGGTGGATCGCTTGAGGCCAGGGGTTCAAGACCAGCCTGGCCAGCATGGTGAAACCTTGTCTCTACTAAAAATACAAAAATTAGCTGGGCATGTGGCACATGCCTGTAGTCCCAGTTACTTGGGAGGCTGAGGCAGGAGAATAGTTTGAACCCAGTAGGTGGAGGTTGCAGTGAGCCTAGATTGTGCCACTGCACTCCAGCCTGGGCGACAGAGTGAGACCCCATCTCAGAAAAAAAAAAAAAAAAAAAGGAAAAGAGTTAGGACCT
This sequence comes from Macaca thibetana thibetana, assembly GCF_024542745.1. Taxonomy (NCBI): domain Eukaryota; kingdom Metazoa; phylum Chordata; class Mammalia; order Primates; family Cercopithecidae; genus Macaca; species Macaca thibetana. The sequence goes on along the minus strand of NC_065581.1, from coordinate 68,071,646 downwards.
TGCTTTGGGTTAGGTTTTGGTTTAAGGGAACGTTGATGCTGGTTTGTTCTTCAATCTAGACCACTCAAATTTTCTCCATATCAGCAATACATTGTTTTGTTTTCTAATCTTTTTTTTTTTGTATTTACTGTAGTAGCACTTTTAATTTCCTTTGCATTCACATCTTGGCTAACTCTTTGGCACAAGAGGCCTACTTTCAGCCTATCTTGGCTTTATTTTATTTATTTATTTAGAGACAGAGTCTCACTCTGTCACCCAGGCTGGAGTGCAGTGGCACCATCTCAGCTCACAGCAACCTCCGCCTCCTGGGTTCAAGTGATTCTCCAGCTTCAGCCTCCTGAGCAGCTGGGATTAAGGCACACACCACCACACCTGGCTAATTTTTGTATTTTTGTAGAGATGGGGTTTCACCATGCTGGCCAGGCTGGTCTGGAACTCCTGACCTCAAGTAATCTGCCTGTCTTGGCCTCCCAAAGTGCTGGGATTACAGGCATAAGCCACCATGCCTTGCCTCTATCTTGGCTTTCAACATGTCTTTTAATGCATTTAATACATTAATAAGTTATGGCTAATAAAGGTTTACGTAAATGAGTCAATGAACCACAGTAATTTTCCCTCAGTTTGCTGTGGATATTTTCAGACATTGGATCACTCAAAGCCCTCAGGGAGGGTGTGGGAATATGTGTGTGTGTGTGTGTGTGTGTGTGTCTGTGTATACACACACACTTAAACATAAATTGATTTTCTCTTTGTAAACTGATCCTCAATTCAGATTGCTAAAACTGCCTTGATGACTTTCTATTAAAATGGGGGTGAAGGTCCATTTCCTACAGCCCCATCTTCTCACTCTTTAAAAGGGGAATTAAAAAAAAAAATTCAATAAGTAAAGTGGTTTAGCAATGTTATTGATAACTAGTTGTATTGTCAAATATAACTGATATGCATTTATATAATTTATATAGTTTTATAGATATAGTTTATTTATATAGTTTTCTAGTTTACCTTACTTCTTGGATTTTTCCTCTGTGCTAGATGCGCTGATTACAGAACAGTATACAGAGGTTTCCATTTTTTCTCTGAGTGGGAGGTTGCTATTTATGGTATTTAAAATATTGCAGACAGATTTTAGTTTTAAAACTAAGGAATTATCAGGGATGATATCTCAAATGCATTTGAGCAGAAATGGGGCACTTCTCTGATTTTTATATAACTGGAAGAAAAAATCCAGACCCCCCATATTCTCAGTTCCTAGGCACTAACTCTACAGAGGAGAGGAAAACATTTTCCCATCCCTTCCCTGCTGCTTATCCGGGCCTGTAAGGGAGGAAGTTCTCTCTATACATTTTATATAGGATGTATTTTTAAAATGTTAATATAATATTTTGTTACGAAGCATGCTGGCTAGGAGTGTGTAGCACTTTTGACTAGGAAGTAACTTTAGTTTTTTGCCAATGCACATATATTTCATAAATGCTTTGACTGGGAAAATAAAAGGAGAGGAATATGAGGACTGTATTCGTCAGGGTTCTCTAGAGAGACAGAGCTAATAGAATAGGTGTATATATCAACAGTAGTTTATTAGAAAGTATTGACTCACATGATCACAAGGTGAAGTCCCACTTGAAGTCTGCAAGCTGAGGAGCAAGGACGCCAGTCCAAGCTCCCAAAACCTCAAAAGTAGGGAAGCCGACAGTGCAGCCTTCAGTCTGTGGTCAAAGGTCCAAGAGCCCCAGGCAAACCACTGGTATAAGTCCAAGAGTCCAAAGCTGAAGAACTTGCAGTCTGATGTCTGAGGGCGGGAAGCATCAAGCACAGAAGAGAGGTGAAGGCCAGAAGACTCAGTCAGTCTAGTCATCCATGTTCTTCTGCCTGCTTTTATTCTAGCAGTGCTGGCAGCTGATTAGATGGTGTCCACCAAGATTGAGAGTGGGTCTGCCTCTCCCAGTCCACTGGCTCAAATGTTAATCTCCTTCTCCAACACCCTCACAGACACACCCAGGAACAATACTCTGCATCCTTCAATCCAATCAAGTTGACCTTCAATATTAACCATCGTAAGGGTAGAACACTAGCAACCGTGAAAAGTAAATAAAAGAATGAGGCACTTGGAAACAAAAACCAGCCAGTGAGAAATGAGTAGAATGCAGATGGTCCAGGGTATATTTTTTGTTGTTGTTGTTTTTTGAGTTTTGTTTTGTTTTGTTCTGAGATGGAGTCTCACTTTGTAGCCCAGGCTGGAGTGCATGGCACGATTTGGCTCACTGCAACCTCTCCCTCCCAGGTTCAAGCAATTCTCCTGCCTCAGCCTCCAGAGTAGCTGGGACTACCGGTGAGCGCCACCACGCCTGGCTGATTTTTTGTCATTTTAGTAGAGATGGCATTTCACCATGTTGGCCAGGCTGGCCTCGAACTCCTGAGCTCAGGTGATCTGTCCACCTTGGCCTCCCAAAGTGCTGGGATTACAGGTGTGAGCCACTCACTGTCAGGAGTTTGAGACCAGCCTGGCCAACATGGAGAAACCCCATCTCTACTAAAAATACAAAAATTAGCTGGGCGTGGTGGCGGGCACCTGTAATTCCAGCTACTTGGAGGCTGAGGTAGGAGACTGGCTTGAACCAGGGAGAGGAAAGTTGCAGTGAGCCCAGATTGCACCACTGCACTCCACCCTGGGTGACAGATCAAGACTCTCTCAAAAAAAAAAAAAAAAAAAAAAAAAAAAAAAAAGAAAGAAAGAAAGAAAGGAAGATAAAGAAAAGCTGTGAGAGATATGTTTAAAGAATAAAGCTGTCCTCAAAGAGCCTAATCTCCACTTTTCCAAGAACTGGAAATAAACTATATAATACAAGAGGACTGAACCAATAATAATAATTTTCCTGAATATAAAAGATGATGAAACTTTTGAATGTATTTGCTACAATTCAGCCAGGCATGGTGGCTCGCACCTGTAATCCCAGCACTTTGGGAGACTGAGGCAGGTAGATCACTTGAGGTCAGGAGTTTGAGACCAACCTGGCCAACATGGTGAAACCCTGTCTCTACTAAAAAAAATACAAAGATTAGCCAGGCATGGTGGCAGGTGCCTGTAATCTCAGCTACTTGGGAGGCTGAGGCAGGAGAATCGCTTGAACCCAGCAGGCGGAGGTTGCAGGGAGCCAAGATGGTGCCACTGCACTCCAGCTTGGGTGACAAAGCGAGACTCCGTCCCAATAAAATAAAATAAAATCCATTAAATAATAGCCCTTGGTCTTTAAAAGGAGTATGCTGTAAAACTGGAGGACTGAGAACCAAGGAATTACTATCCTGCTTACAACAGGATGTTTAATCTCCATGTAATTATGAGTATTATGAATCTAAAATAAATACCTTGTAATACATGAATACAAGCACAGTCTTCCTACACTTAAGAGGAAACAAAACCTTAAAAGAACAAGATCTTTTTTTTTTTTTTTTTTTTTGGTTTGCGGTCAGATCAGTTGTTTCTCTGAAAATATACACTTTAAGAAATTCATTGAACTTTCAGTACCCTATCCCTGGGCCAATGCTTCCTTCATCTGACAATACCCTTACTCCCCCCACCCCCACCTACCACCCTCAGCTAGTCAGACTGCCCAGCCAGGGACCCATCTCTGAAATTTGCTTTAATTCCTCTACATCAGGCCAGGTGCAGTGACTCACGCCTGTAATCCCAGCACCTTGGGAGGCTGAGGCAGGTGGATCACTTGAGGTCAGCAGTTCGAGACCAGCCTGGCCAACATGGTGAAACCCCATCTCTACTAAAAATACAAAACAAAGCAAAAATAGCTGGTGGTGCATGCCTGTAATCCCAGCTATTCAGACGGCTGAGGCACGAAAATCACTTGAACTCTGGAAGTGGAGGCTGCAGTGAGCCAAGATCATGCCACTGCACTCCAGCCTGGGTAACAGAGCAAGACTCCATCTCAAAAAAAAAAAAAAAAAAAATCCCTCTACATCAAAATGTACACATCCAGTCTGAAATCATTTGCCTTAAAATATCTCAGAGGGGGAAAATTTGTAAGAGGATAAATTAAACAAAGTGAATAACTGTATAAACATTGACAACCATTAAATTTGGGTGATGGGTACATGGGGACCCACAGTATAGTATTATACCTTTCTGTATTTTGAAAATTTTCATAATAAAAGCTTAATCAACAATTTAAAAAATCACATTTCTGATCTCTTTCCACAAGAGATTGCTTAAGGCCAAGTGGCAACGAATATGTAAAACACAATTAGCATATTCTCATAAGTTACACAAATTCACTTGCCCCTTAATACCTTAAACTGTGGCAGGTGTGCATCTAGAGGGCCAACTGAGCATGCCTCTAATGTGAGGAAAATTATAAAGTTGAGTGGGGAAAAGCTTGGAGAAAAGAAAGTTTTCTGAGAGGGCTTAAATTAAATCATGATATGTAGGTCTTAAACTGGTTCTGAGTGTGCCCTAAAAATGTATCTAGTAGAAAAATAGGCTATGTCTTATGCTTCAATTACTGGAATAGCTGTGACATTTCACGCCTAAGCATCTTTCCAGTGACCTGACTCTGGAGTGGTGACTTGGTTCCCTTGACCGACTGCAGAGGGGGTGGTGTGGAGGCGGGCAGCGGGCTGGATTGGTAGGAAATCAACGGCAGCTCATTTGCCCATCGGTGATCATGCCTGTCAGGCTGCTTGCACGACAGGAGAGGCAGCTTTGCTTTGGCAGAACATCTGAAAATGTCAGTCTTATTCTTTTCTGAAGCCATTTTTGCCTTTTACATTTTAATTATTTTAAATTTTGGAAAGTATCTGAACACGGTGAGAATCTTTATTCTGTCATTTTGGCACTGACTGTACTCATAGATTGATTCCCATTTCTAGTCAATTCTTTTCAGATTTTCTCAATAAAAACTGAATACAAATAATTTGGAGTGTTCTATTAATTGTGAAAAGTTGGTGATGTTGAGCATTTTTTCATATGTTTGTTGGCCATTTGTGTATCTTCTTTCGAGAATTGTCTATTCATGTCGTTAGCCCACTTTTTGGTAGGATTTTTTTTTTCTCTTACCGATTTGCTTGAGTTTGTTGTAGATTCTGGATATTAGTCCTTTGTCAGATTTATTGATTGTGAAGATTTTCTCCCACTCTGTGGGTTTTCTGTTTACTCTGCTGACTGTTCCTTTTGCCATACAAAAATGCTTTAGTTTAATTAGGTCCCAGCTATTTATCTTTGTTTTTATTGCATTTGCTTTTGGGTTCTTGGTCATGAAATCCTTGCTCAAGCCAATGTCTAGAAGGGTTTTTCCAATGTTATCTTCTAGAATTTTTATAGTTTTAGGTCTTAGGTTTAAGTCCTTAATTCATCTTGAGTTGATTTTTGTATAAGGTGAGAGATGAAGATCCAGTTTCATTCTCCTACATGTGGCTAGTCAGTTATCCCAGCATCATTCATTGAATAGGGTGTCTTTTCCTCACTTTATGTTTTTGTTGGCTTTGTCAAAGATCAGTTGGCTGTAAGTATTTAGGTTTATTTCTGGGTTCTTTATTCTGTTCCATTGGTCTATGTGCCTATTTTTATTCCAGCACCATGCTGTTTTGGTAACTATGGCCTTGTAGTACAGTTTGAAATCAGGGCCAGGTGCAGTGGTTCATGCCTATAATCCCAGCACTTTGGGAGGCCAAGGCAGGCGGATCATGAGGTCAGGAGTTCGAGACAAGCCTGGCCAACATGGTGAAAATCCATCTCTCTAAAAATACAACAAAAATAGCCAGGCATTGTGGCAGGTGCCTGTAATCCCAGGTACTCAGGAGGCTGAGGCAGGAGAATTGCTTGAACCTGGGAGGCAGAGGTTGCACTGAGCTGAGACCGTGCCATTGCACTCCAGGCTGGGTAACAGAGAGCGAGACACCGTCTCAAAAAAAAAAAAAAAAGAAATCAGGTAGTGTGATGCCTTCAGATGTGTTATTTTTGCTTAGTCTTGCTTTGGCTGTGTGGGCTCTTTTTTGGTTCCACGTGAGTTTTAGAGTTGTTTTTTCTAATTCTGTAAAGAATGATGGCAGTATTTTGATGGGAATTGCATTGAATTTGTAGATTGCTTTTGGCAGTATGGTCATTTTCACAATATTGATTCTGCTCATCCATGAACATGGGATGTGTTTCCGTTTGTTTGTGTCATTTATGATTTCTTTCAGCAGTGTTTTGTAGTTTTCCTTGTAGAGGTCTTTCAACTCCTTGGTAAGGTATATTCCTAAGTACTTTATTTTATTTTTTTTTTTTTGTAGCTATTGTAAAAGGGGTCAAGTTCTTGATTTGATTCTCTGCTTGGTTGCTGTTGATGTATAGAAGAGCTATTGATTTGTGTACATTAATCTTGATCCAGAAATTTTGCTGAATTATTTTATCAGTTCTAGGATCTTTCCAGAGGAATCTTTAGAGTTTTCAAGGTAAACGATCATATTGTCAGCAGTGACAGTTTGACTTTCTCTTTGCCAGTTTGGATGCCCTTTATTTCTTTCTCTTGTCTGGTTGCTCTGGCTAGGACTTCCAGTACTATGTTGAAGGGGCGTGGTAGAGTGGACATCCTCGTCTTCTTCCAGATCTTAGAGAGAATGCTTTCAACTTTTCCCATTCAGTATTATGTTGGCTGTGGGTTTGTCATAGATGGCTTTTATTACATTAAAGTATGTCCCTTGTCTGCCGATTTTGCTGAAGTTTTAATCATAAAGCGATGTTGGATTTTGTCAAATGGTTTTTCTGCATCTATTGAGATGATCATGTGATTTTTGTTTTTAATTCTGTTTATGTGGTATATCACATTTATTGACTTGTGTATGTGAAACCATTCCTGCATCCCTGGTATGCAACTCACTTGATCGTGGTGGATTATCTTTCTGATATGTTTTTGGATTCGGTTAACTAGTATTTTGTTAAGGGTTTTAGCATCTATGTTCATCAGCAATATTGGTCTGTAGTTTTCTTGTTGGGCTATGTCCTTCCCTGGTTTTGGTATTATGTGCACATAGAACAAATTAGAGAGGGTTCATTCTTTCTCTGTCTTGTGGAGTAGTGTCAAAAGGATTGGTACAAATTCATCTTTGAATGGTAGAATTCTGCTGTGAATCTGTCTGGTCCTGGACTTTCTTTTGTTGGTAACTTTTTAATTACTATTTCAATCTTGCCACTTGTTATTGGTCTGTTCAGGGTATCTAATTCTTCCTGATTTAAGCTAGGCGAGTTGTATTTTTCCAGGAATTTATCCATCTCTTCTAGGTTTTCTAGTTTATGTGTGTAAAGGTATTCATAGTAGCCTTGAATGATCTTTTGTATTTCAGTGGTGTCAGTTGTAATATCTCCTGTTTCATTTCTTAGTGAGGTTATTTGGATTTTCTTTCTTCTTTTCTTGGTTAATCTAATGGTCTATCAATTTTATTTATCTTTTCAAATAGTCTACTTTTTGTTTCATTTATCTTTTGTATTTTTTTGTTTGTTTGTTTCAATTTCATTTAGTTCTGTTCTGATCTCGGTTATTTCCTTTCTTCTGCTGGGGCTGGGTTTGGTTTGTTCTTGTTTCTCTAGTTCCTTGAGGAGTGACCTTAAAATGTGCTCTTTCAGTCTTTTTTATGTAGGTGTTTAGGGCTATGAACTTTCCTCTTAGGACCATCTTTGCTGTGTCCAAGAGGTTTTGGTATGTTTTGTCATTGTCATTCAGTTTGAAGAATTTTTAAATTTCCATCTTGATTTTGTTTTTGACCCAATGCTCATTCAGGAGCAAGTTATTTAATTTCCATGTATATGAACAGTTTTAAAGGTTCCTTTTGGAGTTGATTCCCAGTTTTATTCCACTGTGGTCTGAGAGAGTGCTTGATATAATTTCAATTTTCTTAAATTTATTTAGGCTTGTTTTATAGCATATTATATGGTCTATCTTGGAGAAAGTTCCATGCACTGTTGAATAGAATGTGTATTCTGCAGTTGTTGGATGGAATGTTCTGTATTTATCTGTTAAGTTCATTTGTTCCAAGGTATAGTTTAAATCCATTGTTTCTTTGTTGACTTTCTGTCCTGATGATCTGTCTAGTGCTGTCATTGGAGTACTGAAGTCCCCACTATTATTGTGTTGCTGTCTATCTCATTTCTTAGGTCTATCAGTAATTTTTTTATGAATTTGGGAGCTCCAGTGTTAGGTGCATATATGTTTAGGGTTGTGATATTTTCCTGCTGGACAAGGCCTTTTACCATTATATAATGTCCTTCTTTGTCTCTTTTAACTGCTGTTGCTTTAAAGTTTGTTCTGTCTGGTATAAGAATAGCTACTCATGCTTGCTTTTGGTGTCCATTTGTATGCAATGCCTTGTTCCACCCCTTTACTTTAAGTTTATGTGAGTCCTTATGTGTTAGGTGAGTGTCTTGAAGGCAGCAGATAGTTGGTGAGTTCTTATCCATTCTGCAGTTCTGTATCTTTTAAGTGGAGCATTTAGGCCATTTACATTCAATGTTAGAATTTAAATGTGAGGTACCATTGCATTCAGCGAGCTATTTGTTCCCTGTGTACTTTTGTTTGTTTGTTTTTTGTTTTTGCTTTTTAACTTGTATTTTTGTTTTATAGGTCCTATGTGATTTATGATTTAAACAGGTTCCATTCTGATGTGTTTCCAGGACTTGTTTCAAAATTTAGAGTTCCTTTTAGCAGTTCTTGTAGTGGTGGTTTGGTAATGGTGAATTATCTCAGCATTTGTTTGTCTGAAAAAGACTAGCTTTCCTTCATATATGATGCTTAGTTTTGCTGTATACAAAATTCTTTGCTGATAATTGTTTCGCTTGAGGAGGCTGAAGATAGGGCCCCAATCCCTTCTAGCTTGCAGGATTTCTGCTGAGAAATCTGTGTTAATCTGATAGGTTTTCCTTTACAGGTTACCTGGTGCTTCTGTCTCACAGCTCTTAAGATTATTTCCTTCATCTTAACTTTGGATAACCTGATGACAATGTGCCTAGGCAATGATGATCTTTTTGTGATGAATTTTGCAGGTGTTATTTGTGCTTCTTGTATTTGGATGTCTAGATCTCTAGCAAGGCTGGGGAAGTTTTCCTTGATTATTCCCCCAAATATGTTTTCCAAGCTTTTGGAATTCTATTCTTCCTCAGGAACACCAGTTATTCTTAGGTTTGGTTGTTTAGCATAATCCCAGAATTCTTGGAGGCTTTGTTCATATTTTCTTATTTTTTTTTTTTTTTTTTTTGTCTTTGATAGATTGGGTTAATTTGAAGACCTTGTCTTTGAGCTGTGAATTTTTCCTCTATTTCTTCAATTCTACTGCTGAGCTTTAGCATTTCTAAAATTGTGTCCAAAGTTTCCTGAAATTTTTATTGCTTTTTCTTTAAGCTTTCTATTTCTTTGAATATTTCTCCCTTCACTTCTTGTATCATTTTTTGGATTACCTTGCATTGGGCTTCACCTTTCTCTGGTGCCTCCCTGATTAGCTTAATGACTAACCTTCTGAATTCTTTTTCAGGTAAATCAGGCATTTCTCTTGGTTAGAATCCATTGCTGGTGAACTAATGTGATTTTCTGGGGGTGTTAAAGAGCCTTGTTTTGTCATATTACAGACTTGGTTTTCTGGTCCCTTCTCATTTGGGTAGGCTCTGTCAGAGGGAAGGTCTAGGGCTGAAGTTTGTTCAGATTCTTTTGTCCCATGGGGTGTTCCCTTGATGCAGTACTCTCCCCCTTTTCCTAGGGATGTGGCTTCCTGTGAGCTGAACTGCAGTGATTTTGTCTTTCTTCTGGGTCTAGCCACCCAGTGAATCTATCCAGCTCTAGGCTGGTACTGGGGGTTGTCTGCACACAGTCCTGTGATGTTAACCATCTATGGGTCTCTCAGCCATGGATACCAGTGCTTGTTCTGGTGGAGGTGGCAGGGGGGTGCAATGGGCTCCATGAGGATTAGCTTTTTTTTTTTTTTTTTGAGACCCAGGGTGGAGTGTAGTGGTGTGATCCCAGCTCACTGCAACCTCTGCCTCTCGGGTTCAAGCAATTGTCCCTGCCTTGGCCTCCTGAGTAGCTGGGATTACAGGTGCCCACCACCACATCCAGCTAATTTTTGTAGTTTTAGTAGAGATGGGATTTTGCCATGTTGGCCAGGCTGGTTTCGAACTCCTGACCTCAGGTGATCCACCCATCTTGGCCTCCCAAAGTGCTGAGATTACAGGCATGAGCCACCGTGCCCAGCCACTTTGGTGGTTCAATGCTCTATTTTTGTGCTGTTTGGCCTCCTGCCAGGAGGCGGCATTTCCAGAAAGCATCAGCTGTGGTAGCATGGTGTTGGGCAAGGCCCTAGAACTCCCAAGAGCATATGCCCTTTGTCATCAGCTACCAGGGTGGGTAGGCAAGGACATTCAGGTGGGGGCAGGGGTAGGCATGTCTGAGCTCAGACTCTCCTTGGGTGGGTCTTGCTGCTGTTGGGGATGGGGGTGAGATTCCCAGGTCACTGAAGTTGTGTATCTAGGAGGATTATGGCTGCCTGTGCTGAGTCATGCAGGTTGTCAGGGACATGCTGGAAAGCCAGCAGTTATAGTCCTCACCCAGCTCCCATGCAAATTGAAGAGTCGGTCCCACTCCCACTGTGCCCCACCCAACAACCCTGAATCTGTTATCAGGTGGTGGCCAAGATGGGCATGAAAACTTGCCCCAGGCTACCCATCTCCCAGCTGTGAAAGAAAAGAGCTTGGTTCTTCCCCACCTGTGGAGTCTGCACACCAGATTTGCGCCCTCCCCCAAGTTCTGGCCAAGAGGCTTCTCACCCCGCTCAAATTGTTACAAAGTTCAGCTAGAGCTTTCCTTCTCCCAGTGGAGTTTTACCCCTTGCTTCTCTGGTCACTCTTCCGATGGATCCCTGTGGTGCCAGGCAGGAATGGGCTGCTTGGGGACCCAGCAAGTTCCCAGGGCCTTTCTACTGCTTCCTCTACCCCTGTATTTCACTCGGCTCTCTAAATTGACTCAGCTCCAGGCAAGGTCAGAAACTTCTCCCACAAACAGACCTTCAGCTTCTCCAGTGGGGGTGTGTGTTCCGGAGACAAAGGTCTCCCCTTCCCACTTCCACCATTCGGGAACTCACAGAATATATTTGGGGTGTCTCCTGGGTCCTGCAGGAGCAGTCCGCTTCCTTCAGAGGTCTGTGGGTCCTCTCTGGATGCTGGTTTGTTCTTGCAGTTGATCTGGAGCTTAAATTCACAGCGTGAGACTCCGCACGCTGCTGTGTCCAGAGCTGCAATCTAGTCTTGCCTCCCCTGTACCATTATGATCCCTCTCTCTTGCAACACACTTTTAAACAACCAGGTCCCATGAGAACTCACTCACGATCACAAGAATAGCATGGCGGAAGTCCACCCCTATGATCCAATTACCTCCTACCAAGCCTCTCTTCCAACACTGGGGATTACAATTCAACATTAGATTTGGGCAAGGACACAAATCCAAACCATATCCGTTAGCTTGACGTCTCCCAGCCTCATCTTCCTCAAATACCTCCCACCTTTGTCAGTCATCACCTGCCCTCTGCACTTCAAGGTGGAATTTTTTGCTAGCTTTCTTATATTGATATTAAAAACTTAGGAGAGTCCAAATCTTTTAGTATTTTGAGTGATTTTGAAAAATGGTGCATTTTATCTAATAAATATCTAAAAGAATTTAGCACAACACATTTTATAGCAATTTAAAGTTTTGAAGATTCTTCTCATATTTTCTAAATTAAAACAAATACAGTACATATATATTACATATTATACAATATATATAAATTCTATACATGTAACTTATCACAGTAAGTAGTAGGTGTTAGCTCTCACATATGGGGCTCATAGCACATAGGGAAAGGAGATCCACTGTAAAGTAACAAGAGCAGTATATTTTATGTAGGCAGACACGACAAAAAGGAATCCAAGAGCAGTAACTATTTAAACTATTGCTGATCAACAGGAAGTTGGCATAGGGAAGAATGTTTGTAGGTAGCAGGGCTTCATTTCTCTTGAGAGAGACAATGGCCAGAGTTTAGCAGAGCAAATCTTAGAGGGATTTTGTGTATAAATAATCAAAATAAGGATCCAGTTGCCCAAATTGCAAGAAAGGGGAGGACAAGGTCTTAAAGCCTGCCCAGTCATTGCTCTGGAGGTCAATGTCCTAGTAATAGCAACTTGAATACTGTAACACTTTTCTATTGTTGTCTAAGCAATTACCACAAATGTAGTGGCTTAGCACAGCACACATTTATTAGTTCAGTTTCTTTTTTTTTTTTTTTTTTTGAGACGGGGTCTTGCTCTGTCACCCAGGCTGGAGTGCAGTGGCCGGATCTCAGCTCACTGCAAGCTCCGCCTCCCAGGTTCACGCCATTCTCCTGCCTCAGCCTCCCGAGTAGCTGGGACTACAGGTGCCCGCCACCTCGCCCGGCTAGTTTTTTGTATTTTTTAGTAAAGACGGGGTTTCACCTTGTTAGCCAGGATGGTCTCGATCTCCTGACCTTGTGATCCGCCCGTCTCGGCCTCCCAAAGTGCTGGGATTACAGGCTTGAGCCACCGCGCCCGGCCTATTCAGTTTCTTTTCCATAGGTCAGAAGACTGGGAATCAATTAGTAGGGTCTTCTGCTCAGGGTCTCACTAGGCTGAAATCAAAGTTGGGCAGGGCTGGGACCTCACCTGAGGTTTGGAGTCCTCTGTGTTGAACCCCATTTAGATGGCTGGCAGAATTCAGAGTCTTAAGGGGGTAGCAATGAGGTCCTTGTTTTCTTGCTGGCTGTCAGCCACAGATTGTTTTCAGCTCCTACAGGCCACCCTCAGGTCTCAGCCAATGGTGCTTTCACAAGATGGCAGTTTACCTTTTCAAAGCCAGCAGGAGAATCTGCCTCCAGCAGGCTACAGCAGAGTCTTATAAAAGGCAAAATGATCCCTGGAGTGACTGTCCCATCACCTTTGCCACGTAATGTAGCCTAATCAAGGAAATGACTGTCCCCACAAGACTAGTAACTACAGAGTGGAGTGCTGCTGCAGACAAATTCAAGGTCTCCACAGCTGTATCAGCCAGCCAGAAAAACCAGCAGTGGGAAGGTGGCCTTCCCTCACATTCCCTTTCAAATCACAATCAGTGCCTCTAATTGGCAGAACTTAATTTGCATGCATAACTCACTAGAAATGTAATTTGTGGCATTCTAACCCCTTCAGAATGAAAATGCTCCCCAAAAGCTTAGAATGGAGAACAAAGTCAGATGTGTAGAAGGGAAGTGGTCTGCATGCCAGCCATGGCATCTACATGAAGGATAAGCGATCGCTGCAGTGACAGGATGACGAGGCCTGGTCAGTGTATTAGGGTGCTCCACAGAAACAGAACCAACAGGATAGATAGAATCTATAAGAGATGCTTTATTATAGGAATTGGCTCACAAGATTATAAAAGCCAAGAAGTACCACATATGCCATTTGTAAGCTGGAGAACCGGAGAAATTGGTGATGTAATTCTTTCTGAGTTTGAAGGCCTGAAAAACTGGGAGGCCACTGGTGCAAGTCCCAGAGTCCAAAGGCCTGAGAACCTAGATCTCTGATGTCTGAGGGCAGGAGAAGATGGATGTCCCAGCTCCAGAAGAGGCAGAAATTCATCTTTTCTCTCCCCTTTTGTTCTATCCAGGCCCTCGACAGTTGGCTGATACATGTCCACATTGGTGAGGGCGATCTTAACTCAGCCTATTGATTCAAATGCTACTTGCTTCAGGAAACACCCTCACAGACACAGCCAGAAGTAATGTTTTACCCACTATCTGGGCAATCCTTAACTCAGTCAAGTTGATATACCTAAAATTAACCATCACAGCCAGGATTAATTAGCTGGAAGAGCATTAAATGTATGACATGAGTCATACTTTTTTTTCTTTCTTAAAGTAGAGAAAGGCACTTTATGTATCTAATTTATACCTATCCTTATTCCAGAAAGGACTGAAAGAGGAGAGAAGAGCTATGTGTTGGTAGAGAAAGAAAGGGAGCATTCTAGTCAGCATTAACCTATATAAAACTGGGCAATAAAAATATCTGGATTGTTTTGCCTAGGAGAAACATTTAGTATGTAGGTATGGAGGATGATAGAGGGCTGTGACTCATATAATCAAGGGCTCAGGTTTGATATGAGACAATCTACTCAGAAATCCTGATATTTCTGAGCAGCAGAATGAAAATGAGGGATAACTATTAAAACAAAATCTCGTGTAAGCACTTTTAAAAATAAGGAATCCAGCTGAGTCACTGACTTCAGGATGAGATAAAATACGAAAATCTCCTGGCAAAGAATCCAAATTTTATATCCCATTAAACTTTCAGATGCCAATTTGAATACAATGATCTCCTGTGTTAAGAAAAATACAATGTTTTAAGATAATGGTTACAGGCCACAGTCTATAACATCTCAGTTTATAAATTCAAATTTTTCCAAAGGAGCTAAGAAAAGACAAGCCCTGCAAAAACACATTCCTAGTTTCTTCCTTTTGCATGTTTTCAACTTCCAATATTATAAATTGCTTCTAAAAGCTCTTTTGTTTTTCATCTCCTTGTCACACCTGCATCAATAACAAACTCCATTCTCAATCTGTCCTTGATTCCTTTTTATAAGCAATAGCTAATTAGGAGTATTTGTGGTTTCAAGGCATCAGACAAGATTCTATTCGGTAAAACTAAGTTAGAAATACATGGCCTAAATACATATAAACCTTATTCTAAAAGAATATAGGATGTTACAGAATTTTAAGTAACTTTCATAAGTTATTGATCATTAAGTAATCTTCATATTCATTAACCAATGCTATGTAAGGCATAAAAATAAATTACAGGCTCAAAGTGTAATCTGTACGGAAGTATTCTTCAAAGGAACAGGAGTGGACATTGAACATGTTTTACGGATTATTAAAATCTTTTTTTTTTTTGAGACAGAGTCTTGCTCTGTTGCCCAGGCTGGAGTGCAGTGGCGCGATTTCAGTTCACTGCAACCTCCACCTCCCAGGTTCAAGCGATTCTCCTGCCTCAGCCTCCCGAGTAGCTGGGATTACAGGCATGCACCACTATGCCTGGCTAATTTTTGTATTTTTAGTAGAGAAGGGGTTTTACCATGTTGATTAGGCTGGTCTTGAACTCCTGACCTCGTTATCTGCCTGCTGAGATTACAGGCGTGAGCCACTGTGCCTGGCCTGGGATTCTTTAAATCTTATTTTTACATTTCTGCAATACATTTTATATATTTTACACATCTATATTGTGTGTCCCAATGAAACTGCTTCTCAGCTAGATGATAGTAGTGGACAAGTAACACTTTTATCTAAAATCTTTGAACACCATCTCTACATCTGATAGTTCCTCTGGTTGAAGTCTGCCTTACCCACAGAGTTCAGTAAAACCACACCTCCCAGCCTCCACTGCAGTGCAAGCATCTGACTTCAGTGTTCATCAAGCTGATATATCTGCACAAGACAATCATTCAGAAATTGGGTTAAATGTGGTGAAAAGGAAGTCACTGGGACACAGGGGTTCTGGGGCCCATGTGGTGGTGGTTGCAGGTTCCTGCCTGCAGAGGTAAAGCTAGCTCACATTATAGGCAGCAGCTACCTTCTTCTCCAGCCAGTGCTGTAGTGGGGTGTGGTTCTGCTGGTGATTCCAAAGATTCTTATTTAGTATCTCCATTCCTACTTAAATCAGCTCAGCAGTTCTTGGAAATGTGGTTGGAGGACCCTCAGCTCTACCAAACTCTTTCAGTGGATCTGTGGGATCTTCCGTTTTCCAAGTACACAAGTATGTGAAGCCAGCTTTTCTTCATCATACCTCAGTTAAAATACCACAGCAGATCGAATGCAGAAGGCGGTATGAGAACACAGCTGCCTTCTATTAAGTTAGATCTTGAAGAGAATAAAACAATGCCACTCTTTGCAATTTCTTTTTTTCTGTTTTGGAGAAGTTATGTTTCGAAACATTATATTTTATGTTAACATGCAATAGGTTTGCTATGGGTTATTTTTAATGAGTTAAGTATGTTAAATATTACTTAGATTTAATTCCTAATACAGTAAGTGTGGGTAGATATCGTACATAAAACAATGTTCTTTGGGGTCCTAAACAATTTAGGGACCTCAAAAGCTTCTAAGAGTAAAGGGTCCCAAACCAAGAAGTTTAATCACCACCAAAATAGATTATGTCGTCTTCATCTAAAAACCTTGAATAGAAACAGCTACATGTTTCTTTAATTTACCACCTAGACTTGGCTGATTATAAGAGAGATGTTGGTTTAGAGATAATAGATGGTATTCCCTCCCTAAAGAGAAGGGGGAGAGGGAGAAGCAGAAAGCAATATATGTTATTTTAGAACCAATGGTCAATAGGAGTATCGTGGAGAGGTATCTGTTTCTACAAATAAAAGATATTTTATTTTTTCTTTATTTTTATTTTTTTGAGACAGAGACTCACCCTGTTGCCCAGGCTGGAGTGCAGTGGCTCCATCTCAGCTCACTGCAACCTCTGTCTCCTGGGTTCACGCAATTCTCCTGCTTCAGCCTCCCAAGTAGCTGGGATTACAGGCGTCCGCCAGCACACCCGGCTACTTTTTTTTGTAGTTTTAGCAGAGACAGGGATTCACCATGTTGTCCAGGCTTGTCTCAAACTCCTGACTTCAAGGGATCCGCCCACCTTGGCCTCCCAAAGTGCTGGGATTACAGCGATGAGTCACCACACCGAGCTTGCAAATTAAAGATCTTAAAGAAGACAGAACGAAGTGCCCACAGGACAATGAACTGATACTGAATATTTGTTAGTCATAAATATTTCTTAATTTCACACATGCCCTCGTATTCATTGTTAGTTCAATAATCTTTTGTAATTCATTTATAGCAAACCAGTCTTAGGGAAGTTGAGAGGAGCTTAGTTCCAGAGGTTGTGGCCACCAAAAACGCTCCTCTTGGACTAGGAAGGGCTTAAAGAATTTTATATATCCAGGAATCTTAGTTTTATCACTCTGCTCACTCTGTGTCTTCTTGATCAATGTCCATGGAGGCTTATATATGGCAAAGTCAGAACACATCTGATTATAAAATGAATATTTAATTAATAAATATCCCACAGAGCCTGTTTAGATTTCGAAAGGTGAAAATCCAGATCTCTGAAGAGTCATCTAGTACCAAAAGTTCAGAAAGTGATAGTCTCATTAAACTTAGGAAGTTCCCTTTGGTTTGGCTGGGGTGAAGTACAGTCACCTGCAATCCTTTAGTCTTCAGTGGTTGTCTTCTGCAACTATTTGCATGCATACATCAAAACACATTAGACTTTATGCTAGGGTGGCAGGGGATCTGTTTCATTAATCACCAAATAGAAAGAGCCTAGCAGTGGCCTGGTGCGGTGCCTCACGCCTGTAATCCCAGCACTCTGCAGGTAGATCACCGGAGGTCAGATGTTTGAGACCAGCCTGGCCAACATGGTGAAACCCTGTCTCTACTAAAAAAAAAAAAAAAAAAAATTAGCCAGGCCTGGTGGCGGGTGCCTGTAATTCCTACTACTTGGGAGGCTGAGGCAGGAGAATCTTTTGAAACCAGAGGCAGAGATTGCAGTGAGCCAAGATCACACCACTGCACTTCAGCCTGGGCGACAGAGCGAGGCTCACTCTCAAAAAAAAAACCAAAACCAAAAACAAAAAACAGAAGGAGCCTCGCAGAATATCGAGCACGTAGTAGGCAATCACCACTGATTAAATGAATGAATCAATTTAGTGAATGAATGAACTCATGAGGCACTCTTCATCTGACTTTCCCTTCTAATTGATCAATCAGCACTCATTAATCTCACTGCCATTCTTACCTTGTATTTAGAAAAATTACTGTCCTGTTCTGAAATTATCAAATTATTGATACACTATCATTAACAATTGCTATGACAAAGTTTTCTCACTGCAAACTATCCAATGAACACTTGTTATTTACTAGCAGGTTATAGCTTTATGCTTGCTCTTACAAGTTTAATAATAGGTAATATATATTTTTTCACACAGTGTAGGTCTCAGCATCTGGGACCTACTAGACATAATTCAATCTAACCAAACACTCAATATGTACAACACTCCATGGCATGAGCCTTGTACATAAAAGATCAACATATAATTTCCCAGAAATCCCCCAAGCGATGTAAAAGTGTTTAAACTATGATCATACTAAAAAAAATCACAAGCATTGTATGACACTTTCTGAAAAACTGTCTGTAAGTTGTTTTTAAAAAGTTATCCATGTTAATTTGGGTTTTCTACAAATTAACAGAAGGCAAGATGGTAATGAGTTTGAAGGAGATTTATTGGAGGAGATATCTGTGAATTATGAAGGAGCGGAGTAGGTAGGATTTGACACCTGTGAAGGAGAGAGTAAAGGAAAGGAGTATGGGGTAGGGAGAATCTCAGACAGTAGCATGTTTCTAAGAAAATTCTGGGCAATCTAATGGGAAGTCTTTGAGCCAATGTTGCCCATCAGGGGACTGTGCCAGTGTTAATAGTCCTGCCATTCTCACTCATTGACTGGGAACAGCAAGGAATACAGTGGTAGATACCATGGGGCAGCAGCTAGGGTTCTCAATCAACTCTGCTTCTCACAGGAGATCTGGGTGATGCATTTCCATGACCACCACATCATCTTTTGTAGGTACCAAATTGATAGTCTTCAAGTTTTTTCATGAATGTTTGATAGACATACAGACCACAAGCGTTTTCAAGGCGCCAAATTTTACCTATATATTTGATAACTGTAATGAAACATGTTACTATTAACAGAGGTTAAGAATTATCTTAATATAACACTTTGGTTGTTATATATTTTAGATTAGCTTTTGAAGTATATGAGTTGTCTTTTTTCTATTGCACATCATGATAGTGTAGAACACAAGCAAAACTATACAATGAAAATTTAACATACTATTTTTCTTTTTTTCTTTGAGATGGAGCCCTCTCTGTCGCCCAGGCTGAAGTGCAGTGGCATGATCTCAGCTCACTGCAACCTCCACCTCCCGGGTTCAAGCGATTCTCCTGCCTCAGCCTCCCAAGTACCTGGGATTACAGGCGTGCACTACCACACCCAGCTAATTGTCTCGAACTCCTGACCTCAGGTGATCCACCTGCCTCAGCCTCCCAAAGTGTTGGATTACAGGCATGAGACAACGCATCTGGCCTAACATACTATTTTTCGAATGTTAATTTAGTAAAAACCTTTACTGACTTGGGCAGTTGGAGGTTGACTAAATTATAGAATATTTCTAAGGAAATGTAGTTATTACTTTGCAGCATACATAGTAATTGCAACTAGAAGAATGAATGTTGACTGAGAAAGAAAACTGATATAAAGACCAAATGACTAGTCCTAATTATACACTAGTTAATTTGTTTCTGGGATAATAATTTTTATTCTCTTAAATGAGTCTCTGTACAATCTTCTCAAGTAATATTGCACTTGTAATTCATATCACACAGTTATCAGCCTACTGGATTCTGTCTTCTATAGGTTTTGCAAAACCTTTCTTCCTAATTCAAGTGTGGCCTGGGAGCTGAAGGCCCAACCTCTAAGAGTGAGTGAGGCCAGATGACATGCAGCAAAGGATACCTTAGGGGAGCCCAACAATTTCCGTCCTTCCATTATTCCAGATCTGTACACTGGTTTCCTGACTCAGTTATCAAAAGGCCACCGGGTAGGAGGTTTTGAGTCATCAAAACTGACTGAGCTAGTCCATTTATCCCGTTTTTCTCATATTTACCCTCTATATACCTACTGTCTTAGTCCATTTTCTGTTGCTTATAAAAGAATAGCTGAAACTGGATAATTTATTAAAAAATGATATATATATATATATATATTTTTTTTTTTTCCTGAGATGGAGTTTCACTCTTATTGCCCAGGCTGGAGTGCAATGGTGTGATCTCGGCTCACTGCAACCTCTGCCTCCCAGGTTCAAGCGATTCTCCTGACTCAGCCTCCCAAGTAGCTGGGATTACAGATGTGCACCACCACACCTGGCTAATTTTGTATTTTTTATAGAGATGGGGTTTCACCATGTTGTTCAGGCTGGTCTTGAACTTCTGGCCTCAGGTGATACACCTGTCTTGGCCTTCCAAAGTGCTGGGATTACGGGTGTGAGCCACCACACCCGGCTGAAAAATGATATTTATTTCTTATGGTTCTGCAGGCTGGGAAGTCCAAGTTCACGGTGACATGTGGGCCAAGTTCATGGGGTCTTGCTGGTGGAGACTAGACTCTCTATAGAGTCCTAAGGCATCACAGGGTATGATATGGTGAGGTGGCCAAATGTGCTAGCTCAGGTCTTTCTCCTCTCAGAAAGCCACTAATGCCTCACCCTTATAACTTCATTACATCCTAATTACCTACCAGAGGTCCTACCTGTCAAATAGCACAGTTGGATTTCCCATCTCATTAATACTGTTACAATGAAGATTAAGTTTAACATGAATTTTGGAGGAGACAAACATTCAAACCATAGCATTCTGGCACTGGCACTAGCCTTCCAAAACTAATGTCTTTATCACATACAAATACATTTATTCTATCTTTATAGCCCCAAGGTCTTATTCCAGCAACAACTCAAAAGTGCAAAGTCTTATCTGTGATCCTGTGAAAACAATTTATCTGCTTCCAAGATACAACGGTAGGACAGGCATAGGATATACATTTTCATTCCAAAAGGGAAAAATAGGAAAGAAAAATGGAGTAATAGGCCCCTAACAAGTCAGAAACCCAGCAGGGCAGACATTAAATCTTGAAGCTCAGCTGGGTGCAGCAGCTCAGCCCTGTAATCCCAGCACTTTGGGAGGCTGAGGCGGGAGGATCCCTTGAGGTCAGGAGTTCAAGACCAGCCTGGCCAACATGGTGAAACCCTGTCTCTACTAAAAATACAAAAAAATTAGCCAGGCATGGTAGCAGGTGCCTGTAATTCCAGTTACTCAGGAGGCTGAGGCAGGAGAATCTCTTGAACCCAGGAGGCAGAGGTTGCAGTGAGCCGAGATCATGCCATTGCCAGCCAGGGTGACAGAATGAAGAATGAGACTCCATCACAAAAAAACAAAACAAAACAATCAAACAAACAAAAAAAACACACTTGAAGCTGGAGAATAATCTCTTTTGACTCCATGCTGGCATCCTGTGAACACTGAGGTAGGGAGTGGGTCTCCAAAACACTGGGCAATCTCATGCCTATGGCTTTGCTTGTTGTAGTCCATGTGGCTACTCTCACAGGTCGGAGTCAGGTGCCTGCAGCTTTTCCAGGCTGGTGTTGCATACTGGTAGCTCTACAGTTCTGGGGTCTCAGGGTGGTCCTGCCCCTGTGGCTCCAGAGTGCACTGCCCTGGTGGGAACTTCCTGTAGCAGCTCTGGTCCCACGTTTCCACTCAGCATTGCGCTAGTAGAGGGGTTCTCTGCAGTGGCTCTGCGGTTGCAGTAAGTCTCTGCATGGGCCCACAGGCTGTCTGATACGTCCTTTGAAATCTAGGTGGAAGCTGCTATGCCTCACAGCTCTTGCTGTGTGCCTGCAGAATGAGCACCATGTGGAGGTCACCAAGGCTTACCGCTTGTGCCCTCTGGAGTGGGGGCATGAGCAGCATCTGAGACCACTTGTGTCACTGGATAGTGCTACAAAGATTTACAACTTGGACCTTTTGGAGTGGCAGGTCGAGCCACACTGGGGGCCACTTGAGCTAGAGCTGCCTGAGCAGCCAGAATGCCAGGAGTAGAGGCCCAAGGCAGCCCAGGGCAGCAAGTCCTTAGAGAGTGCCCTGGGCCTATCCCTTTCAACCATTCTGCCATTTTAGGCCTCTGGGCTTGTGATGGGAGGGGCAGATTCAAAGATTTGTGAAATGCCTTTGGGATCTTTCTCCCATTGTTCCGATGAATAATCTCTGGCTCATTTCTAGCCATATTAATCTCTTCAGCAAACAGTGGCTTGGTCGCACCCTTCGTTTCCTCTGCTGAAAATGCTCTTTCATTCTCTATCACATGTCTAGGCTTAGAGTTTCCCAAATCTTTCTGCTTTGCTTCCCTTTTGATTACAATTTCTGTCTTTAAGTCACTTATTCCTTCTTGCAGTTTAATGTAAGTGGTTAAAAGTAGCCATGCAATAGCCTGAATGCTTTGCTGCTTAGATATTTCTTTCGTCAAATATTCTAATTCATCATTCTTAAGTTCAGCATTCCCTGGAATTGGTAGCTGGGAGTAGGGTGTTGCTATAAAACACCCAGCCTTAGGCATGGACACAATCCAGCCAAATTCTTTGCCACTTTCTAAGAAAGGCTTTTACTCCAGTTTCCAACACCTTGATCTTCAGTTCCATCTGAAATCTCATCAGAATGGCCTTTACTGTCCATATTTCTATCAACGTTCTGGTCATGACCACTTAAGTAATCTCTAGGAAGTTCCAAACTTTCCCTAGTCTTCTTGTCTTCTAATCCCTAATGAGAATCTAGGTTTTTTCTACTCTGCTCCTCCAAACTTCCAATCTTTGCCCATTATCCAGTTCCCATGCAGCTTCCACATTTTCAGGTAACTTTATACCAACACCTCACTCCCAGTGCCAGTTTTCTTGGCCCATTTTCTGTTGCTATAACTAAATACCTGATACTGGATAATTATGAAACAAAAGAAGCTTATTTCTTATGGTTTTGGAGGCTAGAAAGTCCATGGACAAGGGGCACATCTGGCCAGGGCCTTGAAGCTGGTGAAAGCTCTGCAGAGTCCTGGGGCAGCGCAGGGCATCACATGGCAAGTTGGCTGAGTGTGCTCAGATGCTAACATGCTAGCTTACGTCTCTCTTCCTCTTCTCATAAAGCACCAGCTCCACTTCCATGATAACCCATTTGCCCATTAACCCATAAATGAATTAATCTTTGTGAGGACTCTGCACTCTTAAAGGCCAAACACCTCTTAAAGGTCCCACCTCTCAATACTGCCACATTGGGGGTTAAGTTTCAACAGAAGTTTTGGAGGGGACAAATTTTCAAACCATAGCACCTATGTGAATTTTATGTTCCACAAACTAATGTATATATTTCAGTTCACTCATGTAATCACTATTTTCAACTAACGACATTTTAAATGTTGTACTCGTATAAAACAATTTCAAGTATTTCAAATTTCATTTTTAAAAATCTTTCCTCCCACTGGCCAGGTGCGATGGCTTATGCCTGTAATCCCAGCACTTTGGGAGGCCGAGGCAGGCGGATCACGAGGTCAGGAGATCGAGACCATCCTAGCTAACACGGTGAAACCCTGTCTCTACTAAAAATAGAAAAATTAGCCAGGTGTGATGGCGAGTGCCTGTAGTCTCAGCTACTCGGGAGGCTGAGGCAGGAGAATCACTTGAACCAGGGAGTCAGAGGTTGCAGTGACTGGAGATTGTGCCACTGTAGCCCACCCTGGGGACAGAGCAAGACTCCGTCCCCGCCCTCAAAAAATAAAAAAAATCTTTCCTCTTACAATGCCTAGAGACTTGGAAAAATACATTCATAATTTAAAGAGAGTTAACACTTACTGAGATGTATGCACTATATTACACACTACTCTAAGTGGCTAACATGTTGTGTTGGCTAATTTTATGTGTCAACTTGAGTAGGCCACGGGGTACCAGTTTAAACATTGTTTCTGGCTGTGTCTGTAAGGGTGTTTCTGAATGTGGTTAGCATTGGAACTGGTGAACTCAGTAGACTGTCCTTCCCAATGTAGTTGGGCATTATCTAATACATTGAAGGCCTGAATAGGACAAAAGGTAGAGGGAGGAATTCACTCCTTTTTTCTTGCCTCACTGCTTGAGCTAGGGTATCTCATCTCATCTTCTTTGCCCTCCGACTGGATTTACATCATAACTCCCCTGGTTCTCAGGCCTTTGGACTCAGACTGATTCACACCACTGGCTTTTTTGGGTCTTCAGGTGTTCAGTTTGCAGATGGCATTATCATGGGACTTCTCAGCCTCCAGAACTGCATGAGCCAATTCCAGATAATCTCTCTCTCTCCTATTGAAGAACCCTGACTAATACATGTTATTTATTCATTTAATCTTCTCAACCTCCCTGTGAAGTGAAAGTGAGACAGCAATAATATAGGGTGGTCACAGAAGAGCAGAAAATTCCAGGCAGCAGTTTTACATGATTAGCAAAAAGGAAACTTGAAATGGCGGCATAAACTAGGGGCTGATAAGATCCTGAAAAACCAGGGTGTGAGCCAAGTTGGCTAAGACTGGCTGGTCCCAGCATGGCACTGGATATGACCTAGATTTCACCTAGGACCTCATTAACATACTAAAGCACACATAGACCAGTGCCGCGACTGTTCTGTGAACACCTGTATTTGGTGTAAAAGTCGGTGGCACCACAATTCCAAGAAATCTTCACCTTTTTCCAGGAATCTTCCAGAATATTCCACCTCTTGGTTATAGAAACCCATAAAGGTAGAAGCCCTAAACTCCACTGAGTCACTCTCTCTTGAGTATGCCCACACTCCCCTTTCTTGAATGTGTACTTTTCTCTTTTTTTTTGAGACAGGGTCTCGCTCTGTCACCCAGGCTGGAGTGCAGTGGCACAATCTTGGCTCACTACAACCTCTGCCTCCCGGTTCAAGTGATTCTCCTGCCTCAGCCTCCCAAGTAGCTGGGATTACACGCTTAACGTCACCACGCCCAGCTAATTTTTGTAATTTTAGTAGAGATGGGGTTTCGCCATGGTGGCCAGCTGGTCTCAAACTCCTGACCTCAGGTGATCGACCCTCCTCGGTCTCTCAAAGTGCTGGGATTACAGGCATCGAATGTGTACTTTTCACTTTGCAATAAATCTCGGTACTTTCACTAGTTTCTGACTTGTCCTCGAATTCCTTCTCAGAATGGTATCAAGAGCCTGGACATCAGCTGGAGTTAAGGTCCCACCAGCGTTTGGGGACCTCCCGCAGCCCACCAGTATCAAAAGTATTATTATCTCCAACTTACACATAAAGATATTGAAGCACAGAGAAGTTAAATAAATTATCCAAGGTCACATAGGTAGTTAAGAAGTAGAGTCAGAATTTGAACCCAAATAATTGGGTAAGTAATTAAGTAACTGACTCCAAGTTAAAGATTTTCTGTTACTATTGTGGCCTTCTCAAACTATAATGCATTATTTAACTCGCATGTTAAAAACCACTAACCCCTAGCACACAGCAACACAATCATTTTTAAAAAATTATTTTATTTATGTGTACATTTTATAAGCAACTGATTAATTTAAACTGAAAAATGATGAAGGCCTACAGCTCTAAGAATCATTTCTAGGCTGGGCAAGGTGGCTCATGCCTGCAATCCCAGCACTTTGGGAGGCTGAGGCAGGTGGATCACCTGAGTTCAGGAGTTCAAGACCAGCCTGGTTAACATGATGAAACCTTGTCTCTGCTAAAAATACAAAAATTAGCCAGGTGTGATGGTGGGTGCCTGTAATCCCAGCTACTCAGGAGGCTGAGGCAAGAGAATTGCTTGAACCTGGGGGGCAGAGGTTGCAGTGAGCTGGGATAGTGCCACTCCACTCCAGCCTGTGTGACAGAGAAAGACTCTGTCTCAAAAAAAAAAAAAGTCAAGAATCATTTCTATATTCATTAAACTAACATATGTTAATGAAAGAATACTTTTCCTTTCCTAATTTTTTTTTTTTTTTTTGAGACGGAGTTTCACTCTTGTTGCTCAGACTGGAGTGCAATGGTGCGATCTCAGCTCACCGCAACCTCCACCTCCTGAGTTCAAGCCATTCTCCTGCCTCAGCCTCCAGAGTAGCTGGGATTACAGGTGCACGCCACCACATCTGGCTAATTTTGTATTTTTAGTAGAGGCAAGATTTCTCCATATTGGTCAAGCTGGTCTCCCTTTCCTAATTTATAGCAGCATATTTTCTTCCAAAGCCATCATATATATATTTAAACACATTATGGAAACTCACAACATAAAGGATATAAAGAAAGAAAATGATCAGAAATAAGTTAATTCAGATGTACATATTCAGAAAACAAAATTGAGGTTAAAGAAGATGCGACTTAAAAATCAATACAGCGTCCTTTTCGTTCCCAATCTCCATATCGGGTAGGTTCTGGGCCCCTGGGTCCACCTTTTTCTTTGGTCACTGGATTAACATCATCTGGAAATTCTAAGGAAAATGAGATGCAAATAAAGCAGTTAATGGAGGCAGGAAAGGCCTTATAGTCAATCTTTTTTTTTTTTTTTTTTTTTTTTTTTTGAGACGGAGTCTCGCTCTGTCGCCCAGGCTGGAGTGCAGTGGCCGGATCTCAGCTCACTGCAAGCTCCGCCTCCCGGGTTTACGCCATTCTCCTGCCTCAGCCTCCTGAGTAGCTGGGACTACAGGCGGCCGCCACCTCGCCTGGCTAAGTTTTTGTATTTTTTTTAGTAGAGACGGGGTTTCACCGTGTCAGCCAGGATGGTCTCGATCTCTTGACCTCGTGATCCGCCCGTCTCGGCCTCCCAAAGTGCTGGGATTACAGGCTTGAGCCACCGGCCCGGCCTGTCAATCTTATTTTATTTATTTATTTATTATTATTATTTTTTTTGAGACAGAGTCTCCCTCTGTCGCCCAGGCTGGATTGCAGTGGCATGATCTGGGCTCACTGCAACCTCTGCCTTCTGGGTTCAAGTGATTTTTCTGCCTTAGCTTCCTGAGTAGCTGGGATTACACACACATGCCACCATGCCCAGCTAATTTTTGTATTTTTAGTAGAGACGGGGTTTCACCATGTTGGCCAGGCTGGTCTCAAACTCCTGACCTCAAGTGTTCCGCCCGCCTGGGGCTCCCAAAGTGCTGGGATTACAGGCGTAAGCCACCAAGCCTGACTATGGTCAATTTTAAAGACAGGGTTGCATGATAGGCTAGATCTTAGTAACCTGGTTACCATGCAGTCTTTAAATGAACTGTAAATGTGATTCTTTTTCCTGAGTTTGAGAAGAGAATACAGAGTACAAATTCATAAGACTTGAAAGGTCTTGAAATAAGACTACTTTGAAGGAATCACTTTGACTTAATGCCACAGTTTTCTGACCAGTAAAATGGGGAGAACAATCATACTTCCCTCACTGTGTTGATAATTAAACAAGGTAATGCATGTAAAGGGTTTAGCGTGGTGCCAGGTACATAGGAATGTCAATTAATCTTAGCTAGAGAATTACTGTTCCTCATCATAGGGTTTTGGCTTCAGCAACTGGTTGGCTGGTACTGTAATTTATAATCAATAATAGTAATTATTATTCTTAATACTATGTGTTCATAGTAGGAATCCCTGTCACAAGCCAGGCTCAATTCTCAGCACTTTATGTATGCTAATCCATTTAATCTTCCTAACAATCCTATGGGACAAGAACAATTATTGTTCCAACTTTATAGACGAAGAAAATGAGCCACAAAGGGTTAAGAAAGTTGCTCCATATCACACAGCTTCTACGTGATAAAACTGAGTTTTAATTCAGACATCCTGGCTGCAGTCTTGCTCTCAGCCCATACACTGTACTGTTCTGTATATGGAAAAAACAGGAGAGGAACCAACTATTAGAGCCCTAATTCTTTGTTTTGTTTTGTTTTTTTGAGATGGAGTCTAGCTCTCTTGTCCAGCTGGAGTAGTGGAGTGGTGTGATCTCAGCTCACTGCAGTCTCTGCCTCCTGGGTTCAAGCAATTCTCCTTCCTCAGCCTCCTGAGTAGCTGGGACTATAGGTGCGCACCACTATGCCTGGCTAATAATTGTACTTTTAGTAGAGATGGCGGTTTACTATGTTGGCCAGGCTGGTCTCAAACTCCTGACCCCAAATGATCCACCCACCTCGGCCTCCCAAAGTGCTGGGATTACAGGTGTGAACCACCGCACCTAACCCCTAATTCTTTGTGTGTGTGTGTGTGTGTGTGTGTGTGTGTGTGTGTGTGATGGAGTTTCACTCTTATTGCCCAGGCTGGAGTGCAATGGCACAATCTCGGCTCACCGCAACCTCCGCCTCCAAAGTTCAAGTGATTCTCCTGCCTCAGCCTCTCGAGTAGGTGAGATTACAGGTGTGCACCACCATGACCAGCTAATTTTTTGTATTTTTAGTAGAGACGGGGGTTTTACTTTGTTGGCCAGGCTGGTTTTGAACTCCTGACCTCAGGTGAGCCACCCACCTCAGCCTCCCCAAGTGCTGGGGTTACAGGCGTGAGCCACTGCGCCCAGCCGCCTGGCCCCTAATTCTTAAACTGTATCTATTTATTTATTTATCGTGGCCACCCTCCCAACACATCCCATTCCTTCCCAGATTTACATTATCTTCAGCAATGATCACTAATTTCATATATTTTTAAAATGTACTTTGATTATTGTCTGTCTCTCCCACTAAAATGTTAAGCCTCATTACGGTATAATTTTTTTGTGTGTTTTATCCATTGCTGTTTCAGTGTTTGGCTCACAGAGGATACTTAACACGTATCATATGAATGAATGAAAAGATTTATTCTTATCCTCATGGCAACCCTGTGGGCAGACAGTTTCATTCATTTATTCCACTATTACTCTGCCAGGCCCTATGCTAGGTAAAGGCAGGGTGAGGATACAGTAGTGACCATGCAATAGAAGGCCCCTTCCCTCATAGGGCTCACAGAGTACTGAAGTAGGCAAAACAACAACAACAACAATAAAAGGCAAACACATACATACAAGAATAACAAACTGGCAAGGCTTGAAAGGAAAAGTGCAAAGTGCCTATCATCTCAGTTTCTTTTCATAACGGCATTCTAAGGCAGGTGTTAGGAGGAAACTGAAACCCAGAGAGTAGAAGCCTCTGAGAGCTCCAGTTCAAACCCAGATCTGCTTTATCCAAACCCCATGGTTACTTAGGTCTCGCTTATATTCAATCCCTAGAGAAGTCAGTTATACTCCTGAGACACAGACCAAAAGGCAACTAGACTTTTGGGGGCATAGGTGTCACATTCCCTCAAGGTGGGTATTCTCTGCTGAGGTTGTCACCGTAGCTACTTATAGATGTTTAAACCTGTTCCACTGAGGAAGCACATTGCTTGGCCTCTGGGAGAAGGTGTAGGGACCAAGGAAAAGCTTCCCCCGTGCCCTCTGAAGGTTTGCCAAAAATCAACTGACAAAAGACAGATTACTAGAAGAAAAGGTATACGGCTTTTATTTTATCCTGCACAGCACGGGGGAACTGCAGGAGAATGATCACCCAAACTGTGTCTCTTTAGAAAACTAAAGGAGCTTCACCAAAATCATAAAGCCCCTCTCTAGGCAAAAGAAAAAGGATACAGAATTTACCCTGAAGATTTTTCAAATATTCATTCTTTTATTCTTGTTATATTGTGAATAAACTGTCCCCTATACCCATCATCATTCTGTTTTCAAAAGAAGTCCATGCTTTACTGCAATGCAAGTTGGCTTTTTCCTACTCTATGAATTCCCCTGAAGGCCTCTCTAATGGAAGTTCTTCTTTCTCACATATCTCTGTGGCTCACTGGATGTCTTAGCTTGAGCTGCCATAACAAAATACCATAGACTAGGTGGAGTAAACAACAGAAACTTACTTTCTCACAGCTCTGGAGGCTGGTAGGCTGAAGTCAGGGTGCTAGCATGGTTGGTTCTCATGAGGGCTTTCTTCCTGGCTTACAGATGGTCACTTCTTGCTGTGTCCTCATGTGGCAGAGACAGACAGACAGCAAGCTCTCTGGTATCTCTTCTTATAAGGGCACTATTCCCACCATGAGGAGATTCCCACCAGCTTTATTAAAGTATTGTCTGCTTATAATAAAATTCACCCATTTTAAGTACACAGTTCAATGAGTTTTAACAAATGTTTACAGTCATGTAAATGGCACAAAGTATAAAACATTTCCATCCCTTAAAGAGTTACCCTACTCTCATGATCGAAACCTAATTATCTCCCAAAGGCCCTATCTCCAAATACCATCACCTGGGGGGTTAGAGCTCCAACAGATGAATTCAGGGGAACATAATTCAGTCCACAGCACTGGGGAAGAAAGAACAGGTCAAGATGTCCCTGCTCCTCACTGCTATTTCCAGCCTCTCATTCTAACGCTACACCTCTACAGCCTTTCCTTTTTGGAATTCTATACCATTTACTTGTCCAGTGCTTTTCTCCAGTCTTATAATAAACTCAAAGATTCTTCTGTCTTCTCGGATGGGAT
Organism: Macaca thibetana thibetana; assembly: GCF_024542745.1. Taxonomy (NCBI): domain Eukaryota; kingdom Metazoa; phylum Chordata; class Mammalia; order Primates; family Cercopithecidae; genus Macaca; species Macaca thibetana. The sequence goes on along the minus strand of NC_065581.1, from coordinate 68,041,425 downwards.
CAATATCTGGTTCATAGTTTCATTTCCCTCTCCCCATCATCCCTAATATCAACATCCACGTTAGTAAATCATCACACATCGAGGCCACAGAGGTCACCAATCTCTTTCCTGATGACTTTCACATCTACTTCTGCTGTCCACTGGACTTTTTTGAGTGTGTTCCTTTTCCAAATCCCACACTCTTTTGAGCACTCTTCTTTCTGACCACACCTTCGTATCTTTCCATGTCTCTTCTTCCTCACATTTGTTTAACCTAATTTTTGCCCTTATAATAGCCTACCGTTTTCTGAGACTTTTTGTTCTCACCATTACCACCCTGGTTCCTGCTCTCAGTGTCCCATTTTAGAACTAATGCAACAGAAACCTCTTCCACATTATACTAAGTGAAAGGAACCAGACACCAAAGACTGCATATTGTAGAGTTTCATTTATATGAAATCCTAGAAAAAGCAAAACTACAGTGATAGAGAACAGATCAATGGCTGCTGGGAGGAGGTGGGGAGAGGATGAACTGGCTTGTGCCTCTTTAGGGGATGGAACTATTTTACACTTTGTGTGGTTTCCATGGCTGTAAACATTTGTTAAAACTCACTAGCCGGGCGCAGTGGCTCACGCCTGTAATCCTAACACTTTGGGAAGCCGAGGCGGGCGGGTCACAAGGTCAGGAGTTTGAGACCAGCCTGGCTAACATGGTGAAACCCCATCTCTACTAAAAATACAAAAATTAACTGGGCGTGGTGGCAGGTGCCTGTAATCCTAGCTACTCAGGAGGCTGAGGCAGGAGACTCGCTTGAACCCGGGAGGCAGAGGTTGCAGTGAGCCGAGATCACACCACTGCACTCCAGCCTGGGCAACATAGCAAGACTCCCCCATCTCAAAAACAAAAACAAAAACAACAACAAAAAAAACCTCACTCAACTGTATATTTAACATGGGTGAATTTTATTATATGCAGACTATATTTAATAAAGCTAATTAAAACAACCTCTATCCAAATACATTTCCTCACTGCTCACTGCATAAAGCCCTTACACTGTAACCTGGGAGTTCAGGCCCTCCCAGATTTGAGCCGAACCTGCGTGTTTAGCTTTATATACAATTAATCCAAGCCTGTCCAACCCACGATCCATGGGTTGCATGTGGCCCAGGATGGCTTTGAATGTGGCCCAACACAAATTCGTAAACTTTCTTAAAATGTTGAGTTGTTTTGTGTGATTTTTAAAAATTTTATTATTTTTTATTTTTAATTTTTTTTGTTTAGCTCATCAGCTATTGTTAGTGCATTTTATGTGTGGCCTAAGACAATTCTTCTTCCAATGCGGCCCAAAGAAGCCAAAAGATTGGACACCCCTGTATTAATCGAATATACGTATAATTTATGTTGAAGCCAAAGAAGCCCATTAGCTGTGTCTTGTAAGTGTTAATGTTCTGCAGCCTCTTTCTCTTTGACCATAGCTTTCTCCAGTTATTTTGAAACGTCTCCTCACCACACCTTATCTACTTATAAAAATTTTACTTTTCCAGCTTGGCATGGTGGCTTACACCTGTAACCCCAGCACTTTGGGAGGCCAAGGCAGGTGGATCACCTGAGGTCAGGAGTTCAAGACCAGCCTGACCAACATGGTGAAACCCCTTCTCTACTAAAAATACACAAATTAGCCAGGCGTGGTGGCAGGAGCCTGTAGTCCCAGCTACTTAGGAGGCTGAGGCAGGAGAATCGCTTGAACCCGGGAGGCGGAGGTTGCAGTGAGCTGAGATCGTACCACTGTCCTCTAGCCTGGGTGACAGAGCGAGACTCCAACTCAAAAAGACAAAAAATTATTTTTCCTTAGACCCCAGCTCAAAAGTTATCTTTTTTGTCAACTTTTCTCTGATCTTTTTGTGTATTTCTCATGCTAGTTACCACATGATGTCCTGTTCATCGTTATTTACATTATCTCATCTTCCTTTCTTATTCATCTTTATATCAAGCAGGATGCCTAGCTACAAACATTTTCCTTTATGGTTTTAACAATGAAATCTACTCTTTTCAAAGAGACAACCTTCATAGTTTTCTTAGAATAAAGTACGTACTAGAGGCAGGGAGACAAGACTAGAAGGAAGGAAAGAAGGAAGCAGAGAGGCTTGTTAGGAGACCAGCGGAGCTAGAGACAGCTTGAATTTGGGCCTTACTGGTAGGAAGAGTAAGAGGGAATAAATTTGAGAGATGTTAAAAGGGTAGAAGCAACAGGTCTTTGTTAGTGATCAGTCACAGGAGACAGGAAGAGGCAGGAGTGAAAGATTATCCCCAGATTTCGGGCTTGGGTGACTTGGTAGATGGGGTGGACTAGAATCCAGAAGGAAGAGGAGGATATGAGGCCCGGTGTGTGGGAGGGCTGAAGGTGAGTTGGAACAATGGGTACAGGATGACTTTAGTTTTAGAAATACTAATTTTGAGACTTCTGGAATATCCAAAGAAAGATATTCAGGAGGCAAATGGAGACAGGAGAGTGATGCTCAGGAAAGAGGTGTGATTGGAGGTAAAAATGTATGAATCACCAACACACAGGTAATACTTAAAATCATTTTAAGCCGGGCGTGGTGGCTCATGCCTGTAATCTCAGCACTTTGGGAGGCTGAGGTGGGAAGATCGTTTGAGCCCCGGAGTTCAAGACCAGCCTGGGCAACGTAGTGAGACTGTCTCTTAAAAAAAAAAAAAAAATAGAAAAATTAGCCAGGTTCATGCCGGTAGCCCCAGTTACAGGAGAGGCTGAGTAGTGAAGCCCAGGAGGTTGAGGGTGCAGTGAGCTGTGACAGTGCCACTGCACTTCAGCCTGGGTGACAGAGTGAGACTCTGCCTCAATCACTCAAATCATTTTAGGGAAATATGAAATCTTCCTAGGAATGCTTAGGGGGCTAAGAACAGAGGCCTGGCAAATACCCACATCTAGGTGTTGGGGAGAGGCAGAAGAGCTCAAAAAGGAGCCCAGGAAGAGATTAATGAAGAAATAGGGTGAGAAACTAAAGAAAGCATACCAGGAATGGTGGCTCACACTTGTAATCCCAGCACTTTGGGAGGCCGAGGCAGAAGGACTGCTTGAGCCCAGGAGTTGAGGCCAGCCTGGGTAACATGGCAAGACCTCATCTCTACAAAAAAAATTTTTTTTAATTAGGTGAGCATGGTGGTATGCGCCTGTGGTCTCAGTTACTCAGGAGACTGAGACAGGAGGATAGTTTGAACTAGGAAGGTTAAGGCTGCAGTGAGCCATGTATTCATGCCACTGCACTTTAGCCTGGGCAACAGAGCAAGACCCTGTCTCAACAAAACAAAACAAAACAAAACAAAACAACACACACACACATACAAACACAAAAAAATAAAACTAAGGAAAGCATAATGGAAATCAAGGCAGGAGATTTCCAGAAGCAATAGTTAACACTGTCAAAGGTTGTGGATTGTTCAAATAAAACAAGGATTGAAGAGCACCTGCTGTATTTGGTGATGTTTGTCAGAAGTTTCTAAGGGATGGTAGGTTCAACATGAACTTGAGTGATACAAGACTTAGTTGAATGCCTACCATTGTGTCAAATAGATGATTAGCTTTTGAAATGTGCTGGTTTTTGCTTTCTATTTTTTTATTGTGGTAAAATAAATATAACATAATATTTCTCATTTAACCATTTGTAAGTGTACAATTTGGTAGTATTAAATACATTCACTGCCAGGCGCAGTGGCTCATGCCTGTAATCCCAGCACTTTGGGAGGCTGAGATGGGTTGGTCACTTGAGGTCAGGAGTTCAAGACCAGCCTGGCCAACATGGTGAAATCCCATTTCTACTAAAAACACAACAATGAGCCACTGTAGTGGCGTGCCTGTAATCCCAGCTACTCGGGAGGCTGAGACAGGAGTATTACATGAACCTGGGAGGCGGAGGTTGCAGTGAGTCGAGATTGTGCCACTGCACTCCAGCCTAGGTGAAAGAGCAAGACTCTATCTCAAAAACAAAAACAACAACAAAAATACATTCACAGGGTTGTACAACCATCACCACTATCTATAACTAAAATGTTTTCATCATCCCCACAATGAACTCTGTACCCACTAAACAATGACTTCCCTCTTAGTCCCCGGAGTCCCTGATCACCTCTATTCTACTTTCCGGCTCTATGAATTTGCCTATTCTAGGTATCTTATATAAGTGGAATCATATATTTGCTCTTCTGGGTCCAGCTTATTTCACTAAACATAATTTTTTCAAGGTCCATCCATGTTGTAGCATATATTACAATGTAATTGCTTTTTATGACTGAGTTTTCCACCATATGTATATGCTACCTTTTGTTTAACCAGTCATTTGTTCATGAACACTGGGTTGTTTCCACCTTTTGGCTACTGTTAATAATACTATGAACAAAGTTACAGAGATATCTGTTCAAGTCCCTGCTTTCAATTGCTTTAGGTACACACCTAAGAGCGGAATTGCTGGGTCAAACGGTAGTTCTATGTTCGATTTTTTGAGGAATGGCCATACTGTTTTCCACAGCGGCTGCAACGTTTTACATTCCCACCAGAAATGCGTGAGGGTTTCAATTTCTCCACATCCTTCCCAACACTTGTTATTTTCCATTTTTTTCTATTATAACCATCCTGGTGGGTATGAAGTAGTATCTCATAGTTTTGATTTGCATTTCCCTAATGATAATGATGCTGATGTTGAGCATCTTTTCATGTGTTTGTTGGCCATTTGTACATTTCTATACCTTCTCTGGAGAAATGTCTACTCAAGTACTTTGCTATTTTTTATTTTTATTTTTTGTAGATTACTGGAGTTCTACAGACATACATGTAATATACACATATTATATATTTGTTATTTATCATACCTCATTATTCATATAGCAAAACATGTAAGTTGAGACTCAAGTGCTTTGCTATTTTTGACTTTTTGTTGAGTTATTGGAGTTCTTTATATATATAATATGTATACATTATATATATAAAGTGGTTATATTTATTATACCTCATTATTCACATAAGATCTTCTTTGATACAAATAACATAATCTTCTTTGATACAAATAACATCATTTATTTGTATCAAAGAAGGTCTCAACATATATTTTGTTATGTGAATAACGAGGTATAATAAAACAAACACAATCAAATACCTGTCAGAGTCTTGAAAATCTTTTTTATTAAGAAACCTACATGTGTTGATGGATGGTGATTTTACTCATTGTTGAAATATGCTTTATTACTACAGAATTTAAGCAATAACATATTTCTTTTCTTTCACTCATTTTCTCAATAAGTAAAACACTTTCCTTGATACTTCAAAAACTGAGAGGTGCTTTATTATGCTTACTTTCCAGTGGTTCTTTCTCTAAATGGGAATCCTCTGGTGCATCAAAACGACCTTCTGGTAACTTTGGCTTCTTAAGGGACTGTTTGACAAGTTCAGACTTTCCTCCTTGAGAAGAACTTGTTTTCCTCAGAGAATGACACAAAAGGGGTGATCCTAGAAGAGTGGAGATAATAGAAAATTAGGAGCTTTTCATTTATTCCACTTTAAACATTTATAAAATTTTGTTTATTTGTTTTTAGTTCATACATTCACATTTCTCAAAGTTCAAAAAGTACCAAAGGATGTAGAGTGAAAATTCTTCCTTCCTGTCCAGCCATTTCCCTTTCTGGAAGACCACCAGTTTGAAAAGAAGGGCTATGAAATAAATTAGTTAATCATTATCAATATTGTAGAAACTTATATTAAAACATTAATTCCTATCTAAAGCAATGCCAAAAAACCAGGAGTTCAAATATTAAGAGTAACTTAGTACAAACTTTTCAATGACAATATTTAGTATTCAAATCTCTAAAAGTCAGAAGTGGCTACATTTAAATCCTAATCAAGGTCCTCTTTTTCTGTCAACTAAAATTTTAAGAATACATCAAGTTGGGCACGGTGGCATGCACCTGTAGTCTCAATTACACAGGAGGCTGAAGAGGGAGGACTGCTTGAGCCCAGGAGCTCAATTCTAGTCTGGGTAACATAGTGAGACCATGTCTCTAAAAATACATTGTTTTATGGGGGAAAGAAGTCCCTATTTGATAAATGGTGCTGGGATAGTTGGCAACTATGTGCAAAGCAATGAAACTGAACCCCTATTTGTCACCACATACAAAAATTAACTCGAGATGGATTAAAGATTTAAATGTAAGACCTCAAACTGTAAGAATCCTAGAAGAAAACCTAGGAAACACTATTCTGGACATTGGTCTTGGGAAATAATTTATGACTAAGTCCTCAAAAGCAACTGCAACAACAACAACAAAAAATTGACAAATGGGACCTAATTAAACTAAAAAGCTTTTGTAGAGCAAAAGAAACTATCAACAGAGTAAACATACAACCTACAGAATGAGAGAAAATATTTGCAAACTACACATCTGAGAAAAGTCACATATCCGGAATCTATAAGGAGCTTAAACAACTCAACAAGCAAACAACAACCGCACTAAAAAACGGACAACAGACATGAAGAGACACTTCTCAAAAGAAGACATACAAGCGGCCAACAAACATATTTAAAAATGCTCCACATCACGAATTAGTAGATAAATGCAAATTGAAATCATGGGAGACCATGTCATATCAGTCAGAATGGTTATTATTAAAAAGTTAAAAAACAACAGATGCTGGTGAGGCTGTAGAGAAGAGGGAATGCGTATATACAGCTAGTGGGAATGTATCTTAGTTCAGCCACTGTGGAAAATAGTTTGGAGATTTCTCAAAGTACTTAAGGCAGAACTATCACTTGACCCAGCAATCCTGTTACTGGGGATATACCCAAAATAAAACTACTCATTTTTCACACCAAAAAGACACATGCACTTGCATGTTCACTGCAGCACTATTCACAATAGCAAAGACACAGAATCAACCTAGGTGCTCCTCAGTGGTGGACTGGATAAAGAAAATGTGGTACATATATACCATGGAATACTATGCAACCATAAAAATAATGAAATCATGTCCTTTGCTGCAACATGGATGCAGCTGGAGGCCATTATCCTAAGTGAACTAATGCAGGAACAGAAAACCAAATATTGCATATTCTTACACATAATTTTCTAATTCTACAGAGTGAAACACTGGATACTCAGGAACATAAGGCAACAATAGAAACTGGGTACTACTGTGGGGGAGGGAAGAAGGGGATGCAAGGGTTGAAAAACTAACTTTTGGGTACTATGCTCATTATCTGTGATGGGATCATTCATATCCCAAATCTCAGCATCACACATAAACCCAGGTAACAAACCTGCACATGTATCCCCTGAATCTAAAATAAAACTTCGGATTTTAAAATGTACTGGGTGTCTGCAATGTGTAAATGAGATCATTTTCTCTCTAGTTTCTAAAGAGAGTTGAACTTTCAGTGCTATGAAAGTTATACAAACCCTCACCGAGATAATATTCATAAGGGAAAAACCACAGGCAAAAAAGTGAGCTCAGTGTTAGGTGTTTTCAGCTTCCTAAAGAAATTGCTTTAGAAGCAGACAAATTTGGGTACAAGCTCCAGCTACACCCCTGTGGCAAGAATAATGGCCTCAAAGATAATCAGAATCCAATACCCAGAATCTGTGAACAGGTTTGGTTACATGGTGAAGAATTTTGGTAGCAGACAGAATTAAGGTGGCTAATCAGATGACCTTAAAATAGGGAGATTATCCAGGATTATAGGGTGGGTCAATGTAACCACAAGGGTCCTTTAAAAGGGAAGAGAGGTTGGAAGACAGACCAGACCCGATGCTGCAGGCTTTGAAGATGGAGGAAGGGGGCAAGCCAAGGAATGTCGGCAGCCTCTAGAAGCTAAAAGAGAGAAGGAAATGGATGCAGCTTCTAGAAGGAACATAGCCCTGCTAACTGCCTGGTTCCAGCTCAGTGCAACCCCTTCCAGACTCCTGATCTCCAAAACTGTAAAATGTGTTAAGCCACTAAATTTGTAGTAATATGTTATAGCAGCAATAGGAAACAAATGCAACCACTTACTAGGTGTTGGATGTTGGTCAAGTTACCCTTTCTGTTTCCTTTCCTCTGAATAGAAAAATCACAGTACCTATCACATGAGATTGCTGAATAAACGGGACAATTTATGCATTTAGTATAGTGACAAACAGTATTTATTGTTATTTCGATGGAATATCTGTAAGCCCTTGACAGCATTACATATGTTTTTTCATTACACATATTTTTCTCATATTCTAGTCATCACTACATAACCCAACCTCGTTTAAAGAAATAGACACAAACACATGCATACAAGTGGTTAAGATAAATGAATAGGTGTATGTCTGTGTATGTGTACACATTGAGTAAGTGCATCAATAACTTGAGCTTAACTCTGGGATGCATAAGTTAATTTGCGTAAGGGTTTCTGGTGAAGGACAGAAAACTGGATCTTGGGGAAAGCAAGGAGTAGCAAAGTGTAAGTTGGAGAAATTGGTCCCTAATATGACTTTGCAGACTTCTGAAAGACTTTATCTGTAGAAAGAGGGTTTACAAGGAAAAGTTGAAAGACAAGTTTTCTCAAGGAACTCTGAGGCCATTGGAAACACAAGCAGAACTATTTTTGTAGTCAGGTAACAGTGTGACACAACACAGGGGAAGATAATGCCCCTCATTTCTGTACAGTACAATATAAGATGGGACACAGTGCTCCTTAGTACCTACAGGTTTTACAGCTTTGGACACAAGCGTGTGCACATAAGTCTGCCAGGGGTGTTGGTAATGAAGCATATACATGTAGCTTTAAAGGCAGACCATAAGAAACAAGGGCGTGTCAGATGAGGAGTTAAGCCCAAGGACCACTCCTGTTAACTCTGCCTATTAAATAGTAGGTGTTGAGCAATAGTAACTGTATTCATGTTAATATTGCATTTTGGCTATCAGCAGACTTCTGACTACCTCGACTACATGGGAAATAGCTGACAAACTTAAAACAAAAGGCTCTTTTAACAACATCAGGAAATAACAACCACAAAGCCCATGTCTTCTACTTCAAGGGGTGGTTTGACTTTATCCAAACCTAGTTAGAATTGTGCTTACATGGACATAACAGACAAGAAGAAAACCTTCTAAAAGAAGAAATAATAAAAGCAAAAGAATGACTCTCTTTCTCTCTCTCTCTCTCTCACACACACACACACACACACACACACACACACAACACACAACCCAAAACTTTTCTCTGGTACTTTGACAAATCAGAAATGCCAAAACTCTACAGTCATAAAATACCTAAAAAGGTAAAACAAAACCAAACCCCCTCTAAATCAGAGATAGAACCTTTATGAAAGTAAATAATGATAAACTGCAAAGACAGTCCAGTGAGGTAAACACAAAGTGAAACGGCTACACTTCTTGTGTCTTTCTTTTTTGAGACAGAGACAAAAAAAATTAGCCACCAAACCCAGCTAAGTTTTTGTATTTTCAGTAGAGACGGAGTTTCACCATGTTGACCAAGCTGGTCTTTTTTTTTTTTTTTTTTTTTTTTCAGAGTCTCACTCTGTGCCCCAGGCAGCTGGAGGCCAGTGGCATTATCTCAGCTCATTGCAACCTCTGTTTCCAGGGTTCAAGGGATTCTTGTGCCTCAGCCTCCCAAGTAGATGGGATTACAGGCACCCACCAATACACCAAGCTAATTTTTGTGTTTTTAGTGGAGACGGGGTTTCGCCATGTTGGCCAGGCTGGTATCAAACTCCTGACCTCAAGAGATCCGCCTGCTTTGGTCTCCTAAAGTACTGGGATTACAGGCGTGAGCCATGGTGCCCAGCTTTCTTGTGTCTTTCTTGCCTAGAGCTTGGGATATAGAGCTTTCAGGACAGCAGGGAGATGACAGTCTCTTAAACCCAAGCAAACAGAAAGCGTATTAGAGGCCAAGACTCAGGGAGGCTCACAGACTGAGAAAAGAAAGTGAACCAGAAGATTTTTGTTGTTTTTTGAAACAGGGTCTTGCTCTATTGCCCAGTCTTTTTTTTTTTTTTTTTTTTTGAGACGGAGTCTCGCTGTGTCGCCCAGGCTGGAGTGCAGTGGCCGGATCTCAGCTCACTGCAAGCTCTGCCTCCCGGGTTTTTACGCCATTCTCCTGCCTCAGCCTCCCGAGTAGCCGGGACTACAGGCGCCCGCCACCTCGCCCGGCTAGTTTTTTGTATTTTTTAGTAGAGACGGGGTTTCACCGTGTTAGCCAGGATGGTATTGCCCAGTCTTGAGTGTAGTGGCACAATCATGGCTCATGGTAGCCTTGATCTCCTGGGCTCAGCCTCAGCCTGCCTCAGCCTTCTCAGTAGCTGGGACTACAGCGACGCATCACCATGCCCAGCTAATTTTATTTTTCGTAGAGATGGGCATGTCACCATGTTGCCCAGGCTGGTCTTGAACTCCCGAACTCAAGCAATCCTCCTGCCTCGCAAAGTGCTGGGATTACGCGTGTGAGCCACCACACCCAGTTGAAAGATTTAAAACATAGATAAAAACCACCTGGGGGATTTTGTTAAAATGCAGATTCTGAGTAGTTCTAGGTGGCATTTGTGATTCTTGCATTTTAACAAGCTTCCAGGTGATGATTATGCTGCTATTCCAAATAGCAAGGAACTAGAAGACAGTTAAGGAAGGAAAAGTATCTACTTTAACCTTGGTTCTGAGCGAAGATGTGAAAAAAAGAAGCCCCTCTGAGATTTTGAAGCCACTGGCTGACCCACACCTGTGTTTAGGCTTAACTACACACTAGCTGCATCTTCCAAAAATCCCTAAGCATCTTTTTTTTTTTTTTTGAGATGGAATCTTTTTCTGCCACCCAGGCCGGAGTGCAGTGGTGTGCCCTCAGCTCACTGCAACCTCCGCCTCCCGGGTTCAAGTGATTCTCCTACCTCAGCCTCCTGAGTAGCTGGGATTATAGGCGTGTGCCACCACACCCAGCTAATTTTTGTGTTTTTAGTAGACAGGGTTTCACCATATAGGCCAGGCTGGTCTCGAACTCCTGACCTCAGGTGATCCACCCACCTTGGCCTCCCAATGTGCTCGGAGTACAGGCATAAGCCACCGCACCTGGCCAAAATTTTTTAATTTATTATTTTATATTCTGAATCCTGTATACAAAATCTTTATTGTCCCACTGTTCCATTATACATTGATTCTACTGACTTGTTTGTGATGGCTTTGTTTCCTTGAATGTTTTTCTGGGATTCTCTCTGTGAGAATTCCATGAGACATATGTGGAGAGTTATTTTTCTTGAGAGGATTTGCATCTGCAAATCCGTGCCCACCAGCCTAATCATTTTTCATTGTCTCTTTTTGCTTACTTATTTTTGGCTTTGCAAAAGTTTTTGTAGGCCAGGCACAGTGGCTCACACCTGTAATTCCAGCACTTTGGGAGGCTGACGCAGGCAGATTACTTGAGGTCAGGAGTTCCAGACCAGCCTATCCAACAAGGTGAAACCCCACCTCTACTAAAAATACAAAAAATTACCTGGGCTTGGTGGCTGGCACCTGTAATCCCAGCTACTTGGGAGGCTGAGGCAAGACAATTGCTTGAACCAGGGGACAGAGGTTGCAGTGAGTGAGATCACGCCACTGCACTCCAGCCCAGGCGACAGAGCAAGACTCTGTATCAAAAAAGAAAAAAGAAAAGAAAAAGAAAAAGAAAGAGAAAAAAGAAAACTGATTAGGCCAAAAAAAAAAAAAAAAAAAAAAAAAAAAAAAAAAAAGAAAGAAAGAAGAGAAAAACATGGAAATTCAGAAAAACAAATCTAAAACTAAATAAAAAGACCAAATAGCTGGCCGGGCATTGTGGCTCACACCTGTAATCCTAGCAATTTGGGAGGCAGAGGCAGGTGGATTACCTGAGGTCAGAGGTTCAAGACCAGCCTGGCCAATCTGATGAAACTGTATCTGTACTTGAAATACAAAAATTAGTTGGGTGTGGTGGCGGGTGCCTGCAATCCCAGCTACGCGGGAGGCTGAGGCAGGAGAATCACTTGAACCCAGGAGGCAGAGTTTGCAGTGAGCCAAGAATGCGTCACTGCACTCCAGCTTGGGCGACAGAGTGAGATTCCACCTCAAAAAAAAAAGAAAAAAAGAAAGAAAAAGGCCAAATAGCTGAATAAATACAATTGGAAAGAGAATTTATGATCTGGAATAAAGTTTCAAAGAAATTATACAGAAAAAAGCACAGAGACAAATAAATAAAAATAATGAAAGATTAGCTGGGCACGACTGCATGACAGTGGTGCCTATAGTCTTAGCTACTCGGCAGGAGGCTGAAGTGGGAGTACGGCTTGTGTTCTGGAGATCAAGGGTGTAATGAGCTATGACTGCTCCACTGCTCTCTATCCTGGGTGACAGGTCAAGGCTCTGTCTCAGAAAAAAGTAAAAAGTGTTCCCAGAAGTAAAGTGGGACATAAGAATAGAGAGAAAATGCTTTTATATATAGACTATACAAAAGATTAGTAGCATATGCTTTATAGGTTTATCAAAATCAAATCCCACCCAACATACCTGTGCATGCAGGTGCACACACATACAGACCCAAGAGTCTGAACAGAGGAATGTAATTATATCAGTAATTATAATAAGGGTAAAGAGACTATCAGTGCAAAACAACAAAAAACCCAATACAAACAAACCAGAAACCAGCCATATGCTGTTTATGTGAGACGCACTATTTGCATGTTAAAAAAAAAAAAAAAAATCAGCCGGGCGTGGTGGCTCATGCCTGCAATCCCAGCACTTTGGAAGGCCGAGGTGGGCGGATCACGAGGTCAGGAGATCGAGACCATCCTGGCTAACACGGTGAAACCCCGACTCTACTAAAAACACAAAAAATTAGCCGGGCATGGTGGCGGGCACCTGTAGTCCCAGCTACTCAGGAGGCTGAGGCAGAAGAATGGTGTGAACCCGGGAGGCGGAGCTTGCAGTGAGCGGAGATCTCGCCACTGCACTCCAGCCTGGGCGACAGAGCAAGAATCTGTCTCAAAACAAAACAAAACAAAAACCACAGAAAATGGAAAAATAAGATAATAAGAAAAAAATGAATAAAAGATAACAATTTACAATGTAAAAATAATTTTCAATATATTCTTCATTTTTTAATTGATAAATATTACATACATGTATGGTGCACAGCATGTTTAAAAATATGTATATATTGTGAAATAGCTACATCAAGCTAACATATGCTTTAACTCACATACCTATCAATTATTTGTGATGAGAAAATTTAAAATCTACTCTCATCAATTTTCAAGTATACATTGATATTAACCATAGTCACCACGTTGTACAAGAAATATCCTTTGCATAACTTATAACAAAGAAGATCAACAATAAACAAAGGTTGGTGCTCTGAAAAGACTGAAAGTGTTCCAGCTTGGCCAGCAAGGCGAAACCTCGTCTCTACTAAAAACACAAAAATTAGCCAGACGTGGTGCGCACCTGTAATCCCAGCTAGGAGGCTGAGGCAGGAGAACTGCTAGAACCCGGGAGGTGGAGGTTGTGGTTAAGCAAGATCACACCACTGCGCTCCAGCCTGGGCGACAGAGCAAGACTCTGTCTCAAAAACAAAAACAAAAAAGACCAAAAAAGACTAAAAGTGTTGTAAAGCCTTTGGTAAGGTTACTATAAAAAAACAAGAGAAGGCAAAATAAATAATATGAGAAAAAGAGAGCACATAATTATATGGAGAGCAGAAAATTTTGAAAAAATACCAGAAACTTTATGCCTATACATTGAAACAATACAAAATGAAAACCTTTCCAGAAAAAGTTAACTTACCAAAGCCAACTTAAGAGAGGAAACCTGATAAATACAGCAATAACCATTGTAGAAGTTAAACAAGTAATTTAGTCTTCCCTCGAAGAGAAGAGCAGGTCCAGACAGTTTTGCAGGTGAGGTGCAACAAACCCTCAAGGAACAGATAATTCCAATCTTAAACAAAATCTAACAAAGAAGGGAAACGGGTAAGTAGAATCCTCAATACATTGTATGAGGCTAGAATAACTTTTTTTTTTTTTTTTTTTTTTTTTTTTTGAGACGGAGTCTCGCTCTGTTGCCCAGGTTGGAGTGCATTGGCCCGATGTCGGCTCACTACAACCTCCGCCTCCCGGGTTCACACCATTCTCCTGCCTCAGTCTCCCGAACAGCTGGGACTACAGGCGCCCACCACCATGCCCGGCTACTTTTTTGTGTGTGTGTATTTTTAGTAGAGACAGGGTTTCACCGTGTTAGCCAGGATGGTCTCGATCTCCTGACCTCATGATCCGCCCGCCTTGGCCTTCCAAAGTGCTGGGATGACAGGCGTGAGCCACCGTGCCCGGCCTTAGAATAACCTTCATACTAAAACCAGGGAAAGCTGGGCGCGGTGGCTCACGCCTGTAATGCCAGCACTTTGGGAGGCCAAGGCCAGCGTATCACGAGGTCAGAAGTTCGAGATCGGCCTGGCCAAGATATGGTGAAACCTCGTCTCTACCAAAAATACAAAAATTAGCCGGGTGTGGTGGCATGCGCCTGTAATCCCAGCTACTCGGGAGGCTGAGGCAGAAGAATCACTTGAACCCTGGAGGCAGGGGTTTCAGTGTATAAGAGAAGAAAATTACACGCCAATTTCTTTTTTTTTTTTTTTTTTTTTTTGAGGCGGAGTCTCGCTCTGTCGCCCAGGCTGGAGTGCAGTGGCGTGATCTCGGCTCACTGCAAGCTCCGCCTCCCGGGTTCCCGCCATTCTCCTGCCTCAGCCTCCCGAGTAGCTGGGACTACAGGCGCCGCCACCACGCCTGGCTAATTTTTTTGTATTTTTAGTGGAGACAGGGTTTCATTGTGTTAGCCAGGATGGTCTCGATCTCCTGACCTCGTGATCCGCCCGTCTCGGCCTCCCAAAGTGCTGGGATTACAGGCTTGAGCCACCGCGCCCGGCCTACACGCCAATTTCTAAAAAAAAAGATAAGCACAACAAATACATTATATTAAAAAATATAATCACTATGATCCTTTGGAATATTTTCTAGGAATGCAAGTGATTCACTATTAGAAAAATCTGTAACTTACCACCTCAACAGATCAAAGCAGAAAATGATAAACGCCTCAGTAAGATGAAGAAAAATCAATTCAGTAAACTTCAAGATTTACTCATCATTAAAAAACAAATACAAATACATAAACAAAAACAAAACAAAATCCCAAAACTCTACATAGAAAGTGACTTCCTTAACCTGAAAAGGGTATAACTGCAGCTACTACCACATCTTTTTTTTCATGTTCCATGAAATTTTATTTCACAAAGGCTTGGACTCTGAAGACCCACAGTTACGGATCACTAAATCCAGTAAGTAAATGTAAATCCAAAATAAAGAGTTTTAGCAAAAAAATAAGAAGGTGATTGTTTTGTTTAAAAGAACAGAGTTATTTGGGAGATAGCTAGAACTGTTCCCTGAGGATTCATTTATAAAACATGCTTTAATAGTTATTAGGAGATGGTGACTTAAAAAAAAATATAGCAGTTTTATCTAAATGACTGCAATATCACACCTTAATGATATAATACAAATGCATTCCCTTTATAATCATAAACAAGATAAGTATGCTTGCTGTCATCACTTCTAGTCAACATGGTGCTGGAAATCTGAGCAAGGAAAGAAAAACAAAAGAAAAAGATATAAGGATTAGACAGGGAGGGCAGGGGGCACGGTGGCTCACACCTGTAATCCCAGCACTTTGAGAGGCTGAGGCGGTTGGATCACTTGGCTAACGTGGCAAAACCCCATCTCTATAAAAAATATAAAAATTAGCCAGGCATGGTGGCGCACACCAGTAATCCCAGCTACTGGGGAGGCTGAGGCAGGAGAATCACTTGATCCCAGGAGGTGGAGGTTGCAGTGAGCAGAGACTGCGCCACTGCACTCCAGCCTGGGTGACACAGCAAGACCCCTTCTCAAAAAAAAGGATTAGACAGGGAGAAACTAGACTGTCACCATTTGCAGATGATATGAATGTCTATGCAGCAAAGTCCCCAAAATATGCAAAGTAAATTACTTAAATTAATAAGGTAATTTAGATACAAAATCATTAAGCATCAGGTTTCTATACGTAAACAATAGTCAGAAAATAATAAGATTTATTACAAAGTTATGGTTATAGTTATCAAGACAGTATCAGCACAGGAATAGACAAATAGGTCAATGGGACTGAAAAAAGAGCCAATAAATAAACGTATGCATATATGTATAAGTAAATTTGATTTATGATGGCTGACATTATATCATTAGGGGAAAGGTCCTATAAATACATGAATCTGGGACAAGTGTTTGACATGAAAAAAAAGAAAAATGGGTTCCTGCCTCACACCATACACAAAAATCAATTCCTGGTAGAATAAAGGCTTAAATGTGAAAAGCAAAACTATAAATTTTTTTTTTTTTTTGAGACGGAGTCTTGCTTCGTCACCCAGACTGGAGTGCAGTGTCCGGATCTCAGCTCGCTGCAAGCTCCGTCTCCCGGGTTTACGCCATTCTCCTGCCTCAGCCTTCCGAGTAGCTGGGACTACAGGCGCCCGCCACCTCGCCCGGCTAGTTTTTTGTATTTTTTAGTAGAGACGGGGTTTCACCGTGTTAGCCAGGATGGTCTCGATCTCCTGACCTCGTGATCCGCCCATCTCGGCCTCCCAAAGTGCTGGGAATACAGGCTTGAGCCACCGCGCCCGGCCAAAACTATAAATTTTTAAGAAGAAAATATAGGAGACTATGTCTATGACTTTAGAGCACAAAAGAGTTTCTTAGACAAGACCATAAGGCAGTAACAATAAACAAAAGGACCAAAACAAAATTTTACAGATAAAATTATAAACATGTTTATTAAAAGATACCTTTTATATCGAAGCTGCATGATTGTACATGCAGAGCCATTATTCTATTCTGCCTAGTAGTGATAGAAACAAACCACAAATTGAGATATTTGACACCTACATAACTAAAAAAGGTTTAGCATACAAATACTTGTAAAGAATATAAATAAGAATCTGTTAAGAAAAAAGGCCAGGCGCGGTGGCTCATGCCTGTAATGCCAGCACTTTGGTAGGCCAAGGTGGGTAGATCACCTGTGGTCATGGCAAAACCCTGTCTCTACCAAAAATACAAAAAATTAGCTGGGCGTGGTGGTGGGCGCCTGTAATACCAGCTATTTGGGAGGCTGAGGCAGGAGAATCGTTTGAACTCGGGAAGCAGATGTTGCAGTGAGCTGAAATCTTGCCGTTGCACTCCAGCCTAGGCAACAAGGGTGAAACTCCGTCTCAAAAAAAAAAAAAAAAAAAAAGGAAAAGAAAAGAGAAAAAGGTGTTTCACAAAATGTTGATATTTGAAAAGATGTTTTACTTCTTTAATCAGAGAAAAGCAAAATCACAATGAGGTGTCATTTCATCACCCTGTAGGCAGCCAAAAATAAAAAACTTAGACAAAATTAAGTTTTCGCAAGTTTGTGGAACAACACGAACTCTAATACACTGCTGGTAGAAGTGAAAATTGCTATAGAATTAGAAAATGCCGTTACACCTTGGCATCATGTTGTAAAATTGAAAAGACCTACACCATACTCCAGGAATTCCACTCCTTCCACTAATGCACAAGTAAGGTACACAAGAATGTGTAGCAGCCAATCCTGGTGTTTCTAGAATTACTCAAATGTCCTTTGAGAAGGGCATTGGAAAATGTATCATAGGTTCACACAGTTGAATGAATAACTACAACCTCATACATCAATGTGGATCAATCACAAAACACAGTGTTAGCTGAAAAAAAAAATCAACAATATGAAACCATTTCTACGAAGATTTAAAACACCGTTGCGCAGGTGTATCAGGAAGCAGCACATAGAGACCTCCTTGGCAATGGAGACTATTTCTTAAATTGGAGGATGAGTTCATAGATGCTGGTTGTGCTTTATAGCTTACATGTGTGCTACATACATATATATGTGTGTGTGTGTATATATGTATGGAATACTTCATAATTGTTTAAAACTAGTTAACGGGAGACGTTGAATGAACCCTACAAAATTTTAACTTTATTACCTTGAGGTTTGGATAATGTGGGACTTTCACTTTCTGTATTACTCATTTCTGGACTATTTAAAACTTATACAATTATGTAAAATGTTTGTATTTGGGGGAAATGATTGCTCAAAGGAAAACAAATTGCATAGAAATCCGGAGCCATTTATTATGAGGGCAATAATTATTGTTTTCAACTTGCATAACTTCTCCAGGTGTCACAAGTTAAAATTGTGTTTTGCATAGTCTGGGCTGCTAACTGAATCATCTTGAGAAAAATTTCCAACCACAATGGGTTTAAAAATATTGGTTTTACTGAAAGCATGAATGCTTTTTCTCTACGAACAATTCCTGGCTTCATCTAATTTACGTTATACTTATTTGCCTTTGGCTCACTTCTGCACTTTTCCCCGTTTTTAAAAGATAAACTGTAAACTGCCACAAATCCTGGACCAGGCGCGCGGATTCCTGTAAATAATGATATAAATAAATAAGTAAATCAACGACTCCCATTCCCAAAAGGCCTTCTTTTCCATTTTTCTCAGGGGCATCAAAGTGCAGTGTGCCCTGAGAGCTCCCACAGGAACGACCCGGAACGTCTGTGGTCCTGCTGGGCCACCGCGTGCCCGGCAGAAAGCGGACGTCCGGGCGGGGGTAAGGGCATTAGCGATCTTCTCGCTCTAGTCCCACCCGAGACCCCAGGCGCTGCAAGGACCTGCCCAGGCCACGGGGTGGGCATCTGGGCGGGAGAAGCTGGGCAGCGCCTGGCGCCACCGAACGTCCGGGACACACGCGGCTTCCTCCGCTGGAGAGTCCTCTCTCCGCGCCTGGGCCTTCACGACCCCTCCCGCGACCTTGGCCCCGAGGCCAGGTGCTTACTTGCCGCTCTCCACGCAGTGGCCGAGACCCGGCTAAGCAACCCGGGAAGCCTCGATAGGGTCATGGCGCCGACTCCCTGAGCCTCCGCGCAGGCGCAAAGCAGTAGGGGGAGGAGCAGGCGGCAGGATCCGGAGCCTTCCTGCGGGGGCTGGGCCTCCGTGGCCGGCTTTAGAAAAGGAGTTAGAGTCATTCCTAGGCTCTTTCACCAAGAAAGACTCAAGCTACCTTGAACCCAGTATTAAAACGCCAAATCCTTGCTGAAATTAGAAGAGGGAATAATTACGTTCATGCCTGTCAGTCTAAGCCGAAAGGTCCCGTGGAAGATCCCTTTTATAGTTTACAAAGATTGAGCGCCTTTTACTCTCTTACGTAAAATGCTTCTTTTACCTAATTCTCCCTGTTTTGTGTTTTAAATCTTTGTTCAGTCAGCTCCTAGTTCGTCCATTCTGGGCGACTAACCAGATGATATGAAAGGCGACATTTTTGAATGAGGTGCAGAGTAAGAGAAGGCTCTCCATCCAGGCCAGGATCCAGTGCAAGGAGTTCTGCCACTTGACCCTTATATCCCAACAGCTCTAACAGTGTTGAGTGGTATGTGGCAGACCTGGATGCTTTGTGCAACTCGTGGAAATCTTTACAGAATCATAGTGAAGGCCCCCAGAATTCTGGAATTGTATCTTTTCTTTTTTTAAAAAAAGTTTCTGGCTAGCTATTGGGCCTTGGTAGTGTCTGACCATGTGACATCAAGTGGCTATGCGATCGAAGTTTCTCATCATGAACTGAGAATTATCTGGTTCTCCTAGATAAGGAGATCTTTTCACGAAAAGAAAGTGGGCCGGGCATGGTGGCTCGCTCCTGTAATCCGATCACTTTTGGAGGCCTAGGCGGGTGGATCACCTGAGGTCAGAAGTTCGAGACCAGCCTGGCCAACAAGGCAAAACCCCCGTCTCTACTAAAAATACAAAAATTAGCCGGGCGTGGTGGCGCATTCCTGTAATCCCACCTACTCGGGAGGCTGAGGTAGAAGAATCGCTTGAACCCGGAAGGCGGAGATTGCAGTGAGCAGAGAACGTGCCACTACACGCCAGCCCTGGAGACAGAGCAAGACTCCCATCTCAAAAAAACAAAAAGAAAGGAGAGAGAAAGTGAGATACACAGAACTGGGCCAGAGTCAAAACCGAAACAGTTTTCATTTGTAGGGAGCTCACAGTCCTAAGGTCATGCTTTTGACCTTTAGCTTATAGCTACAGTTTAATGATGAATTCCTTGTGGCTAGTTGACTGAGGGAAAAACTCGAAGTTGGATGATGGCTTTGCTTAATAAACTGGCCCGGCTGGCAACGGACTGCTTTTCATATTTAGAGCCTCACTTAACAGAGGCCCTGAAGGAACAGCAGAGGGAAAAAAAAATTATTTCCAGCATGCATAACTTAGCTTATTTATTTTATGTTTTTACAGGCCTGCGTCACCACACCTGGCTGATTTTTCTATTTTTAGTAGAGACGGGATTTCGCCATGTTGACTAGGCTGGTTTCGAACTCCTGGCCTCAAGGGATCCACCCCTCTCAGCTTCCCAAAGTGCTGGGATTACAGTGTGAGCCACCGCGCCTGGCCAGAATTTAGTTTATCTTGTCTTGTATGCTTTGCCTAAAAAGAGATACAGCTTGAGATAAAAATTTACATCATTTCATAGGCAGTGACTGGTTTGTCAAGTGGCTAGGAACTGGGAATGTAAACGTTTTGGACTAGGTCTTTGGAAGAGGGCCTCTCAAAGTAGCCCCAGAGTATGAAAACATTTGGGTTCTATTGAATGTTAAAAACCAACAACAACAAAAAAGGCTTCCATTGCAGAAAGGCTCTTAATCAGAACAAGATTATTATATTAGTTATCTATTGCTGCCTCACAAATTATCCCAAAATTTACTGGCTTAAAACAATAAACAGTTATTCTCTGACAGTTTTTGTGGATCAGGAATCTAGAAGCCAGAGTGACTGTGGTTCCGGGTCCTAAATGAGGTTGCGGCCGAGCTGTTGGCTGGAGTCCCAGTCTCATATAAATGCACAACTAAGGGAGTATCTGCTTCCAAGCTCGTTCACATGATTATTGGCAAGATTTGGTTCCTTGTGGACTTTGGACTGGAAACTTTCTCAGTTATTTGTTAAGTGGGCTTCTCCAAAGGCTATCTTGCAACATGGCAGCTGGCTTTCCACAGGACAAATGAACTAAAGAGCAAGGAAGACCCCTCAAAATGGATGCTCTGACCTTCTGTAATCTCATCTCGGTAGTGACATCCCACCACTTCTACTGTATCCTATTATTAGGTCCAGCCTACTCTCAAAAGGGGATTACACAGGGGCTGCAACAGTGACCCATTCTGTGGACATCACTCAGCCTCCTTCCCCCACAACAGCTGTGGACTCAGTAACAAGGTAGCCATGGTGGCAAGAATAGAGACATACATGTACTTTTAACACCGTCTTTCTTCTGTCATGACTGCTTGGCTACTACCACTACTTACCAACTGCAGTGACCAACTTGATCCCCTGATATACTTTTATGTGGCCTGGGTGGCAGGTCTGACAATGAAATCCTACTGTTATGAAGGAGGATTTATTCTTACAGGAATAAATTTATTCTTACAGGAACAGACAATTATTCTGCATTTAGAGTGCTTTCCTTGATTTATGCTTGCTATATACTCCACCTGTGGACTTACTGAATACCTTAACACACTACTCCATGTTTAATACAATATCCTACACAACATTGCTTCTTACCGAAGAACTCATTTTCCCGTGAAAGATGTAAAGCAGGGGACTAATGCCTGCGGGATTCACAGTCTTATGTATTCCATCATCCAAAAGCAACCGATTTTATGAAATGACGGACAACCTTATTGAAGGTTGTTTTGGAACCAGGTGAGAAAATACACTTTGGGATACTGCCCTAAAGGATTTGTCATATTTTCCAAATGAATTAACGGTATTTGGTGATATCTCTTCTGTTGACAGAATAACAGAGATCAAAGAGTAGAAAAGGGTCTGACTTCTTGCTATTGCGTTTGACTCACTGATATATTTTGCTTTCCATTGTGGGAGAGGAGAGACAAGCTCCCATGGCCCCTGAACATGCCTATATATTATTACTGAGTGTGCCAGACTGCAAGTCTTATCCATCTCCTGATACTAAGCAGTTTCTGTAGCTAGTCATATAGGCACCTAAGTAGGTCAAGGCAGTCACGGCATTACTACCATTTAACTGCTGCTACCTGGGGGAGAGAGACTAGCTTGTTTGTTGTTTGTTTAAAAACCGCTTGATTCTTGATCCTGGATTCTTCTGTAATGCAACCCCCAATGTGCATATACGTCATCTGGCCCTCTGCATCACACTGTGGGAATTGGGCTACAGGAACTGATGCAAATATGCGAACACTCTGGCTTCTATTATCCTGTCAGCATCCATGAAACTGCAGCAACCTAGCCTGTAACCTTGCAAGTAGGATAAAATCTCAGACCCTTTACTGCGCTTGCCAGCCATCTCTGTGACTCCAGGTTCTGTTGGCATAGCAATTTTTGTGCCCAGCTGGAATTGCCACTCAGCCATTTTGAACTCATTCCTCTAGGTAAGGTTAGAGAAAGTGGTGATGATGCTAGCTGGAGTGATTGTCCCTGATGACCATGGAGAAAAGAGAGTAGGGAGAAGAGTATAACCAGAAGTCAGGGGGTCTCCTGGAATACCTCCTCGCAATACCATGGTTTTATATTTTATTTTAAAAAATACCATGCTGAATGGTAAAAGTTACATATAAGACGATTACAACCATATATCGGCAAGACCACCCACACCTCAGAGCCTCTGTCATCCACTGGATACATAAATCTGATCAGCAGGGGTGCTGGTTGAACACAAAGAAAACAGAAAATAGTTGGCAGTGGTGAGAAGTCATAACCATCCAGATTCACGACCAGTGACAGGACTGAGTACTGTATTTGCGATGTGTTATTAGAGAAATTTGGGACATAAAACGTGATGCTGCTTTTACACTATCCTGAAAATTTTCATTCAGTTGGTCTGTAATAAGGTCCTGGAATGTGTATTTTTAAGTAGTCCAGGTAATTCTTACCATGGACACTTGCAAAGAACTGTTCTATTTTCTTCCTCACTGGCTCATGCATGTCTATAAAATTTTCTTATTTCATGTGTATATATTTATTTTAGTTGGGGGTCTCCCTGTCACCCAGGCTGTAGTGCAGTAACTCACTGCAGCCTGGAACTCCTGGACTCAAGTGATCCACCCACCTCAGTCTTCCAAGTAGCTGGGACTACAGGTGCATGCCACCAGGCTCAGCTAAATTATTTTGTAGAGATAGGGTCTTGTTATGTTGCCCAGGCTGGTCTTGAATTCCTAGCTCAAGCGATCCTCTCACCTCAGCCTCCCAAAGTGCTGGGATTACAGTCATAAGCCACTACACCCAGGTTCTTTCCTCTCTTATCATACTGTTATGATGTATAGGGGTGGGGGTTAGGTCACAATTTTGTTTATGAGTTGCAAACTATTGAGATGAGATTATTACAGAATCAGAGAACATCACACTGAGGTCCTGGACTTAAAACTGGATGAGGGATAGTAGTACTATGTCAGAAAGATGAATTTTCAATGTGTACATATGGAGAGAGAATTATGCTTGCAGATGTTGGGAAGAAAAAAGATGGACTACATTACACCTGATGTGTTTATATTTGGTGCTGTCATCAAACCAATTTCCTATGTTTGGTTAACCTTGGTAGAATCAAGGGTCCTATTTTCTACTGTGGAAACTAACGAGGTCAGATACACCTGCTGTCTTTGATGCCTGACAGCCCAAGCACTGGCACAAGACTTAAACTTGGTCAGTTGGATATTCTACTACGCTTTGAATCTGAAGTAATAAAACAAGTACTTGAAATCCAGTTTTCAGGGTCATCCTGGCTAGAGAAGAATACAGTCGTTTAGGTCTTTTTGAGGTCATCAGAACTTGGCTATGATTTTGGTCATCTACTTTCCTTTGGCTTCTATTTGTTTTCCAAACCTGGCTCTCCAGCCCTTCCATCAATTCTATGCTACCTGATCCTCTTCCAATAAATTATTTTTCTGCTTAGGTTGATTATAATTTTTTTGTTGTTGTTTGCAACCAAGAACTCTTACTGGTATACTTCAATGAGATTCTCTAAAGTAAGAGTCAGTAATACCACTTCAGATAATCGTTTCCTCTCTCCCCTAGAACTGCACCCCATCTCCCACAGTCTGAATTTGGAAGTGAATAGTGTGTGATGGTTTCCCAGATAAATCAAATAAGTTAAATTTGTTAGATTTTAAACCATGAACACAAATGTGCTTTTAAAACTGTATTAAAATAATCAAAAACTAATCAACCAACTATGGTTAGAGCAATCTCCACTACAAATACTATTTATATGATTAAGAACGAGTCATTTGATAAACCTGAAAATTATCCAAACTTAGAATATGCACATTTCAAACTCAGAGCCAAGATACAGGAATATAAAAACTGTGCTTGGCAAAAATATGTGGTGGCTAATTAATATATTTACATTTTCTAGTTATAATGCACTTGGGATATTAGTTTATGAAAATTTTGAGTACTTTCTAAAAAGTAAATAATTATCAATAGCAATCAAAATTATTTTAACTGTAATACTTAATATATACAAAATATGTAAATTACAAAAATACAAAGGCTATAAGTTATACAATTAGGCTGGTCTATCTTGTAAATAAAATATATATACCTCTAGTATTCTGAGAATAAGCAAAGGATTACAAGTGTTGTAGCTGTTCCTCCAGATAGCCATTTGTTCATTTATTAACACCAGAGGCAATAACACAACGCTAAAAATAAACATGCATCAATTGTACAATAAATACTTACAAAAACCTCTGTCTGTCACAATTAGTGAGTGCAAACAGAACTTATACCCAACCTTAGTGCATTTTTATTTTCACAAGTAAAACAGAAAAGGAAAATAGTGAATTTAATGCTATTCAGCACCTTTAGTAAAGTCAAAAGACTCAACATCTCCATATATCAAAAACATTTGCATCTGTATCACCAAACATGTAAAGTTAATTATTTTGTTCCATTTTTAACATGAATTATTTTATTTACATTACTTTTTAGTTCAATAAATTTTAACAATATTTAAAAATTATCTAAATTCATAAAAGTATTTCATAAATTTCAACATTTAATTATTATGTACATATAAGGAAGTCCATGAAAAAAGTTAAAAGAAAATGTAGTCATAAAGTTCAAGCAACATTACCAATTTAGCAAAAATTCCAACCAAATCAAGGCAGAGGGCATTCAAACATTCAAAAATCTTTATCTGCTGCCAACATGAACAGGAAAATTTCCAGTAATAAAAGTCAGTATGAGAAATAATGTTGAAATCACCAGTAGAAAATATATTTTAATAGGCATGACGTATGTTTAAGCAACAGTAATGACTTTATAGAAAACTTTTATGACACTGTCATATATGAACTACCTGGTTTGATTGTATGATAAAGGTGTATTTTAGAACTACAGAAGTTGATTTCAAAAAATATATTGTAGCAGCCATAATTTTATTTCCAGTTAAAACACAGTAACATGTGAAAAGTAAAATTTATAATTAACTAAATAATACCCCCAGTATTAGAAAATTTTAAATCTCACGCTATTCTAGCAATAATGGTCTCTAATATAATGTAGTCTGATGTAAGAATTGTGGAAAGCCGATAATAAACAATCAGACATAGGTATGGGCTTAAAGTTTCACTGAAATACTTAGGTAGCAAAATATATGAAAAAGTAATAGAAAAGTAAAAAGATAAAATTAAAAAATATTGCACAGCCACATTACCTAGAAAGTAAAGTTGATGTTTAAAAAGCACTAAACATGGATGATATAAATTATCTTCCATATAAAAAGGTATAAATATTTCTTAGAACTTATCAGCATCTACATTTTAATATAATACATTATTTGAAACATTGTTGAATGAGGTAATTGTCCAGTCGCTAACAATGCTTTTATACTATTGGAAATATTTGAGGGCAGCAACCAGAAAGAATTTCTCTAAAAAGATTTCCGAATCAAGAACAGCTATATGTGCAGCTCTCCCAATGAGTGAATCAGCTGTATTGGGCAATGCATTGATGACATTATAGCGAACCAAATTACAGTCCTTGCTTTGCAGAACTGGGCGAAGCAAATTGTGGATCATTTCGGAATAGATCTGCCCTGTGGAACCAACAGAAAAAAGGAAAATTAGTTCACATAAGTAACTGAAAAAAAAAAAACCTATGCCAATTTTTAGATAAGTTATAAAATTTAGTTACATTATTTCCATATAAAGCAGAAAAATGGCTGTTTTTAAAAAGGTTTAATTTTCCTTCAACTATCATTTTTGGGACTGTTTATAGAAAATATAAGTAATCACATTATCTAGTCAAGTGGAAATAACAAATTTATTATACATTATTCTTGAAATTTGAATTTTTTTTTTTTTTTTTTTGAGACGGAGTTTCACTCTTGTTGCCCAGGCTAGAGTGCAATGGCGTGGTCTCGGCTCACTGTAACCTCTGCCTCCCAGGTTCAAGCGATTCTCCTGTCTCAGCCTCCTCTGTAGCTGGGATTACAGGTGTGTACCACCACACCTGGTTAATGTTTGTATCTTTAATAGAGTCAGGGTTTCACCATGTTGGTCAGGCTGGTCTTGAACTCCTGACCGCAGGCAATCTGCCCACCTCAGCCTCCCAAAGTGCTGGGATTACAGGCATGAGCCACTGCGCCCAGCCGAAATTTGGTATTTTTAACTCAAAGCAATGCCTATAACAAAGAAATAATTTTCTTTTAACATTAAGTCACTTATAACTCATTAAACAATTATGAAAATAAGCCAGCCATGGTGAGACATTTTGATAAGGCAAAATTATAAACTTGGCCTACAGCAAATACTTTAAAAATGTTTCCGTGGCAGTCAAAACTTCCAAATTATTTTAAGAAAGAATAGCAACCTCCTATAGTCAGATGAACAACGTGAGCTTGGCTCAAATAACAAACAGGATCTTTTGTTTGGTCTGCGGGTTTCTTTAGTACTTGTGCTCCTCTCTCCTTATTTTTGGCTAATTTTTTTTGTTTTGTTTTGAGACAGGGTGTCACTCTATTACCCAGGCTGGAGTGCAGTGGCATGATCACAACTCACTTCAGCCTCCACATCACAGGCTCAAGCGATCCTTCCATCTTAACCCTCCTGAGTAGCTAGACCACACAGGCATGCACCACCGTTTAAATTAGCCTAGCTAATGTTTTATTTTTGGTAGACATGGGGTCTTGCTATGTTGCCTAGGCTAGTCTCAGACTCCTGGACTCAGGTGAGCCTCCTGCCTCAGCCTCCCAAAGTGCTGGGATTACAGGCATGAGCCACTGCGCCCAAACTACGTTTTGCTAATTCTTACAATGGATTTACTGAGGTCATACTAAGCACATAAAAGATAAAGATGAGAACGCATCCACATAAATGTATAAACTGCCTTCTAAGGGGCAAAACATAATGCTTATGCACTACTATATATTAGTAAATGAGTACTAACAGTGTCCATGGAACCTGTGAGCTTTAGAGAGGTAAATATTAAACTTCAGAGGACAGGTAGGATGCGGCCTGAGGAATGACAAGAAGGGAAAAGTACACAGAAGCACAATCAGATAGAGAAGAGAGGTGTTTAAGAGAAAGACTGACTTAATATATACTCATCAAAAACTTTTTACTCCCACCTCTCCTCTTAGTTTTCATTGTGAGTCAGGTTGGATTTGTGGTTCCATGCTATTTTAAAAATATGTTAATACGGGAAGAGGTCTAAACATATCTTCATCATTTGATTTCCCCTGTTCCCCAATGTCACAGAACCTTATTGTTAAGATAAGGGACATTTATCTAGTTTCAGCTACTCATCTGAAGGTTAAGCCTCTTCTGAATTTTTTCCTTAGGTGGACTCTAGCCTTTGCTAGAACAGAAGTTAAGAAAAGGTTATTTTGATGTCACAAATGTACAATAAAGGAGTACTTACCATGTACCAGGCACCATGTTAGGCACTGCCAATAAAAATGTGCTTAAGAGAGTTCTTGCCTTAAGGAGCTGTTCACCATCACAATGTAGAAAAATAAAGAATTAAGAGTTTAAAATCAGCCTCATTCCAAAAACGGATTTGAGGCAATAATGAGAGGTAGGAGATCAGGTGTTTTTTTTTTTTGTTTGTTTTTTTTTTTTTTGAGACAGAGTTTTGTTCTTGTCTCCCAGGCTTCAGTGCAATGGCGCAATCTCAGCTCACTGCAACCTCCACCTCCTGGGTTCAAGCTATTCTCCAGCCTCAGCCTCCCAAGTAGCTGGGATTACAGGTACTTGCCACCATGCCCGGCTAGTTTTTGTATTTTTAGTAGACGGGGTTTCACTATGTTGGCCAGGCTGGTCTTGAACTCCTGACCTCAGGTGATCTGCCTGCTTCAGCCTCTCAAAGTGCTGGGATTACAGGCGGGAGCCACCACACCCAGCCGGAGACCAGGTTCTTGACCTAAGTCTGTAATTAACTAACTGACTTTGGCTAAGCCACTTAGTATCTCTGGGCTTTAGTTATAAAATGAGCAAACAGGACTCAAGTTTCCTTCTGGCTCCAAATGGCTATAATTTAAATTTATTTTGTTATTCACAAATAGCAAAAGAACAAATAAATAAAGTCTTTATCATTTACTATCGGTAAAGAGGGGCAAATCCTTGCTGCCACCTTTGTGTAAAAGTGAGGTACAGCAGAACATGTGACAAGGATGACCGCAATTGTCAGTCCCAATAATTCAGAGGAAATCAAAGTATGAACTACGTCTGAGGCAGCAAAATGGAGAAGCATTTGTAATTAGATGAAAGAACTTCTTCATTGGTAAAGGCAGTTCACATGGCAGGTGAGAAGAAAGGAAGAGAAATGGAAGAAGGATAGCTGTTAATATAAGTGGGTGGAAAGGAAGTAATAGGAAAGAGAAGAGTGACAGATAAGAGAGAAAGTGACTACAAGAAAAATTTCAGAAAGAGCTCATTAATACCTATAACTCTTTGAAATACTTTTATTCCATTACCTGACTGTTTGTCCTTTAAAGCTGTTTTACACATTTCAATGCGGGCAGAGTGATAAGGAACATAGCGATCCTGTAGAGATCCCACTAGCACAACATTTTTGAAATAATGAAGCCCTGTGAATAGAATATAATAAATTATCATGCAGTAGTTAACCAGATTTAAAACAAGTTATTAGTATCACATTAAGTGACCAAAACATAAATTTCCTTAGCAGTACTAAGTTTCTGTCTTTGTCAATACTTGATGAATCCTTTCTCCAAATTTCTACATGTTCTCTACAAAAAACCCTACTTCACTGTTATGTAGTGTTGATGCTGAGTGAGAATGTGTGTTTGCACTGGGAGCAATCACTGTTGCTCAGTGGTGTGGAGACAGGCAGGAAACAGAATATGTGGACTAATATTCTATAGAAAGTATTCCATGATATTCTTACCTTCCAAAAGGTATTCATCAATATTTAGGACTATTTCCAAAGAAACAAAATTATACTCTTCCATTAAACAAAACACTTTATAAGAAATCATTTAAAGCTGACTTTTTACTTTCATTTATAACACTTGCCTAATATGATTTATATTTTCTTTTTTAAAATTTTTATTATTTTTTGAGATGGAGTCTCGCTTTGTCGCCCAGGCTGGAGTGCAGTGGTGTAATCTCGGCTCACTGCAACCTCTGCCTCCTGGGTTCAAGTGATTCTCATGCCTCAGCCTCCTGAGTAGCTGGAATTACAGATGTGGGCCACCACACCTGGCTAATTTTTGCATTTTTAGTAGAGATGGGGCTTCACCATATTGGCCAGGCTGGTCTTGAACTCCTGGCCTCAAAGTGATCCGCCCACCTTGGGCTCTCAAAATGTTGGGATTACAGGAATGAACCACCACTCCTGGCCTAAAGATCTTAATCTTGGGAAAAGCATGGATTCACACACAGCCAAGTGTGACAGTATGATACTATCTATGCCAAAAATAAGGCCATCCTTCCTTTTTCCTAATGAGACTATACCACTTTTTTGGGGGAGGTGACATTTTGAATGTATACAATCCTAAAAAGATAAATGAAATAATCAAGTATCTATTAGAGAAGTTAATTGAACATATGTTTAAAATAATATTGTATAAAATATTAAGAAAAAATGACTCCTCTCCCACCTTCATTCTCACATCTCATGACACAATTTGACACCAATATATTCATCATTATCAGTGCCACTTTGGGAATCATCTATGTGTCCTAGAGCACAGGTATTCATACATTTACCTCTGGAGTCATCTAAGACTCTCTGTGGTGTAGATAGGTGTGTATAGCTTTAAGAAAACTGATTTCCAGGATGGGCGAGGTGGCTCATGCCTGTAATCTCAGAACTTTGGGAGGTCGAGGGGGAAAAATTGCCTGAGCCCAGGAGTTTGAGACCAGCCTGGGCAACAAAGTGAGATCCTGTCTCTACGAAATTACGAAAATTAGCCAGGTGTGGTGCTGCATAACTGTAGTCTGTTACTCAGGAGGCTGAGGTGTGAGGACCCCTTGAGCCCAGGAGGTGCAGGCTGCAGTGAGCCATGGTTGCAGCACTGCACTCCAGCCCAGGTGACAGAGCAAGAGCTTGTCTCTAAAAATAAAAAAGAAAAAAAGAAAATTTATTTCCAGATCCCAACCTCCAGAGGAGCTCTTTTCTAAAAGTGACTTGACTTTCTCCTACTTTACAAGATAAAGATATTATCTCTCCAATCTATTTCAGATCTTATTAAGGTATATGGCCCTAGGGTATAAAAGTCTCTGGAAAACCAAGCAAAATATAAAGTCTAACTTTTTCTGACAAAAAGTCAATTTGAGTTGACTGTTTGACAGTGAGAAATGGCTTTGCCAATTGGATTTTATGGCATGCATTTCCCATAAATTGAATGAGCTAAATCTATAATTCCAATAGAATGAGCTGAGATTTCATATTTTATGAAAATATAATTAATGTCCAGGTATGGTGGCTCACGCCTATAATCCCAGCACTTTGGGAGGCCGAGGGTGGACCACCTGAGGTCAGGAGTTCGAGACCAGCCTGGCCAACATGGCAAAACCCCGTCTCTACTAAAAACACAAAAATTAGCTAGCATGGTGGCAGGTGCCTGTAATCCCAGCTACTCAGGAGGCTGATGCAGGAGAATTGCTTGAACTCGGGAGGCGGATGAGCCAATATCGCACCATTGCACTGCAGTCTGGGCGATAGAGCGAGACTCTGTTTCAAAAAACAAAAACAAAAACCAAAAAACCCCCCAAAAACCAAATAAATGAACCTGTACCTGGACCTTATACTCCTCTATTACCCATTTCTTGGCACACTGTTATAACAAAATTCTTCATGAGTTTTCTATGTGTCTCCCTTCTCTTCCTTTCCTCCGGTTCTTTACTTAACCTATTCCCAGAAGTCTTTCTTCCTAATTACCCCATATAAATTGCTCTTTCAAGATCACGAATGACCTCGACAATGCTAAAAGTTTAAGGGTCAATTCTCAGGCCTCATCTTGTTTGACCAAATTTTAATTCTACCTGGTAGCCTGAATTTGCATCCAAAATACAATGGTTATTTCAGGCCAGTATGTCTTCTCCAAGTAAGTGAAAATAAGTAACTGAGAGATCACCCTGTGTTAGTGATTTGAATATAAGGCAGCACTCTCCTTTCTGATGGGTAATTTTAGGAGAAAACAAAACTTACTTTGTTTTCAGGCATATATGACATTTTATTCTTTACTCATCATTCTCTCTGCTTTTAATTATCATTTTTATATCTGCTCATCAAATCTAAATTTCTGGCCTGCTTTTCTTGCCAGATAACTTGACACAAAGCTTTGTGTCACTTTAACATTCACTATTCCTAACACCAAATTCTATTTCCAAAATTTCGCTTGCTATCTTAAATTCTTTATTCTATAAGCCTATTCTTATTCTAGTCCAATGAGAAATATTGGCCAGCTTTAATTACTAATTCCCTCATATATATTGCATCATCAAGTTTGGCTTGCTTCATATGTAGTATATGTTGCTTTCTCTTCTTACCAGTATCACTGCTATTCTCTACTTGCTGGTCTCATGACTTCCATTATAAATTTCTTTCCTGAGTTTTATTTTATATGTTTCCGTCAAGTTAAATTTTATTTTTAATTTTTTGGAAGAATTTTAAATTTATATCTGCTTCCTTTTTCTTTAAAAAAAGATTTTGTAATGTTTAGAAAATTTCACATCCATTATAAAAATTAAGTTATGCAATATGTCTGGGAGGGATAAGAAAGTGACCATATCTTTGGTTTGTCCCAGTTTAAAGTATCAGATTAAAATTATAAATTATAAAGTATATGTCTTCCCTCAAAAAATATCAATATTGGCTCCCATATATTAACGTCCACTCAATTTAGCTAAGTAGTCTTTAACATCAAAATCTGGCCCTAACTCTTGGTGGGAACTAGGAACTTACCCAAGTTGAGGCAGTCTAGTTGAGAAGAAAGGACATATTGGACTAGGGATCAGGAGACTGATTAGTTTAGGGTTAAAATCTGTATCTCTGAGAATACCATTTTATTTCAGCGTAGTATGGAACTACTGTTAATGAATGTAAACACATCAACAGGTTAAAGGAGAACTTCCTACGGTGTGCAGTTATAGGTGGGTCCAGAAACTGATCTGGTTAGCATTCTCAGATGACTGGGTAGGGCTGAAGTTCCCAGGCTGGTCCCCTCTGCTGGGGGAACAACCTGGTTGGTTCACTGGTTTATCTAATAATGGCTTACGCAATTGTGCTTTAAAAATATAATCATTTGCTGGCCGGGCGCGGTGGCTCAAGCCTGTAATCCCAGCACTTTGGGAGGCCGAGATGGGTGGATCACGAGGTCAGGAGATCGAGACCATCCTGGCTAACACCAGTGAGACCCCGTCTCTACTAAAAAATACAAAAAAAAAACTAGCCGGTCGTGGTGGCGGGCGCCTGTAGTCCCAGCTACTTGGGAGGCTGAGGCAGGAGAATGGCGTAGACCAGGGAGGCGGAGCTTGCAGTGAGCTGAGATCCGGCCACTGCACTCCAGCCTGGGCTACAGAGCGAGACTCCGTCTCAAAACAACAACAACAACAACAACAACAACAACAACAAAAAATCATTTGCTATTGATGCCCTGATGTGAAAACAGTTGGAAGAAGAGGCTGGGTTAAACTATTTTTAGTGCTCTATATTCAAAAAAAGATGTAAAATATTTTATTAATTTCTCTCCAAGTTAAAAAAAAATTAAAAATGTTATTGCTTAGTGCTGAACAAACAGTAGGCTCTCAAATATATTGACTAACAACAGATTTGATTTTTAATAATTCTGTAAGTGGCTCCTGAAATGTGTATTTCTCAAGAGTTCTGGATAGGTGACATATAACTGTGTTACCTCTCGCCCTACCCTTTTTCATTTTTAGAACTGAAGCAACTTTGGAACAACAAAGCAGTTTGGCTGGGTGCAGTGGCTCATGCCTGTAATCCAGCACTTTGGGAGGCCGAGGCGGGTGGATCACAAGGTCAGCAATTTGAGACCAGCCTGGCCAATATGGTGAAACTCTGTCTCTACCAAAGATACAAAAAATTAGCTGTGCATGGTGGTGGGCACCTGTAATCCCAGCTACTTGGTAGGCTGAGGCAGGAGAATTGCTTGAACCCAGAAGGTGGAGGTTGCAGTGAGCTGAGATCACGCCACTGTACTCCAGCCTGAGCAACAGAGCAAGACTCCATCTCAAAAAAAAGAAAATCTTCAACTATTCCCCTTTACTAGCTCCTCTTGCCTTCCCCCAACCCCACTGCCGCCCCTGCTGCCATTCACTAAGGACACAGCTAACAGTTGTGTACAGGCATGCCTCATTTTTTTGCATTTTTCTTAACTGAGGTTTATACAAAGGGTTTCTTATCAAAAGCAGAAACCAGACTCAATTGTATCTGGATTACTTATATAAGATACATTATTTAATGTCACTGATGTCTGTTCTTTCTGAAAATTCATAGTAATAAAACATTTTGCCATATGTTTGTTAGTACTGTTTACAACTCCAGAAAATTGTACACTTAAAATGTTTAACTTTTTCAAATTCAGTATTTATAAAGCAATCACAGTTTTACACAGGTATACCTTGTTTAACTGTACTTCGCTTTACTGTGCTCTGCAGATATTATGTTTTTTACAAATTGAAGGTGGCAACCCTGCGTTGAGCAAGTCCATTGGCACCATTTTTCCAATAGTACATATTCACTTTGTGTCTCTGTGTCACATTCTGGTAATTCTTACAATATTCAAACTTTTTCATTATATCTGTTACAGTGATCTGTGATCAGTGATCTTTGATATTACTATTGGAATTGTTTTGCAATGCCATGAACCATGCCCGTATAAGACGGTGAACTTATGACTGCTCCACCAACGGGAGAGACATTTCCAGTCTCTCTCTCTTTCCTTGGGCCTCTCTAGTCCCTGAGACACAACTATATGGGAATTGGGCCGATCAATAACCCCACAATGGCCTCTAAATGCTCAAGTGAAAGGAAAAGTCACATGTTTCTCCCATTAATTATTTTTATTTTTTGAGACAGGGTCTCACCCTGACCCAGGCTACAGTGCAGTGGTGCAATCATGACTCACTGTGGCCTCTACCTCCTGGGCTCAAGGGATCCTCCCACCTCAACCTCCGAGGTAGCTGAAACGAGAGGTATGCGACAACACATTGGGTACATTTTTGTTTTTTTTTTGTAGAAATAGGATCTCACTGTGTTGCTCAGGCTGATCTCAAACTCCTAGGCTTCAGTGATCCCCAGCCTTGGCCTCGCAAAGTTCTGGGATTACAGGCGTGAGCCACCATGCCTGGCTCTGTTTCTTACTTTAAATCAAAAGCTAGAAATGATTAAGCTTAGTGAGGAAGGCATGTCAAAAGCCAAGACAGGCTGAAAACCAGGCTTCTTGTGCAAAAGAGTTAGTCAAGATGTGAATGCAAAGGAAAAGTTCTTGAAGGAAATAAAAAGGGCTACTTTTCACTATTAAGCCGTTAAGAATTATATGAAACGGCTACTTTAAGCCGTTAAGAATTATATGAAATCTACTCTGTCTGTGCTCTATTAATGGAACAACAAAGCCTGGATTACAGCACATCTGTGTACAGCATGGGTTACTGAATATTTTAAGCCCACAGTTGAGACCTACAACTCAGAAAAAAAGATTCCTTTCAAAATATTATTGCTCATTAACAATCCCCGTACTCAACTAAGACCTCTCATGGAGATACACAAGGAGATTAATGATGTTTCCATGTGGGCTAACACAACATCTATTCTGCAGCCCAAGTGATCCATTAGTTATTTTGACTTTCAAGTCTTATTACTTAAGAAATACATTTTGTAAGGTGATAGCTGTCATAGGTAGTGGTTCCTCTGATGGATCTGAGCAAAGTAAAATGAAAACCTTTGGGAAAAAATTCACCATTACAGATGCCATTAAGAATATTCATGATTCATGGGAGGAGGTCAAAATATCAACATGAACAGAAGTTTGGAAGAGGCTGATTCCAGCCTTCATGGATAACTTTGAGGGGTTCAAGACTTCAGTGAAGAAAGTAACTACAGATGTGGCGGAAATAGCAAGAGAACTAGAATTAGAAATGGAGCCTGAAGATGTGACTGAATGGCTGCAATCTCATGATCAAACTTGAATAGACGAAGAGTTGCTTCTTATGGATGAACACAGAAAGTGGTTTCTTGAGATGGAATCTAGCCTGGTAAAGATGCTGTGACCATTGTTGAAAAGACAACAAAAGATTTGGAATATTACATAAACTTAGTTGAAAAAGCAGTGGCAGGGTTTGAGAGGATTGATTCTAATTTTGAAAGAAGTTCTACTATGGGTAAAATACTATCAAACAGCATCATGTGCTACAGAGATATCTTTTGTGAAAGGAAGAGTCAATTAATGCAGCAAACCTCGTTGTTGTAATTTAAGAAATTGCCATAGCCACCTCAATCTTCAGC
Organism: Macaca thibetana thibetana; assembly: GCF_024542745.1. Lineage (NCBI taxonomy): Eukaryota > Metazoa > Chordata > Mammalia > Primates > Cercopithecidae > Macaca > Macaca thibetana. Next base: position 68,005,291 of record NC_065581.1, on the reverse strand, counting down.
AACCACCATCCTGATTAGCAAAAACATTACGACTAGCTGAAGGCTCAGATAATCATTAGCATTTTTAACAATAAAGTATTTTAAAATTAAAGTATGCATTTTTTTTTAGACATAATGCTATTGTACACTCTGGACTATAGTATAGCGTAAATATAACTTTTATATGCCCTGGGAAACCAAAAAAATTCACGTGACTCACCTTTTTTTATGGTGATATGGAACCAAATCCACAGTATCTCCAAGGCATGTCTGTATTTTGTTCCAAATTCCTTTTTTGATATACACACGATTTATTTTTCATTTTAAAAATATAACTAGGATTATAGTAGTTATGCTATTTTATGTCTTTTTTTCCCTTAATATTTTGGGGACAGCTTTTCATGTTTGTATAAATAAATTTATCTCATTCTTTTAACTTCTACATGGAATTACCAGGATTAACTTTTAGTCCTATTTTCCTAGCGAAGGACATTTATGTCCATTCCACTTCAGAGGGGAACGGACATAAAAAAAGTATAACACTGCAATGAATAGCTTTTACCTAATTATGTGAGATTTCTGTAGGAAAAATCCCAAAAGTGGAATTGTTGAGTACATTCTTAAAATTCTGATAAATGTACTCTCCAAAAAGGTAATTTCTCCTTCCACCATTAATATATGAAGATTTCTGTTTCACACGCTCATCAATACTGTATAGCATCTTTTAAATTTTACCAACCTAAAGGCAAAAATGATTAACTTATTGTTTATTGGCCTTCCATATATATGTATTTTTAATTTTATTCTTTGGTAGCTAACTACCTCTTTTCTCTTTTGCCCATTTTTTTTCTGTTGGGTTGTTATGTATTAGGAACAGCAGTACACATTATACCACTCAGGCATAAACAATATTACATGTTACCTCCAGATGTGTGCTCTGTGAATTAATTATGTATTTGCCCGATCACATGATCATTTAAAACTTCCTCACAAATTTCCCATTAAGATTTTTAAAAGATTTCTATATTTTTAAGAATAAAAGGCATTACATTTTTCCAAATAAAATTACATTAAAGACATTTTTCAAAATAGCTCTTTGCAGAGATTCTGATGTACTTCTCTAGAGAAACACCACTAAGGTTTGGAATTACTGCTTTAGACTGAGATCCCTGCAAGAAGTGTCTATGGCTCCTCATGTTCACGCAGCTCAGTAGAAGTAGGCAAAGATACCCTTTCACTCTCAGTTTCCATGATAATAAAATAAATGTAAAAATTCTGATACTGATTAAACACACGACGCTGTTATACTTCTAAATGTGATTCTTACGACAGTATCGTACTTTAAAAATACATTTTAAACTTAGTAACCAGTTTTTTAGTTATTCAACAAGTATATTAATACTAATATTGTGCTTTTACACAGAAGGTTTGTTTTTTATATTAGCCAAGAACCAAGTTAGTTAAATATATTATGGCCCTTTTTGAATCTTTTGGTTTCAATTTCTTGTCTAGCAGTGTTGGCTACAGAAGGCAAACTCAAAGTGAAGCATGGCAAGCTCCAGAGGTGCAGTGCTGATAGGAATTACAGCAGTACTTCACCTGTGTTGAAGTACAGCCAACAAAAATGCCGGAAGTCTACTTTGGGAGCTAATATTCTAGGTTCATCTTTTCTATACCTACCTTGATTCTAGCTCCTCAAAGACAACCTAGTTAACTGGTCTGTGGGTGAATACTTCACTGAGCCCCTCAAGTGCCTAATTATTTGTTGAACGGTTACCTTTAATTTGGGAAAGTGACAAGATTTCCCTATTTATAGGATGACATGGTTTAACCAGAAAAATTTGTAAGTATGTTGTTACTTTTTACCACGAAAAAGATTAAAATAAATCTTCCATATTGCTCTGGACTACATAACATAATTGATATATGAACACCTTCATTGCAACTTTCATCTTCATAATCTAAAGTCTTTCCAATTCTTCTGGCTACTCATTTGTTCTAAAACTTCAGAGTTTTAATGCAATTCATTTCGAGTCATTTTGTGTTTACTCTCTGGAACTGGCTAAAGCAGTGGTTCTAAACTGGTGATTTTCTGCCCCAAGGAATATTCTGCAGCATTTGAAGGTATTTTTGGTTGTCACCGCTGAGGGTGGAAAAGTGTATGTGCTACTGGCATCTAGTGGGCAGAGGCCAGGGATGCTGCTAAACATGCTACAATGTTCACAACAACCCCTGAAAATAAAGAATTCTCCAGCCCAGAATGTCAATAGTGTTGAAGCTAAGAAAACTCTGTACTTTTAAAACTGATATACTCTAAACAATATTAAACTATTCTTATTTTTACTCATTTTAAATAAATTTGAATGAATTTTCTTCCTAAAACAATGTTAGCTGATGCTGGTTCTTTCCCACACTTTCAGAAACAAAATATACATATTATTTACATATCAAAAGTGATACCTAAGATTAAATCCCTCTGTAATCTCCTGGATACAAAGAGTACTTTGTACCTCAGTAGGACAGCAGGAGCTTTATTTAATTTTTATACTTTATTGGTCAGAATTCAACAGCTGGTAAAAAGACTCTAAGCAAGTTGTTTTTAAGAAGATCTTAAAATAAGGATACTTTGTTTTTGAAATTCCAACAATGAATAGATTCTTTTTTGGCTATTTTGAGCCCTCATTATGGAATGTCAGAGTGGCCATGATTCCTCTCTCTGCTTTAGTAATATAACCTTGACTACTTTAACACTGGTGTCATCAAATGTCTGTATATTATATATTTATTTTACTTTTCGCATTGCTCTAGCTCATTCATCTTTCTTTCCCCTGCTATTCAATGCTGAGATGCTTGTATGCTGCCTGCAAATTATTTACATATTCTATTAGCAATCTGTAGAATATCATAGGTTTTGTCAAAAGTTGCTATAAAAATTTAATGAATGTTTATAATTGTAATTCCTTAATCAGAATAGGTAATTTCCCTTTAAAAGTAACATTTCTGTAACCCTTTACCAGATCTATTGTGTTCACAAGAAAAGGTAATTTCTCACCCAATAAATGTATGATTTTTATAAAAAATACAGTATTTCTCAATTGTTTTACAAAACACACAAATTACTTTAGGCTTTTAAAAAGCTTTCTTCATTTTAAAATAATGAACAGCTTTCAATAAAAGAAAAGCTATTAACTAATGATACGTTGCATAGAAAAAGACTGTTTCAAAAGGATGACCCACAGAAGAGGCTTTGCTTAAATAAAAAACGCAAAAGGGCAAAAGCCTGAATTTTGATTTAGACAAGTAATTTTAGGTAAAAGAACAGAAAATTCGCTGTTCAGAAGAAACTGAAGCAATAATCAAATTAGGACATCCAAGACTGTAGCTTAAGAAGAATAAAATATAAAAAAGAAACGATCACTTTTGATTGTTTTAAACCACTAGAGAATAGCATATTGGTTAAGTACTCTTTTTCTTTGTTCTATGTTGTCCTGTTTTATTTATTTGTTTGATGGGAACCTAAATATTCTATTTTGTGAATAAAGTAATTATATGTAAATATACAGGCATAGCAACTTTCTAGGGATGGACTACTCATTTCTCACAATTCATTAGATGATGCCCCCCTGTCGCTCAAAAAACCCAAAACCCAACACCCCACATGAAATAGTTCGAGACACTTGTTTCAATCTCTACAACATTATAATTTTAAAATCAATTGAAATACTTGTTGATATTTAAAAGTGCAATTAGAGGCAGCTTCTTAAGTTCTTGAAAACGTACATTGTTGGCTTAACATGATGCAGTTTGAACCATGCACGAATGCTTACTAGCTTTTCATAAAGCTAAGTGACCTCAGGCAAGTCATTCAATCTCTCTGTGCTTCAGTGTCCTCATCTACAAAGTGGGGACAATATTCCTACCCCAGAGAGTTAAATAAGCTAATATGTATGTGTGTTTAAATCATACCTAGAACATGGTAAATGTTACATGTGTATTAGCTATTATTATTTTTCCAATATTTTAGTATTAACCAATGCATTAGTCACAATTACCAGAAAATAGTACTTTTTTTCTTTTTGAGATGGAGTCTTGCTCTGTTGCCCAGGCTGGAGTATAGTGGCAGGATCTCAGCTCACTGCAGCCTCCAACTCCTGGGTTCCAGTGATTCTCCTGCCTCAGCCTCCTGAGTAGCTGGGATTACAGGTGTGTGCCACCACACTGGACTAATTTTTTTGTATTTTTAGTAGAGAAGGGTTTCACCATGTTGGCCAGAGTGGTCTCAAACTCCTGACCTCAGATGATCCACTCACCTCGGCCTCTCAAAGTGCTGGGATTATAGGCATGAGCCACTGCGCCCAGCCAGAAAATAGTACTCTTTAATGTTTTTTCCCAAAATGGATATTAATTCAATTCAGGTATATACTAATAAACTTGTGAGTACAAAGATAAATCTTAAAACATAAAAACAATTTTAAGTCGTTCAAATAATTTTTATAGCTAGTAATATCAGCATTTAGATAAAAGTTTTGTTAAAAAATTTTTCCTAAAATAGATATATATTGTTTGTGTAAAAGTCAATTTTTGTAATCTATAATACCAGCGGTTTTTTTTTTTTTTTTTTTGAGACAGAGTTTGTCTTGTTGCCTAGGCTAGAGTGCAATGGTGCGATCTCGGCTCACTGCATCCCACGCCTCCTGGGTTCAAGTGATTCTCCTGCCTCAGCCTCCCCAGTAGCTGGGATTATAGGCACCCACCACCACGCCTGGCTAATTTTATATTTCTAGTAGAGATGGGGTTTCACTAAGTTGGCCAGGATGGTCTCAAACTCCTTTCCTCAGGTGATCCACCTGCCTCAGCCTCCCAAAGTGCTGGGATTACAGGTGTGAGCCACCATGCCTGGCACTAGTGGGCTTTTTTTTTTAGTTTTTGAGACAAAGTCTGGCTCTATACCCCATGCTGGAGTGTAGTGGCATGACCTCAGCTGACTGCAACCTCCATATCTCTGGTTCAAGCAATTCTTGTGCCTCAGCCTCTGGAGTAGCTGGGATTACAGGTGCACGTGCATGACCATGCCCGGCTAATTTTTGTATCTTTTGTAGAGATGGGGTTTCACCATGTTGCCCAGGCTGGTCTTTTTTTCTTTTTTTTTTTTGTTTAGACGGAGTTTTGCTCTTGTTGCCCAGGCTGGAGTGCAATGGCAAGATCTCGGCTCACTGCAACCTCTGCCTCCCAGGTTCAAGTGATTCTCCTGCCTCAACCTCCCGAGTAGCTGGGATTACAGGCATGTACCACCATGCCTGGCTAATTTTGTATTTTTAGTAGAGATGGGGTTTCTCCATGTTGGTCAGACTGGTCTCGAACTCCCGACCTCAGGTGATCTGCCTGCCTCAGCCTCCCAAAGAGCTGGCATTACAGTGTGAGCCACCGTGCCTGGTGCCCAGGCTAGTCTTAAACTCCTAAGCCCAAGCAGTTCACCCACCTCAGCCTCCCAAAGTGGTGAGATTACAGGTGTGAGCTACTACACCCAGCTTATGATAGTAGTATTATTTAAGTCACTTCTTTTTTTTTTTTAACCATTTACCATTTACTAAGTTTTGAACGCTACAGAATCACTTTACACATATTATCTCACTTAATCCTTTTAATAATCTTGTGAGATACTACTATTCTCATTTTACCAATAAGGAAACTGGAGTTTATTTAAATTAGGTAGCCTAGTCAGTGTTTGAACTATAACTAATACCTATGTGTGATGTCTAAGTTTGCTTCTTAACGGTTTTAGACTAGTACAACCAGATCATGCATTATAAGGTGAATAATAAATTAATAACTTAACAAAATTGAACTAATCCTTAAGAACAGCTCAAGTACAAAAGATATACTCACTCCTGTTAATAATTAGAAACTTATTAACACACATATCTGTAAAGATGTGGAAGGCCATGGATTAATCTATATTGTAAAAATTTACAGTTACATTTTCTTTAGTTTAGATATTCTTATGCTGCTATTACTATTGCTAATTAAACTTTACTTTGTATAATGCTGTATAAAGACATAGACCTCAGGAACACTTATGTTCAGCTCTGCCTTTCACACATTTCCTAACCTGTCAGCAAAGGGTATGAACTCCATAGCTCCACACAATGGTTCTAGCTAATGTTGTTTTTCTCGCATGAGAAGTATATGCCATGTTTCATTTTGTAGGAATATCCTGTAATTTGATCAATCAAGTATATATTTCTGTATATTGTAAGAAACTTACCATTGATGCTTTGTATCATTACAAACAAAATAATAAAACCCAATCTATAAGAGAATTTTCCTTTCACTGATTCTAATAATAGTACCTATAATAATCATTCCCAAATCTCTTTCTCATATTAAGAACAACATTTAAGGCAGAATCCTGAAAAAGCTAAAGCAGGACTCAAAAGTAGTGGTATTTTCAATAACTAAATCTATTAATATCAAATATTTCAAGAGTAGAATGGAAGACATGGGTGATAGGAATGAGGATAAAAAAAGATGTAGATTTAAATGGCCAGGGCTTAAGTTCACAAATCCAAGTAACTTTGGACTTGGAACTACCAGTCGCTGATTATATGGGCTAGACTTACATCTTACTATATAATATTTAAACTGTTTTTGAATATTGAAAATAATATTAAAATATCATTGATTCATTTGTTAATCAATCGGTATATACTAGAAGAGCTATGGTACATACTGAATGTGTATGTAGGAAATGGGAATGAGCTGTCATGACAGATCCTACTTAAGGAAAGGAAGTTAAGACATAAAAATAACTGACATGAGATAAACTATAATGAGTATGGTAAAAGGTTGATTTATAATGGTATGGAAGTTCAGAGATAATATTAACAATTTTGAGACATGGGAGGCAAAGAAGTGAGGTCAAACAAAGATGATCCGAAGATGTCTCAAAGAAGTAATTGAGAGAACAGTACTATTCAAAAAAGGACAACAGGAGAAGTGGCCAAAGAAGACAGTAAGTTCTGTTTTAGATGTATTTAGTTTGATATGTAAATTGAGATGTCTAGCAGGCAAATGAGGATTGAAATTCATTAATGAAATCAGTCCTGGAGACATAAGATTGGGGACAAAAAGGAAATATGGGACAGCTACTTAGGAGGCTGAGGTGGGAGAATTGCTTGATCCAAGAGTTCAAGACTGCAGTGAGCTATGATTGTGCCACTGTACTCCCGTCTGGGTGACAGAGAGACCCTGTCTCAAAAAACCCCAAAGGTATATAGAGAGTATTCTGAGAATAGAGGAGCATTAAATCAGATAGTGCATCAAGAAAAGCTTTTGATAGCAGGTGGCATTAGAGTTTAATTTTAGAAGATAAACAGAATTATTTCTGAAAAGATGAGTAAACACATGAGGGGGAATGGGTGATACAAAAAGCATGAGAAAATGCAAGCAATCAAAAACCATGAATAGCATGACCACAGCAAAGGGGGTGTGTGTGTGTGTGTGTGTGTGTGTGTGTGTGTGTGTGTGTGAATGTGTAGGATAAAAAGAAAACAAAGAATCAGAGACCAGATTATAGAGGGCTTGATGCTCTTATCCATGGAATCTAAACTTCACTGTGGACACCACAAAGCATCATGAAAGATTTTCAAATGGGACCAATATGGTTTGATATTAAATGGCCAATATAATCTATGGCTTCACTGGATGATCATTTCATCTAACGAGGAAGTGAGAATGGGGAGAAGGGGGTATATATGTGGAAGGGTAACTAGTTTGAACAATAATCTAAGTAAAAGTGATGAAGGCTGAACTAAGGCAGTGGCAAAGAAGAAGCATCGCATCCATCAGCCATTAAGAAGGTTAAATGTTTTAAAACTTGTTAATTCCGTAGATATGGGGTATAAATAAGAAAGCAGAGTCAAGATCAGTTTCTAAGTTTCTCACTAGGCAGATGGTGATGCCATTCCAGTAGATGTGGAATCCAGAGAACTAATCAGAGGGAACAGATGCATTGTCTGAAAACACTAGATTTGAAGCACCCAAGAGACATCTCCGTGAAGATGCTAAGTAGGCCTCTAGGTGTATAAGTCTAGAGCACAGCATATAGGACAAGCTAGAGATACATATTAATATTTGAGAGCTACCAATGGTAAAGACGGATATGGAATGATGGTGTCCAAGAAGAATGTACAGAGTGAGAAGAGCAGAAGACAGAGGCTAAAACACAAGAACAGCTTTCATAAACGGGCAAGGAAAGAAAAGAAGCCCATATAGGAAGCAGAAAAAAAGCCAAGATGCAAAAAAACCAGGAGAGGTGGATCCCACAAAAATGGAGAAAGTATTTCAAGAAGGAGTTTTCAGTAGTCTTAAATATCTTAATGTTCAAATAAAAGAAAAGAGATCACCGGATTTGGCAAGCTTCAGTGGAGTAGTGCATATAAAAACCAAAAAAGTGAAAAAAAGGGGGAAGTAATGAAAGTGACTGTTCTCTTTCAAAAGGCTCAACTGTGCCCCCCAACCCCCTCAAAAAAAGGGGAAATAGGGGCACAAGTACAGAATAAGTGATCAAGAGAAATATTTATTTTTATTAAGATGGAAGAAATGGGAATAACTTTATCTATTAAAGGATTAATTACTGAAAAGGGGAAGAGTTTAAAGATACTGATGAGAAGGAATGAGTTCCAAAATGAAGAGGGTAATTATTCTTGAACAGATTATAAATCTTCCACTGAACTAAAAGGAAAACATAGGTTAGTTAATATTGGTAGGTAGAAAGAAATGTCTTGAATTTCAAAGATAAAGTAGAAAGGAAAAACAAAACTAATTGTGAGCAATGAAGGGAGCAGTGAAAATCTGAAGTTTGAGGAAAGGTGAAAATGTGGGAGAGTATCTAAGGGAATAGATAGGAAGCTAACTAGAGATAACTAGATAGGGACCCCATGGACCTACAGTGCTGCTGATTCTGCATGTCTGTGTGATCTTTTTTGGAACAGCTCAAAGGCTAAGTATAAAAACAGTAATGTAGATTTGCAAGACAACTAGGATAGAAAAACAAAGAGTAATACATGAATGACAAAAGTAATCCATAGAGTCTGAAGCTTGAGTCAGGAAGGGAGTAAAAGCACAAAGGGCAGGGAGACTTAAGAAAATGTAGTAGGAATCACAAATGAGTCTAAAAAGCAGCTGAGAAGAAGGGAGTGAAAGAAAAAGAAGGATAAGACAGCACAGTGGCCGGGCGCGGTGGCTCAAGCCTGTAATCCCAGCACTTTGGGAGGCCGAGATGGGCGGATCACGAGGTCAGGAGATCGAGACCAGCCTGGCTAACACGGCGAAACCCCGTCTCTACCAAAAAAATACAAAAAAAAAACTAGCCGGACGAGGTGGCGGGCACCTGTAGTCCCAGCTACTTGGGAGGCTGAGGCAGGAGAATGGTGTAGACCCAGGAGGTGGAGCTTGCAGTGAGATGAGATCCAGCCACTGCACTCCAGCCTGGGCGACAGAGCAAGACTCCGTCTCAAAAAAAAAAAAAAGACATCACAGTAATAGAACGGAATGTTGGCTGAAATTTCATAAGTACAGTGTAGCCATGGGTATGAGTTCAACATGTAGTGGAATGAAGGGACACTGGAGTTGAGAAAGGCACACTGATGCATAACGAATTATCTAAAGGGCTGACTCGTCAAATTACCAAAAATGATTCCAGATCTAAGTACGTTAAGATCCAAGAGGAGAATCTTTTCCCAAACATAATCGTGTTACAAACATTTGTCAATGTCTTTTATTCTCCTGGGATAAACCAGGAGGTCATTATATTAAAGAAGAATGGATGGTATCACAGCTTGGATGATACAAGCCTCAAATAAAGTGGTTTTATATGACAGTGGAGGAGTACTGATTGCAATTAGAAATAGAAAGCAAGAGGACTATTTTCCTTACTTTAGGTGGTACTTAGTAAACGAGGAACTGAGCTTCTACAGCAGGTATTAGCAAGACACGGCCTGTGAGATTTGGCTACTGCTGTTTTTGAATTAGTAAAGTTTGTTTGAAACACAGTCATGCTCATTTGTTTCTGTATTTTCTGTGGCTGTTTTCATACTACAATGATATTGTTAAGTAGTTGCAAAGAGATTGTATGGTCTACAAAGCCAAAATATTTACTATCTGGCCCTTTTTAAAAAAAAGTTTGCCAAACTCCACTCTATAGCAGGGGGAGTGAAGACATGGGGGCAAGGAGGGGAAAAAAAAATCTGTTTCAGTTACATCTCCACTTTCAGAAGTAAGTGGCGATAACATTCTTTGAAGAAAATAAAGGCAGTCTGTTTCCCTCAAATAAGGATTTCAAAGGACACTGGAAAAAATATGCTGGGAAGATGTATGAGGATGAATTGAGGGACAGCATAAGGTCAGAAGTAAGGTTATTTATAGAGAGTAAAAATGGCAAAGGAGCAGTTGAGAACTTTAGGTTGTAAAAGCCTGGAATATATATGCAAAATGGGGAATATAATTAATAATTAGTTAATATGAAATAAGTAATAAGATTCATCCAGTAGTGAGAATTGTAGAAAGGATAATCATTAACAGTTTAGTTTCTGACACTTTCAGAAATGCTTGCTAGCCATCGAATCGAATCGAATCGAATCGAATCGAATACAATACAATATAATATGAAGGTAGAAAAACGTGGCAGTTTATAAAAAGGGGTGAGGATTGGGGTGGGGGACAGCTAGAACAGTGGGGATAGGACATGCAGAAACATGGTTTAAAAAGAGACTAACAAAACTGGCACTGAATTACAAATGTTGAAATTCTTAGGGCAATTTCAAAGTAGCTGTGTAGCTCACAAAAGAGAAATATAGTCAGGTGAAAAAGACTAAACAAATCTCTCAACTGTTTAGTTTCAATTGTGAGTCTGCTATTTCATTATTAGGAAATTACAGTAGAATGACACTTCTTTTTTTTAATCACTAGAAGGACATGTTGATAATTTATTTGCTAAATGTTTATTTTTAAAAAAGTTTTCACATGTATATTTTCCAAACTGTTATATACTTACCTGCTTTGTTACTAAGCTTATATAAAAAAGTTTGGCGAGGGTCTGAGTGATCTCGACATGTCAGCTGCAAAAGTGAACCTGATTTTTTCCATTTCTGCATAAACCAGAGACCTAGAGAGTCATATATGACATAGAAGTATGAAATAAAACATATAGAAACATACGCCAATATTATTCATTTTAATATATATTTCACTTCAAAAGATGACATTGCCTAAATTAGCATTTTTGCTGGCTAATCAAAAATACATTTGGAAAATATTTCCATGTTCTGATAACATTTATAAACATGCATGCTTAGGTTAACTATGAATTAATGGTGGCTGATGAACAGCTTGCTATTTCTATTTCATTCAGTAATAAAACAGATAATAGCACATGAAGAACAAATTGGAAAAATCATACCTTTAGATATATTCGTTCAAATGATAAAGCAGATAAAGAAAAACTTCAAATATAGTAGTAGGTCAAATGCCTACACAGAATGATCAGTCTATAATTACAACTGAGTTATGACATAACAGACTAATTGCAAAGGGACCACGTCTTAGAATGAAAAATTGTTTAATGTTTTCAAAAGACAGCTGAATATCATTTGTTGTATACTAATTTTTTTTATATTATCAGTAACCCATATTTAAATGCATCTTACTCTTAAGAAAATTAAGCAAAATCTTAATCACTCAAATTAGTGTTCAAGACTATGAAATATTCCTTTCCATTTTCATTACTTCTAATATTAGACAGGGAAACAGGAAGAGAAGAGTGGGAAAACAATCCTTTAATTGGTTAAATCTGACAGCTGGAAACATATCTGGGAAAAAGTTTAGTGAAGAATGAAATTCAAAGTACTATATTCTATTCATGTTGGGTTCTATTACACATGATTTAAGGACTTCATTTTTCTCATTTCCTCTTTTTCAAACTGTAAAAGTCTAGAACTGGCTGTATTTTTTAAATCACCAACTTGAAATGGGATACATAAAAAAAAAAAAAAAAAAAAAAAAAAAAAAAAAAAAAAAAAAAAAAAAAAAAAAAAAAAAAAAAAAAAAAAAAAAAAAAAAAAAAAAAAAAAAAAAAAAAAAAAAAAAAAAAAAAAAAAAAAAAAAAAAAAAAAAAAAAAAAAAAAAATAAAAAAAAAAAAAAAAAAAAAAAAAAAAAAAAAAAAAAAAAAAAAAAAAAAAAAAAAAAAAAAAAAAAAAAAAAAAAAAAAAAAAAAAAAAGGAAAAATGGTATGGTTTGTTATTAAAAGTAAGTGATAAAGGAAACAGAAATAAGATTTTCAGGGATCAATGAAAAGAGACAGAGTTAAATACAATTTATTTTCACAATGGGAATCACTGACTAACTTATAAATCATTTTTGTAAAAATCTAAGGGAAAAACCAAGCCAAACAAAAGGCAAATCAAGGCCGGGCGCAGTGGCTCGTGCCTGTAATCCTAGCACTTTGGGAGGCCGAGGTGGGCGGATCACAAGGTCAGGAGATCGAGACCATCCTGGCCAACATGGTGAATCCCCGTCTCTACTAAAAATACAAAAATTAGCTGGGCATGGTGGCGTATGCCTGTAATCCCAGCTACTCAGGAGGCTGAGGTAGGAGAATCGCTTGAATCAGGGAGTCAGAAGTTGCAGTAAGCCAAGATCGCGCCACTGCACTCCAGCCAGGTGACAGAGTAAGACTGTCTCAAAAAAAAAAAAAAAAAAAGGCAAATCAAGTTCCAAATATTTGTTGAAGAGAATATAAATACTAATCAAAATTCGGGTCTTAACTTTCATATTAACTTCTCATAATATCTCTTTACTGTTTTTGAACCAAAGTTAGGATTAATATTCTGTATAAAATGTTATAACTTTATAATGTATTAAATGTAGGTGTTTGTTATCTGTTCAAGTAATGGAATGACAAAATAGTTTGTTTATAAGATAAAACTTTACTAAAAATATTTAGAATTTAATGGAAAAAAAGAAAACAATGCTCTTGTGAATTTTGACAAATGCCATCTCAATATAAGACAAGTCATTTTCCAAAATGACTTTTATCAACTTATTTCATGTGCATAACAAAACAGAAAATTTGCTACATTTTTTTGTTTCACGAAATTCCCAGTGTGTGACAAATTGGTTCTAAAATAAATACCAGAAAATACTAAGTTCACATTTTTTTCTCTATTCCATATTTTTAATACAGAATAAAACTTTTTACCTGTATTAACAAGAGCACTGCTGTTGTAGAGTGTACCAAGGTGAGGTCCAGAAAGAGAGAGAAACGTATGAAGTTTGTTGAGGTAATATTTAAACCTTGGCCTTGTAAGCACTGAACGAATTATTAAATTGCCCAATGAATGTCCAATAAAGCTTTAAGAGGGAAAACAAAAGTTATTTTTCTCACAGCATTAGTTTTAGAAACAAAAATCAAAGCTGATCCACTATAAAATGGATGTGAATACTAACAATTTGAAAATTTCTAATGTTGTAAAAGTATAGTGATACTTTGAAATGATATACCACATTTTGAAGGAAAAAAATGTGAGAATGTATAGAAGATCCTCATTATTATATAATTTAAATGTTTATAGAAACAAGATATTAATCTGAAAACTTTTATTCAAAGTTTGTAACTGCTTAGATATAAATACATACTAAAGATAATAATATAATGACTACTTATTTGCCTTCTTAGGTACATACACAAATTATTTACTTATTAACTCATCATTTCAAACAAAATGATGAAATTGTATTTATAAAGGACAACTTGGAGAAAGTATGTATCTGTTTCTCTTACTCTCTAGTCTATACTTCAAAGATGGACAGGTTTATGACTAAAAGTATTTTCAAGGCATAGGTAAAATATGTGCATTTTCCTACTATAAATCTTCGCTTATGCAAAAATAATAGTATTTATGTAGCTAGCACTTCACTTTTATTATGAAATGGTTTAAATCAGTGGTCCCCAACATTTTTGGCACCAGGGACCAGTTTCACGAAAGACAATCTTTCCACAAACAGGGAGTTGTGGGGATGCTTTTGGGATGGAACTATTCCACCTCAGGCATTAGATTCTCATAAGGAACACACAGCCTAGATCCCTTGCATGTGCAGTTTAAAATAGGGTTCACAAATCTAATGCTCACTGCTGATCTGACAGGAGGCGGAGCTCAGGGGGTAATGCTTGCTCACCCACCCCAATGCCATTCACCTCCTGTTGTGAGGTCTGGTTCCTAAGAGGCCACGGACAGGTACCAGTCTGTGGCCCAGGGTTTGGGAACCCCTGGTTTAAATCAAAAGAGCCTGTTTACTTACTGTTATTTTTACAATAGATGGTATAAGATTCCCTGGGGACAATTAGCAATGAAAGAAGACAGCTTGAGAGCTGTCTAAACACTAGCTTGCAGATGTATCTTGTGAGAAGCTCAGGACAAACTTCCCTCCCAAACTGAACTTCCTAAAGTAGTGGGGGTGGGAATTCTGATGGTAGCTAACAGTCTACAATCAACCAGATTACACTTTTGGAAAATGATTGATTATAACTGACAATCTAACCTGAAAGACAATACTTTTGAGGAATAAGTAAGTTGAAATATTATTTTTCTCATCATAAAATAATAAACGAATAAAAGCTAAACAAGATTTTAAGATCCACAAATGAATAATTACAAGAAAATAATCTCTTCCTCCAACCAACAAACCTGAACCTTCTCTCATATTTTAACAGAATTCTGTTTTTTAAAAAGTGACTTTAGGTAAAAACTGCTTATCTCTCTTCTTATTCCCTATACTTCAAGTTGGAAACAAACTGTCCAAAAGCTTACAGTATGCAGAACCAGCTTCTTCCTCTAACCTAGATGGGATATGAATGTAGTCAGTTTATTTTACCCTTTTTGAAATAAAGACTCTTCTCTCCTACATCTATTAACAAGATCTAATTAAATAATGAAACTCATATTGGCGTAATCATCATGTCTTGCTTGTGGAAAACTAACTCACAAACGTATACAGTAGTCATAATATCTGGCTGGGCAAGGTGGCACACGTCTGTAATCCCAGCACTTTGGGAAGCCAAGGTGGGAGGATCATTTGAGCTCAGGAGTTTGAGACCAGCCTGGGTACCATAGCGAAACCCCTACCTCTACAAAAATTAGCTGGACATGGTGGCGCATGCCTATAGTCCCAGCTACTTGGGGGGCTGAGGTGGGAGGATCGCCTGAGCCCAGGGGGTTGAGACTGCAGTGAGCCGAGATGGCGCCACTGCTCTCTAGCCTGGGTGACTGAGCAAGACCCTGCCTCAAAAAAAAAAGTATACAAACTTTGAAAGTGTTTTTGTTGCTTAATATACATATATGTAAGTCACAGAGCCTTTACATATTCACAGAGTTGTAACTCACTATAATCAATTTTAGAACCTTTTTTCCACCTCAAAAAGAAATCCTATATCCTTTAGTTATCCCCACCATCCCTCATCTTCCCCAGCTCTAAGTAAACACTAACCCACTTTCTTCTCTACAGATAATGCTTTTTTGGACATTTCATATAAATCTTTCCCTAAAATCTTTACTTTTTTTCACTGTAAATTAATTTGAGTTGTAGTCTCCTATATTTCAGAATAGGACAACCCTACCACAAATTCTGTTTAACTTTTCTATAATTCATAGAAATATAAAAATAAATTGAATAATATTAAAGAAGATACCTTATTTTGGAGACTGTTAGACTATATATCTGAATATACTGTATTATCTCATCCAAAAGACGATCAGTCATGCTATCAAAATCAGCAAAAGTATCATTCTAAAAAGAAAGCAAAGCACATACATTGTATTTGGGAATACGTATAATCACAAGAAAAACTAACAATATAAACATTATTTTTAATTTAGGTACTGAAAATATGGTTAAGTCCAACGTTTTTTAGAGAAGTTAGTGAGTGTAATATTTGTTATATTAAAATGAGCAAAGAGACTAAATTTCTAGGGGAAAAAAAGGTTCAGTGTTCTTAAAATACTTACATTATTTAGTTGTTTAGCTCACTACCAGTATGAAACATAACATGCTTACAATGGTTTAATTAATGAAATTTTTCTACAGAAATGTGGAATTCTAGAAGTGTTTCATATGTGAAGAGATCATAAGTCAAAATGTAAATCATATATATTTCCTCTGGATATATATTTACATTAAATTTCATAGAAATCAGAAAAACTATTTCTACTATTACAGGCATTTTGTAGTAAGTCAAAATTAAGGTAGAAACTAGTACAAAAATGTTTGTTTTCACTGAAAACACTGTCATATTGTACCTGATTTCTCTCAGACATAAGAAAATCAATTCTTCCCCCAGGCAGTCCAAGTTCAATGTAAGTTTTTACTAATCGAAGATCTGCACTGTTTCCTAAAAAATGAAAAATGATGTTTAAAGGATGAGATAAAGTAAAAGGTACAAAGTCCACCATCATATATTTTTACAGTTTTTAGAGACAAGCTTATGGCCTATGCCATTTGTCAATAGACAATGTACTATGAAATAGAGTTCTCAATTTTTATGTCAAAGTTGATTTCTATTAGCCAGGCAATGTCAATTCAACAGTTTTTTTTTCTTTTTTGAGACAAAGAGTCTTGCTCTGTTGCCCAGGCTGGAGTGCAGTGGCACGATCTCGACTCACTGAAACCTCTGCCTCCCAGGTTCAAGCAATTCTCCTGCCTCAACCTCCCGAGTAGCTAGGACTACAGGTGCATGCCACTACGCCCAGCTAATTTTTGTATTTTTAGTAGAGGTGGGGTTTCACCGTGTTAGCTAGGATGGTTTTGATCTCCTGACCTTGTGATCTGCCTGCCTTGGCCTCCCAAAGTGCTGGGATTACAGGTGTGAGCCACCATGCCTGGCCAATAGTTTGTTTTTTAGGTGGTTTTGGTGGCTTTCACTTTTCTACTTAATAGTGTATTTATTTATCAAACTGTTAGCATATCACTTTGGTGACTGCTGGCTACAGTAGCTATAAATGGTGCCTTACCATCACCATTCTAGGTAATCATACAGCAAACTCTGAATGCATTTTAGATTTACTCTGTTGACTTTCCTTTGGTGATACTGGCACAGACTGAGAAAAATAAAAATCCATTTAAACATCTAAGAAAGTTTATTTTAATAATTATTAACTCAAAAGGCATTCACACATATACTTACAATACAGATACAGAACACAAGCGTTCTTCAAAAGGTTCATGGAAAGCGCATCATAAAAAAATCTATGTATGGGTTTCAAAAATGTTTCACACCAAAATAAACACATACTAATCTGTTGTAACATGTCTGAATAGAATCTAGTTTGAGGCATGAAATCAGTTTGAGGCTGGGTGCGGTGGCTCATGCCTGTAATCCCAGCACTTCAGAAGGCCAAGGCGGGCGGATCACAAGGTCAGGAGATCGAGATCCACCTGGCTAACAGGGTGAAACCTGGTCTCTACTAAAAATACAAAAAATTTGCCGGGCGTGGTGGCAGATGCCTGTAGTCCCAGCTACTTGGGAGCCTGAGGCAGGAGAATGGCGTGAACCCGGGAGGTGGAGCTTGCAGTGAGCCGAGATCATGCCATTGCCAACAGAGTAAGACTCCGTCTCAAAAAAAAAAAAAAAAAAAAAAAAAAAAAAAAAAGAAAAGAAATCAGTTTGAAAAGAAACCTTATCAAACAACATGAATTCTGCTAAAATGGAAGCAAGAACAAACATCAAACTTATGGTGAAGCTTCAGTGGAAGAATGGTGAAATAACTGAGGCTTTAAAAAAGTTTATTGGGAAATGCCCCAAAGAAATCAGCAGTTTACAAATGGATAACTTGTTTCAAAAAGGGAAAAAACAATGTTGAAGATAAAGCATACAGCAGTAGACCACCCACATCAATTTGTGAGGAACAACTTCATTTTGTTCATGCCCTAATTAAAGAGGACTGACAATTAACAGCACAAACAACAGCTGACATCTTAGACATCTCAATTGGTTCAGCCTACAGAATTCTGACCGAAAAATTAAAGTTGAACAAACTTTCCACTCAATGGGTGTCAAAACCATTGTGCTCAAATTAGCTGCAGACAAGAGAAGAGCTTTCAATGGAAATATTAAACAAATGGTATCAAGATCCTAAAGCATTTCTTCAAAGAACTGTAACAGGAAGTGAAACATAGCTTTACCAGTATGATCCTGAAGACAAAGCACAATCAAACCAATGGTTATCAAGAGGCAGAAGTGGTCCAGTCAAAGCAAAAGTGGACCAGTTAAGAGCAAAGGTCAAGGCAACAGTGGTTTGGAATGTTCAAGGCATTTTGCTTCTTGACTTTCCAGAGGACCAAAGAATGATAACATCTGCTCATCATGAGAGTGTTTGGAGAAAATCAGCCAAAGTTTTAGCAGAAAAATGCCTGGAAAAGCTTCACCAGAGAGTCCTTCTCCATCATGACAATATTCCTACTCATTACTCTCATGAAGAGGGCAATTTTGTGAGAGTTTTGATTTACAGTCCTGATTTGGTTCCTCTGACTACTTTGTTTTCTTATCTTAAAAACTCTGTAAAGGGGATCCATTTTTCTTTGGTTTTTAATGTAAAAAAGAAAGCACTGACATGACTAAATTCCCAGGACCCTCAGTTCTTGGAAATGTACTAGAATGGCTGGCATAACTGCTTACAAAGGTGTCTTGAAGTAAACAGAGTTTACATTGAGAAATGAAGTTTACATTTCTATTTTTATCTTTTAACTCCATTTTCCCACAATTTTTGTTTGTTTGGTTTTTGTTTGTTTGAGATGGAGTCTTACTCTGTTGCCCAGGCTGGAGTGCAGCGGCTCAGTCTTGGCTCATTACAACCTCTGCCTCCAGGGTTCAAGTGATTTTCCTGCTTCAGCCTCCCGAGTAGCTGGGATTACAGGCATCCAGCACCATGCCTGGCAAATTTATTTTTCCACATTTTTTCTGAATTCCTCTCATATATAAATACAAAAATAATTATCTTCAAAAATAGTGTAGTAGATTCCTTTGGTTTACTAGCAATATACACATGTCATTATCAACTGCTGAATTTTTATTTTACCTGATATTTACCTTCTAGAATTTTATGATTTAATGCATTGACAGAGGTAATTGTTTTATTCTTCATTTTAAAAGGAGTACCTCTAATATTCACCACAAACTATAAGTTTTCCATAGGCTTGAAATATATATGCTTAATCACATTAAGGAAACAGACTAATCCGACTGAGATCAAAGTTTTGTGCTTACTTTTAATAATTGGGAATGGTTATTAAATTGTATACAGTTTCTTACTTGATTTGCTGATGTAGGGTATTTTATTACTAAAATTATTTATACTTACTTATCTTTCCATTCTGGGCAATAAACCTTATTTGTTACAGTAACTTACTCTAGTATATTAATTCCAAGTGCTAGAGTTTTGTTAAATATATTTGAGTTCATTAAGCATATTTATGTTATATTGGTCTACTGTTTTTTGAGGGTGGGTGTTGGTGTGATATCTTTATCGGATTTGGTAACAAGGTTAGGGTAACTTTAAGGAATAAAATGGGCTCCTTTATACCTTTTCCTCCATTGCTCTAGAACAATTTATGTAACATAGGGATAATTTGCTTCTTAAAATTTTTTAAAAAGAATTTCCCAGAGATTCTACTGGGTCCAGAAGTCTTTCTTGGAAGATAATTCTTTGAAAACTTTATTATTTGGGGAAAGGGAAGAAAAGTTAGCATTGAGAATGCTTTATTTCTTGAGAGTCTGGTGTTTTTTTTTTTTTTTTTTTTTTTTTAAAGAAAAATCTACAATTTTATGCTAATTTAGTACCAGGGACATTTGTTTAATATTTTCATAATCCATAAAAATCCAGTTTATTGCTATAGAATCTCATTATAATACAGTAATATTGCATTGGTCTAGAGAAATTTGGCATCTTCTAACAGTTCCTACATCTAGAAAAAAACTGTTGAGTAACCAAATGGCTGTCATTAAACCCCAGCACTAAAGCCAGGTACCTGTATTTAGAATTTAATTTATATCTTAATTAATGAAATTTTAACTTCTAGAAATACTTATTTTTCTAGCACATAAAGTTTAAAGCAGTCAGGTAAAAGGGAACCAAAAAGACTATCAAAGGGAGACAAAATAACTGCCATGAGGTGACAGCCGGCAAAACCAACAATAAGAGAGAAGATAAAAAAAAATCCACTGAGTTCATGTCCTTTGCAGGGACATGGATGAAGTTGGAAACCATCATTCTCAGCAAACTAACACAGGAACAGAAAACTAACCACCACATGTTCTCACTTCTTAGTAGGAGTTGAACAATGAGAACAAATAGACACAGGGAGGGGAACATCACACACTGGGGCCTGTCGCGGGGTGGGAGACTAGGGGAAGGATAGCATTAGGAGAAGGACCTAATGTAGATGACAGCAAACCACCATGGCATGTGTATACCTATGTAACAAATCTGCATGTTTTGCATGTATATCCCAGAACTTAAAGTATAATGAAAAAAAAAAATCCAAAATTAAACAAAATGTTGGCACATAAGTGTCATTTCCACGGAAAGTTTACTTATGAAGGAATCTAATATTACACTTAAGTAAAATTAAGCATATTTCTGTTTCAGAATGCATTTAAGATTCAATTAATTTAAGCAATTAAAAATCTTCTTTTGGTTCAAAGATTAGATGAAATTAAATGAGACTAGGAAAAAAATATATTGAGTTGCTCTGGGTTACATCAATAGATGTCACATACCATCTAAACCATGCACACAGACAATCAGATGTACTCCATCTTCAGAACCATCCTCTTCTTCTATGCTAAAATAAGGTACTGAGGATGCCAGCAGAGGAACTTCACTGTACATGAACCCAGGAAGTTTTAGTTGCTTCAGTTCTTCTTTTGCCTGAAGGAAGCTGAAGTAAAATATAAAAGATACTCTTTACTAAGGATCATATTCAGTTGTTAGAACCAAAAAGAGTCTCCTGAATTTAGAGAATTGTAGAAGTGGAAACCCAACAATATTTGGTTTTAAAACCATGAAAATATGTGGCATCACCTAAGTGATTTAGAAACCAGAGAGTAATTTTCTTTACTATTTGTAGTATATATTCTATCAAACACAATGAACACTTTCAACCTGAAATCACTTGAAAATATTCTTTTAAACTTGAAATCAACTAAGAAAACATTCCGAGTGGAGTTACGCTTTCTGCAAAATTTAATACTGTATGCACAGAAAAGCTGGGAGAGGGACTGGAGAGGTGATAATCTGATGTTTATCCTGTAATCAAATCTTACCCTCTTTGCTCCTTTTTAATCTTGCATAAGTGGAAGGGAAGGAGTGATTTACAAAATGTAACAGTGAGAATGGTAGTTACAGTATTTAGCAGATTAGGTTATTTGTATTTTTCTCTAAAAATACCAATAAGAAGGAGCAGAATGAAGAGGGGAATATGACTACATACAATTAGTGGTATATACTCGTTTGCAATGACGGACAATCTAATCAATTTGGGGATTGCAAACATGAAAAATTATTAACTATTGAACATCCATCATTCGGACTGATAAAGTGAAGCTGGAAGAGGAACCTGATAAACATTAAACTGAGTAGGATAAGCTGGGCGAAAACATATAGAGTCTATATGAGAGATCATTGCTTTCTGATGACTCAGACGGTCTGAAGTAACCAGATGGTGATACAAACTTCATTTTCCTTGCATATTACAATTTTTTAATTGGTCATTGTTAACCTCAGTGGTTTCACTAGCTTTAGACTCTATGTATCTTAATTTTTGTGTATAAATCAGAATAATCTGAGAACTTTAAAAATCTCTTTCTATATATACATGCTCAGACCTCTTACCCCAAATATTATGACTCAATCTGGCTGAGGCAGAAGAATATTTTAAGAACCAGTACTCACTGGTAAACCTGTATCATCCCCAGATTTTTCTGGATATTTTACTGGTACATGAAATCTCAATTTTGGAAACCACTGACTTAGCTGAAGGCAATCAGCATCTGGTAAGTTTAAGAAGTTTCCATTACCCTGTTACTCATTTAACTAATATTGTCCTTATTTCCTAGATAAACTCATAAAACTTGGCTTCTGTCTGGAAGTTAATGGAGAAGAAATGAGGGACTGATGAAAAAAGGGTTTTGACCTCAATTATTCCATACTTCTAACACAAAACTACCACTGGAGAATCTGTATCAGGGATGTCTAGTCTATAAAACAGCAGAACAGCACAATCATTCGGGAACTATAGGTCTTTCTGGCCAAGGGTATATTATGTTCATTTCTCCATTTCGGAGAGTCACCAAATAGGCACTTTTTGTATTACAGAAACCAGACAACAAAATAGACACTCAATCCTTTTTTTTTTTTTTTTTTTTTTTTTTTTGAGACGGAGTCTGGCTGTGTTGCCCAGGCTGGAGTGCAGTGGCCAGATCTCAGCTCACTGCAAGCTCCGCCTCCTGGGTTTATGCCATTCTCCTGCCTCAGCCTCCCGAGTAGCTGGGACTACAGGCGCCCGCCAACTCGCCCGGCTAGCTTTTTGTATTTTTTAGTAGAGACGGGGTTTCACCGTGTTAGCCAGGATGGTCTCCATCTCCTGACCTCGTGATCCACCCATCTCGGCCTCCCAAAGTGCTGGGATTACAGGCTTGAGCCACCGCGCCGGGCCGACACTCAATCCTTTAGCACTATCTATGATTATACATATATACATATATATACACATACACACACACACACACACATACACATATATTTAGCAGCAGATACTATTATGTTTCATTACTTACGCTTGTATTTGAGGTTTTGGTGAACTTTCATACCAAGAAATTGAAGAAGTGAAGTTGTAAGAAGTACTGCTTGGCTGCTTTGTAATGGCATCAAATTTACTTTTGGAAGAATATTTAACATTACAAGGAGACTCTCGTGGTGCAGATGGGAAGGACAAACAACCAGAAGTACAGACAGTAGGCATATTTATACCATCTCTCAGATAGTCACTGTTTATTTTTTCGGATTTTGTAAGTCTTTCTTCCATTAGTTCATCTCTGCTTGTATAGTGAGCATTTATTCTTCCATCCAAAGCTGAATAATCTGTTTCTTCATAGTACCCATTTTGAACCATTTGTTGATCCTGCTCTTCCTCCTCATCCTCTTTACCCTGTTCCTGTTGAAGATTACTAATTTCTTTTTCAGAAGTTTCCTTCTGAGGGCTAAGTGCATTGCTGTAGCTGACAGCACATGTGTCAGAAATATCCGTACTGCTTTGAGAACCAAAATAATTTTCCACAAGCCCTTGCTTTACTATATCAGTACTGGCTGAAAAAGGATCACTTGTACCCAGATGAGTTTCACTTTCAACTGTATGGATTTCTGAATACATTTGTTTGAAATTTAATACATCACTACTTTTTTTCATAGTTCTATCTTCACTAACATCTGTATTAGTAGAAATGGAACCTGAAATGACACAAGGAGTGCCTAAACAAATCAGTTTTGAATTTAATGTAATTGCTGTCCCTGTAGAGTTATTAGATTTATCAGGACTCTGGAAGCCTTTACACATAGTATCCAAGTTAGGTTTGGAGCTGCAACTACTTTTCACATCACTGGAAGTATCTTCATCTGAAAAAACAAATTGTAAAGGGTCTTTAATGCTTGAATTTAAGGAATGTATTGCTACAGTTTCATTGTCCAAGTTCCCTGAAAACACAACACTCTGCTGTTGCAAAATGATACTTGACTTTTTAGTATCATCACATTTTGGCAAATCAGTCGTTCCTAGATTTAATACAGTTTTGCTATCATTTAGATGGCATTCAGGTACAACAGATTTCTTAGAATTTTCATCAGGTGACAGTTCATCATCAGAAGGTAGAGAGTTTATGGATGTCAAAGATGACTGTATTTCACTTATAGCACTTGTACTCTCAGTACAATGATTTCCTAATGAAAATTTTACATTATAATCAGGTTTCATCAAAAGCTGAGGAAATAATCTTTCACTATTGTAAGGACCTTGCCCTTGCACAGTTTCAAAGACTAAATCAGTGTTTGGATGTGTCGCAAAAGAACTTGGTTCACTTTCAACACCTGAATCTGAAAATCTAGATGAGGCATATGCAGCATTAATATCTGGTAACTTAATTGTATCTCCACTTACTACAACATGATATTCTTTTGTAGAAGGGGCAGGTAGATTACTTCTTAATTTAGTTAATGATTCTCCAATAGAAAGACACTTTGCTTCTTGCAAAGCTTCCTTTTCAAATGTTATTTCTATAGATTTAGATTTACCATTCGATTCTGACTCAAAGTTGGGTAGTAAATTATCCACAAGTATTTCTTCTTGTCGAAGCTCTGTCCAAGGTCCTAGTTTGACAGTTATTTTCTCTTCACTGAAAGGATCTTTATTACTGGGCTTTATTTCAATTGTTCTAACTCCCAAAGATGGAGATGTTTGATGATCATGGCAATCGTCTGATGACCTTCTGGATGCCAGATTGTGTTCCATTTGTATAATTTCACTATCGTCCTGGGAGATATCAAGTTTACCTGAAATGGACAAATTTGCACAAAGATTTAGGTTGCCAGAGTTCAAAGGATCAAACTGGTCTGGTTGCATATTTTCAATATCTGGAGACTTTTGTTCAGTTCTCTCTGTATTAGTTGGCAAACAGCTAGCTTCCTTTTGACTTGTCTGTCTCATGTAGGTCTTTGGGTCAAAATTATATCCACATATTGTGGGATCCAGACCTTCCTTCTGACTATGTGAAGGATTGCCTTCAAAGCATTTAGTGAGATCATTTGATGCTGTACTTTTCAAACATTTGTAGCCTACCAAAACCACAGAATCCTTAGAGTTCTGTTTTATTAATTTTTTTGTGTTTTCAGATTTCATTGTTTTCATAAGCTTAGTAACCTTAACCTTGGATTTATTTGATTCTTCATTCTTTCCTTTTAGAGATTTTGTTAGCTGCTTTTCACCTTCTGTATACCAAATACTGGAGGCACCAGCAGGTCTGACTTTCAACTCTGGGCTAGAAACTCCTGCTACAGAGCTTTCTTCAGTCTCATATTTATCCATTTTACTGGACTCTGATCTCTGAAGATTCTGAATTCCCATCCAGGGTGCATCTAAGTCTTTTATCCAAAGAAAAAAAGATTCAGGTTTAAAACAAAGTGTGAAAACTCATATGATTCTTTTTCTAACTATAACTTTCTAATATCCTCAAACATAAATAAAACCAGAGAGGGAAAAAATTATTCCATATTAGGGAATGATTTTATGTATATTAGGAAGAATATACTGAAAACTATACACATAGCTTGTATATTTTAGTTAGATTACACTTACCTTCAGTAACTGAATCTAAATACCTATCTTCAAAGATTATAGGTAATGAATTGAGATCTCCATCTAATTCACTACATTCAATAGGTAAGGGTGGAAGAGAACTGCAGAAGGAAGTATTTTTGATAGCGGTGCACATCTGTAGATGACTCTGAGCACTGAAAAATATTTCTTAAGTCAGATTGTAATTTTAAGAAATTATACCCAACTCTCCTTTATAGACTCTACCCTTTCCCCTTCCCTCCTCCATTCCTATCCCCCATCTGTAAGACATAATCTTCTTATGAAAGAGCTGCTTGGTCAGCGATAAAAACTGGTAAAATGAAAATGATGGTTTGTTGGCAATAAATTATTGACTTATTAAATTACAGACTGCTAATTATTTACGTAAGTTCCATTATATTCTTCTATACTTTCTTATTTCAAAGTGAGTTTCCATGCTTAATGTCTCAACTTCTTAATCTGCTGCAAATCACATATAAGAGAAATACCAAAAGCTTAACTGCCTAGTAATTATTTGATGCTAGTGCTGGGAGAAAGACGCGTTTCATTTCTACTGTTTCTACTTAACATATATTGACAAATAAAATTAACAGCTATTTAAAACAAGATGTATAATTTTCTAATACAAAACAATTAAAACAGAAAACCCTGTCTTATGGAAAATTTCAAACAAATCAAAAAATAGTATAAAATACCCCACATACATACCTCTGAACTTCAACAATTAACATGTGCCCTTTTTATCAGCACTCACTACCTACCTTGATACTCTATTATTATTTATAGGATTTTTTTTGTGGTATAATTTATATGCATTAAAATATAAATCTTAGCTGTATGATTTTGACAAATGGATATATGATACAGAACATTTCCATCTACTCAGATGGTTCCCTCATGTCTTCCCAATCCAGCCCAAGTCAATGCCAAGAAAACCACTGTCCTGTCTTTTTTTCATCTTAGTTTTGCCTATTCTATAACTTCATATAAGTAGTATCATACAGTATTCAATTTTTAATGTCTAGCTTTTTTTGCTCAGCATAACGTCCTCTAAATATTCTTTAATGCCAAAGGAAACTAGGACTAAATCTACTCAGTAGGAGAGACAGAAGGCATTTGTTCTGGATATTTTAATTGTAAATCATTTACAATTACAGAAGACAATATCTATGAAAATCTGTAATAAAAAAGGATGAACATAAGAAATTATGACCTGTGAAAATACAGACAGAATATGGCCAAATGGAAGGCTAGAGCCAAAGCTGTAAGAGACTACCAAGATTATGGTAGATCTGATAAAAAGGGAAGGAGGAATACAGTGCATTATGCTTCTTTATATGTAAAGTATGGGACTTTTGTGAAGTAACTCATAAGATGAAACCTACTTTGATTAAAGATGGGATTTCTGAAATTCAAATTCTCTTAATTTCTTATATTAATACTGTATATTCTGTCACTGATAAATTCTGAGACAGGTATCTTATGTAAAAGGAAATAAAATCATTTTAATTTTGGATTTATACTACTCACTGAAGTTCCTGGTATGCAATGGCAGCTTCTCTTGGATGCTCAAAACAAAAGAATGCCTCAGAAAATCTGCGTACCTAAAAAATTCCAAAAGAGAATATTAACAATGTGAGATATTTAAAAAGTCAATCCGGCATCTTATGGTCAGGAGAGAAACAGCCTCCATTAGGCCCTCCATAATCACCTGTCAGAATTAAACTTCCCTTCTCCCTCTTCAGTGTTGCCAAAGCAATGTATTTTTGTACTGCATGAAATAAAATAAATCTGGAAAGCATATATAAATACAAGCTATTATGATTACCACCATAGCCTTTACCACCTTGTTTCTTAAAATAATTATATACATGAATTGTGTCCCCTCCTGAAGTGTAATGTTCTTTAGAATAGAAGCTGTGGGCCAGGCGTGGTGGCTCACACTTGTAATCCCAGCAGTTTGGGAGGCTGAGGCGGATGGATTACCTGAGGTCAAGAGTTCGAGACCAGCCTGGCCAACACGGTGAAACCCCGTCTCTACTAAAAACACAAAACTTAGTGGGGCATGGTGGCAGGAGCCTGTAATCCCAGCTACTCGGGAGGCTGAGGCAGGAGAATCACTTGAACCCAGGAGGCAGGGGTTGCAGTGAGCCGAGATGGCGCCACTGCACTCTAGGCTGGGCGACAAGAGTGAAACTCCGTCTCAAAAAAAAAAAAAAAAAAAAAAAAAAAGGTTATATTTTGATGACCTTTGCATCCCCCCAAAACATGCAGCTTGGCATATTACAGAATCAAGTACTTGGTAAATACATGTCGAATCTAGCTGAACATTTCTTCCATTGTATTTGTATTTTAACCCTTTCATTTTCAATTATGAAAGGAAAGCTTTGTCAGCTACTGCAGCAAAATTAGGCAACAGTTAGGAGCTGGAAAAGATGTCTTATTTGGACAGTACAGAGAGGAGAAATTATATTACATCTACAATTATTTTCTAAACAAAGTAAGATCTAGGATTCTTTGGTTTTAAATGTCCAACAAATCAGAGACCTATTTTACTTATCATCGATATCTGGCCAGATGAATTTCTGACTTACTAAACTTGCTTCCCTAAGCAGATAAACCTGGGTCTTCAGACAAACAAGTCAATGAGGGAAGTGGGGAAAGAAGATATCAATGAGAAGGATGCGTTCTGTATCTTTACTTTCATATGTGGTCCAAATATTTCTCTTTCCTCTCCAACATTAAAGGAAAGATGAGAGTAAATAACAGCCTGTCTGGCTATTAAGATGATTTCCTTTGGGGCTATAAAGCATGAAAAAAAACACATCTTTAAGTTATCTGGATTCCTGCAGTTGCAGCTGGACCTAAGAAACTGGCGCTAGCTGCTTTTCCTTCTCTCTCTACCTTCTTTAAGTCCCACAATAACGATCATTTCTTGACAGTACTCTACCTCATAGTCTCTATACTGAAAACTTTATTCTCATTCTTTGAATTAAACTACATAAAAACTCAATGTCAAATTGAATGATGAAGAAAAAACAAAAATGCTAGATGATATTATCTTCATTTAATAGGTGAGGAAACAAAGACACAAACAGGTTAATTATTTGGCCAAGATAACATAGCTAGTAGGCGATAAACCTGTGATTCAAAGATTTGAGAAACTCCAAATCTTGTACTCCAAACCACTTATCTTTTCCTTTCTAAATTAAGACTCCTTGTTATCAGAAATCTTTCCTTTCCTGTATGCACCCAAATGCAGTTCTTTCTAAATTCACTCTCAGCATAATTATCATGCTGTAGCTATTACAAGTAAGGGTATTAACTGTAGTGTGTGGCCATAACTAAGGTATGACTGCCACCTGATGGCAATACAGCTTATTTTCAGGCAAAAGTTTGACATAGAAAAAAATTTTAAATTTACAAATTTAAACTTCAAATACGGGGAATATATATATTTCTGCTTTGTATATGCATGTATTTTGGCATGCATTTTTTATGTTTATAAAAAATGAATTTTGTGTGCCCAATTAAAAAAGAAACTCATTTGGCAACATCAATTATTCAAAAGCTAGGAGGAAGAAAACAGTCAAGCATTCAAAATAAGTATTTGTTAATGCTTCACAGTTAAATACTCCTGTATCTGTGTTCACTATAATAATGCTGTTCAAATTGCTAACAGTATTTATATTACAATTCTATACATGTGCATTCAGATTAGTTTCTAATTTTGAGTGCAGGGTTTATATCTGATAGATTATCTAATACCTATGCTACCTTGAAAAAAATAAGCACCTTGCAAATGTTTACTGTGCAAATGTTTTTTACGTCCTTGCACTAACTCATAGCAAAATACCATACAATTGTTTCATTACAAAGCTGATTTATACTTACTAGCTGATACAACTGCACTTGGTTTCAGTTATTTGCTTTCCCAATCCACACCACATTAAAAGAGCAAATTAGACAAAGAAAAATGAAGAATTAGCGGTAAGTACACAGGCAGTTACAAGAAATGAGAACGTGGTGAAAAAATATCCGTCCTTAAAAAAAAAAAAAGCCTAGAATTCCCCTCTAAAAGATCACACAAAATAAACAAAAAATTAATACTTGAGATTTTTTAATGGATATTCCAATATCCTGGCATTTTTAATAACATGGAATACCAGTATATTAAAGTTGAGCACATTAAATAAAATTCATGACAACTAAATCATTATCAAAGGGCTAAAGTATGTTTGGTATAGGCATACCTTGGAGATATTATGGGTTAGGGTCCAGACCACCACAATAAGGTGAATATTGCAATAAAGCAAGTCACATGAATTTTTTCAGTTTCCCAGTGTGTATAAAAGTTATGTTTACGCTATACTGTCGTCTATTAAGTGTGTAACAGCATTATACCTTTTTTAAAAAAGCCAATGTGTATACTTTAAAAATATTTTATTGTTAAAAATGCTAATGATCATCTGAGCCTTTGACTGGTTTTGCTGCTGGGTGGTCTTGCTTTGATATTGATAGCTGCTCATCAGGGTGGTTGTGGTGGCTATGGCAATTTCTTAAATTACAACAGTGAAGTTTGCTGCATCAATTGACTCTCCCTTTCACAAAAGATTTCTCTCTAGCATGTGATGCAGTTTAACAGCATTTTACCCAGAGTAGAACTTCAAAATTGAGTCAATCCTCTTGAACCCTGCCACTGCTTTTTCAACTAAGTTTGTGTAATATTCCAAATCTTTTGTTGTCATTTCAACAATGTTCACAGCATCTTCACCAGTAGATTCTATTTCAAGAAACCACTTTCTCTGTTCACCCATAAGAAGCAACTCTTCATCTATTCAAGTTTGATTATGAGATTGCAGCCATTCAGTCACATCTTCAGGCTCCACTTCTAATTCTAGTTCTCTTGCTATTTCCACCACATCTGCAGTTATTTTTCTCCATTCGTCTTGACCCCCTCACAGTTACCTATGAGGGTTAGAATCAACCTCTTCCAAACTTCTGTTCCTGTTGATATTTTGACCTCCTTCCTTGCATCATGAATGTTCTTAATGGCATCTATAATGGTGATTTTTTTCCAGAAGTTTTCCTTTTGCCCAGATCCACCAGAGGAATCACCATCTAGGGCAGCCATCGCCTTACAAAATGTATTTAAGTAATAAGGCTTGAAAGTCAAAATGACTCATGGATCACATGGGCTGAAGAATAGATCGTTGTGTTAGTCTGCATGGAAACATCATTAATCTCCTTGTATATCTCCATGAGAGATCTTGGCTGAGTAGGTGCAATATTAATGAGCAATAATATTTTGAAAGGAATCTTCTTATTCCTGAACTGTAGGTCTCAACAGTGGGCTTAAAATATTTAGTAAACCATGCTGTAAACAGATGTGGTGTAAGCCAGGCCTTGTTGTTAATACAGCAGAATAGATTCAGCATAATTCTCAAGGGTTCTAGAATTTAGGAATGGTAAATGAGTATTGGTTTCAACCTCAAGGAACCGGTTACATTAGCTCCTAACAAGAGAGCCAGCCTGCCCTTTAAAGTCATGCACTGACTTCACTTTTCCAGCTATGAAAGCCCTAGATGGCATTTTCTTCTACTAGGCTGTTTTATATCCATTGAAAATCTTTTGTTTAGTGCAGCCACCTTCATCTTCTGGAGAACGTGCTGTAGCTTTTCCATCAGAACCTGCTGCCTTACCTCACACTTTTATGTTATGGAGACTTCTTGCCTTAAACCTCAACAACCAATCTCTGCTAGTTTCAAATTTGTCTTCTGTAGCTTCCTTACCTCTCAGCCTTCATAGAATTGAAAAGAGTTAGGACCCCGCTCTGGATTAGGCTTTGGCTTAAGGCATTGTTGTGGCTGGGTTGATCTTCTATCCAGACCACTCAACCCTTTCCCACATCACTACTAAGACTGTTTCACTTTCTTATCATTCAATTAGAGAAGCATTTCAATTTCCTTCAATAACTTTTCCTTTGCATTCACAAGTTGGCCAACTGTTTAGTGCAAGAGACCTAGCTTGCAGTCTATCTTGGCTTTCAACATGCCTTCCTCCCTAAGCTTAATCATCTCGAGCTTTTGATTTAAACTGAGAAACTTGCAACTTTTCCTCTCACTTGAACACTTAGAGATCATTGCATATTAACAGACCTAATTTAAATATTGCTGTGGAGACCCAAGTAGAGGAAGAGAGATGAAGGGAATGCCAGTTGGTGAAACAGTCAGAACGAACACAACATGTATTAAGCTCACTGTCATATATTGACACTACTGTGGTGCTTCAAAACAATTCCAATAGTAACATCAAAGATTATGGTTAGAATATTTAAAGAAAAAAAATTACCCATTAAAGATCACACTACTGGCTGGGCACCGGGGCTCATGCTTGTAATCCCACCACTTTGGGAGGCCGAGGCAGGTGGATCACCTGAGGGGAGGAGTTAAGAGACTAGCCTGACCAACATGGTCAAATCCTGTCTCTACCAAAAATACAAAAATTAGTTGGGCATGGTGACAGGTGCCTGTAATCCCAGCTACTTGAGAGGCTGAGGCAGGAGAATCGCTTGAACCAGTTGGGGGGGCAGAGGTTAGAGTGAGCCAAGATTGTGTCATTGTACTCTAGCCTGGGTGACAAGAGTGAAACTCCATTTCAAAAAAAAAAAGAAAAAAAGAAAGAAAATGATGTGCATGCCACCATGCCTGGCTAATACTTGTACTTTTCATAGAGATGGGGTTTCCCCATCTTGCCTAGGCTGGTCTTGAACTCCTGGGCTCAAGTGATCCACCCACCTCAGCCCCCAAAATGTTAGCATTATTGGCGTGGGCTACCACCCCCCACTTAGACAGATTTATTTACTGAAAGTGCTAGACATGATTTGTATATATACACATAAAAGCGATAAAATATTTTGTTTATGCTTATAGTCAAACTGGAAGTCTGCCTAAACCTTGCAAAATATAAAAGTATCAAATTATATACCATAAATAAGCAATATGTTCCCAGAAAGTACTTTTACTTTATTTAGAAAATACACATTCACATAGTTATACTCAAAGAATATCAGATCAAGTAGTTTAAGCAATAAATATCTCTTCTTAAAAATGCAAACTTCATAATGTTTTGAGTAAGTAACGCATCATTGTAAAGAGGTTCTTTAAGCGGAAAAGAATGGCTATACAAGCTATTCCTAACTTTTTCCCTCTACTAGAATATAAGTTTCACCAATGCTGTTGAGAATACTATTTTATGATATTAAAATCTCAATAAAAGCTAACAAGAATTCACTGACACTCTGGTTTCCTTACTGGGGGGTAATGGGTACACATTAGAATCTAGGATCCTGCTAATCCATATAGCAGCTTTAAAGCATAAATTTCAAAAACATGCTCCTTCCACAGGCAGATGCAACTGGACTCCAAGGAGGATAGGCCAAATTTCAGCTCCCACTGTTTCTAGCGTAGTTCTTCAGGGAATACCCTAACCCCGTTAATCACTTGGAGAACTTTTTAAAAAGTTTCCTAGGTCTGGACCTCATTCAGCACTGATCTTTTTTTAAAGTTCCCCAGGTAATTCAAATGTACAGCCGGGGCTGAAAACTTCTATTTTAATGTCAACTGAGACCACGAGAGTAGAACTTACCCTCTTCCTTCTGAAAACAACTGTAAAATTGGTTAAAATACATGAAGCAAGTTTTTCAAGCACTGAGGAACAAGCACTAGACAGGCGAAGCATCAGGAAAATATAATGTGCAATCAAGAGATAAAATCAGCCAATAGACAGACACCAAGATAATTGAGATGTCTGAATAAGTAGGCAATTTTTTAAAAAGTTACTTTATTTTTTTTTTTACAGCAGTTTTAGGTTTACAGAAAAACTGATCAGAAAGTATGAAGAGTTTCCATATTGCCCTTCCTCCCCCCACCACCCATCCAGCTTTCTCTGTTATTTACATCTTGTGTTACTATGGTACATTTGTTTCAACAGATGAACCAATATTAATATATCATTATTAAAGTCCATTATTTACATTAAGGTTCACTCTTGGTGTGGTACATGGGGTTTGAAAAATATATAATGACATGTATATACCATTACAGTTTCATACAGAATATTTTTACTGCCCCCCAAATCCCCTGTGCTCTACCTACCTGTCCCTCCCTGTCCCCCAGAGCCCCGACAACGCAGATCTTTTTGCTGTCACCATAGTTTTTCTTTTTCCAGAATGTCGTATAGTTGAAATCATACAGTATATGTAGATTTTTCAAGCTGGCTTCTTTCAGCCTGCATTATGCTTTCGAGGTTCCTCTGTGTCTTTTCACCACTTCACTGATCATTTCTTTTTATTGCTAAATAACATTCCATTGTATGAATGGACAACAGTTTGTTTATCCAGTTACCTATTGAAGGACATCATGGTTGCTTCCAAGTTTTGACAATTATGAATAAAGCTGCTTTATGTGGAGGTTTTTCTGTGGACATAAATTTTCAATTCATTTGGGTAAACACCAAGGGGTGTGATAGCTGGATTATATGATAAGAATATGTTCAGTTTTGTAAGAAACTACCAAAGTGTCTTCCAAAGTGGCCATCCTATTTTGTGTTCCTACCAGGAATGAATGGGAGTTCCTGTTGCTCCACATCTTGCCAACATTTGCTGTTGTCAGTGTTTTGGATTATAGCCATTTTTACAGGTATACAGTGGTTATCTTGTTTTAATTTGTAATTCTCTAATAACATATAATAATGGATATTTTATTTCCCCCATATAGAAGGCTAGAGTTGGATATTTCTCTTCCCCCCAGGTCAGTGAGGCTCTGGTAAGATAGTTTCTACTGAAGCACATTTTGTTAAGGACAGAATGATCTGGATGTATTTCAAAATGGCTACATTCCCTCCCCACCATCTGGAAGTATGAGGGGCTTTTCTGCAATTTTCATTGAAAGAACCTGGGAGGGCTCTTGGAAGTGAAAATCATGAAAGTATGGGATCCCCTAAGAACCCCCTTCACCCCTGCCAGGAGTTTTTAACTCATCTGTCCATACTGAGTCTCCAAGAATTCATCAATTATAAGTTTTCCTATTGCAGGACTGGCTACAGTGGTGATTTCTGTTCATGGGTTTTTGTTCTTTTTTTTTTTTTTTTTTTTTGAGACGGAGTCTCGCTCTGTCTCCCAGGCTGGAGTGCAGTGGCCGGATCTCAGCTCACTGCAAGCTCCGCCTCCCGGGTTCCCGCCATTCTCCTGCCTCAGCCTCCCGAGTAGCTGGGACTACAGGCGCCCGCCACCTCGCCCGGCTAGTTTTTTGTATTTTTTTAGTAGAGACGGGGTTTCACCGTGTTAGCCAGGATGGTCTCGATCTCCCGACCTCGTGATCCGCCCGTCTCGGCCTCCCAAAGTGCTGGGATTACAGGCTTGAGCCACCGCGCCCGGCCGTGTTTTTGTTCTATTAAGATGGAATTCTCTGTAACTGGCTATCTGACTCACCAATTTTGGGGACAGGAATTTGCCTGTGACCTTAATTCTCTGATAAATCTAAGAAGAGTTGTTGATTTTTCAGTTCGTTCAGTTTTCTTCTGGTTAGGATGGGAGTAACAACTTCCAAAGCTCTTACATGCTGGATCAGAAACTAGAATTCTAAGCAAGCACTTTTAAACAATGATTATAAATTGCCCAGTGACTGAAAGAAGCTGATCATAAACAGTAAACAGACAGGGCTTCTCCGCATAAAAATGGAACTATTACACATGAAGACAACCAAATGGAAATTTAAGAAGTTAAATACATAATATCTGAAATGAAATTTTACTAGATGAGATTAAGGGCAGATTAGTTGCTACAGAAAAGAGTTAATTTGAAGACAGAATAACAGAAATTATTCCGTCTGAAGAGCATAGATGATAAACTGCTGAAAAACAAGAGTATCAAAATGATATAACATACATATAGTTAGAGTACCAGAGGGAGAAGAGAGGGAAAGAAATGGGGCAGAAAATATATCTGAAGATATAATAGCAAATTTCTTTAAAACTGGTAAAAATAACCTAGAGTCCCAAGGATGTCAGCAAATCCTAAGCAAGATAAATACAAAAAACCAAACAACAAAAACAACAAAACTCCAACAAGGCATATCATAGTCAAACTGCTGGAAAACAAAGACAAGGTGAAAAATCCTAAAGGCAGCCAGAGGGGAAAAATAGTATAAATAACTGAGTATAAATAATAGTATAAACTACAAAGATAGTATAAACAATAGTATAAACTACAAAGTTTAATCAGACTACAGAGGCCAGAAGATAATGGTACTTTTTAAAGTACTCAAACAGAGGGGGGAATCTGTCAATCCAAGGTTAAACAATGCTATCGACCAACTTGAGCTGACTGAGATTTATAGAATACTCTACCTAAAAAATTTAGCAAAGCAATACAGTAAAAGGTCAATATGCAAAAATCAATTATACTTCTATATCCTAGTAGCATCTATTTGGAAAATAAAATTTTAAAACCATTTATAATAGTATCAGATAATATAAAATGCTTATGAGTAAACTTAAGGCATAAAAACTACAAAAGCAGATTTTAGAGAAATTGAAGGTCTAAATAAACGGGGAGCTAAATAGAAAGCTATATCATGCTCACAAATTGTCTGAATCAATATGGTTAAAGAGGTAATTGTCCCTAAATTGATCTATAGATTTTACTTAATGTAAACTGAAATTCCAAGAGGATTAAAAAAAATAGAGAAACTGACATGATTTAAAATTTTCTTTGGAGGAAAGGTTTTCCAATAAAAGCCAGCAAGACGAATTCTAAAAGAGCTGTTAACACTTGATTTAAAATTTATATAGAATTGCAAGAGATCTAGAATAGCCAAAACAATCTCAAAAAAGAAGAAAACCTTGGAGGACTTAGGCCATTACCTGGCTGCAAGTCTTAGTATAATATTACAACAATAAAGTTAGCATGGTATTTATTAACATAGAGATGCACAACAGGCCAATGGAACAGGAAAAAAGGTGAAGAAATAGACTCATGCTTATTAGTCAATTGATTTTCAACAGAGATTTTAAGGCAATTCAATAGAGAAAGAAAAATCTTTTCAATAAATGATGCCAAAAACCTGAACAGAAAAAAAAAAAAAAGAAAAAGAATCTTGACCCGTACACCTCATACCAAATTAAAAAATTAATTCAAGATGACCCATGGTCCTAAATGTAAGATCTATAATTCCAATGCTCTCTAAAATAAACACAAAATAATATTTTTCACGACTTGGGCAAAGATTTTTTAGGACACAAAAGCACTAAACATAAAAGAAAAAAAAAGATAAATTGTACTTAGATAGTCTCATCAAAATATATCACTGAGAAAATGAAAATATAAACCTCAGACTAGGAGAATTTAATAAATATGTTTGACAATGGACCTGTAACTAGAATATATATAAATATTCTTAATAAGTCAGTAATAAAAGGCAACCTAATTTAACATTTTGCAAAACTAAAGTCATAACAAAACCCTCAATATCAGGAGTCAGCAGAGAAATGCAAAATAAAACCATAATGAAATTCCACTTTACCCCTACTATAGTAGGTAAAGACTAATGACACCAAACAATACAAGCATGTGGAAAAACTGAAACTCTCATACATTAATGTTAGGAGTTTAAAACTGTATAGCCATTTTGGGAAAAAAAATATTTTTATTAAGTTAAAGATAAATCTACCCAATGACTAAGCAATTTTACTCCTATGTATGTAAGCAATAGAAATAAAAACCTATGTTCACAAAAAAGATCTATAGAAGAATGTTCATAGCATCTTTATTCAGAATAGTCAAGAGGAACAGATAAATGAATTCTGGTATATGACACCATAAAATACTCCTCGACAATAAAGAGAAATGAACTACAAATATATACAACAACATGGACTAATCTAAAAGAAATTATGTTGAATGAAGCAAATGAAAATTCTATTTCTAATCAAGACAGTAGTTGCTTACAGGGTGTAGGAACTGACCGAAAAGCAGCACAAAGTCATTTTGTGAAGTAATGAAATAATTTTCTTGAAGTATTGAGTAGTTTTCAAAATACGTTACAATGATAATTCAATAAGTTCATACAGCCATGCTCCACATAATGACGTTTAAGACAATGATGGATCGCATAAAGGATGATCTTTCCTAAAATTATAATACCATATTTTTACTGTACTTTTTCTATGTTTAGATAGGCTTGGATACACAAATACCACTGTGTTGCAACTGCCTACAGTATTCAGTACAGTCACATGCTATACAGGTTTGTAGTATAGGAGCAACAGGCTGTATACTATCTAGTGTAGCAGACTATACTATCTAGCTTTGGGTAGTATACTCTATGATGTTCACACAATGATGAAATCACCTAACAATGCATTTTCCAGAAAGTATCCTAATCATTAAGTAACACAAGACTGTATAAGTGTTTATACAACCTAGATCTCCTGAATATAAAGTTTCTGGGCTTTAGTCTCTCTGAGGACTCTCAATTTTTAAAAAACATCAAATATATCCTGATATCAAGCATGAGAATCTATGGTAACATAGATATACACTAATTAAATTGAGATTAGAAATCCTTTTCTCTCCCCCTTACCATGTGGATCTTTTCCATTGCATGTAATAATTATTCCAAGAAAACTGTATTAGTAGCAGTTATAAGCACAATACTTTCTCTTAAGGGTTAAGTTATATCTTTAAAATTTTTTATTATGAAGATAACTGCTAAATATATTTATCTTAATTTACAGGATTTCTTTTAATGGGGGAAAAAAATTTAAGATTTTTCCTGCTGCCCTGATGTCCCGTGCACCAAAGAATATTACCAAGAGGGTTAAAAAGCAACTCACAGAATACAGAAAAACATTTGCAAATTATGTATCAGATAAGGGCCTAGTTACCAGAATATATAAATAACTAAAACTCAACAACAAAAAGACAAACGACCCAATTAAAATATGGGGAAAGGACCTGAATATACATTTCTATAAAGGAGATACATGAATGGTCAATAAGCATATGAAAAGGTGTCCAAGGTCACTAGTCATTAGGGTACTGCAAATCAAAGCTACAATGAAAATATCATCTCTCCCTTACTAGGTTGGCCATGACAAAAACCCTAAAACAAAAAGCAGAATATAACAAGTGTTTCTGAGTATATGAAGAAATTAGAATCCTTGTACATTGCTGGTGGGAATGTAAGGTGGTGCAGCTGCTGTGGAAAACAGTGAGGATGTTCCTCAAAAAGTTAAACATAGAATTATCATATGACTCAGCAATTCCACTCCTAGGTATATACCCCAAATAACTAAAAACAGGTATTCAAACAAATATTTGTATACAAATTTTCATACCAGCAACTATTTACAGTAGTCAATAGGTAGAAAAACTCAAATGTTTATCAATGGACAAACATATAAAATAATGTAGTATACCCATACAGTGGAATTCTGCTACAAAAATAAATCATTATATAATACCACACATCTACAGCCATCTGATCTTTGACAAACCTGAGAAAAACAAGAAATGGGGAAAGGATTCCCTATTTAATAAATGGTGCTGGGAAAATTGGCTAGCCATAAGTACAAAGCTGAAACTGGATCCTTTCCTTACTCCTCACACAAAAATTAATTCAAGATGGATTAGAGACTTAAATGTTAGACCCAATACCATAAAAACCCTAGAAGAAAACCCAGGTAATACCATTCAGGACATAGGCATGGGCAAGGACTTCATGTCTAAAACACCAAAAGCAATGGCAACAAAAGCCAAAATTGACAAATGAGATCTAATTAAACTAAAGAGCTTCTGCACAGCAAAAGAAACTACCATCGGAGTGAACAGGCAACCTACAGAATGGGAGAAAATTTTTGCAATCTACTCATCTGACAAAGGGCTAATATCCAGAACCTACAAAGAACTTAAACAAATTTACAAGAAAAAAACAACCCCCCCCATCAAAAAGTGGGCAAAGGATATGAACAGACATTTCTCAAAAGAAGACATTCATGCAGCCAACAGACACATGAAAAAATGCTCGTCATCACTGGCCATCAGAGAAATGCAAATCAAAACCACAATGAGATACCATCTCACACTAGTTAGAATGGCAATCATTAAAAAGTCAGGAAACAACAGGTGCTGGAGAGGATGTGGAGAAATAAGAACTCTTTTACACTGTTGGTGGGATTGTAAACTAGTTCAACCATTATGGAAAACAGTATGGCGATTCCTCCAGGATCTAGAACTAGAAGTACCATATGACCCAGCCATCCCATTACTGGGTATATACCTAAAGGATTATAAATCATGCTGCTATAAAGACACATGCACACGTATGTTCATTGCGGCACTATTCACAATAGGAAGGACTTGGAATCAACCCAAATGTCCATCAGTGACAGACTGGATTAAGAAAATGTGGCACATATACACCATGGAATACTATGCAGCCATAAAAAAGGATGAGTTTGTGTCCTTTGTAGGGACATGGATGCAGCTGGAAACCATCATTCTCAGCAAACTATCGCAAGAACAGAAAACCAAATACCGCATGTTCTCACTCATAGGTGGGAATTGAACAATGAGATCACTTGGACTCGGGAAGGGGAACATCACACACCGGGGCCTATTATGGGGAGGAGGAGGGGGGAGGGATTGCATTGGGAGTTATACCTGATGTAAATGATGAGCTGATGGGTGCTGACGAGTTGATGGGTGCAGCACATCAACATGGCACAAGTATACATACGTAACAAACCAGCATGTTGTTTACATGTACCCCAGAACTTAAAGTATAATAAAAAAAGAAATCATTATATGGATACATGTAAAACATGGATGAAACTTGGTACATTATTCTAAGTGAAACAAACCAGATACAAAATGTTGTATGATTACATTTATATGAAACATCCAAGATCAGTAAATGAGACTAACCCTTGCCATGGAATGGGGAAAGGGGACAGGGGAGTGATTCCTTACTGTGTACAGGGTTTCCTTTTGGAGTGATGCAAATGTCTTGAAATAAGACAGAGGTGATGGTTACACAACACTGTGACTATATTAAATGCCACTGAATTGTACACATTAAAATTGTTAACGGTTAATTTGTGTTACATAAAATCTGTTACACTCAAAATTTGTTATCCCCGCCCTCCCCAACAAAATTACACTTTAGACACAGTTACCTATATGTGTCATATTACGTAACATCTATGCCTTTGAATCTTCTACTTTGGTGGTGCTGTCAACAAACGTTTTGATTTCCTAGCTATTAGACCATTGGCAGCATACTTAGTGTTCTACAGTATTTTTTTTATGATTAATTCCAGTGAATACAGCAAATGGCATGTTCTCTAATTCAATTGGAAAAAAATCCAAAACTATATTTTATACCACCAAGTTGATACTGAAAACTACGTTTGAGATTGTATTTCTCTTTGCTTGTAAAACATAAACAGTATAGCAAACCAGCATCATAATAAATGGTATTCTAATGTTACAAGTTTGTACTACTATTTTGTTTGAAGTCTTAACTTACATTTCATTTTTAATATTTTGCAAATTCATGGGAAAGAGATGAAATGTAGAAATATCAGGTCTGCATCTACTGCTTGGGTTCCCATCCAGTCACTACCATGTACAAGTCATGCAACTTTGGCTGTTATTTCACCTTTCTATAACCTCAATATTTCTTTTATAAAATGGGAATGACAAAGTATTTACTTCATGAGATTGTACTGATGATTAAATGAGTTAACATTTATAAAGCAATTAGTGCCTTACACAGATAATAATTGCTATACACATGTTTATTAAGTAAAAATACAAATAAATTACTATGGTCCGTCTATAAACATTCTGTGGGAAAAACAAACAAACAAAACTTTTCATTTCCAAGAGCACAATATAGTTTATCCATCTATGAAGGTCTCCTTTCAATTTTTAGATGAATTCTTGGGCTTACAGGCAGTGGTCCTGGAAGAATTACCATAATTTCAATAAAGTATTAGTAACAAACCTGTTGCTATGAACTCAAAACATAAACAGGCGGCCGGGTGCGGTGGCTCAAGCCTGTAATTCCAGCACTTTGGGAGGCCGAGACGGGCGGATCACGAGGTCAGGAGATCGAGACCATCCTGGCTAACACGGTGAAACCCCGTCTCTACTAAAAAATACAAAAAAATAGCCGGGCGAGGTGCGGGCACCTGTAGTCCCAGCTACTCGGGAGGCTGAGGCAGGAGAATGGCGTGAACCCAGGAGGCAGAGCTTGCAGTGAGCCGAGATCCGGCCACTGCACTCCAGCCTGGGCGACAGAGCAAGACTCCATCTCAAAAAAAAACAACAACAACAACAACAACAAAAAACATAAACAGGCAACTACAAGGTGGGAGAGAAGTTAGACAAAGAAAAAAGAGGCTAACCTCATAGAAGCAGAGTTCCATTTTATAGTTCAAGGAAAGACACAATTTTTTTTTTAATAGAGACAGGATCTCACTATGTTGCTCAGACTGGTTGTAAACTCCCAGCCTCAAGTGATCCTCCCACCTCCACCTTCGAAAGTGCTGGGATTACAAGTGTAAGCCACTATGTCCAGCCAGGAAAGACATGTTAATGTGATGAATTTAAATGAGCAGTATTACAGAATAATAAGTAACTGAATAGCAGAGTTACCATATCAACTTGGATTTTTTTGCTCTAGGTTAGAACCATAAATAATAGTGCATGCATTTTAAGTAAAGCCATATGTTTCCAAAAGGCCCTGCTTCCACATAAGAATAAGCTTGAAATTTGTTTTCTTCTTGACCAAGGAATTCTTTTCTGTATCTAAGATATATTAATACTTCACATACAACAATATGTAAAACACAGTTAAACCCTTTGATGCTTTAAGTATGTTATTTGATAGGGTTGCACCAGATATATTGAAATATCATTTACTATTTACCTGAAATTCCAATTTAACTGGGCACTCTGCATTTCATCTGGCAACCCTATGTATTTGGCTGCAGGATCTTTATTTATAAACATCTGGCATAATAGAACTAAAGATTTATACAAGCTGATGGTTAACATGTCTCTGAAAGAATGTGAAATCAACTGTTACTTTGACTCCACTAACCCTAACAAAAGCTTGTTTAAGTCAGCAATGTTAGCACAAAGCACAAAATCTGGCTCTCTGATCTGCAAACTGAATATATTATTTCCCTAATACTGGACTTATAATTCCAGACACAAGTTACAATCAATATTAAATATGGCATCTCTGATGTTATAATGGGAAGCATTATAACACAACAAGAGGTATCTTTGGAAGCACTAGCAATAAAGATCAGTAAAATTATTGAGGAAATAAACTGCAATGAAAGCAAGTTCTCTATAAGACATAGTGTTGAGAGACAATTCTTCATGCGTCTCTTGCATTTCTGAAAGGTTTGTGAGCAGAAACCCTGACTGTCTTTGTTACAGACTATCTTTTCAAGGATGTTCATATTAGAGAAAAGCCTGGGAAAACAGAGATATGTCTCCCTTTGGAGCAAAGAACAGGTTACAGCATTGGTCGATAAACCTTGCTATCTATTATAAAATATTTTGGATCCCTAAGCACAGAATTTTTCTCCTGTATTGCAATCCACTAGCATAAGCCTGGCCTTTTTTATGTTGGGCTGTGGAAATCTGGGCTCAAGGAAAGAGAACAAATGATAATATTACCATTAATAAGGTCCTTTGTCTCATGTTTTCTGCTGCTATACATGAATCAATTTATGATAGGCTAACTTATTGGCATGTAATTAGGAGGGCAAAATCTCAAGATTCTTTACAGTTCTTGACACATAAAATTCAGGATAATTTCAGATTTTTTTTTTGCTTTTTATATAAGTTGTCCCACTTGATCATTCCATTTTAGTTTGAAATGACACAAACATCATTCACTTATCATAAATATTTTATCTTTTTAATTAGTATGGGGCACCTGTAATTCACACACAATAGTCTCTATGATGTAGCATGAATGCGTATGGCATATGACTACAGAAGCTCAACAAGTTTGGATGCCTTAATTCGCCAAAAATTTGAAAACCTGAAATCACTGGATCTGAATATTAAAGAATATGGTTGAACTGGTATAAAACTAATTTATTAAATTGTTCTTTTCAAGTATGGATTTACATTTCCTCTTTTTAGTCCAACTCTTTGCTTCATAATTTGCTTTCACACCAATAAGGAAAGATTTCATATCAAGGTTTATTTCTGCGACTTAGCTCAATAGTGCTGCTTCTGAATTCGTTATCAGGCAGCCTATATACTTTATTGTAGCTAAGTCTGTCCCTGTACAAACACTGAATGACCTTTAGACTACTTCAGTTCCTGTAGGCTTAGCAATGTATTCTCAGAAGAACAAGATACTTTATTAGCGAAGTTCCTCCTGAATTGCATAAATGGGAGCGAGATAACACAAT
The DNA here is from genome assembly GCF_024542745.1 of Macaca thibetana thibetana. Classification (NCBI taxonomy): domain Eukaryota; kingdom Metazoa; phylum Chordata; class Mammalia; order Primates; family Cercopithecidae; genus Macaca; species Macaca thibetana. The sequence continues at coordinate 67,961,352 of NC_065581.1, read as the reverse complement.
ATGCTACCATGGCCACAGTTTTTGTGATACATGGCAAGGCAGGGCAAGGCTTATTCCTGCTTGAGTAACATTAGGACATTCTCTTATTTTGTCTTTATTATCCTTCCATGATTCATTTAGGAATTAAAATAGGCCCTATCCTGGTGTCTGGAATGGGGTGAGAAAAGGGAAGCTCTAGGTAAAATTCCAAAGTTTACCTTTGGTATTCTAGTTTTCCACAAACCTGATTTTTGTCTTGGTCCCCTTTCTTTGTCCCTTCTTCTCAAAGTTGTGTTCACCAGCTGCTCTTTTAAGTTTACCTTCTTGTTCCTATTCCACCCAGAACAGTTTCTTTCCCATTGAATATCAAGCTATAAAGTTGCATCTAATCCTTGCAACCATTCTCTTCCCAGAACTTCCAATCAGGTGACACAAACAGAACAATTTAATGGAACTATAATATTTTTCTCTAGTAACATATAGTTTAAAAAAAAAAAAAAAAAGCCCTGTCTGCTTGTGGGAACTAAATAAAAACATATTAAAAAAAAAAAAAAAAAAAAGAAAAGAAAAAAAAGAAAAGAAAAAACAAAAAAAAAAAAGAGAAAAAAATACCCTGAAGATTACCTTTCCCATGTAAAACTATTTCTTGCTACTGGCCTTTACTTCTACTGGTCACTAAAAATAACCTTCGAACAGACTTTTATTTTGTGGAAGAGGTGTCAACTCTCCTCTTAGTTTTATAATGCAGGGGTTGGCAAACTACAGCCTGAGAACCAAATCTGGCCCAACACCTGTTTTTGTAAATAAAACTTTATTGAAACAGAGCCACATTCACTTATTCATATACCATCCATGGCGGCTTTCATGTTACAACAGAGTTGAGTAGTTAAGACAAAAATGTGTGGTTCCCAAAGCCCAAAATGTTTACCATTTGGTCCTTAACAGAAAAAGCTGATTCTTGTTCTACAGCATAGAAAACTGGGTCGCTGGTTGTGTATTCTGACATACTTTTCAAGAAAACTTTGCCTGAGGTATTGGTATGCATTCACCTCACCTCTCTATAGAGGTGGACTGGCTTTCAAGTCTTGTCAGAGTCCTAAATTTCCAAAAAAGAATGTCAGTGAGATCCTTTAATGCTTATCAACGTCACTTTAATTTACCCTGAAAACTGGCTACCCTTCTGATACTATTACCATAATTCATTGTTATTCAAAATCTTGGTAATGAGAAATGATGTTCATGAAAATTGCCGAAAAAAATACATTCCATTCATTATGTTATTCATTCTAAATTGCTACATTAAGATGATGCCAGACCATTAGTAAGTTGAATACAGTGATTACGCTATTTCATCCGTTGTAGAATCCTTTTTATTTAGCCCTTTAGAGAAGGTGATTGATCTTTAATAAATAACTTCTAAGAAAAAGTCCTATAAAACAACAGTATTTTATATATGGATCCTATTTGCTACAATATAGCAAAAATAATGAAACAAAACAAAACACACAGGGAGAAAATTACCACCACCAAAAATTGCTTTTTTGAAAAGACAAATAAAATAACAAAGTTCTGGTGAGACAATTCAAGAAAAAAAGAGTGAAGGCACAAACAACTAGAAACTAAAATAAAATCAGGAATGAAACTAGAAAACATTAGATATTGTAGATATTAAAAAGATAACTGAAGGATACTATGAACTACTTGATGTCTATAAATTAAAAAAACTTAGAATGGGCAAACTCCTCGAAAAATGTAATTTACCAAAACTGATTGAAAAAAACTGTAATATCCCCCAGTACTGTGTCATCTTAATCTAATCACTGGGAAATATAATACAAACCCAAACTGAAGAATAGTTCACAAACTTACTGGCCAATACTCTGAAAAGTCAAGGTCATGCAAAGATAAGGAATTCATCCCGATTAAATGAGTAAAGGAACATGAAAACTGAATTCAATGTGATCCTGAATTTGATCTTGGAAAAAGTTGTTATGCAAAACATTAGTAAGATGATTGGTAAAACTTAAATATGGGCCATACATTAAATATCAGTATTGTAGCAATATAAAATTTTCTAAAGTAGATCAGTGTATTGGTTAACTAAGAGAATGTCCTTATTCTTAGAATATATGTGCTGAAGTACTTAATCATAAAAGAATACTATGTCTATAATCATCATATTGCTCAGGAAAAACAATGTAAGTATATATGTATGCATATTTACATGTGTATCTACCTACAAAAAAGAGGCAATGATAAAGCAAATGTGCCAAAATGCTGATTTGTGATTCTGATGAAAATTATATAGAAGTACTCTGCATTACCTTTTTTTTTTTTTTTTTTTTTCCTTTTTTTTGAGATGGAGTTTCACTCTTGTTGCCCAGGCTGGAGTACAGTGGTGTAATCTCAGCTCACTGCAACCTCCACCTCTACCACTGCCTCAGCCTCCCAAGTAGCTGGGACTACAGGCACTTGCCACCATACCTGGATACTTTCTGTATTTTTAGTAGAGATGGGGTTTCACCATGTTGGCCAGGCTGGTCTTGAACTCCTGACCTCAGGTGATCCACCTGCTTTGGCCTCCGAAAGTGCCGGGATTCCAGGTGTGAGCCACCACTCCCGGCCAACTTTTTAAAGTCTTCTGTAAGTTTCTGATTATACTTTAGAAGCTTTACAGTTTTGCCTTTCACATTTAAATCTTCAATCCACTTGGAACTGAATTTTATTTAATATTTACCACATGGATACTCAATTGTCTCAAACATCATTTATTGAAAAATCTCACTGATCCACATATGTTATGTCCAAAAATGGCTATGTCCATGTCTGGCCTTTCTCTTAGTTTCCTTCTATTCTAAAATTAAGACCTCCAGTTCATTAAAAAACAATATAAAATCAATGAAAACAATAAACCATGAATGAGAGAGGCTCTATTAGTAAAAACACATAACAAAGGACACAGAAAAGCATTAGAAATAAAGAAGAAAAAAGTAATCTTATTAGAAATGGGCAAAAGATTAGAATAGGCATTTCATATGGGGCAAACCTGCATAACCAATAATCACACAAAGCAGTGCTCAACCACATGGGTAATCAGAGAAATGCAAATTAAAGCCTCAATAATATACCATTTCACATCTATCAGTTTGGCAAAGTTTAAAAAGCTTGCCAGTATCAAGAATTGGAGAGTATGTGGAGTAACAAACTGTGCTGGTGGGAGTAAAAATTGGTACAACTCTGAAAACTGTCACATTAGCTAGTAAAAGTGAAGTATGCATACCCTATGACTCAGCAATTTCCCTCACAGGTAAGTATTTCAGATGAACTGGTATGCCAGGACATATACACAAGAATGTTCATAGCAGTTTGGTTTGTAATAGCTACTACAAGTTAGAAGTAATCCAAGTATCTATCAACAGTAGAACAGATAAACAAATGTGGATATATTCAAATGGAGATATATTACAGCAATGATAATGAACAATCTACAGGTACTGTCAAAAAAGACGGATTAATCTTCTAATGTCTTGAGTGAAAAAGCAAGATACAGAAGAACACTACTGTACAATTTCATCTATATAGAATTCAATAACAGGTGGAAACAACCTCCACTATTTAACATGCATACATAGATAATAAAACTAAAAGAGAAGTAAGGAACTCATCATCTACAAAAGACAGGATAGTGATTACTTCTAAGTATTAGGAAGGGTATAGTAAGTGGAAAAGACACAGAGCAAACATCTGTAGTATTGAGAGTATTCTACTTCTTGATCTGCATAATAACTGAAAGGGTGTATGCTTTTAATTATTTGATAAAATGTGCCTGTTGCATGCATTTTCTGACTGACTATATGTTATGTTTTATAATTAAGAAAATTTTTTTTAAAAAGGAAAAGAAATTAATGATGTTTGGAGGAACCCCTAGTATGTAAGGTAAAATCAGGGTGCATGCAGAGTATATAAGGAAAAAAGATGGAAAGATAGTTATTTAACATGTAAAATCTCTTTAGATGCTATACAATAAAATTGCATAGAAATTCCTGCATAATGTCCATACTAGGTCTACAGCTAACATATATGTGTAATGTGTGGACTGCCCCCTCCATCTTGCCAAGTTTATAATACACATTCCTTTATTAGGTCAGTGATAGAGAGAAAAAGGGAAGGAAAAGGAGAAGAGGAAGACTAAGTTTGAGATAGCTCTCTAGTTCCTGATTCCTGTCCCTAATGAAGCTTGGCTATTAATTCCTATTCTTAGGTTCCAGGGGCTATTCTGTATCATATATTTTCCTATTTTACTTACTTTTAGGTGGTTTTTCTTAGCAGCAGAGATTGTGATTGAAACAGGTCATATGCTTAACTGTATTGTTCCATTCTATTATTAATTTTGGAAGTCAAACAATAACATTATGATAAATGTCTTCTGATTTATCAATATATAGGTAAAAATCAGGTCTGTTTTCATAAAAATTTTCTAAAGGTAAATAATACTCATTAAAATGCTCTAAAATCACTTCTCTTTAACTTACCCTCAAAGTATGGTGCTCTTGTGCTAATAATATTCTTAGTTCTTCGTGTAGTGTTATAACTTCCAGAAACTGTCCCCATAAAGCCATCAAAAGTGAGCAAAGTTGTGCAAGATTCATATTGATAAGTTCTGCCAGTTCATCAGGATTCTCTATTTTCTGAAATTAAAAGAAAAAAAATTTCACTGTTTCCCAAGATTTAATATAACATACTTAAATATGTTACTGAGAATATTAATACAAAGGCAAATTTGTGATTTAAAAAAAGAAATGTGCATTTGTATGTGCACGCACATGTGTGTAGAGAGAGAAAGATCAATTGACAATGGTTTTTCAATTACCTGATAGTTACTGAAGCCATTTTCAACAACTTAACCAATATTTCAATATCTAAGATGTCTTGTTAACTGAAATAATGTCAATTGTAAACTAAAATGACAAATTCGGATGCTATAGAGAATGATCAGGTTCTAACATCAAAATATTGGGAATTTTAAACACAGTATTCAAATAATGATGAGAGTTACAATTTTTTTGAAAGGTAATATATTCTTAAGATTTTTCCTCAACCAGCTGAGAAAAATACTTAAAATATCTATGACTCCTTAGAAAAAACTGAGATACTTTCTGAAGTAGTCCTTTTCTCTTACTCCTATGTTCTTAGGTTCTACTTCACTTGTGAGTAATCCTTTTACAGAGTTGTCAAACACTTATTTTTTTTTTCATTTCTAACAATTCACTCACTTGCTATTTACTGAACACATTTTAAATGCTAATGGCCTAGATTCTAGAGATACAAAGATTAATATGAGAAGTTCACGGTCTAGTGAGAAGAGAAAAGCAGGTAAACAAACTATTATAAAATACTGTTATTAGGACATGATCGGAAGATGGCCGAATAGGAACAGCTCCAGTCTGCAGCTCCCAGTGACACCAATGCAGAAGGTGGGTGATTTCTGCATTTTCAACTGAGGTACCCAGTTCATCTCATTGGGACTGGTTAGGCAGTGAGTCCAACCCACAGAGGGTGAGTAGAAGTAGGGTGGGGCGTTGCTTCACCTGGGAAGTACCAGAAGCCAGGGAACCTCCCTCCCCCAGCCAAGGAAAGCCATGAGGGCTGTGCTATCCAGCCAGATCACTGTGCTTTTCCCGCAGTTTTTGCAATCTGCAGATCAGGAGGTTCCCTCATGTGCCTACACCACCAGGACCCTGGGTTACAAGCACAAAAGTGGGCAGTTGTTTGGGCAGACACTGAGCTAGCTGAAGGAGTTTTTTTCATACCCCAGTGGTGCCTGGAACCCCAGCAAGACAGAACCGTTCACTCCCCCGCAAAGGAGGCTGAAGCCAGGGAGCCAGGTGGTCTCGCTCAGCGGGTCCCACTCCCACCGAGCCCAGCAAGCTAGGAATCAATGGCTTGAAATTCTCGCTGCCAGCACAGCAGTCCGAAGTCGACTGGGGAAGATCAAGCTTGGTAAGGGAGGGGCGTCTGTTATTACTGAGGCTTTAGTAGGTGGTTTTCCACTGACAGTGCTAAGGAGGCTGGAAGGTTTAGACCGGGTAGAACTCATTACAGCGCGGCAAAGCAGCTGCGGCCAGACTGCTTCTCTAGATTCCTCCTCACTGAGCAGGGCATCATTGAAGAAAGGGTAACAGGCCCAGTCAGCGGCTTACAGATAAACTCCTATCTCCCTGGGAGAGAGCCCCTAGGGGAAGGGACAGCTGTGGGTGCAGCTTCAGCGGATTTAATCGTTCCTGCCTGCTGGCTCTGAAGAGAGCAGCTGATCCTGACAAGAGGGATTCTCCAAGCACAGTGCACCAGCTCTGAAAGTGACAGGGAGAATGGAACCAAGATGGAAAACACACTTCAGGATATTATCCAGGAGAACTTCCCTAACCTAGCATGACAGGCCAATATTCAAACTCAGGAAATACAGAGAACACCACTAAGATTCTCCTCAGGAAGAGCAACCCCAAGAACACATAATCTTCAGATTCTCCAAGGTTGAAATCAAGGAAAAAATGCTAAGGGCAGCCAGAGAGAAAGATCAGGTTACTACAAAGGGAAGCCCATCAGAATAATTGCAGAGCTCTCTGCAGAAACCCTATATGCCAGAAGAGAGTGGGGGCCGATATTCAACATTATCAAAAGAAAAGCATTTTCAACCCAGAATTTCATATCCAACCAAAAAGCTTCATAAGTGAAGGAAAAATAAAATCCTTTACAGACAAGGAAATGCTGAGGGATTTTGTCATCAGGCCTGTCTTACAAGAGCTCCTGAAGGAAGCAATAAATATGTAAAGGAAAACCAGTACCAGCCACTGTAAAAACACACCAAAATATAAAGACCAATGACACTATAAAGAAACTGCATTGACTAATGGGCAAAATAACGAGCTAGTATCATGATGACAAGATCAAATTAATAGGTAACAATATTAACTTAAATGTAAATAGACTAAATGCTACAATTAAAAATACAGACTGGCAAATTGGATAAAGAGTCATGACCCATTGGTGGGCTGTATTCAGGAGACCCATCTCATGTGCAAAGACACATATAGGCTCAAAATAAAGGGATGGAGGAATATTCACCAAGCAAGTGGAAAGCAAAAGGAAAAAAAAAAAAGAAAGAAAAAAAAAAAGAAAAAAAAAGCAGGGGATGCAATCCTAGTCTCTGAAAAAACAGATTGTAAACCAACAAAGATGAAAAAAAAGACAAAGAAGGGCATAAAGGTAAAGCGATAAATTCAACAAGAGCTAACTATCCAAAATATATATGCATCCAATACAAGAGAACCCAGATTCATAAAGCAAGTTATTAGAGACCTACAAAGAGACTTAGACTCCCACACAATAATAGTAGGAGTCTTTAACATCCCACTGTCATTATTAGACAGATCAACGAGACAGGCAATCAACAAGGATATTCAGGACTTGAACTCAGCTCTGGACCAGGTGGACCTAGTAGACATCTACAGAACTCTTCACCCCAAATGAATAGAATATACATTCTTCTCAGTGCCACATAGCACTAAAATCGATTACATAATTGGAAGTAAAACACCCCTCAGCAACTGCAAAAGAATGGAAATCATAATAAACAGTCTCTCAGACCACAGTGCAATCAAATTATAACTCAGGATTAAGAAACTCACTCAAAGCTGTAGAACTACGTGGAAACTGAACAACCTGCTCCTGAATGACTACTGGGTAAATAACGAAATTAAGGTAGAAATAAAGAAGTTCTTTGAAACCAATGAGAACAAAGAGACAATGTACCAGAATCTCTGGGACACACCAAAAGCAATGTTAACAGGGAAATTTACAGCACTAAATGCCCACATCAGAAAGTTGAAAAGATCTAAAATCGACACCATAACATCACAATTAAAAGAATTATAGAAGCAAGAGCAAACAAATTCAAAAGCTAGCAGAAGACAAGAAATAACTAAAATCAGAGCAGAACTGAAGGAGACAGAGACATGAAAAACCTTAAAAAAAAAAAAATCAATGAATCCAGGAACTGGTGTTTTTGAAAAGATAAACAAAATAGGTAGACCACTAGCCAGACTAATAAAGAAGAAAAGAGAGAAGAAACAAATAGACACAAAAAATGATAAAGGGGTATCACTACTGACCCCACAGAAATACAAACTAACATCAGAGAATACTATAAACACCTCTGCACAAACAAACTAGAAAATTTGGAAGAAATGGATAAATTCCTGGACACGTACACCATCCCAAGAGTAAACCAGGAAGATGCTGAATCCCTGAATAGGCCAATAACAAGGTCGGAAATTGAGGCAGTAATTAATAGCCTACCAACCAAAAAAACTCCAGGACCAGATGGATTCACAGCCAAATTCTACCAGAGGTACAAAGAGGGGCTAGTACTGAATTCCTTCTGAAACTATTCCAAACAATGGAAAAGTAAGGACTCCTGCGTAACTCATTTTATGAGACCAGCATCATCCTGATACCAAAACCTGGCACAGACACAACAAAAAAAGAAAATTTCAGGCCAATATCTCTGATGAACATCAATGAGAAAATCCTCAATAAAACACTGGCAAAGCTAATCCAGCAGCACATCAAAAAGATTATCCACCACAATCCAGTCGGCTTCATTCCTGGGATGCAAGGCTGGTTCAACATATGCAAATCAATAAATGTAATCCATAAACCACATGATTATCTCAATAGATGCAGAAAAGGCCTTTGCTAAAATTTAACATCCCTTCATGTTAAAAACTCTCAATAAAGTAGGTATTGATGGAACATATCTCAAAATAATAAGAGCTATTTATGACAAACCTACAGCCAATATCATACTGAATGGGCAAAAGGGGGAAGCATTCCCTGTGAAAACCAGCACAAGACAAGAATGCCCTCTTTCACACCTCCTATTCAACATAGTACTGGAAGTTCTAGCCAGGGCAATCAGGCAAGAGAAAGAAATAAAAGGTATTCAAATAGGAAGATAAATTGTTTGTCTCTGTTTGAAGATGACATGATTGTCTATTTAGAAAACCCCATCGTCTCAGCCCAAAATCTCCTTAAGCTGATAAGCAGCTTCAGCAAAGTTTCAGGACACAAAATCAATGTGCAAATATCACAAGCATTCCTATACACCAATAATAGACAGACAGCCAAGTCATGAGTGAATTGCCATTCACAATTGCTACCAAGAGAATAAAAAACCTAGGAATGCAACTTACAGGGGATGTGAAGGACCTCTTCAAGGAGAACTACAAACCACTGCTCAAGGAAATAAGAGGACACAAACAAATGGAAAAACATTCCACGCTCATGGATAGGAGGAATCAATATTCTGTCTATACTGCCCAAAGTAATGTATAGATTCAATGCTATCCCCGTCAAGCCACCATTGACTTTCTTCACAGAATTAGAAAAAACTACTTTAAATTTCATATGGAACCAAAAAACAGCCCATATAGCCAAGACAATCCTAAGCAAAAAGAACAAAGCTGGAGGCATACCACCACCAGACTTCAAACTATACTACAAGTCTACAGTAACCAAAACAGCATGTTACTGGTACCAAAACAGATACATAGACCAATGGAACAGAACAGAGGCCTCAGAAATATCACCATACATCTACAACCATCTGATCTTTGACAAACCTGACAAAAAAAAAAAAAAAAAAAAAAGCAATGGGGAAAGGATTCCCTATTTAATATATGGTGTTGGGAAAATTGGCTAGCCATACGCAGAAAACTGAGGCTGGACCCCCTTCCTTACACCTTGTACAAAATTAACTCAAGATGGATTAAAGACTTAAATATAAGACCTAAAACCATAAAAACCCTACAAGAAAACCTAGGCAATGCCATTCAGGACATAGGCATGATGGGCAAAGACTTCATGACTAAAACACCAAAAGCAATGGCAACAAAAGCCAAAATTGACAAATGACATCTAATTAAACTAAAGAGCTTCTACACGGCAAAAGAAACTCTCATCAGAGTGAACAGACAACCTACAGAATGGGAGAAAATTTTTGCAATCTATCCATCTGACAAAGGGCTCATATACAGAATCTACAAGGAACTTAAACAAATTTACAAGAAAAAAACAACCCCACTGAAAAGTGGACGAAGGATATGAACAGACACTTCTCAAAAGAAGACGTTTATGCGGCCAACAAACATACGAAAAAAAAGCTTATCATCACTGGTCATGAGAGAAATGCAAATCAAAACCACAATGAGATACCATCTCATACCAGTTAGAATGGCAGTCATTAAAAAGTCAGGAAACAACCAATGCTGGAGAGGATGTGCAGAAATAGAAAGGCTTTTAAACTACTGGTGGGAGTGTAAATTAGTTCAACCATTGTGGAAGACAGCGTAGCGATTCCTCAAGGATCTAGAACCAGAAATATCACTTGACCCCGCAATTCCATTACCGGGTATATACCCAAACGATTATAAATCATGCTACTGTAAAGATACATGCACACGTATGTTTATTGCAGCACTATTCACAATAGCGAAGACCTGTAACCAACCCAAATGCCCATCAATGATAGAGTAGGTAAAGAAAATGTGGCACACATATACCATAGAATACTATGCGGCCATAAAAAAGGATGAGTTCATGTCCTTTGCAGGAACATGGATAAAGCTGGAAACCATCATTCTCAGCAAACTGACACAGGAACAGAAAACCAAACACCACATGTTCTCACTCATAAGTGGGAGTTGTACAATGAGAACACATGGACACAGGGCGGGGAACATCATACACCAGGGCCTGTCAGGGAGTGAGGGGCTAGGGGAAAGATAGCATTAGGAAAAATACCTAATGTAGATGTCGGGTTGATGGGTGTGCAAACCACCATGGCACGTGTATACCTATGTAACGAACCTGCACTTTCTGCACATGTATCCCAGAACTTAAAAGTATAATTAAAACAAAATAAAATAAAAATAAATTTCTGTGTGTGTGTATGTGTGTGTGTATCCCCAAAGGCTGCTTATCACATATGATACTGCTACTCTCAGTTTATTTTTATTTCTTTTTAAAGTCTGCAGTTCAGCAGGCTTTTCTTCCCCCACTCAAATCACACTTTCATTTACCTTGCCTAACTCAGAGAAGACGCTAAACAAAAATTAAACAAAATTAGTAAGAAGAGGAGGAATTATGATCATGTCCTATTCACTTTTGTGACTCTAGTTACTCGTACATAGTAGTAACTCAATAAATATTTACTGAGTGAATAAATAAGTGAATGAGAAGTTATAGTTTTCAGATTAAAAAAAACTTCCAGAATTTATAAAAAACATTTGTATGTTTACAGAATTTATGGAAAATGTTTACATTTCTATGAAAAAGAGCTCCCATAATTTATGGAAAAGGTTTATAAATACCAGAAGCTGGAATGGAAGCTAAGAGTCAAGATATAATGAATAAAGATTCATCAACATATGATGAATTTCCTGCTGTGTTTTTTCCCGAGATGGTTTTACAAATGTAGCACAAATGAAGCTAACAAGTTTTTCATGTCTCTTTTAAGAATATGGACTTTAAAATATAAGCTGAAACTTGCAGTATTATTGTCCCCAAGGAGAGTTTTAATGGAGTTTAGAAAAAGAAGAGTTGGATAAGTAACTGAGAGTAATTAAATAGCATTGTATAAGATATGAAACACTTCACTTAGCATGGTCTATACAAAAGTAGAAACAATTTTCTGGCCTTTAACCCAGGCAAATAAATAAATAAATAAATAAATAAATAAATAAATAAAGTACACAACTCTCTTTTTATTTTTCCTGAGAGCAAGGTTATCTAGATACCTAGTACTTATTAATTTTATTCCCTAGGGATCATGATACTGCAGTTCTGAAAAACTTTAGTACTCTCATTGTTGGAAAAGCATCCCTGAAGCATAGATAAATTATTTCTCTGGTTTTCATAAATCTCTTGTAATAAATACCAAAATAAATAATAATACAATTTTTTATATTAACAAAGGAAATTAGAATTACGTTTGGCATGATCTTTTATATATATAAATGTAGGAATAAGACTTTACATTAGTATATTTTTCTTTTCTTTTTTTAAACTTGAGACAGGGTCTCATTACATGGCCCAGGCTGGAGTGCAGTGGCTATTCAAAGGTATGAATACAGTCTCAACTCCTGCACTCAGGCAGTACTCCCACCTCAGTCTCCTGAGTAGGTGGGACTACAGGTGTGTGCCACTGTGTCTGGCTACATTTGCGTTTTTTTCAAATCACATTATCTTATACATATATATTTTCCCATAACATTCACCGCTTGTTTGATTGCAAAATGCTGCTTTACTTAGAAAATATGAGAAAGCAAAAAAAGATGAAAAAAGTTCATTTTAGTGTACAGGCTTCAAGTTTTTTTCAATTATATACATAAAGCAAAAGCTAAAATAATATATAGTTTCATACAATTTTCACTGAATATAATACAGTATGAACATTTTTCCACTTCATCAAACATTTGTTAAAAACATCTTTTTATTTTATTTTATTTTTTTTTTGAGGCAGAGTCTCACTCTGTCGGCCAGACTGGAGTGTAATGGAATGCTCTTGGCTCACTGCAACCTTTGCCTCCTGGGTCAAGCGATTCTCCCTGTCTCAGCCTCCCAAGTAGCTGGGATTATAGATGCCCACCACCACACCCAGTTAATTTTTGTATTTTTAGTAGAGATGGGGTTTTGCCATGTTGGCCAGACTGGTCTCCAACTCTTGACCTCAGGTGATCCGCTCGCCTTGGCTTCCCTGGATTACAGGTGTGAGCCACTGCGCCTGGCCAAAAACATCATTTTTAAGGCTGTATAACTTAGATTACAAGTATCCCGTAATTTGTTTAACCATTCTACCACTGGGCATTTATTAAACAATTTTACAATATTATGAATCTTCACATGAACCTCTGTTTAGCTTTTGGTATACACTAAGAAGAGATATTTTTCTGGCTGTGGATACATACTGCCAATCTAATCCCTGAAAAAGATATACAAGGTATGAGAATTTGTATCTCACCACGTCTCAAGACACATTATAATATGTTATAGGTTGTTGATGTTAAAGTTTACGACATCCATTTACATACTGAAATTTAAATAGGTATATCTAAAAAATTAATTAGCAATACATGGATACATATGTATTATTTTTAAACATTTAATATAGATGCATATAAAGAATAAAAATTCCCATTTACAAACTTTACTCTCCATGCCACTTTTTTTCTGTATTACTGTTAAAAGCTTGGAATATATATATCCTTTCAAATATTTCATATATAATCACATAAACACAATAAAATACACAAACAGCTTTTTAGTTCTTTTAACGTACTATACAAAATCATATTATTCATATTTTTCTTTTTTCAATTAATATATCTTGAAGAGTTTTCAGCATGAAAACAGTATCTAGCATCATGAATTAATAAATATTTTCTGAATTAAATAATTCATGACAATTTCATAGAGATCCACCTAATGCTTTTAAATGGCTACATCAGAATTGATAATAATTAATGATGTAATTTCTTATATTTGTGCACATTTATATTTTTGTAGAACAGATTATTAAATAAAAACTGCTGTGCAGATTTAATAATTGTGCAACATGTAAGTGTTTTTAAAATACATCAATGGACTAATGTTAAAAAATATTGTGCCAGTTTATACCATCACCAACAGGGTATGCAGATACTAGTTTCACTACAGTCTTGCAAAAAATGAAGATCAGTAGTCACTTTCATTCTTGCAAATTTCATAGGCAAAAAAAATAACCTATTAGAATTTGCATTCCCCTGGTTTCCAGTAAGAATGAGTATCATTTCAGGAGCTAAATTATTCTGCTAAGGACTCATTTGTACACTGCCTCATTGTATCCTTTTTTTTTTTTTTTTTTAACAAGGGTGTTGTTTTAAAATTGATACTTGAGAGCATGTTATATATAGTGAGCACTGACCATTAGCCTGCTTTAAATATTGCAAATATTCTCTTCCAGTCTATTCTTTGCTTTCAAATTTATAGTACATTTTGTTACAAAGAAATTTCAAATCATCAATGTCTTATTTTGTCCCTTAGGTTTTTATTGGTCTTTAAAAAACCTTTTTAAAAATTGTCTGAGGGAGTCATTTCATATCCCAAGATCAGATTGTTTATATTTACATATGTATGTAATTTTTTTCTTCCTAATTTCTTTGGACACTTAACTCTTTAGTCCATTTAGAACTGTTGCTATAGCATGGCATGACGTTAACTTTACCACAATAGTTATAGACCCTGACATTACTGATATTTTATCATACACTTAGTTATTAAACATAATAGTGACTATTTTAGTGCTGTTTAATTCCACTGACTTGTCTTTTTATTCTTTTAGAGAAATCCTACCTTATTTCTTTTCATTACTGTTATTTTACATATATTTTAGTATCCAGTTGAGCAAGTCTTTCTTCATTTGTATTATTTTAAAATTACATTATTTTTTTAAAAGTTTTTCTTAGCCATCTTTACATTTCTTGAAAAGATTTTAAAAACAGGTTTAAATTTCCAGTGGGATTTTGGTTTGGACTCATTAAAATGATTGACTGGAGTAAAACTGATATATTTTAGTGATTATCTACAGGAGTATCATATGTATATTTATTCAAAATTTCTTTAATAGCTCAGTGAAACACTGCAGATGTTTTCATATTAACCGCACACATCTTAAGATTGTTTAATGTTCTTTTGAGCAATTATCATAAGAACATTAGTGACTTTTTTAAAGAAAATATTTACCTTACTTGAACTGCAGAGAAAACCTCTAGGACAGTATACAAAACTTATGTATCCTGCATATGCATAATTTTCTTAGAATACCTTTTTGAATGGGTCTAGTCCTCATTCAAATTTACATACAAAAGTATATCCAAACCAAATACATATTTTCCTTTGATTCATGCCTCTGATTTCTTCCATTAATGTAGCTGACCAAGAGTGAATGCATAGTGAAACATGCATTTAGTTAAAAACATTTAGTTTCTCAGAAAAAGAAAGGCAAATGTATCAATTTAATTGCAAGAGTGAACTGAAAAAATGATATGAGAAGCAAATTGATCTACTGAAATAAAACAAATTTTCATTTTTAAACAGTATCATTTTATAAACTTGTACAAGTGATGTTTTAAAAACGTGTCCAAGAGAGTGAACAGAAGAAAATGTACAGCTTGATCAGTTAATTATCTTTGCTATTTCATTTATATGAAGAATAACATACTTTTTAAAAGGTAAGTTAACTTTATGCTGAAGCCAAATGAATTTTGACCAACTAAGTTGGTTCTACAATGGTTCTACAATGATCAACCACTTTATCTTTGCATTTTAGGAACTATAAATACTTTAAGTTTTCATAGACAAAATACCTAGAATAGGAAACAGAAACCACTCAAATAACTTGATGATGTGAATCAAAAAAATCCAAGTACCTTAACTTCTTCACATAGTTCAGTAAGTCGAGCTTCTACATCCATTTCCTCTGGAAGGAGTAAAGAGTAGAGGAAATATTTCAATGTTAGATATTTAATTTATATAAATAAAATTCCCATAAAAACTGAAAATTAAGACGTATCTGGACTACATTCAATGAATTAAATTTCAAGGTAACATATTTTAATAAACATATTATATAGGTAACGTGATTATTAAATTCTACATTCTGATAAATATCATTTTTCAGTTTTCACAAGAGTTAACACTGTCAAGGAAACTTAACTATATACATTAAGTAACTTGCACAACTGTGTTACACAAAAGAGTAACTATATAATTAGATTTTACTGTACTTCATATTTTATAATTTCCAGTATGGTTTAGTATTTTGTGTTATACATACACATGCCTTGCTTTCTCGTTTTTTACAAAAGCTATTCCTAAAATGCTCAAGTAAAATCAATTTTTATAACTGAAACATTTAAAATATACCTAGGGTGTAGGCTATTTAATAAAAATGAATATCAAGATCCTTTAATAAAGTTAGTTCCTAATACATTTATTTTTCTATAAAATATTCTTAAACTGAGGCAAATATTTGCCATACAACTCTGATTTACTTAATATATGCTATAATCATCTATAAAGAGGTACACAGATTTACAATTAAAATGGTAATATTTACCTGGAAAAACAGAAACTAAAAAAATATAAAGATTTATTAATTATTTATTTTTGGCAGGGAGGAATTACACTAAGGTCTGAAATATCTTTACATACACATAATTTTTAAGTAGAAATCAAACAGGTCTTTTAAAAGAACTGTAACAGCCTAGTTATAACCATACAAAATTCCCATAATCTTGTGAAAGAGTTTAATTGATCCTTCTCACATAAAGGCAAGAACACATTCTGTAACATCCCTGAATTCACTCATCAGCTGACTAATTTGTAAGACAGACTGAATGTTTACTACATGATAAAAATGATAAACATTTAAATTTGTTAAAAAAAAGCAATCACAATTATATGGTAAAACACAACCACAGTATAATTATTAAGAGTAGGGAGACAGCCAGATATGAGCAGCCAAGGGAGCCTCTGGGCAAAGAAGTCCTGGAGATGCTGCCCACTGACAGTAAAAAGGACGATGGCTATATTGGCTATACCTGGCCTTGTGGTTGGGCTCCTGCGACCCTGAAGCATGTGCACTCCTCCAATAACTCACCCTAGAATAGTCTTTTGCTCATTACAATAGTAAAAAACACACCCCGAGGTGGAGATTTTAAATGCTAACAAGACAAGCAACATGTGTACTAGCATGTACAACTACAGAGCGTATATGCCCAAGGGGATTGCCTAAAACATGATTGCAAGTGACACCTCCTCATGCCCTTTCATGAATAATCATGTATTCTTCATAGAGTCCCCCAGCACTGGCTGCTGCTGGCTCACTCTCTCCAGAAGCTTGCTCTGCTTTATCTTTCAGAGTGCAGTACTGTCTCTTTAAATAAATTCTGCTGCATAACCCTTGCTGTGTGTCTCTTGGCTGAATTCTTCCTTCAACAAGAACCAAGGACACTGCACCCCTCCTGGTAACATAATGTGAACAACAAATACTCTGTTGTTAACTAAAAATCAATGGAACACATATATTTCATAACTCACAAAATATACAAGTAAAATTGTATTTAGATATTGATATATACCAAAAAATAGATCACTAATTTGGCCAACTTGTTGGTAACTAAAGAAATTTGCTCTGATTTCACAATCATTTCACTGTCAGATAAACCAGTGGCTTATCTGCATTAAAACCACCACTCCCATAGGCCAACATCTGTTTTCACATTACTCATGATCTTTTCCTATGATAGAAAAAAATCAGGAAAATTAGTCTTAGAAATTACATATTCTACCCTCTGAGTTTTAAAAATTTGAAATAAGGTTTTGAGAGTTGTGACACATTTTTCTAATGTTTACATAGAAGAACCTAACTGCATAAATGGGTATGTTTGCATTATAACTAGTGAGAGCTACTTCAATGCAAACAATATCTTAAAGAATGTTTAAAAGCATAATTTAACTTTAAAATCTTAGTCCTGAAAATAATTTCAAAATCACTTAGATTTTTAAGGGAGTTTAAAATCCTATTTTAATTATTTTTTCTTTTTAAAGTGACATATATAACAGACCCTTGAGCAACACAGGTTTGATCTATGCAGATGCACTTATACACAAGTATTTTTCAATAAATATTTTGGAAAGAATATGAAACTTGTAAACTATGTAGCCTAGAAATATTGAAAAAATTAAGAAAGATGAATATGTCATGATTGCATAAAAACATGTAGATACTAGTCTTTTTATGTATTAATCAACCGTTTGCGTTATCAGTAAGGCTTTCAGTGAACAGTAGGTCATTAGTTGGTAAGTATTGGAGGAGTCAAAAGTTACAGGAATATTTTTAACTGTACAGGGGTCAGTGCCCCAATTCCGGTGTTATTCAAGGGTATACTGTATATACCCATTTATACAATTCTACAGAAATACATAGATGTGATTATCATAATATATTTTGGGGGGGCTTGGCTCCTATTACTAATCCAAGGTTACAGTCTAGAGCATATCCTCCCATATTTTTCAAATATAATATACATATACACATATGAGTTTTGGAGTCACTGTTTTGTAAAAATAGGATTGTATTTTGCACACTTTTTTGCATCTTGCTTTTTTTCTCTCAGCATTACCCCACAGTATTCTGGTACCTAGCACTAAAGCATGTTTTAAGATGACTACACAATATTCTTTGATGTAGGTGCATCATGATTTATTCTGTATTCCACTCTTTGTCCAAATAATGGGCATTGATCTTTGTTTATACTGTTTTGCCGCTAAGAACAATACTGAAATAAACATGCTTGTAGCTATATCTTTACATACTAGCTAGTATGTTATTTCTATGATACAGGTGAACAGAAGTGGGGATACTAGGCCAAAGGGTACATATATCTATTATTTATTTTCTAAATCTATCCATTCATTCAACAAATATTTATAACACAGCTCAGACAATGGCAATATGATGTTAGGTTTAAGGATAAAAGATATCTCAACAAAAGTGTTTTAGTTTTGAATCAAGTATTTTTCTACCCAACCAAGATCTGGCCCATTTTTTTTTTAATAGATCTTTTTACACTAACCTGCATTCTATAAAATTATTTAGAATGCTCACATGTAAACTGATAGGCTGGCAATAAAATAGTTTAAATTAGAAGTATATTTGAATTGCTTAAAAAATGCTAAAATGTCATAAATGGCCATAATTTCATACTATGCATTCTTTAATTTTACAGTAACTTTATATGAGAATATAATACTATGTTCCAAAAAGAATGACAATAAATTTTCAACTATTCTTTTTCCTTCCTCACCAGAAAAATCAGTTTCTCTTAACAGTCTTAGTGAAAATTAACATAACTCAAATATTTCTGAGTTAGTTTTCACCTGAGAAATGTTGAGAAAGATTTTGGCTTTTTAACTTCCTTCAGTTCATACCTCTGAAAATTGAGAAATAAATACTGATTTTATTTCACTCTTTGATTCCTACAGCTTTTCACAATCTTTTTAAAAAGTAATTGTGATGGTTTATTGAACACAAAGTGAAAACTTTTAATATACTTATAGATAATAATTATTGCTATTCAAGAAAAGTCTAACTTATATATGAAAATGTATAATAAAATAATGAGATCAGAACATTTCCTTTACCATGTACAACATATCCAGATAGTGGTGATTTGATGTTATTTTGCTTTTTAAATGTAGAATAACAAAAAATAAGTGAAAATTGACTGAAAAAAAAAAAAACCCAAAAAACCAAAAAACTAAAAAATAACGACACAACCCAGATCCTGATAGGATATTTCTCTTCTCTATTCCTTTTTTTTTTTTTTTTTTGAGACGGAGTCTCGCTCTGTCGCCTAGGCTGGAGTGCAGTGGCCAGATCTCAGCTCACTGCAAGCTCCGCCTCCCGGGTTCCCGCCATTCTCCTGCCTCAGCCTCCCAAGTAGCTGGGACTACAGGCGCCCGCCACCTCGCCCGGCTAGTTTTTTGTATTTTTTTAGTAGAGACGGGGTTTCACCGTGTTAGCCAGGATGGTCTCGATCTCCCGACCTCGTGATCCGCCCGTCTCGGCCTCCCAAAGTGCTGGGATTACAGGCTTGAGCCACCGCGCCCGGCCTTTTTTTTTTTTGAGATTGAGTCTCACTCTGTTGCTCAGGCTGGAGTGCAGGAGCATGATCTTGGCTCACTGCAACCTTCACCTTCTGGGTTCAAGCAATTCTCCTGCCTCAGCCTCCCATCTCGTTTCTATTTCTGCAGTGCAGAAAACTAGGTTTAGTATTTTTTGAGGTGGAGTTTTGGTTTTGTGGCCCAGGCTGGAGTGAAATGGCACAATCTCGGCTCACTGCAACCTCTACTGCCCAGGTTTAAGCAATTCTCCTGCCTCAGCCTCCGAGTAGCTGGGATTACAGACATGCACCACCAAACCTGGCTAATTTTGTATTTTTAGTAGAGATGGGGTTTCATCACGTTGGTCAGGCTAGTCTCGAACTTCTGACCTCACGTGATCCGCCCACCTCGGCCTCCCGAACTGCTGGGATTACAGGAGTGAGTCACCATACCCTGGCTGGTTTTGTTTTAAAACACATTTCATTATCACTAGGCCTAGCCAAAGATAAAATAACAGCAAATTTAAGGCAATGTCATTAAACCAACAAATTGTAGTAATAATCATGGTTTTGAAAAAGTACTCTTCATAGAAACTTTAAAAAACACATGAAAAAAGCCAGAGTTTTGCATTTACCATTTCCAGACTTAAGTAAAAACTTCAATATTACAAATTAGGAAATTAACCAAAATTTATCTACAAACCAAACTGATTTTAAAGGTAAGTTCTTCAGAATGGTGGAAACATACTATATTATTAAATATATATTTATGAAATCTGATGCTAATTTAAAGCAAAATTTCATACTAATTAATTAATTAAAAGGGATCATTTACTTAAGCTATTTGTAAACGTACCTAGATGGTTGTCTTTCTGTGTTCGTGGCTGTTTTCTTCTGAGAAGACGCTCATATAGGAGCTGCATGTTGGCCTTGGCTAGTCATAAGGATTGCACACAGCACTAGTTACTATACTCCTTTTATAACAAAACTTACTAGAATTTTCCAGCTTGTTAATAATAGACTTAGTGTTTATCTGATAGTGCAGTTAGTTAATTAGCTTATCAAAATTACAAATGATGTACATTCGAGTATATATTTTTGGTTTTTTAATTTAAATGCATGTGTTGCTCAACATTTCATAATCCAATATGTTTTAATTTATTAGACTCAGAATTTTAGGTTGGCAGGGATCTCAGAGTTAACTCCCTGCTGTTACAAGTGTAGATACTGGGGTTCAGATAGGCTATGTGACTTGCCCAAACCTAATTCCAGAACTCCTGACTCTCATGTTCAGTAAGAGCTCCTTGCACCAAACCAATATTTAATTATATGTCATCAGAAAATGTACATCATTCATCTAGGAGAAAAGAGAAAGGCAAAAAAGCAGAAAGGAACTCAAGCATTATTTTAAAAGAGGGAACATATTTTAGAAAAGTTTTCAAAGCATAGTAAAGTTTAATAAGTTTAAATATATGCTTATTTGAAAACTCAATGAAAGTGGTAAAAAGGGAAATATTCTTTAATCAAGAACTACTCTGTATCCACTTATTAAAACTGGTGAATATAGTGGTGTTTGGTCAACAGTACATTATAGAAATATATTAGTGTTCACAATTTTATTTTGCTAGAATAAAAATAAAAGACATTGATAGTTTAGAATATGTAACACTCTTATTTTTAATAGTTAATAGTATTTTTAGATGTTTTCTTACAAGATGCAGTCAAGAATAAACTAAAATTCACAATAAAGAGAAAGGAAAATATAAACCGTAAAGTTTAAGAACACCACAATATATTACCAATATTTATTGAAGATGAATCTTGATTTTAAAAATCCCTAGAAAACTGTTAAGCTTTATGTTGATGCCTACACTTTTTCAAGTAAAAATGAAAACTGTATTGTGCTATTTCATTCATTCATTCAAGAAATGTTTTAAGTAAATCTATGTGTAAGGTACTAGTAATTTTATTTCTATCATATACTTATTTAAAACTGAAGTCTGGGTTTGCTTTAGAATTTTATTTTCTGATAAAATATTTTAAGCAAATAATTTGGAATAAAGTTGACAATCATTTTGTAATTAATTTCTGAAATTAAATATAAGGGCACTTTATTATGATACCTCCTATATTACATCTCTAAGCCCAAAGTAACATACATGACATAAAAGCCATCCTCACCAGAAAAAAGTTGAAAATCTTATGAATACATGATCATGCTGAAGTTAGACTGATAAATTAATAATAATTGCTAACACCGTCTAAGCCAGGGCTCCCCAACACCCAGGCTGTGGACTGGTACGCGTTTGTGGCCTGTTAGGAACCAGGCTGCACAGCAGGAGGTAAGCGGCAGGCGAGCAAGCACTACTTCCTAAGCTCTGCAGCGGCATTAGATTCTCATAGGAGCATGAACGCTATTGCGAACTGTGCATGTGAGGAATCTAGGTTGCATGTTCCTTATGAGAACTGAACTAATGCCTCATGATCTGAGGTGGAATAGTTTCATCCCGAAACAATCCCTTCCCCCAATCCGTGGAAAAATTGTCTTCCAGGAAACTGGTCCCTGGTGCCAAAAAGGTTGGGGACTGCTGGTCTAAGCTATTTGAAATAAATATTTGCCTTTAAAGGAAGAAACATTTTTATTTAATTACTAATTATAAATTTTACCAATAAACATACTTCCTTTTAAAGAGGATTTTTTTCTAAGTTAAAATGTGGTTCGTATGTTTTTCATTTGTAAATATTACATGTTAAATCTACTTTAATATTATATGCAGATGGACATCTTCCTTATACAGGTATTTATAAGCCCATCTCATATATTAAAACCCCAAGAAGCCCCATTTTGCTGGGTGAATTTCTCCTTCCCATCCCAATGCTAAGCTGATTTCTTACTACTGTTGCTGTGAGAGAAGAGGGAAGAGGAGAAGTCAAAGTTCTTTAAAGGCAGGGACCTATTCTTTCCTCAGCACCTAGCACAGTAACTTGACACAGGAGGTGCTCATTAAAAGCCCAAGGGAAGTACACCGTTAAGAAGTATTGTTCCTAGAGATCCTTTACACCCTTTGTCTTTGGGATAATCTCACCTTTGATTCCTGGCACATGTACCATATCTGATTCCCTTCAATCTCCTTACCATGTGAATGGAAACCACTTTGTGTTTGTAGGCCCAAAGTAAGTAAGTGACAGAAATGGTTCCATATGTGCACTCTTGAACATAAGATAATGCCTTCCTGAATCTACTGTAGCATTCCACATCAAAACTATTAACACTTTTTTTTTTTTTTGTAGAAATGACATTACACATGGATTTTAAGCTTTACATCACTACTTTTCATAACACTATTTTTCAGGCACATGATATTGTCCTTCATTAATATGGTAGTATAATAGTTTTGTGGTCTGGTCATTAAATCTAACTAAAATTTGTAATATAATTATTCTACAAAAATGTTTTTGATTTCCAAACCACCACTAAAGATATTTGAAACATAATTTTCCATTAAGGATAAGTGATAGCCTAAATTAGCTCTATTCTATAAATGATTCATTTTCTTTTTTTTTTTTTTTTTTGAGACGGAGTCTTGCTGTGTCGCCCAGGCTGGAGTGCAGTGGTGCGAACTTGGCTCACTGCAAGCTCCACCTCCTGGGTTCACACCATTCTCCTGCCTCAGCCTCCCCAGTAGCTGGGACTACAGGCGCCCACCACCATGCCTGGCTAATTTTTTGTATTTTTAGTAGAGACGGGGTTTCACCGTGTTAGCCAGGATGGTCTCGATCTCCTGACCTCGTGCTCCACTCGCCTCGGCCTCCCAAAGTGCTGGGATTACAGGCGTGAGCCACCGCGCCCAGCTGATTCTTTCATTTTCAAAAGAGAACATTTTTAAAAATTTACATTTGAGGTAGTAGCTGTCTATAGAATTTTCCTAAGGGAAACAGGAATTCTAAGAACATAAAGTAGCAAGGAAAATAGAGACTGTTTCAGAGAATAATGATCAGAAGATTATCTTTTCCATACTACCATTTTTGTTTTGAGAATGAATACATGGTCAAAAAAGAACAAATGTATTTTCCTATTGCTTATTTATGAAACCATTAGGATTACTGAATCAAGAATTCTAAACAGTCAATTTAGTGATATCTATGTCTAGTCAAGAAAGTGTGAGCTGAACTGACTGAATAATGGACTTAATCAATTAATTAAACTGGAATAGTTGCTGTTAGTGGCACAATAGCCAGCATTTTCTTACAGCTGAATTTAAGTGGGGTAGAAATTCTTACACTTTCTTGCAATTCCTGTGTAATCCAACACAATTTTTAAAGTAGTCTGATTAGTCTCAAACCCAAGAACTATGTTCAGTAACAGTGACTACTTTAGGGAGTGCACTAGTATTGTTAAAAGACTGAAATCCTTGAGGAACAAAGGAATAAAGAAAGAATACTGATTCTGTACATTTTAAAAGGCAATTTATGATTTATTAAAAAACATAATTATAAAACAATATATTCTAAAAAGATTAAAATATATTTCTATAAGCTATTAGCCAATATTTGAAAATAAAAGCTAATAAAACTGACATAAAAAGTCTGAATAAGAACTTATTTTGCCAATCCCAATAATTTATCTTCTGTGAAATAATATATGTAAAAGCATTTTGCAAACTACAAATGGTATACAAAATCAGGGCAATATGATTTTTTATTATGTACTACAAATATATACAGGTACTACACTTTTGGATACAACCTGAAGCTTGATTTTTTTAAGCAATTTAAATGATTTTTAAAATGTTAAAAAAGTAAGTAATGTTGTTATTCCCTAAAACAATATGAAAGGAATTTGAGATCTGAGATAACTATTATAAAATCAAATGTAAACAAAAATGCCCTAAATACCTACAATCTGATTAGACTGTAAAATATTTGGAAGTATGGATTTAATTTACCTTCCTATGATTCTGCAGATAATTACATTTGCTTTCTAGCATGTTTTTAGGTTATATTTTAAGAGGAACAGTATATTGACATGTTTTTTTTAAAAGACTCGTTTCAAATTTAGCATGAAGAAGCTATTTTTTAGCATTCTGAAAAACATTTTTAAACTGCAAAAAGTGATTATCAAGGTAGAAAAAGATGGAATTGAGAGAGAAGTAAAGTGAAGCACACAAACACTGTAGTTTTAGTATAGAAAAACTATGGCAAAGCTGGTAGCTAGCAATATAAGAATGAAGAGAATGATTTGAACCGTAGGATAGGTCTCGCTACTTTTAACATACCCAGTTCTAGTTTCTGACAAGAGGGAATCTCTTCTGTTACCGTAATGAAGTAGCTGTGCAATCCCTTGAAGGCTAGCAGCAAAGTGGCACAAAGTGTATAATGAAAACGATAGGCATGATGTAGGAAGGAGTCTGCAATGATGAAGCTACAACCCTAAACAAGAAACAGATGTAGGATACAGAGTGTCAGTAATACAAAATGTTATATTTGAAACTTGCAAAAATAAAGAAAAAATACTTAACCATCTGTCAACTAAATTTATTCTCATACATAAAAAAAATTTGGTAATATTTGAGAGTTGTTCAAACAATAAATTTAAGCATGAAATGTGGCCCTAGTAATTTCAGTTACAGTGGATTTTTATAACAAGTAGATTAAATTATTATTTTTGATAGCATGTTATTTATATTACATTTAGACTGAAGCACACTCAGCTTTTATAGTATGTCCCCTTTTCTTTTATAATAATAGCTGTACTTCCATTACTCTTTCCTTTTTTAATTTCTTTTTTTTAGATACAGGGTCTCAGTTTGTCACCCAGGCTCGAGTGAAGTGACACGACTGCAGCTTACTGCAGCCTCAACCTTCTGTGCGCAAGCGATTCACCTGCCTCAGGCTCCCTAGCAGTTGGGACTACAAGCACGTGCCACCATTATTTTCCATTATTTTTTGTAGAGGTGGGGTCTTGCTATGTTGCTCAGGCTGGCATCAAACTCTTGGCCTCAAGCAATCCTCCAGGCTAAGCCTCCCAAAGTGTTGGGATTACAGGTGTGAGCCACCACGCCTGGCCTGCGCTACTCTACCCTGGGTCTCGGCTCTGGCAATTGTTTTTTTTTTTTTTTTTTTTTTTTTTTTTGAGACGGAGTCTTGCTCTGTAGCCCGGGCTGGAGTGCAGTGGCCGGATCTCAGCTCACTGCAAGCTCCGCCTCCCGGGTTTAGGCCATTCTCCTGCCTCAGCCTCCGGAGTAGCTGGGACTACAGGCGCCTGCCACCTCGCCCGGCTAGTTTTTTGTATTTTTAGTAGAGACAGGGTTTCACGGTGTTAGCCAGGATGGTCTCGATCTCCTGACCTCGTGATCCGCCCGTCTCGGCCTCCCAAAGTGCTGGGATTAC
The DNA here is from genome assembly GCF_024542745.1 of Macaca thibetana thibetana. Taxonomy (NCBI): domain Eukaryota; kingdom Metazoa; phylum Chordata; class Mammalia; order Primates; family Cercopithecidae; genus Macaca; species Macaca thibetana. Next base: position 67,935,220 of record NC_065581.1, on the reverse strand, counting down.
AGGCTTGAGCCACCGCGCCCGGCCGGCAATTGTTCTTTAAAGACTCCTTTGGAATACTTCTATCAGTTCTGTTAAAGGACCAAGGGGTAATAGTAACAAGTTAAAGGGCACAGGCTGTCAAAGATGTCTATCCACTAAATCTGGTAACATTTTGAAGTATCACGTTTTCATAATAGACAATTAGAACCAAACAATATTTTAAGATCACATTTAATTAGATCTATAAGTTGCTGAGCTCAAATAATTAAAAAAAGGAAAACATCATTCATAGATAAAATAGTTAAAAACACTTCTTTTAAAATACGGAAAAGATTTATAAACATATTCAGTTCTTACATCTGGTGATAACTGTTTTGTGTAGTTAATACCAAAGACCACACTTTCAAGAGTAGGAATCACGGAATCTTTGTTTTGTGCTGGTGCATTTCTATTTAACCAAGTTGTCTTCACAGGGCGAGGAAAGCTGGAGGAAGAAGTATTATATTATTACTGTCATAAGCGTCTATTTGAATGTAAGTTAAATATTTACAAAGGAAAATCTTATAGGAATAGAAGAGCAAGGGTTTTGCAAGTTTATGAGTTCTAAAGTATTCCTAAATTGTAAAAAATAATTTGAATAATCATGAAAAAACAAAATGAATATTAAAAAACTAGGGCTAGATGTTTGACATTGCTTGCTATAATTAGACTTCTGGAAGTCTCAAAGAACATCAAAGACAAAACATGGTGGGATCTAGAATGGCTAAACAACAAATGAAAGCCAAGCTTGAATTTGGAAATCCTAAAGTCGGAACTGGTTACCAAATTTACAATGTTAACACTTAATCAAATATGAACGCTATTTACAGAAATAAAGAGCTCCCATGTAAATGTAGAAACACAAAAATTACTAAATCTACCTGATGCCTCTATTTCTCAAAAATAAGTTTCTTTCCCTTTATTCTCTTTACTAAAAGGCTATGAGCTCTATTAAAATAATTTTTATTATTCAAGTCTCTAGCAGCTGGAACTACAGTCATGTGCCACCATGCTTGGCTAATTTTTATTTTTTGTAGAGGTGAAGTGTTGCTATGTTGCTCAGGCTGGTCTCACACTCCTGGTCTCAAGCAATCCTCCAGCCTCCAGCTTCAAGGCACCATTAATCACATATTATATGAATTACTTCTGTTAGTATTAACATTTATATTCCATAGAGGAAGAAGCATATTTCTGTTAGAATGTTGAAAAGTCACACACAACTATATTTGAGATAAAGTAGGACAAAGCATTTGAACTGTTTGACAGTTTGGCAAAAGGGAAAACACATAAAAGAAAAACAATGTTGCCATAAGCAGAGTGCAGGTTTTGTTTGTAAAATCCATTTGCTTTGCAAAAGTAAAATGTCTATATCCCAGCAAAGAAGGGAGTCTCAAATAAGTGGTAAATTCCACTTGCTATAATGTGTTTTTCAGAACTGTTATAAAAGTTGTACTTAAAAAATTCAAATATAAGAAATAGTTCAAATAAAAAACAAGCAAAGAAAGAAATTCTAAGCCACTTACTTTAAGTAACTGATATAATGTCTGTAGATTGGGTTGACCATAAAAATTGTTTTAAATAAAAATAAAAATTTAAAAGATGTTATAAATTTAAAAATTTTCAATTTTTGGAGGATTAAAAAAACCCCACCAATAATAAAACTTCAGGAAAAACCTGTTGAAGAATATAGAGTAGGAAATGTTACCCTCAGATATGACCCCTTTACCAGCACACCACCAGCAAAAAGCTTCCCCTTCCCCTTTCCTTGCTTTCCTTTTCCGACCTTTCATTCATAGGTACAGAAAGGCTGGTAAAGATGCTGCTGCTTTTATAGCGAAGTTCTAGCAGCAAGAGAGAGTTAGATATAAGGGCCCATGGCAGCTAGGTAAAGAACAGCAACCTCAGCTGTTACGGGCATATTGTTTTCTTTTCTAGTCACTAACCAGAGCCAACAGTTAATCCTCTTGGCTTCTGATTCTGAGCCAAAAATTTGTTCTTCCAGTAAATGGTCTCTAGGAGATGAGCTGCCCCTTTCTCCTATTAGTCTATGGCAAAAATTGCGGCATTGCAAGAAGCAGCACATATTTAACTCACTATGATGGTGATGTGAATATCTACTCTGTTTAATTAGGGCCTTAAAAAGCAACATTAATAACCTAAGCTAACCTCCTATGAATTGTTTGTGCATTTTTCAGGAGAGAAACACAGCCAGTTTTATGAAGATAATCTTGGTAAGTCTTAAAAAGAAATAGTTAAAAGAGTTTAATTAGAGATTCTTCTTAAAACTTCAAAAAGAAGAGATTTAGAAAAATAGAGTAATATATTTTATAAACAGATAAACATTTAGCATTAAAAACCAAACACATAATCATATAAAAGCAATACTGTATGTTATTTAAAAGTTATATTTCAAAAAAACATACTTTGTTAGAAAAATTTCATTCATATTTTCTATTTCAGAAAATCTTCCAAAAAATTTTTAAGCTTATAATAAAATTATGTATGTAATAAAAAACACCTTCCTGTTTATAAAAGCTATAATAACTTAGCACAACCTCTCAAAGGCCTAGGAAGTAAGAAAAAGACAGCAAAACTACCAGTTATAGATCTTTCCATAGAATAAAGGCGGCAAAACAAGTCATCAGGTGAAATATATGTCTTCCTGGCCTGGTGCTCTAAAAGGAACTAGGTCAAGGTGATCTACATGTAAGAGATGAGAGAGCAACAGAATGAAAGAAGCTTTCAATTAGTTTTTAAAACAATGTAAAGATATGCCATAGGAGGTTATTACCTGTGGTCAATATGTTAAATTGTGTTGGGCTTCCAGAAATTCTGAGGGTAATTTTGCAAAATGATCTACTTAGTTTTCTGATAAATCAGCTTACCATCATATCCCTTAAGCATCCTCCCTAATATCAATTGTCAGAATCAGATGTGCATCGGAAATTGCAGACAGTTTAGAAATCAAATAAATTTGGAGACTTTCATATAATTTACTGATTTGAAGCATCCATCTGCTGCCCATACTACAAGGATGATGTAAAAACTGAAGACCTTGCATTGTATTTTTACATTAACGAAAGAAATCTGTCTACCCATGGAAATGAACAGAAAAAAATAATTATCTCAATGCATTTATTATGATACAGAATATTATATACCTTTGAACTAATGGTACATGATATAGTTTTAAAAGGCTGAGTAAAAATTCGTAAAATTGGTTAATAACTTGGAAAGCAAGAATTACTGTATAATGTACAGTTAAGAAGATAAAATTAGTCTATCTGGATAAGAGGCAAAGAAAAAATAAGAAAAAATTCACATACTTTTCCAGAGTAATTATAGTATAACATTGCACAAAACATAGGTACAGAATAAACAATGTTGTGTGGTTATTTCCAGATTGTATTTTTTCTTTGTTAATTTATTTGGGATTGACAAAGATGGCTTCATACTTCTGTAATAAAAAAGTTATCAAGCCAATGTTCTCATACTCTTGAATTTGATTATAATTTTTAAAGTCCTTATTATTTCAGTTATCTTTAGAAATTACATGTTTTCACTATAAAAATAAAAAACGCTACATTAAGAAGGCTCTCATGTTGAATTGTAATCCTCAATGTTGTAATGGGGCCTGGTGTGAGGGGACTGGACCAGGGCGACAGATTTCTCATGAATGGTTTATTACCATTCCTCTTGGTACTGTCCTCATGATAGTGAGTGAGTTCTCATGAGATCTAGTCATTTAAAAGCATGTAGCAACTCCCCTGACTCTTGTGCTCCTGCTCCAGCCATGTGAGATGCCTGCTCCGCTTTTGATTTCTGCCATGATTGTAAGTTTCCTGAGGCCTCCCCAGAAGTTAAGCAGATGCCAGCATCATTCTTCCTGTATAGCCTGAAGAACCATGACCCAATTAAACTCTTTTCTTTATAAATTGCTCAGTCTCAGGTATTTCTTTACTACAGTGTAAGAATGGCTTAATACAAAAATATTAGTCAAATTACCTTATTAGTGGCTGGTGTAGTGCAACCAATGATGCATGAACTGTAACAGACACAACAGAAAGGTGGAAATAATCAAACATAACATTAACATGATGATGAAGGCCTCTATGGGGGCTAAAGTGCAGCTTCAGTGTTCGGCTACTTATTAGTTGCAAGGCATTCAGATCATCTGCCCTGTAAAAAGGAACAATTAGCATGTAAGTATGAAATATTTAGTAAAGGCCAATATATTATAGAGTAGTTGAAACTATAAAAACCATTTATTTACTTTTTTAAAATTTTGAATTAAAGTAATTTTTAAAGCATCAAATTTGCATTAGAAAGCAGTATGAAACATACCAATTGAGAAAATAATCAGATCCCACCTATTGTTTCCTATCAGTCCATAATATGAACTATTTTTTCACCAATATCCCTATAAAATGAATCCTTTTTGATACTTCACGAGTTAATCTCATCTTAAAGAAAATTTTACCCCATAGAGAATACTGTTATTACGAGACTGCAGTACAACATAGGTCACATGCTATTATAATAAACCCCAAAAGATATTTCAAATTATTTTTACTCTACAAAATTTTATTAAGTGCTGCTCAAAAACAAACAGGCTATTGCTTATTTTAAAAAGTAAAACATATCTTACTGTAGGTATTTAGTATGTCATTAGATTTATACATACTAAAAATGTGAAACAATGCCATGAAAATGACATCCAATTATACTTAAAAAAATTCCATCCATACATTGTAACTATCTATAGGTAATGAACTACCAATTCATTTCAGCTTATTCCACTTAAAGAATTCTGACTTGGTTAAAAAAAAAAAAACCCAATAAACCCTTATGAAATTCTTTGTAATGAACAAGTATTACAGAGGAACAGTAGCTACCATATAAAGAAACTTTTTTCTCATGATAGTGAAGAGGACATCTAAAGTAGGCCTTTTAGTAATGTGACTTTTTAGTTACTTATCCCACATGCAGTCTGAATTTATATATCATTTTTGAAAATTATTGCTAAAACTACATTTGAGATGGGGGAAAAAACCTGCATAAATAAAATTGTTAAGTGAACCTCTGATTCTTGTTTTAAATGAACACAAGCAAAATTTGTCCCTAAAACATATGACTGCATGTCCAGGTGTGTGGGCAAGTTGGAGGTAGCCAATCCTAAAACTTCCTCAAGGGTTCTAGAAATGAACTACAACAACTGTCAAGTATGTGTCATCAGTCTTGATAACTCTCAGAATATCAACAAAGTCCTACCTAAAGAAAGCATAACTGATGCCATCAGGAAAGATTAGCCAGTGATAGAGTGGAAAAGAGTTCAATTACATTTAAATGCCTCATGGTAGTGGTATTAACAGTGCAATTTCTAGGAGCCAGGAAAAATTGTTCCATATTTCTTTAACTTGTCTGGTTTTGTTATCTGGAGATCATGGATTTGGCAAGGGCAAAATAGAGCTGGCCTAACCATTTTCATGAAGTTTCCCCAGAAAACACATGCAGTTCAAGACAAGATAGCAATAGGATGAATTTTAAGAAGAAAATGGGTAATCTAATAATAGCAAATAACAGTCATAAGTGCCTAAAGGTTTTTTAATTGTTTGATTAGCTACTTACGAATAATCTCCATCTGTGAAGTGTAGATCCAAGGATAACAGAAAATTCATTTCCTCAAGGGTTTCTTCAATCTGAAAAGAAATTACACTATGAGATACTTTTTGAATCTTTATAGAAAGTTAGAAATAACACCTTGAGGCATTACAAAAAATATTTATATAAATTAATATGAAGAGATGTTTACCTTTCTTTCATCCAATAACATTTTTACTTTGAAGATCATAACATCATTTAAAACAACCTCTTCATTTTTGTACAAAATTTGAAATGTTTTACTGCAAATTAGAGAATCATGAACTGAGGCTGGAAAGGCTAAAGTCATACCTAAAACAGATAAGATATGTAATTGACAGGTAAAAAGTAAAATATAAGACAAGCAAATTAATACTTGTACTTTAAAATACTATATGTTTGATTATATTACCACAGTGTCATTATCAATTTATACTGCAGTATTGGAACATTTCTGAAAGTTTACTTATTTCTATGATTAGAAAATAAATAAGTACATTATAACCATTGTAAAACTACTGCATGACATCTTAATCTGAAAGGTAAATGAGGAAATATCAAAGTAGAAATTTTAGAGGTTAACAACTGATCTGTATACCACATTTAAGAAAGCAATTTAGTTTTCCATAGCTGAATAGTAAAGAATTTGGTTGGCCTTTGTCCTGGTTGCTAGGAGTTCAGCTCTAAATACTTGGAATGAAGAATTTGGCTGGCCTTTGTCTCCAGTTTCTGAGAAGTAGCCTCTAAATCCTTGGTGGCCCCTAGTTTATGCTAAAGAGATGACTCAGGATGGGGGCTGGCCACATCACTAAGACCAGCCATGTGATTAGAGAGTTGAGCTTTGAGCCAAGTGATGTAACCTCAAAATCCAGAGAGGGGAGAAGAGTTAAAGACTGAGTGACATGGGCAATGATTCAATCAGTCATGCCTACACAAGGAAATATTAATAAAAATTCTGAACATTGAAGTTTGGGTGAGCTTCTCTGGTTGGCAATACTCTGCATATCATCACATACTGGATGTTCGAGAGGAGGGAAGTTAATGCGTGCTGGCTTAACGGGGAAAAAACAACGGAAGCTTCACATCTGGGAAGTTCTCAGATCAATCCTATACAGGTTCTGATTTGAATCCTTTTGCTATAATAAAGCTGTAATAATAAGTACAGCACTATGCTGAGTTTGGTGAGTTGTTCTACTGAATTATCAAACATGAGGGAATAATGGGAACCCTCAAATTTGTAGCCACCTCTTCACAACTGTGGATAGCTTGCAGACCACTAAACTCATGGCTGACATGAGGGGAGTCTTGTGGAGGATTACGTCCTTACCATTTGAAGTTTGGTTTTTATCTCTGGGTCACTGATCTCACTCCAACAGCCTACCTGCTGTTATGATCTTATTACCCTGTGCTGCAGAAATAACAATTGAAACTAGGCACCAAAAAGAAAAGAAAAAAAAAAAAAAAGAAAAAGAAACTAGAGACCAACGTGGGTTTGGAGCTTAAAATGGGATATAAGACTCCAACTGGAGTAGTGAGGATATCTACATAAGCTCGTGGATGTCAGTCAAAGGCAGGGAGCCTCTGCAGGCCAGGGAGCGCAGGGTTCAAATGCCCACATGAAATTCACATGGGGTGGTGGCCTGATGTCAGAGCCTGTGTGGAGTGAGGAGGGCAGCCGAGAGTAAACTGTCAGAACCTGAGCAGGATGAGGAGGCAATCTAAGTGCAGGGGTGACTTCCAGCGAGGCATTGGGAGCCCAAGCAGGATGAACAGGGTAACCACAAGGGAAGGCACCTCACGCTGGGGGGTTGGAACCTAAGTTAGATGGAGAGGGTGTCTTTACAGAGGAGCAGACTGGTACAGGGTGTGTAGGAACCCGAAAGGCATAAAAAGACTTCCATATGGGGGTGGGAGTGAAGAAGGGAGTAGGCAGAAGTAGCAGCCTGACACACTACTGGAATCCAAGTGAAGTGAGGAAAAGGAGTTCCTGGCACAAGGCCTTACTGAGATCAAGTGGGGTAAGGAGGGGGTCCACATAAGGGAGTGACCTTGCATAAGGTGAAGCCCAACGAGTTCAAGGAGACCATCTGTGTGGGAGAAGAAGCAGTGACAGGAGATTGGCAAATATAGGGGACTGATCAAATAAGGAAATATATTAAAGGATAAGGGGAGCCAGTTTTCTTACCTATCGGGGAAAGGATGTACACATATGGAAAGGAGATACAAATATAGAATGAGTCCCATGGTACTGGATTGAAACAGAGTACTGATATGAACTTACGGTTTTTACCATATATTTATATAAAGCCATGTAAATTTGCATATGTATGTGTAAATGTATAGGTGTATACAATGTACTCACTATCTTTGTCCACTCAAATGGTCTGGGAGTAGCACAACCACAAATGTTAGTCTTTAGCACTATTCTCCGCTAAAATGATTCACAGCTTTGCAGAAATGGTTGGTTCCAAAGCTGGGGCACAGACAAATCTGGACCATCTTTTTATACTAGAAAGTAAGGAACTGATTAGAGAATGTGGGGACACAACAAAAGGGCATAGAAGCTAGCTGAAAGAGAATGCCCCTGGCCATATCTGGGACAAAGTGAGCATCAAAATAAATTATGACAGTAATGGATTAACATCCATTGAGTAACCAGAAATCCGTAAGTCCATACTGATAGAAATAAATAAGCGAACAAAAAAATCAGAAGTTTAAGAAACAAGAGACATTAATTGCAAAGTGAAAAAGAGTAACATCATAGTGGAGAAGCTGCAAAGAGAGCACTTTAATTAAGTGATCCAAGTTAACATTATTAGGAATTGGACAAATAGAAACCATGTATCACCTAACAGGATGTAACAAGAAGAACAAGCATCACTTCTGAGATATTCCTGTCAAAAACACATAAAATGAATCTAATCATGATGAAATTGTAAACCCATGAAAATTGAAGAACATTCTAAAAAATAATAGGTTTGTAGTCTCCGCAAAAGTGTCAGGGTCATGAAAGTCAAGAAAAGACTGAGGAATTGTTCTAGGATGAAGGAGACTAAAGAGACATAACAATTAATTACAATATATGATTTGGAACTGGATCATTTTGCTATAAAGGACTTTACTGGGACAACTAGCAAAACTTGGATGGGGCTAAGGATAAGACGACAGTAATGTGTCAGTGTTAATTTCTTGATTTTGATGGGTATACTGGGGTTATGCAGAAGAATATTCTTTAGAAAAAAATGATGCACTAAAATATTTCAGATGATGGAGCAATCATATTGACAAATTACTCTTACATGGTTCAGGAAAAAAATTTTTTATGCTGTACTTGCAACTTTTCTGTTAAGTTTGAGATGTTTCAGGAAATATATACTTAAAAGGGAAACCAACTACACCAGAAACTCAACTTCTGAGTATGTTAAAAAGCTGAGAAGGGAAAGAAATTTTACTCAATAAAAGTAAATTTTGTTTAAAGCACTCAGGTAATGTGAGGTGAGAATCCACTGCCTAAAGAAACAAAGTTTTCTCTATTGCTCTTCCCTGAAGATGCTGCTTCTCTCTCAATACTTCCATAAAACTTCTACCACTGGGTCTGGAGCTTCTTTGTTGCTTACTGATGCTTTCAGACATTCTTTGTCTCTCCTCCCTAAAACCACTTATACCACTGGCTTTGAATGTCCTGTGATCAGACAGTACAGTACTACTCACTATCTTGCTCATTTTTGTACTCTATAAACCCTGGGAAGCCTTCATTTGTTAAAGGCTTTATTTCCTAATTTAAGGTCACTTTTTCAAAAACTAGTCTAGCCATAACTCTTGGTGAACTCAATAGCTATGTAGGTAAACCTTCTAATTTTTGATCTCCTGGGTTCCTTTTTTCCTCTTTTTAAGTGTTCTTGCCCTCTAACCCTCTCAGCTCCTCACTCCTGTGATCATTCCCTAGACTTTTATATTACTAATGACTGCAATCCATCTGTAATCCGAATTTCTTTTTTTAAATTTCCAACTTTTAAGTTCAGGGTACATGTGCAGGATGTGCAGGTTTGTTATACTGGTAAATGTGTGCATGGTGGTTTGCTGCACAGATCATCCCATTCCCCAGGTATCAGGCCCAGCATCCGCTACGTATTCTTCCTGATCCTCTCCCTCCTCCCACCCCCTACCCTCCAACAGGCCCCAGTGTGTGTTGTTCCCCTGGATGTATTCATATGTTCTCATCATTTAGCTCCCACTCATAAGAGAGAACATGTGTAATGTCTGTTGTAATGTGAATTTCAATCAACCTCTCCTCCCATACTTCCACCTGTCTTTCTAGTTCATACCCTCTAAGACCACAAGTTCAATAATCCTTTGACTACATTTAGGATAGATTCCATGAACCATACTCCATTTCATTATCCCATTTCTCTTAATTCCTTTTTTCCTTACCCATCTTAAATCCTGTGATCCATCATTATAATACTCTTGCATATAAACTATTAAGGATATATGCTACTCTTGCTTTGTCATACTGACCTGGATAAATCCCAACTCCAGCTCTCTGCCCAATCCATACTTGTACCCACAAACTGAATGTGCCTGGAGAAAAATACACAGCTATCTTGACTGGCTATACTTCAAATTTATGACTATTAATTTCAAGTGGGTCTTTACTGCTGCCTAGCAATCACACTGTATCCAAATCCATTTTATCCCCATATTCTTAGATGACTATTTCATAAATTATTTTCTCTCCTCAAACCTAGCCTTCAGTCTCACTGATAAATTTGGTTCTTATTTCATGAGAAAATAAAAATAATCAGAAGTTCTATAAGCTCTACTACTGGATCTACCTGCAGATGCACCTAGACAAACTCCCTATTTCTCTGCTCCCCTTTCTGGCAAAACTCAAAAGCCTTTGCTATTTAGTGTGTCTGATTCATCTCCTATTCTCTCTTCAGCTCATTGTGTGATAACCAGCCTCTAAAATGGCCTCCAACGATTCTCTTCCTGATATTCACACTATTGCACAATCTCCTACAAAGGACCAGGGTTGATCTATGTGATAGAAGTGATAGGAGGGGCTGGGCACGGTGGCTCACGCCTGTAATCCCAACACTTTGGGAGGCTGAGGCAGGTAGATCACTTGAGGTCAGGAGTTTGAGACCAGCGTGGCCAATATGGCGAAATCCTGTCTCTAGTAAAAATACAAAAATTAGCTGGGTGTGGTGGCAGCCACCTGTAATCCCAGCTACTTGGGAGGCTGAGGCAGGAAAATTGCTTGAACCTGGGAGGCAGAGGTTGCAGAGTGAGTTGAGGTTGTGCCACTGCACTCCAGCTTGGGCAACAGAGTGAGACTCCATCTCCAAAAAAAAGCATAGTAGGATTTGTGTGAATATAGCAGAAGTAATTGACTATAACCTAATGAGAGATCCTGGGTCAGAGGCATGCAGCTAAATTTCTGACACACAGAAACTGTGAGATAATGTTTGTTGTTTTAAACTAAGTTGTGGGATAAATTTTTACACAGAAATAATTAATTCATACTCCAATCAGACTTTAGCCCATATAACTCTTCTTATCAAGACCACTAATGATTTCTGCTTTGCTAAATCCAAAGGTCAACTCTCAAACCTCATCTTACTTGACTTACAATCAGTATCTAACATAGATACTATGATCCATCCTATACTATGCATTCTCTCATTCTTGTTCTTTTGTTTTTTCTCTACTTTTTTTTTTTTTTTTTTTTTTTTTTTGAGACAGAGTCTTACTTTGTGCCCAGGCTGTAGTGCAGTGGCACTTATCTTGGCTCATTGCAGTCTCAACCTCCAGGGCTCAAGCAATCCTCTCACCTCAGCCAGGCTAAATTTATTTTTTATTTTTTGTAGAGATGAGGTCTCATTATATTGCCCATTCTCTCGTTCTTGATACACTTCCTAAATGTACCTTTCTGGACATCACACATTTCTAGTTCTACTCCTACCTCATGGGCCACCCCTTTTTTGTCGCTTTTTTTTTTGCGGGGGGGGGGTGCTGTTTTTTTCTCATCAAGAAACAGCCCAGTGCAGTGGTTAGGAACATAGATTTTGAGCCAGACTGGCTAGGTTTTAGTCTTGATTCTGCCACTTACTAGATCTGTGATCTTTATTCATTCTTCTTTTCCATGCCTCACAACCAATTCTTCAGCAAACCCATCGGTTCTACCAACAATACTAAAAATGATCAGACGGAAAAAAGAAGGCTGCCTTTAGGAATGCTCTAAAGGAATTCTCATGTCAGATAAGAAGTTGTATACAAAATCAGTAATTCTAAATTGCTGTGGAATGACTTCAGTGAAAGTTGCCTATATCCTCAACTGACATCAATATTTTAAGCTTTAAAAAAGAAATACCAGTGACTTACCGATAATAAACTTCATCTTAATTTTATTCTCAAGCCAGAAGCAACAGGCAACAGATGTGCAACTTCCTAGTAATTCATTCACTCATCCAATCAACAAATATTTAGTGAATACTTATTATGTATCAGGTATTCTCTAGGTGTTCAGGATACACAGTAAAATGAAAGAGATAAAAATCTCCGACCTCATAGAGCTTATATCCTAACAAAGTGGTGTGATAGAGAATAAATATAGTAAGTAAATGATATAATACATTTGAAAGTTATAAGTAGTAAGTGCTACGGAGAAAAATAAAGAAAGGAAAGAGGGATGAAAAAGATAGCAATTTTAAACAGAAAAGCCAGGCAATGCTTTCTTGAGAAGGGAACCTATCAGCACAGAACAAAACTGATTCCTGTGTTCTTTCCCCTACTACATGCCTCTAGGTCGCTGTTGCCTCCTTCACCCTAGCAGAAGTCTGGAATTTTATTCTCTGAAGAGAATCAAAGTCCTCCGACCTAAAAATCACCTGGCAAAACCTAGAGCACATGAACATATGAGCATAGGCATATTGAATACTAAGTGCAGAGATTCCAAAATTGTTCTCTACTGGGCTCCTAGAAGGCTGTCAGCTAGACTCTTACTCTCTAGGAAGGAGACAGACAAGAGTCTTCTATGGCATTTCAAGAACTGTAAAATCTGAGATTTTTACCAAACTTGCAACCTAACAAGCTAGCCTGCCACACTTTCATAGATGATGGCAGAAGGCACAAGACTCTTGGGTCAAAGACAAAAGGTTTGATTATGCACAGCATAGCAAGCAGCATGAGCTTCTTGTTCATATTAGTTTCCCTTGTATTCACTCCCTCAAGTCCCATGAGAGTGACATGGAGGCCGGCCAAGTGGATACTATGCATACAGTGGGTTTTTGGTCACAATTGAGGAACCCTAAGCTTTGGAAACCTCTATCTTTTAAAAGGGTAGCTATAAAAAAACCTATCTAACTTTTGCACTGTCCATTATACTGGAAAGTAAATAAATACACTGTATGTTCTAGACAGAGACACTGTCTATAACTTCCAAAGCTGTTCATTGCACACGTATCCTTAAAAAGATAGTCTGTAAACAGAAGGTTTTCAGTGTCTCTGCTCATAAAATGTTTCTCTCTGCTCAGAAACATGAGAAATGATGGAGAAGAATTTTCAATGATATATACAGTATAATCTTAGATTCTTCACAGTTCTTGACATGGAGAATCTGCTGAATCCAGTGAAAAATAACTATAAATACTGACTTCAAAGATTCCTTAGACAAATGGCTCACCATCACCCTAAAATGAAACTCAGACAAGTCCCCTGTATGCTCTCAGAATTTCCCATCAGCCTTCCTTTCAGTCATGTTTAGACAACTGAGGCCTATCGAATATCAGAAGGAAACTTTTAACATGTAAGTTAGAGACTAAAACAAAGAGGAAAAAAAGTAAGTTATACAAAAAAATTTTAAAAAAAGAATATTGTTTTTAGAGAAGATATTACCTTCATGAAACAGGAAGACATTGCGATAGCAAAGGGACACTCAGAGAAAAGAGTACTTGGATTTTAAAATGAAGAGAGAAGCGATGAGACAGAGGGAAGGAGAGAAGAAAAGGAGAAAAGAAGGAGAAAGGGAGTGGGAGAGAGAATAAGAGAGGGCAAATGACAGAAAGCACAAAAGCAAATAACTCAAAAAAGGGTTAAAAATAAAGATGAAGAAATATCATAGTAGAGCAAGAAGAGAATGGGAAAAAAGAGAAGAAAAAACTAAAATTTAAGAAAGCCAGTAAAGATGATCCACCTTGTAAACAAAAGAACTTCCAAAAAGAAAGAACAAAGAAAACAGATGGGAGATAATTATTAACAAATTAAGAAATTTCTCAGAACTGAAGTACTCAAAGACCCAAGGTACATCATTATGTGCCATCAGAATCCCAGTTACCAAGAGGATGTTCTACCAGATTCTTGAAAGGGGAAAAAGGTCACAGAGAAGATTAAAAATCAGTCATTTATTTTTTACGGAGAAAATAATAAGATTAGTAATCAGAATGGCTTTGGAACTCTCCACAGCAATGCTGCAAACCAAAAAATAATGGAGTAATATTTTCAAAATTCCAAAGAAAAAAGATTTCCAACCTAGAATTCTATACTTAGCTAAACTTCCAAACAACTGTTAAATGTAGAAAAGATTTTTAGATGCTGAAGGCTTCAAAATATTTATTTCCCATGCCACTTTTCTCACCAAGTTAACTATTTATAGGCTCTACGAAACTGAGAGAATAAACCAAGAAAGAGAAAAAATAGATGTTAGGAAATAAGAGATTCAACATAGAGGAGATGCAAAGGGAATGCCTAGGAAGATGGTGAAGGAAAATCCCAACAGATCCTGTTCCTTACGTATACAGTGACCAATGTAGTTTGGATTCGTGTGCCATAAACGATAGATATGTTAACATCCCTGCTGCTAGGGTACCAACTTTTAACCTGAGGACAGATCAAAAGCTTGGCTAGATTCTTTTCAGTGCTTGGCTTATTTGAAGGTGTACCAATGAAGTTTCTTGCCTAGATCATCTGATGATACTATTTTCACTTCACTGAAGTTTTCTGCTTTGGCTTGCTCCTGAGAGTTGGAGGAAGGCAATGTTAAGTTTAGATGCAAATCAGTCTGTTCCATATGTTAGATAGCCAATATTTTATCACATTACAATCTTGCCAGAAGCCCTGAAAGTGGTAAACTCTCAGTTTTGCACAATTCACTCTTGACCTTGCCCATTAACATCTCCAAAGGGAGTCTGAAAACCTTTCAGGTATAAAGAAGCATACCATAACCCAGAGACTCTGTTCAACTTTTCTTTTGGGAGACTTCTTTTAATAATAGCAGTATTTATGCTATCTTACACAGCTGGGTTTGTGCTTACCACTCAATTTTTTTCAGGCTCAACCAGATATTTCCTTGGAATACACTCATTCTGACAAAATACATTCATAATGATAGTACTATAAAGAAAGCAAAAGAATAATTAACACAAACGTCAAGAGGGGGATACAGGAGGATTTTACAGTACTAGTGATGTTCTATTTCTTAAATGAAACGTTGGGTAGCTGGGTGTTCCTTTATTATTTAATAAAATAATGCGTTACATAATCTTCAAATAATGTGCAATACATTTCATAATACAAAGTTACACATTCATTATATAGCTGCTTTGTGCCATGGATTGTTCTCAGCTAAGTGGACTGAACAAAAAAACCAACCATTTTCCCTGACCTCACCTAATTCTGTAAATTACATCTACACTAAGTGTTACAGAAGACAGAGTGCTATGACATCTTACAATATGAGGGTGAACTTAGGCTGTGAAACCAGGAAAGGCTTTGGTGACAACATAGCATTTGAATTGAAACACCATGAAAAAGAATTAGTCAAACGAAGATAAAAAGAGCCTTTCAGGAAGAAGAAATAGAGATTTCTTGAAGGCAAGGACCTTGTCTCATTTACTTCTTACTTCATATTAGTATTATGAACACGGTCAGCCCTTATGGATGTGGAGAAACTGAAACTCTTGTGTACTGTTGGTGAAAATGTGAAACAGTATAGCTGTTGTGGAAAATACTATGGGGATTCCTCAAGAAATTAAAAATAGAGCTATTGGCGTCAGCCCTTATGGATGTGGAGAAACTGAAACTCTTGTGTACTGTTGGTGAAAATGTGAAACAGTATAGCTGCTGTGGAAAATACTATGGGGATTCCTCAAGAAATTAAAAATAGAGCTATTGGCCACACACAGTGTGTGGCTCACACCTGTTATCCTAGCACTTTAGGAGGCTGAGGAAGGAGGAACAGTTGAGTCCAGGAGTTCAAGACCAGCCTGGGCAACCAAGTTAGGCTCCACATGTACAAAACATAAATTTTACAAATTTGCTGGGCATGGTGGTGTCCAGCTGTAGTGTCCCAGTGACTCACAGGGCTGAGGCAGGAGGACTACTTAAGCCCAAGAGGTCAAGGGCAGTGAGCCAGGATCACACCCCTGCCCTCCAGCCTGGGTGACAGAACAAGACCCTGTCTCAAAAAATAAAAATAATAAAAATAGAACTACTATATAATCCAGCATTTCACTTGTAGGTATTTATCCAGAAGAACTGATAAAAGAGGGTCAAAGAGATATTTGCACACTCATGTTCATTGAAACATTATTCACAATAGTCAAGAGGTAGAAACAACCCAAATGTCTATCTACAAATTAATGGATAAAGAAAATGTGGTATGTACATATTAGAGAATATTATTCAGCCTTAGAAAAGAAAATCCTGTCATAGCTACAACATGGAAAAACCTTAAGGACATTATGCTAAGTGAAATAAGCCAGTCACAGAAAAGCAAATACTGCATGACTCCACTTATATAAGGTATCTAAAGCAGTCAAACTCATAGAAGCAGAAAGCAGAATGTGTTGACAGGGGGTAGGAAAATGGGGAGTTGCTGTTCAATGGTATAGAATTTCAGTTATTCAAGATAACAAAATTTTAGGCCAGGCATGGTGGCTCATGCCTGTAATCCCAGCACTTTGGGAGGCCGAGGTGGGTGGATCACTTGAGGTCAGGAGTTTGTGATCAGCCTAGCCAACATGGCGAAACCCCATCTCTACTAAAAAAAAAAAAATATTGGCCAGGCGTGTTGGTGCATGCGTATAATCCCAGCTACTCGGGAGGCTGAGGTGGGAGAATCACTTGAACCAGGAAGACGGAGGTTGCAGTGAGCCGAGATCACACCACTGCACTCCAGACTGGTTGACAAAGTGAGACTCTGTCTCAAAAACAAAACAAAAAAAATTAAATAAATAAGTAAATAATTGAAATATTGTTCTGTTATTCCTTTTTACACTTTAATGTTATCAAACTAAAGGCCCTGGGAAACAAGAAGACCTAAATGTGTATGCTAAGTTTACTGTCTTGAATCTGAAACTTTGTTTTCTAATATTTGCTATTTGCTAGATGATAACAACTCCATTAAGTTAGAAACCACATTAATCTTTTCCACTACTTTAATTTAGGACTTAGCACTTTAATTTAGGTCTTACACATAATAGGCAATCATAAACTATTTATTTAATAAACGAATTTTTGTCTAACTTCTTAATTTAATATCCTATTTCCTTGTTCAAATGACTTGATTTTTATTTTGCCTATCAGTTATCTGCTAACACAAACATTCAGATCTATAGTTTTAAAGACTTGAGATAATCAGAGGCCTCTAAACGCTTACATTCAATCATGATAGTTTACATTTTATTTCTATCACTATCTGTATTTCCATTTCCTTTGGTTAAACAGTTAGCACTGGTATCTTTCATTTACTTTGTGAACAAGTGAATATTCATTCAAACATAATTTATTAAGTCTCTCAAGTACTGGGAACTAAGAGACATGAACATAAGTAAGAACTCTGCCCATCTTCAGAGTTCCCAGTCTAGTTTGGATAGAAACATTCAAATAAATAATTGCAGTACAATGTGATAATCTCTTAACCGCCTATTTCAGCAGGCCAAAGCAAATGGCAATGTAACACTATCTCTTAAATCAGGTAAAAAGACAATTAAAGGGCAATGATAGAAGCTGTTGAATCTGAGGAAAGCAAAATGGAGGCTTGCCAAATGACTTCCATTTTGTAATCTATGCAGTTTAATTGAAGGACCTAACTTTACAGTGAGTTTTCCATTCATGGCTGTTGAGATTATTCAATTACTGATAACAGTAAAGAATAAGTGACATAATATGAATTGTCTCTAGCTATATGTTTAACTTTTCCTCATTTTTTTTAAAAAAAGCACTGTTCTTTAATGGTGATTGATGTTTGTTTTAGTGGAATCCCATTTCTGAGAAAAAATTAACAATATAAGCTAAAAGAGGTACGCAGAAAGTGCTATGGGCCAGGAGTGGTGGCTCATACCTGTAATCCCAGCACTTTGGGAAGCAGAGGTGAGAAGACTGCTTGAGGCCAAGAGTTCGAGACCAGCCTGGGCAACATAGTTAAGATTCCCATCTCTACAATTTTTTTTTCTTTAACTAGCCCAGTGTGGTGGCATGCACCTGCAGTCCCAGCTACTTTGGGAGGCTGATGTGGGATTATCACTTGAGCACAGGCGTTCACGGCTATAGTGAGCTATGACCACACCACTGCGCTGTCATGATCACTTAAGTAGAAAACGGAGCTTTAAATATACTGTTTGAAGCTACAGAGACTGGTCAGAAACACATAGGAAAATAACAGTATCTCTTAAAAGGTTGAGGGAGAGGGAACGAGGAAATAGTGTAAATAAGATAAAGTCTTTTTATCGTAACAGGAAGTCCATAGACAATGTCTATATGGAGGTAACCACACGGACTAGAGACAGGGGTAAAAGTTGCTACATCTAGAAAACAAGCCATCATTTTTACTACAAGTCTTTCTGGACTAATTTATCTTTGTTGTTGTTGAGACGGGAGGCTCACACTGTCGCCCAGACTGGAGTGTAGTGGTGTGATCTCAGCGCACTGCAACCTCGCCTCCCAAGTTCAAGTGATTCTCCTGCCTCTGCCTCCCGAGTAGCTGGGATTACAGGCACCCGCCACCATGCCCAGCTAACTTTTTTTGTATTTTTAGTAGAGACGGGGTTTCACTATGTTAGTCAGGCTGGTCTTGAACTCCTGACATCGTGATCCACCTGCCTCAGCCTCCCAAAGTGCGTGAGGCACCGTGCCTGGTGGCTAATTGATCTTTTAACCGTATGCTGTATTATTTTGATAAAAAAAATTTTTTCCAGAAAAAAAGATGATAAATATTAAAAAGCACACTGAACAAAATACATTTAATCTTAATACTATGGTTACTAGGGTAAGTCATTATTTAAACTTTTTATGAAAACTGTGTAACATTTCAAACTGGAGCCAGATTCCTAAAACCAGCAATGACTTCTCTGTTGTAAAAGTCTATGAACGCTTTTCTTACTAATCAATTTTCAACAGTTCTATGAATACTTATTGTCTTTCATGACTGATGTTATTGCAGATGACAGCTATTTCCTGACTCAAACCTCTCACTGTCAGCATAATCTTGTACTGGAAATAATTTAAATGTATTGCAATAAGCTGTATAATACCATCTAATTCCCATCCCATTCAACCTGCTCCACTGTAACTCACCGACAGAAATCATTATTTTAAACTATTTTTCCTAAAAGTTTTCTCAAAATATACAGAAGGTATATGAATTATGGTAAAATTCAGCATTGGAAGGAAAAGGTATTAAGATGAAAGTACAAATCAAAGTTAAAAGAAAAATAGAGCAGGTAATAAAAAGCATAGAGAAAATCTAAGTCCTTAAAAGAAAAAATGAATTTTTAAGGAACAGAGGTAAAAAATTAATACAAAGGATAAAAGAAAACTATACTATATAAAGCTATTTATGTTCAAGGATAAGGCTAGAAATCAATAATATGTATGTATTAAAAGTTAGTTAAATACATGGGAGGAATTTCTTGAGGCAGAAAAGGATACCTTTCCCTAATAATTTACTAACAGTAAAAAGATATACACTGTAAGAGCTCTTTAGTACTACTGTAAAATGAAATTTCGAGAGAAGAAGGGTATAGAAGGCAAAAACAATATCTCAAATATTGTAATAAGTTGGCTGTCTTCTTTGTCCTGTTTTTTTTCAGATTGCTGGGGAGGAAATGCATCTAGACAGAAGAATATTATTTTGGTTCAAGCTAACACTTGTGAGACTCATGTCATAAGTCACCACATCCCATCAACCACTATTCTCTATAATATTCATATTAA
Organism: Macaca thibetana thibetana; assembly: GCF_024542745.1. Lineage (NCBI taxonomy): Eukaryota > Metazoa > Chordata > Mammalia > Primates > Cercopithecidae > Macaca > Macaca thibetana. Next base: position 67,915,348 of record NC_065581.1, on the reverse strand, counting down.
TTTAACATTTAACAAGATAGAGGCTATTCTGGGGTACACTGGCAGGAAATACTTGATACTTTACCAGATTTACCTTACCATAGGTGACCACAGGATGAAACAAGATTCAAAAGCTATGGAAAACGACCTACACATAAAAGGTAATCATGTTGGGAATAGTGTCAGGCAGGGGAAAAATAGCACGTCTCACAATTTGTTCAGAGTCACTTTATTGGAAAGGCTCTGCACATATCTTTGCATACCACAAACAAGAAAAACAAGTTATCATAAATTAGAGAATTAAAAATAAAACATGTTTATATAATATTTGAAATATGAAATATCTTGAGAAGTCATATTTGTTAGTACATTTCAGACATGACAGGCAAAAGTTCGCGATTTTGAAAGAGAATGAGAAAAAAGAGTGAAAGAAATTTTATGTATTTCTTTCTTCTTCTGTCCAAAATCTGGTTCTTGTGCTTTCTATTTTGGCTGCTATCTTTTAAAGTATGTAATATTCTAAAAATTTCTGGTATAATGCTATTAAGAAATACACAGAGATAATGTTTTCACATATGTGAGATTTTCACATATTATATAATATGGAAGCTTATCATTTTCAAACACAGGCTTCCCTTTTATAGACTGGTGTCTGCCACAAACTACTTATTTTTAAAGATATTTCCTTTAAATATACTAGTAAACTATCAGATCACTACATTTCATACTCTTTTATATGCAACTGAGTATCAGAAGCTAGAAACTTAATTGGCAGCAGCAATGATTAAATCTAGTCATAACTAAGGAAAAAAAAAGTAAGTACTCAGGAAAAGGCTAAGAGAAGGTACTTTATCTGGGCATTTCTGACACAATTTGTCGTAATGTCAAAATAACATTACTTCGTGAATAACATTAATTATACGTAATATTTCTGCCATACAAATGATCTACAGATTGAATTATAACTTCTGTTAATTTTTATAAAAGATAAATTCTTTCCAACCAGTATTTAGTTGATGAAGAAGAGTGATTATGGAACTTGATTCAAATAGGGTTGTCCATAAAATAAATTCATTTTTATCTTTTCTAGAATATTTTTTTCTCTCAAAAGACAAAGAAGGGACTAAGTAGCTATAAAATGTCCACTTTTCTGGTGAGTAAATAAAGGTAAAACTGACAACATTGAACAAACATACTCATTTGGGGCCGGGCGCGGTGGCTCAAGCCTGTAATCCCAGCACTTTGGGAGGCCGAGACGGGCGGATCATGAGGTCAGGAGATCGAGACCATCCTGGCTAACACGGTGAAACCCCGTCTCTACTAAAAATACAAGAAAATTAGCCGGGCGAGGTGGCGGGCGCCTGTAGTCCCAGCTACTCGGGAGGCTGAGGCAGGAGAATGGCGTGAACCCGGGGGAGCGGAGCTTGCAGTGAGCCGAGATCGCGCCACTGCACTCCAGCCTGGGGCACAGAGCAAGACTCCGCGTCAAAAAAAAAAAAAAAAAAAAAAAAAAAAAAAAAAAAAAAAAACATACTCATTTGGAAAATAAAATGTCAAATGGAAGACATTTCTTGTATAAGATGAGGCTAAATACAAATATCACAATATTCTCTTGTTAATGCACAGATCAGGTGTAACCTAATAAAGGCTGAATGGTTACATGCCCTGAAACTATGTATGGAAAGAATCTTGACTGAATCTGTAGCACCACCCTGTCACTATCAAACATAATAATAAATGAACATTCACTGGATCTGAAAGCTCAGTTGTTGCTGTAAATAGTCACTGACAGACCAAAAACGTCTCAGTCATGTACTTAGCTCATAAATTACTAAAGGCAAAACACTCAAATAGCCTTGGAAAAACATCTACAAGATGTGACATGCTATGGAAAGGACATTTCCTTGTTGCCATAAAGTACATCTGTGTCCTTTAAAACATAGCATCCACTCTGAGTTATCAGGATATAAACTGTTCTCAAGGGTCAGAAGTTGTTGAATGACACACCTGACTTTAGATCACTGCAATGAATAGACTCTGAGGTTCCTGCCCAGAGTCATAATTCTAAACTATTGTTAACCAAGATAATGCCACTACCACACCTGAAAAGGGTGCTCCTGACTGAACTGTAATACAAGTAGCAGCAAGCATGGTTACTCGAGGGCCACTGGACTAGGAAGAGTAATCAGGGGTTACTGTTAAATCTTTTGACAATTTATTTCTGATGCCCTTCCTTACCTTCAACTCACAAGTCAATAAGCAGAGGTAGAGAAATGTTTCCATAAAGTTAGGGCAAGGTAACTTATTACTAAAAGAGGAAGTTACTTGAGGAATAAGTTAACATTATGAAGAAAATAGTCTTTAATGAAACACATCAACCAAATCAAATATTATGACACTTAATTCTATCCTTTACACCAACCTAAAAATCTAACCGATAAGATTTTATTTTCAAATGATACTTTTGTCCACCAGTCATTATTCTGACATTCAAAATCTTTCTCGGAATGTAATCTGTAATAACCAAGTACGGTTAAAATTTCCAGTCCTCTGAGGTAATTATTTGGAATCTGCGAAAAACAAAGTAGAAACAATGCTCTGTATGATATAGAGAAATGCTAAATGATTAATGGCTAAATCAATGATTTAAAATGTTTTATTTGTAAATGTAAAGAATTTCTAAATCTATTCGTTCAGAAAATGAATAAGGAAAAAATGGCAAAATCTGCCTAACATAACAAGGAGATAGTTGGGTTTGACACAAGTAAGACTATATAGTAACTGAAATTTAGAATTCAGCAAATGTTTTCTTCTAGCACACTTCCTTTTGGCCTTTGAATCAATCATTTGCTGAGAATTTACAATTTATCTGGTTTTGTCTGTTTTCTACCATTTCCCCATTTCTCTTTCCAGAATTATCTTTTTTCTCCATTGATTAGATTTTTCTGGGTTAAACTGACTAATTTCACATCCAAACATTTAAAAAGTAATGTTACCTCATTAATTCCATATTAAAATGAAACAAAATACAAAAATCTTAACTTCAGTACAAATTATGAACTCAATCTCAAAAAATCTCTCAGGTTCTCATACAAGGACAAGTTTAGTGGTCAAGAATTAATATTCAGGACAGGTGTGGTGGCTCATGTCTATAATCCCAGCACTTTGGGAGACCGAGGTGGGTGGACCACAACGTCAAGAGATCATGACTACCCTGACCAACATGGTGAAATCCCATCTCTAATAAAAATACAAAAATTAACTGGGTGTGCTGGTGCACGCCTGTAGTCTCAGCTACTCAGGAGGCTGAAGCAGGAGAATTGCTCGAACCCAGGAGGTGGAGGTTGCAGTGAGCCGATATCACGCCACTGCACTCCAGCCTGGGCGACAGGGCAAGACTCCGTCTCAAAACAAAATGAATTAATACTCACAGGTTTGACATTATTTCTCTCGAAACTTTATAATAAGGAACAAAAATTTTTAAAATGTATACTTAAAAGTGGTTAGCCTATTTAACCTTGTGGAATATATGTCAAGTATCTTGCCATCTTGAAAGATATCTCACAAACTAAAGTCTGAGGATTTTCTCAACTGGCAACGTCAAGAGATAAAACTGAGCTAGAAATCTAGTCTACTACATTCAAGGATGTTCAAAAGAGTACACCAAATCTGTCATGTCATGTCAGCTTGTTTTGTTACCTCTATGTTTTGTGAAAGTAGAGTTACAAAAGAAGACCTATTATGGCAATAATATATACATTAACACGTATGCCAAGCTAAGAATAAATTCTTTTTCATTTTAAGATGAATATACAAAATATATGTATATACACATATACATGTATATATATGTATGCGTGTGTGTGTGTGTATTTGTCATAAGCAACAGACCTCTGTGAGAATTTTAATAAGTCTTCAGGAAGATAAACTCTACACTATGTATAATTCACTAAAATTTAACATTAGTCTCAGGATACAAAATCAATGTATAAAAATCACAAGCATTCCTATACACTAAGAACAGACAGAGAGCCAAATCATGAGTGAACTCCCATTCACAATTACTACAAAGAGAACAAAATACCTAGGAATCCAACTTACAAGGGATGTGAAGGACCTCTTCAAGGAGAACTAGAAACCACTTCTCAACGAAATAATAGAGGACACAAACAAATGGAAGAACATTCCATGCTTATGGAGAGGAAGAATCAATATTGTGAAAATGGTCATACTGCCCAAGGTAATTTATAGATTCAATGCCATCCCCATCAAGCTACCAATGACTTTCTTCACAGAATTGGAAAAAACTACTTTAAAGTTCATATGGAACCAAAAAAGAGCCCACATTGCCAAGACAATCCTAAACAAAAAGAACAAAGCTGGAGGCATCACACTACCTGACTTCAAACTATACCACAAGGCTACAGTAACCAAAACGGCATGGTACTGGTACCAAAACAGATTCATAGACCAATGGAACAGAACAGAGGCCTCGGAAGTAACACCACACATCTACAACCATCTGATCTTTGACAAACCTGACAAAAAGAAGAAATGGGGAAAGGATTCCCTATTTAATAAACGGTGCTGGGAAAACTGGCTAGCCATAAGTAGAAAGCTGAAACTGGTTCCCTTCCTTACACCTTATACAAAAATTAACTCAAGATGGATTAAAGACTTAAATGTTAGACCTAAAACCATAAAAACCCTAGAAGAAAACCTAGGCAATACCATTCAGGACACAGGCATAGGCAAGGACTTCGTGACTAAAACACTAAAAGCAATGGCAACAAAAGCCAAAATTGACAAATGAGATCTAATTAAACTAAAGAACTTCTGCACAGCCAAAGAAACTACCATCAGAATGAACAGGCAACCTACAGAATGGGAGAAAATTCTTGCATATACCCCTCTGACAAATGGCTAATATCCAGAATCTACAAAGAACTTAAACAAATTTACAAGAAAAAAGGAAACAACCCCATCAAAAATTGGGCAAAGGATATGAAGAGACACTTCTCAAAAGAAGACAATTATGCAGCCAACAGACACATGAAAAAATGCTCATCATCACTCGCCATCAGAGAAATGCAAATCAAAACCACAATGAGATCCCACCTCACACCAGTTAGAATGGCGATCATTAAAAAGTCAGGAAACAACAGGGGCTGGAGAGGATGTGGAGAAATAGGAACATTTTTACACTGTTGGTGGGAGTGTAAATTAGTTCAACCATTGTGGAAGACAGTGTGGCGATTCCTCAAGGATCTAGAACTAGAAATACCATTTGACCCAGCCATTCCATTACTGGGTATATACCCAAAGGATTATAAATCATGCTACTATAAAGACACATGAACATGTATATTTATTGTGGCACTATTCACGATAGCAAAGACTTGGAAAAAACCCAAATGTCCCTCAATGACAGACAGGATTAAGTAAATGTGGCACATATACACCATGGAATACTATGCAGCCATAAAAATGGATGAGTCCATGTTCTTTGTAGGGACATGGATGAAGCTGGAAACCATCATTCTGAGCAAACTATCGCAAGGACAGAAAACCAAACACCGCATGTTCTCACTCATAGGTGGGAACTGAACAATGAGAACACTTGGACACAGGAAGGGGAACATCACACAGTGGGGCCTGTTGTGGGGTCGGGGGATGGGGGAAGGATAGCATTAGGAGAAATACCTAACGTAAATGATGAATTAATGGGTGCAGCACACCAACATGGCACATGTATACATATGTAAACAAAACTGCACATTGTGCACATGTATCCTAGAACTTAAAGTATAATAATAAAAAATTAAAAATTTAACATTAACCAACATTTTAGTATCCACAGTATGATAAAAGACAATCCTTAACACTTCAAATACCTAACAAATTTTTTAAAATTTCAAAATGGACTGAATTACGCTCAGCATAGCTCTAGTGTCAGGTGTATTTTATTATTTTTATGATGCTTTAAAAATTAGTAATTTCATATTAGGCTTACATAATAACTCTTTAGAATGTTTCATTAACTGGTTCATTTTCTAACTACATGTAATGACACAGCATATATTGTATTGGGAAAGCTGTTTTAACTTAACCCCTTTAATGCTGGTGTCTCTCCTTAGAATATGAGTAACTAACAAAGCTGCTGTAACATGTTTATTTCATACCTTCCTACATTGCCTTTTGGCTCTGTTTCATAATTAGAGAACCTAATCCAGAAAAAAAAACTGGTTTAAAAAATGTCCTCAAAATGCATACCATAAAACTTTATCATAAAACACCTTTATAATCATAAGTCAAATTACATGTTCCCATTTACTGTGTATCTTTGTACATTGCCTCTTATATGATATAATGGATACCAATCCTACGTTTGTTTTCATGAAACTTTAATATACATTCTTTGATGTGCTCATTGTAAGAAATCTAAGAAGGAGACAGAGTATCTATAATGAAGTCCGTTTTACTGAGGCCCCAAATATATTTCTTATAATGGTTATAATAATGATGTTATTTGGTATCTTATATCTGTAATGAGAAAAAAATTTATGAAAAGTTATTGGCCATTATAATGTTGTTTCAGATTACTTTTTAAATTTGAACATATTCCTTGGCTTACCTGTTGCATGTAACAAACTAGCTTCTACTCTGTGGGGAATTCTTGATGGAATTTTCATAGAAGCACGAATCTGGTAAAAACTAAAGCAAAATAAACAAGGAAGTTATTTCAAAACATATTTAAAAATATGGAATGCCCCAACTTCCACATTTGTATCTGTATTAAAATAATAAAGTTGACCTAATTATATCAGTCTCCCATAACATACTATTGTTGGAAAAAAAAAATCAGGCTTACATATCAAATGTAAGCATGGCATAAAACCAAAAGAGAAACCCAGTATATATAAAGATAAATGAAAGAAACAGATACAATACATACAATATTTTTTATTTTATATGTGATAGCAACCTGTGGAATTAGAAAAGCATCTAAGAGCTTCATTGTTTCACTTGGCTTTAAAGGGGCATGATAAAACTCCATAAAGTTAGATGACTTGTTAAGATTAAGATGAGGACTGCTTGAAAACATGAGAAAACTGAGAAAAAAATCGAAGTGGAATCAGCGGGAACCTTGAAACCAGGGGACAACAAAGTTTTCTAGGAACTCTTCAACTTTCCATTTTGAAGGTTTTGACTAAAGATCAAGCAAAATATTGCTATTTTAAAATATAAAGGTATATGATATAAAAGCAAATTAATACTAAACAGTGGTAGATGCTTCATTTTAAACTTCCTCAGCACAGAGACCATGTCTTATTCATAGCGTACATTCACAATCCTTGGTTTACACACATTTAAGTGTTCAGTATGTGTTTGCTAAAATTTGGAGACATTTAAATAAAACTCTGCATTTATCTGACATCATTTTTCACAGAAATAGAAAACACAATACTAAAATTTGTATGAGACCACAAAATACTCTGAATAGTCAAAGCAATCTTGAGCAAAAAGAACAAAGTGGCCAGACGTGGTGGCTTATACCTGTAATTCCAACACTGTGGGAGGCCAAGGCAGGTGGATCACTTGAGGTCAGGAGTTCAAGACTTGCCTGGCCAACATGGCAAAACTCCATCTCTAACAAAAAGACAAAAAATTAGCCAGGCGTGGTGGCATGTGCCTGTGGTCCCAGCTACTAGGGAGGTTGAGTCATGAGAATTGCTTGAATCCAGGAGGCAGAGTTTGCAGTGAGCTGAGATCACACCACTGCACTCCAGCCTGAAAGACAGAGTGAGATTCTGACAAAAAAAAAAAAAAAAAAAAAAAAAAGGTCACACTCCCTGAGTTCAAAATATCTTTCCAAGCAATTGTAATCAAAACAGCATGGTACTGGCATAAAAACAAACACATCAACCAATGCAACAGGACAGAATTCCAGAAATAAACCCACACATTTACGGTCAGTTGGTTTTTGACAAAGGTGCCAAGAACACACAATGAAGAAAGGACAGTTTCTTCAATAAATGGTGTGGGGAAAACTGGATATCCTCAGGCAGAAGAGTGAAACTAGATCCTTATCTCATACCATATAAAAAATCAACTCAAATGGATTAAAGACTTATACATAAGACCTGAAACTGCAAAACTATTAGAAGAAAACACAAGGGGAAAGCTCTATTACACTGTTCTGAGCTATGATTTCTTGGATATAACCCCAAAAGCCCAGGCAACAAAAGCAAACATAGACAAATAAGATTACGCCAAATTAAAAAGCTTCTGCAGAGCAAAAGAAACAATTAACAGACTGAAGAAACAACCCACAGATTGGGAAAAAAAATATTTGCAAACCAAAAAATATTTGCAAACTATATATCTGATAAGGAACTAATATCCAAAATATATAAGGAATTCAAACAACTCAACTTCAAGAAAACAAATAACCAAATTAAAAAATGGGCAAAGTGCAGGAATAAACATTTCTCAAAAGAAGACATACAAATGGCTAACAGATATGTAAAAATGTTCAACATCTGTATTTATCAGGGAAATACTAATCAACACCATGAGAATCACCCACATCCATTGGAATGGCTATTATCAAAAAGAAAACAGAAAAGATAGTCTTGGTGAGGATGTGGAGGAAAAGGAACCACTGCACACTGTTGGTGAGAATGTAGACTAGCACAGCCGTTATGGAAAATATTATGGAGGTTCCTCAAAAAACTAAAAATAGAGTTACCATATAATCCAGCAATTCCACTACTCGGTATATATTTAAAGAACTGAAATCAGTATATTAGAAAGACATCTGCTCCCCTGTGTTCACTGCAGCATTATTCACAATAGCTAAGATAATGGAAGCAACTGTAGTGTTTATCAATGGATGACTAGATAATGAATGGCAAATGTAGTATATATACACAACAGAATACTACACATAGCCTTAAAAAATAAGAACAGTCTGTCATTTGCAACAACATGAATGAACCTGGAGGGCATTACGTGAAGAGAAATAAGCCAGGCACAGAAAGATAAATAATGTATGATGTCACTTATACGCAGAATCTAAAAATCTTGAACTCATAGAAGCAGAGAGTAGAATGGTATTTACCAGAGGCTGGGATTGCAGGGGGTGGGAAAAGAGGAGATGTTGGTCAAACAGTACAAAGTTGCAGTTGGACAGGAGTAATACGTTTTAGTGATCTATTGCACTGCATGGTAACCACAGTTAATAATAATGTATATCTCAAAATCCCTAAAAGGATAGATTTAAAATGTTCTCACTACAAAAAAAAAAGTAGGTGAAGTGATATAATTAGCTTGATTTAATACATACATCGAAACATTACATTGTACTCCATATATACAATTTTTAAATTGTCAAAAAAATTTTTTAAATATGAAAAGAAAGCCACCTCTCTGTTAGAATGTATCAGGGAAAGTCCATTCTATATTAACCATTTTGAGGGAAGAAACCATATCTAAATATTCCATACCAATGGTCAACAGCTTTCTTAAAGGGCTTGACAATATATTTTTACTTTGTGGGCCATAGTCTCTGCTGTGACTACTCATTTCTACTGCTGAGCAAAAGCAGCCATAAACTAAGTAAATGGACGTGGATGGGTTTGGCTCAGTATCAAGCCAGATTTGGTCCAAAGGCTGTAGCTTTCCCACCCCTGTTTATGTATTCCCACAATTAGCACCATGATAGTATCTCACCTAACATTAGATGAAAAAATATGTCTTTAGTTGATGAATATGCACACTATGAATCATTAGATTTGATTCCTAATTAGATTTTCTGGTAATAATTATGTTTTTAAAATAGAAATTAATAGAAGGATAAAAAACAGAAAAAGCAAAATACTTTTAAAACAGCCTATCATAAAAATATGTGATCACTGATTCTGCAGAATTTTATGAGATGCTATGTCAATAAAGTGTTAAAAAATTTTTTTAATCCCCACATTTAATATATACTACTAGAACACCATATAGTAATTTATATTCCCTGAATGCCATTTGTTCATCACTTATTGAAGATCTATGTGATAGGTGTTAGAAATACAGGGAAAGAAACACTAAAAGCAAATATACACATTATTTTAAATAAAGTTCATCTGATATTTATGAAAGCAATCTACTATTATAAATATATTTTTTATTAAAATTATTGCTACTTTAAAAGGTATAAAATTTTTTAGATAAATAATTTTTTTCTTTTCTTCTTTTTCTTATGGAGACAGGTCTCACTCTGTCACCCAGGCTGGAGTGCAGTGGTACAACCATGGCTCACTGCGGCCTCAACCTCCTGGGCTTAAGCAATCCTCCCATCTCAGCCTCCCGAGTAGCTGGAACCACAGGCATGCCTGGTTATCTTATCTTTTCCCTTTCCTCCCCTTCCCTTCCCTCCCCTCCCCTCCCCTTCCCTTTCTTTCTTTCTTTCTTTCCTTCCTTCTTTCCTTCTTTCTTTCTTTGTTTTCTGAGACAGAGTCTCACTCTGTCACCCAGGCTGGAGTGCAGTGGCACAATCTCTGCTCAGTGCAACCTCCACCACTCAGGTTCAAGCAATTCTCATGCCGCAGCCCCTGGAGTAGCTGGGATTACAGGCGTGTACCACCAAGCCCGGCTAATTTTTGTATTTTTAGGAGAGACAGGTTTCACCATATTGGCCAGGCTAGTCTCAAACTCCTGACCTCAAGTGATCCATCTGCTTCCCTTCCAAAGCGCTGGGATTACAGGTGTGAGCCACTGCACCCAGCCCCAAAATTTTAAATGTGGATGAGTTAATTATTTAAAAAAAATATGAAGTAAGAGATAAAAAAAATTCAAAAATCAAAGAATAAAACACTTCCATGTTAAGAGCTGTGGTCGGCTAGGTTATTCAGAGCAACCTCTTGCTAAAAGACAATGCCAGGTAAAGTATAAAAAGTATATCTGTAAAAGTATTGAAGAGCTCACAAGATAGTATGGAATTACCAAGGAAAATTTAAAGGAAAGCAAAATCATAGTGAATTAGGCAAAGCAATTAAACTGCTTTTGTTCTGAGGCCATCTGTTGATATATTCCAGCAAACCTTAATTGAGAAGAAAATTGAGATGAAAAAGACCAACCAACCAACAGAAAGATGAAAAAAAAGTATGATTAAACAGTTCATAGAAAAAGAAATGCAAATGACTCTAAATATACAAAAAGAGTTCAATTTCACTTATAACTTAAAAAACTATAAATTTTCACTACAAAAATATATCCATTCTCAACTATCAGAATGACAGAAATCCAACAATCTAACAAAATATAGTCACTCTTCATTCAACAACAGGGATACATTCTGAGAAATGCATCCTTAGATTGATTTCGTCACTGTGAGAACCATGTAGTGTACTTACACAAACCTGCTGATTATACTACACAGGCAGACTATACCATATAGCCCATTGCTGCTAGGCTACAAATCTGCACCATGTTACTGTACTGCAAACTGCAAGCAATTATAACACAATAGTAGGTATCTGTGTATCTAAGCATAGAAAAAGTAATGTATCACACTACGAGGTTACCAAAGCTACTACCATCACGAGGTGATGGGAATTTTCCAGCTCCATTACAATCTTATTGGACTACTGTCATATTTGCGGTCTGTCACTGACCAAAATGCAGTTAAATGGCGCATGGGTGTAATATGTTGGCAAGCCTGTGGGTAAACAGGAATTCTACCACAGCACTAGTGAGATCACAAAATGGCACAACACCATATGGAATGTAATTTGGCAAAAAAAGAGCAAAAACAGGTGTCATTTACCCTTTGCCTCAACAGCCTACTTTTAAGAAGATATCCCAAAGAAAGTATGGCAAAAATATTAAATGATATATGCAGATTGTAGTATTAGTTGCAACAGCAATTGCAATATTGTAGTATTAACTGCAATTGGAAAATGTAAGATAAAAACAAAACGTCCGATAGGGGGACTGGTTGAATAAACTATGGTACAACTATACAATGGTGTAAAATGCAATTGTAAAAAGGAATGTGACATATCTCTTAGATTTTTGTAAATTTAAAATTGGTGGGTTAAGCTAAAGGTTTGATTATGTACTTCCTACAGCATTATATCAAAGGACATGCAATGTCTGGTTGTCTCTTTTTTTTGTGATATGATGGATTCAGGTGTTACCACCCGAATGTTAATCACTCACACTTAGAGGAGTGACCTTTGAGATACACTTTTAAACAACAAAAGCAGGGTACAGAGTGTATGTATCCTATGCTACCTTTGTGTAAGACGGAAGGGTGTGACTATATATTTATTTGCCTCTATTTTCAAATGGAAAAAAAATAAAAGGATATACCAAAAACTAATAAAAACAAAATGGTTACCTATGGGATAAGGAGAGAGAAGGTACAGGGATCAAAACGAGATCTATCTCAATATAGTGGACTTTGTACAGAGTTTTGATTTTGGACCCATGTAAATTTTTTATATAATTATAAAACAAAGAAAATGTCAATCCCTAAACAACCCTGAAACAAATAAACGTATGTCTACTTGATTGTAATTCCACAGAGAATTACTTCAAGTGATTTTTAAAACAGTATTTTGACTGCCTATTCCTCATGGGATATATCTTGGCAAAAAAAAAAAAAAAGAATCATGAAGAAATTTTCAATATTTATGGTCTTGATGGTAATGCTGTATTATTTTGAAACTATTCTACACAGAAATGTCCACACACATACATAAAGTAAGTAATGATCTACATTACTAGGAACAAAGATTTTCTCTATAAGTAAAAAGAGACACAAACATAAAATTAAAAAAGTAAAATCCTTGTAAACTTAAACTAGAATTGGAAATATCAGTATACATTAATCATGTATTTTTCTTTTAAAAATGTATTTGTGGTCGAGCATGGTGACTCATGCCTGTAACCCCAGCACTTGGGAGGCCAAGGCAGGTGGATCATGAGGTCAGGAGTACGAGACCAGCCTGGCCAACATGGTGAAAACCCATCTCTACTAAAAATACAAAAATTAGCCAGGCGTGGTGGCCGGCACCTATAATCCCAGCTACTCCGGAGGCTGAGGCAGGAGAATCGCTTGAACCCAGGAGGCGGAGGTTGCAGTGACCTGAGACCGTGCCAGTACACTCTGGCCTGGGTGACAGAGTGAGACTCCATCTCAAAAAAATAAAAAATAAAAAACAAAGTATTTGCTAATGCTGTTAACTGAAAGGACTTAGAAGAAATGACCCCAAAATGTGTACCTTCAGTGTATACATTATGATTTCTAAGTACTATTTCCTAATAAAAGGAACCAGGACTCCTTGGCTGACTCCAGGTCTGGATCAAAGAATGTACAAGAGTCTGCAACACCTATATCATAATAGAAAACAAGAAAACTATCAAACACTTAGACTGTCCTGTGGGAAATTCACAGAAACCAAACTGAAAGGCTCCCTCTAAGCATCAGAAAGGATAGTGACACAATACTTTTTCTTTTTCTTTTTTTTTTTTTTTTTTTGAGACAGGGTCTCACTCTGTCACCCAGACTGGAGTGCAGTGGTGCGAGCTCAGCTTATGGCAACCTCTGCCTCTGAGTCTCAAGCAATTCTCCTGTCTCAGCCTCCCGAGAGCTGGGATTACAGGCGTGTGCCACTGGCTAATTTTTGTATTTTTAGAAGAGAAAGGGTTTTCACAATGTTGGCCAGGCTGGTCTTAAATTCCTGACCTCAGGTGATCCACCTGCCTCAGCCTCCCAAAGTGCTGGGATTACAGATGGGAGCCACCGCGCCTGGCTGATAGTGACACAATATTATCAGTAAATATGTTGAAAATCCATGAGTTCATATTGGCACAAAATAAAAAGTGATTATACGTGCAATACGCTACGGCAACAGCAAAATAGTCCGAAAACAAGTAACTAAGGAGAAATAATAAAACATTTATTATGTCTTTTCTGTGTAAACTATATGTCAGAATAACCAAATAATGAGGCAAAATTCTTCACAGAATTCCAGGTAATAAATGTATAAGGAATAACAGAATTTGGATATCTCCATTTTTTTTTTTTTTTTTTTTTTTTTTTTTGAGACAGAGTTTTGCTCTTATTGCCTAGGCTGGAGTCCAATGGTGCAATCTCGGCTCATTGCAACCTCTGCCTACCAGGTTCAAGTGATTCTTCTGCTTCAGACTCCTGAATAGCTGGGATTACAGCCCAGCTGATTTTTTGTATTTTTAGTAGAGATGGGGTTTCACCATGTTGGCCAGGCTGGTTTTGAACTTCTGACCTCAGGTGATCTGCCCGCCTCAGCCTCTCAAAGTGCTGGGATTACAAGTGTGAGCCACCGCGCCCAGCCCTGGATATCTCCATTTTATAACCCCTAGTAAAATAATGACTCTAGGTAAAGATCATCAATGGGTACCATCAATTAAGTGATATGGAACTGTTTAATGGGTCCATGAGGTTGATAAAATACCTGAATCAATCATATCACAAAAAAGAGAAAGTCAGAAATTACATGTCCTCTGATGCAATGCAATAGGAAGTACATAGCATCACTTGAAGATTCGTCTCAAAAACTCTTGGAATTTAATCAATCCTTTAGATTAAACCATCAATTATAAATTTTGGAAAACATAAGACATATTGACCAAATGCAAGCTATGAATTTTGGGCTGAATATTGATTCAAACAAATAATGAAGAACACACTTATGAGATGACTGAGGAACCGTGTACACTGGATTATTTGATATCAAGCAATTATTTTAAATATTCATTTAAGTACAATAATGATTTTACAAATATGTTAAAAACAAAAGTCCTTCTCTGTTGGAGATACATACTGAAAAAACAGTTGGGGGGAACAACAGGTGAAATAGGAAGAAAAAACTTTGGTAACTGAGGCTAGCTGACAGCTGTGTGTTTACTATACTTTTATGTTTGAAACTTTTCATTAAAGAAACAAAAGTTAGCCCTAGATTGGTAATGCCCTAAGAACCTGGCAAAGGCAAATGTCCCCTTGAAGAATAAGCCTGAAATACTGGCAAAGATCAGAACATGAAACAAAAGAGTATAGGAGAGCAAATGAAGAGAGGACATAGAAAATACAAAATAAGAAAGAATGAATATAATCACAAATAAATCAGCCATTACATTAAATATAAATGGATTAAATGTTCCACTTAAAACACAAAAAATGCCCTAGAAAATGAAAATAAAAAATATAAATCCCATTACATGTTGTTTGCAACTAATACAGAATACAAGGAAAGAGAAAGGCTGAAAGTGAAAGAATGGAAAAAGATATATCTTGTAAATATTAACTAAAAGAAAGCTGACGTTATAATATTATTAGACAAAATAGTTCAAAGCAAAAAGCTACTAGGATATAAACAGTGTCTTTTCATAATGATAAAAGGTTCAATTCACTACCTATAATAGTCCCCCCTTACACTCAGGTGATAAACTCCAAGACCACCAGTGGAAGCCTGAAACCTCAGATAGTACTGACAAAGAAATGGTGGCAGTATATGATTAAGAAAAGTAATAATAGTTACAGGTATTCAATTAACTGTTCTATAGTAATCCAGATAAATAAAGAACAAAGTACTACTTTCTTCTGTAATTCTTCTAGAAAATATCCAATTTCCTAAATATTCTTTAAAAAAAATGTTTTTTTAAATTTTTCTTGAGATGGAGTCTTGCTCTGTTGCCCAGGCTGTAGTGCACTGGTTCAATCTTGGCTTACTGCAACCTCCGTCTCTTGGGTTCAAGTGATTCTCCTGCCTAAGACTCCTAAGTTGCTGGGATTACAGGCATGCACCACCACATCCGGCTAATTTTTGTATTTTTAGTAGAGATAGGGTTTCACCATGTTGGCCAGGTTGGTCTCGAACTCCTGACCTCTGGTGATCCACCCGCCTCGGCCTCCCGAAGTGCTAGGATTACAGGGTGAGCCACCATGCCTGGCCCCTAAATATTCTTAAAAACAACACGTTCATTTCTATTTCCAACACTTGATTCATGTGGCTGTATTGAATCATACCGTTCTCTTCTACAAATACGATCTTTCACTTTATCCTTTGCCTATCCAAGTCTTAACTATACTTTGATCTTATCCCTCCATAATGCCTTTTCTTACATACTAAATCAGAAATATGTCTTTCTGTTGATTCCTAGAGCACCTCTTATATATACTTACTGATCTTAGCCAAAAGGCCAAGAAGTTATTAAATTGCTTTATAGGTACTACTGATAAAGACTACTGTTACAGTGTTTTTGTGAAACAGCAAAAAGATGAAAACAAATGAAATACCCAACAGTGGGTGACTGTTAAATTATAACATGTTACAGTGTAACAGTTAATAATTAAAAATGATATTATAAAACTACATTCACTGATATAGAAAAATCAAGTGAAATAAGCTTCATCATGTATGCTTTGTATTTCTGTTTAGTTGTTTTGTATGGATGCCTTATTTTTTCCCAATATACTATAAGATTTTAAAGAGCAAAAATTAGACCTTATACATTTACATTAAAGTCCTCTCAAGGCTCACTACAAATTCATAAACACAGGTTCAGTATATCCAGCATTATCAGTAAATTCATGTATCTATTTAATAAATAAAATTTATGTGAGAAAATAATTACTTGAATATAGTTCATTGCTTTCCTTATATATGCTGGAATAAAAACATGTAATTAAATTTAAATTTAAACTGTACATTTTATGTAAAATATATCATTTTCACAGTAAAATACATACCCTCTCTGAAACAAATCCACATTGTAGAACTTGTTTAGCTCCACAGAGAATTCTACCATTGCTTGAACTTCAGTCATTTTTAATTTATACCCAGAAGACTATTCTGATAACAGCACCTTTGTTAAGGAAAGGGAAAAAAAATCATGAGAAGCGTAACAAAAATGCCAACTTATAAAAATACTATTATTTATACGTATTTTAGAATATGATATATAGGCAGAAAATGAAAACAAATTATTTTAGTGTACTTAACCTAACCCAACTAAATAGCACCAGAATGTATACTTCCTAAAGTTGCACTATTCGCTATAATTTAAGATTGTCCTGTCAGAATGCTTTTTCTAAGATTTGTTTCCCTTGATGACATTTATGTGATAATACAACATATTGCTAAAAGAAACTCAACTTTATCTCTTATAGATAGTAACTTTTTTAAATAATGAAGATACCTAATTATTCTATTCTTATGCTACATTGCACATATAAGTAACTCCAGAGTCAAAAAAAGAATTAACACTCTTCAATCCCCAGTTAAGCCCATGAAAGATTTTTAAGAAAAAAATTCTTAAATCACTTTTCACTTTTAAATTTAAAAAGAGAAAGAGATTTTTTCCTTTATTAACAAATTCTAAAGTATTCAACTGCAAAGAAGGTAAAAAAAAAAAAAAAAAAAGAAATTAGACAAGCACAAATAGAAAACATTCACAATTCCATCCACTGAAATACATACTTTGGTATGTTCTTCATGTGTGTGCATTTGTAAAATTTTTAAATAATAGTGGAATCAAACCACATATACATTTTATCATCTGCTTATTTCACTTAATTATTCAGTCAACACATATGTCTACATATGTAGTTTTACAACATTATTTTTAATTATTATTATTATTTTTTGAGACAGAGTCTCGCTCTGTCACCCTGGCTGGAGAGCAGTGGCACTATCTCGGCTCACTGCAACCCCCGCCTCCGGGGTTTAAGCCATTCTCCTGCCTCAGCCTTCCAAGTAGCTGGGACTATAGGTGTGCGCCACCATGCCCAGCTAATTTTTGTACTTTTAGTAGAGACAGGGTTTTGCCATGTTGGCCGGGCTGTTCTTGAACTCCTGGCCTGAAGTGATCTGCTCGCTTCGGCCTCCCAAAGTGCTGGGATTACAGGCATGAGCCACCACGCCCGGCCATTAATTGTTAACTATGACACTGGGAATACGTTATAGTTAAACAATCCCCTATTGTTGGGTGATTTCAGTAGTTTCCATTTTTTCACTATTTAAAAACAAATTATAACAATCATCCTTATCAACAGTACATATTTTAAAAATAACTTCTTGGACTGTTAAGTAAGATAAGTGTAAAAAGCAGTTTAGAATAAGAAAGTGCTGGAAGATAATTCTTCACAAACCTCTCATGTTTCTGCACGTCTCACAAGCTGAGACATAGACGGCCTTTGTTCCAGACTATCTTTTCAAGGATGTTTGTATAGCCAACAATCTTAGAAGCCAGAGATAGTGTCTTACACTAGAACAAAGGGCAGATTTGTTTACTGTTCTGTATAATAGAGATAAAGCCTCCCTCCGAGGAAAAAAGTCAGGCAGGTTTATTGTCCATTCTAAAAGACTCAGGTTCCCCAAATTAAGGGTTCTTCTCCTGTAACACAACCTACTCACATACAGGTGTCACCTGGTACTCTAGCTAGTGCTATGAGCATAAACCATCTTTCACCTTGATCCATGAGTCTCATGTCCTGCCAACACCCATGACACTGTAGCAGACTAACTTGTTAGCTTGCAAGTGGGGTAAAATCTCAGAATCTTCCCAATTCTTGAATCAGTTCTTCATAGAAATTTGGCAAGTATTTGAATCTATTAAGAATCAAGTGCAAAAAAAGTTATATTCTTACCTCTGCTGATCAAAGCCTCATTTTAAACATTATTAAGTAACCAATCTTGTACTTCCAGTTACTGATTCCCGTTGTTAAAAATATACCGTTCCCCCTATGAGAAAAAAAAGTAACATCTCAAACAAAATAGTAGACATAAAAAAGTCTATCTTAAGGAAACCTATGTTTTGTTAGTTACTATTTTCAATTTATATAAAAGATATATGTCCTTTGAAGGCTTATAAGTTTTAGAGATTTTTTTTCATTCACAATTTCAATATCAACATTAACTATTATCTCTCTATTAAGGATTCACTTACGTATAATTCAAAGTGCAGTAACAAATAGAGTACTTTCTTAGTTCAGTAGGAACCACTGTGAATACCCAAAACCTTAAAAGCTCATTAATTTTTAAGAGGTGAAACTCACCATTTTAAAGTAACTCCTTAAGTAGGTAATTTCTGAAATTTCATGCATATGTATGTGTATGTATGCATATATGTATGTATGTGTGTATAAAGAATTATTTAAAATATTTTGATACAATGATTGCTTCAATGTGCTATGGATAGTTTTCCTCACATTTCAAATACTGATTAAATTTTTAAAAAATCTATCTTATTCCCTGGTACAATTATTTTAGGTACTAAAAATGTTGGAATAAAGACCATGTTCACTCTTTGACACAGTTTTTTTTCTCTCTATCATAAAGATGTAGACTTTACCAGCTCCCATAACTGCTATTTGAAACTTTAATAATCACATCAAAAGATTTTATGGTAACTATTTCTAAGATCAAACAATGCTATCTTTATATAAGATATTCCCCATTTTGTGGAAATGAGGTCGAAGACAGCTTCTCCTGTACATATATTCTTGTGTGCAGGGTTTAGATTATGTTCTGGTTTTGATTCTGAGTAAAGTTTGGCCAAGTCTCTATACTTTAATTTACTCAGGTATAAAATGGGTATTCGTTCATTCAAACATTTACTGAACACCTACTATAGTATAGGAATTGTAGTAAGTATGAGGTATAGCTAAGTTCTTGATCTCAGAAGTTAACTAGCCATCAGGAAGAGGTATACTCTCTCTCTCTCCCCACCTCCCCGTGTGTGTGTGTGTGTAATATATATAGTAATATATAATATATATGAATAGCATAATGCTTAAAATATATATGTTATATATATATGAATAGTATAATGCTTAAAATATAGGTTTGGGATTTTAAGCTAGCACCCATATCACCTCTCAGTAAGTTAGTCTTTTCCTTAATATAGAAATTAGTATCAGAATTAAGAGACTGCCATAACGAAATCCTAAAACGTGGTACTGATAGGTGACAAAGTGCTAGCAGCCCTCACACTCAGTGCCTCCTCGGCCTCAGCATCTACTCTGGTGGCGCTTGAGGGGCCCTTCAGCCTGCTGAGGCACTGGGAGCCCCTCTCTGGGCTGGCTGAGGCCAGAGCCCCCTCCCTCTGCTTGCCAGGACCTGTGGAGGGAGAGGCGCGGGCGGGAACTGGGGCTGCATGCTGGGCTCATGGGGCCAGTGTGAATTCCGGCAGGCGTGGGCGTGGGCTCGGCGGGCATGGGCGTGGGCTCGGCGGCGCGCGCGCGCGCGCGCGCGCGCGCGCGCACACACACACACACAGAGGGGCCAGCCGGCACCGCCAGGCCAGGGCAGTGAAGGGCTTAGCACCCAGGCCAGCAGCTGCGGTGGTTGTGCTGGATCCCGCTCCCCCCCACCCCTCCCCGCCCCCGTCACCCGCTGCACTCAAATTCTCGCAGGGTTTGGCTCCCTCGCCATGGGCAGATGGGCAGGGCTCAGGACCTGCAGCCTGCCGTGTCTGAGCTCCTCCCCCTGCGGGTGGGTTCCCCCACGGCCTGAGCCTCCCTGACGGGTGCCACCCCCTGCTCCATGGCGCACGGTCCTATGGACAGCCGAAGGCTGAAAAGTGCAGGCGCAGCTCCGGACTGGCCGGCAGCTCTGCCTGCAGCCCTGGTGCGGGATCCACCGGGTGAAGCCAGCTGCGCTCCTGAACTGGATGGAGACTTGGAGAACTTTATAGCCTGAGGATCGTATGTGCACCAATCAGCACTCTGTGTCTAGCTCAGGGTTTGTGAATCCACCAATTGGTACTCCGTATCTAGCTAAGTAGCACTCTGTGACTCTGTGTCTAGCTCAAGGATTGTATATGTACCCACTCTGTCAAATCGGACCAATCAGCTCTCTGTAAAATGGACCAATCAGCAGGATGTGGGTGGGTCCAGATAAGGGAATAAAAGCAGGCTGCCCCAGCCAGCCAGCAGCAACCCTATTGAGTCCTGTTCCACCCCGTGGAAGCTTTGTTCTTTCACTCTTTGCAATAAATCTTGCTGCTGCTCACTCTTTGGGTCCACGCTGCCGTTATGACCTGTAACACTCACTGCGAAGGTCTGCAGCTTCACTCCTGAAGCCAGAGAGACCACGAACCCACTGGGAAGAACAACACCTCCAGACACGCTGCCTTTAAGAGCTGTAACACTCACCACAAAGATCTGCAGCTTCACTCCTGACAGCGAGACCACAAACCCACCAGAAGGAAGAAGCTCCAGACACATCTGAACGTCTGAAGGAACAAGCTCTGGACACCCCATCTTTAAGAACTGTTAACACTCACTGGAAGGGTCCATGGCTTCATTCTTGAAGTCAGCGAGACCAAGAACCCACCAATTCCGGACACAGTACTAGCTTAGTAATTAGGTAGCAGGCAAAAGGAAAACATACCACTATGATACTAATAACTACTCTTACGTGGAAATAAAACAACTGATTAAACTGTTGGCTACAATAATCTGCAAAACTAGTGCCCATAAAAAGCCCATAGCCCCAGAAAAAGTAGATGAAAAATGCCACAATACTGGGTGTTGGTGGTTCTTTGCCATGTTTACTCAAGCAAGAATTGGCTAGTTTGTAAGCAAAGATGGAAAGAAATAAGGCCGCTTAAATGCGGGGCCTTGCAGCCAATACCCCATATCAGGTTCAGTGCCTTGCTCAAAGGAATTCTTGACAAAACCAAGGGATCCAGCTCTGCAGTTAAGATTAGATTAAGGATGCTGCCATCCCACCAATGCTTGTTGTTTCGAATAATTTTAAGACAGTGATCATTAAAATGAGGTATGAGAATGTACTTCATTAAAATGAGGCCACCAAAAGATGTTGGGTGCATAGACAGAAATAAATAAGGCAGGCTTAAGAACCACATCCAGAAAACAACTTTGGTGTAGTTACTGGCACAGAGAACTGAATGGAGAGAAACGTGTAAGAATCCTACTATGTTTCTGACAGAATAGTATTTGTCAAATAAATCATAAGCTAGGGTGCAAAAGCTTGTGACTGTGTAACTTGCAAGCTGGCAAACCTGCAGGAGCAAGCAGCAGGCTATGAAAACTGCATAGCCTTCAAAGTGGGCAAACTTTCAACATCAACTTCAGATGTGGCCACAGAGGTTAATGTAAGGAAGAAACACCCAGACAGCAAAGACAGGGATCTTAATGCAATGAATATTGGCATTCATTCTTACCAGAAAGCAGAACTAAGGATATTAATGCACTGTGAGGATCTTCATCATTCTCATGCAAAGAGTTTTCTCATTGTTTATTTTCCCAAATGGGAGATTTTATTACTGTTTTCCTGTTTCTGATCCACCATCATATGCTGGGTATGTGTGGGAGGGATGGAGGAGTAGATAATTGTGATTTGTTTATAGGTTGCTGGACTTGCAGATCTGAAAGCACTGTGCCTCTCAGAGAGCTTGGATTAATGCAACTAGTGGATGGTACTATGGGTTGTCTCCCTTAAGGAAGAAATGTAGGAATATTATCAATAGGTAGAATGTAGACCAAAGTGGCAGACTGTGGTAGACTGCTTGTCACGTCTGTTTTCCCTTCTTAGCCAAATGGTCACCCAGCCTGGGACTATATTTTCCAACCTCCCTTGATGTCAAGTGATCCTATCCATGGAATGTAAACTGAAGAGAAACATGTAATATCTGCCGTACTTGTTTAAAAGGAAATTCTTTGCTCTGGACTTCATCTGCTTCCCTTTTTCTTACAGGCTGGAATACCAACTTGACGGTGTCCCTAGTTTTGATCACATAGATTAGGACCAAGTCCTCAAGAACGGTAAAGCAAAAAGATGGACAAATTGTGGATTACTGAATGTCTTCCCTACCTAGACTGCTCAGACTTTTATGTCTCGTAACTTTTTGTTACAGCAGCTATACCTACTCTACCCTAAATAATATATTCCCCCTCTTCAGGCTATTTTCAAAAAACCAGTTTTTGTCTCTCTCCTCTGTTCCAAACCCTCTGTGGCTTCAAATCTTATTGTCTTAAAATGGTTTATAAAATTATATGATGTAATCTGAATCTTCTCTGACCTCATCTCCTACAATTCTCCCCACTCCCATCATACTTATTTCCTTTTTACTCTTTGAACACATGAAATACATTCCTGCCTCAGGGTCTCTGCACTTTTGTTCCCTGGAACACTCTTCTCTCCAGATATCCACAGGACTCACTCCTTCACTTCCCTCTGGCCTTGACTCAAATACCAGCTTCCTGGCTAGGCCTTTTCTGACTGTACTATCAAAAATATTAATTCTCTATTCCTGGCATACCATATCTCTTTAGTCCTTTACTTTTTCCTCAGCACTTATCTCCACCTAACATACTAAATATTTTACTTATTAGTCTTTAATATTTCTCCTTCACTAAAATGAATGTTCCATGAAGGCAGGACATTCTGACTACTCTGTTCACTGCTGTATTCCCATTGCCTGGCACAACATACTCAACTTAATATTTAAGGAACAATAAATTAGTATTAAAGATTCCATAAATAGTAACTATTATTACCTGTCTCCTCTTGAAACTCAACCAACTTGGAGAAAGGAATTATTGCATTGATATACTGAAAGCAGAAATATGCATGAACAAATTTTGGTGATAAAATTCCTTTATCAGTATAAGTTCAAGGCCTGTTTGCAGTTTCTTCCACCCTTACTCTTGTATCCTGCTGTGCTTTTTATTCTACTGTTGCTGCTTAATTTCCTTTAATATACCTCCTTTGTATTGACTATCCCCTAAATAGAAACATACATGTACAGATATATACATAATGATGCTGATAAATCTGTTTTCCACTACCTCCCCTCTGCCTAAAAGAAGAAATATTTTTATTTTTGTGGTAGAAGAAAAATACAAAGACGGGACTAAAGGAAAAGGAGAGCAAGCAAAAGAGAGAAAGGGAAAAAAAATTCAGAGAACTGTTGGATTCAAAGGGGATCTGTCTGATTCTCTTCTTATAAACTACTTGTTTTCCAGCTATAGGGAGCAATGGCTACTTAGCTCCAGTCAGTCCTTGCTGGCATTACACTATCGGGGTCTTCTAAGTTTTCAAGAGGTAGTTGGAAGTCTTTTTTGTCCCTAAAGGTAAAATCTCCTTAATTTTAGATGCCACCAACTAGTTATAAAAACAAAACAAACTGTGTATTTCAAACAAAATTCAGCAACAGAGCAAATTCATTCTGTGTGCTAACAGTGCAAAATCTCTGGCTTACACAGATTCTTAACGCCACACAGGAACCAAAAAAACTCAGGTCTGTCCTCTCAAGAAGTTTGCAGAAAGAGCTTTTTTCCTTTTACCTAGATGATGCATGGCAGATTCTCCATTGCAAGGAACTCTCTGTACCTACCAGAAGCTAAGAGTTTCATGACCCTCCTGCACAGTCTGCTGGCTGGTTTGGAACCTGTTACTTTAAACCTATGCCTTTGAAATTATTGGAATCAGCTGACTTACCTGAGATTGAATTGTTCATTTTGTTCTACTGGCCCTGGCAAAGTGGCACAAAACTGAAATCATCTGGAGGTCTATTCAAATGGGGCTCCTTACTGGGTCATATCCTAGGTCACTAAGAGAGAATCCAGCCAAGTAAACTACAAATACCAATCCAAAAAAAGCTAGAGGGGGACCCTAAACAGGAAATGACTCTGAAACTAAGTGAGAAACTTATGTGAAAAGCCCTTAGAGACAAGAAGGGATCTGATTTCTCTGTCAATCAAACCTGATAGGGTGAACAATCTGAAACTACCTTATTAATATCTTGGGGAAAGTTAGCTTACTCTCAAAGAAACAAACTTATGGATTAATCTGAAAGACATTCTTGGTCCTCTAGAGCTGCTCTGTCCAACATGGTGGCCATTGTAACATGTGTCCACTGAACAAGTGAAATGTGACTACTGTGACTGAAAAACTGAATTTTAATTTTATTTAATTTTAAATTAATTTAAATTAAAATCCAAACACAGAAGCAGTGTAAAATATTTTTCCATTAAACATAGCTTTATCGTTTTGGTGAGATTACATTTTACCTTAATTGTTAAAAATGTAGAACACTAAAAAAAAGTAGTGTGGGCCAGGCATGGTGGCTCACACCTATAATCCCAGCACTTTGGGAGGCTGAGACAGGCAGACTGCTTGAGCTCAGGAGTTCGAGACCAGCCTGGGCAACATGGCAAAACCCTGTCTCTAAATAAAATACAAAGATTAGCTGGGTGTGGTAGTGTACACTTGTGATCCTAGCTACTTGGAAAGCTGAGGTGGGAGAACTGCTTGAGCCCAGGAGGTTGAGGCTGCAGTGAGCTGAGATCGTGCCACATGCTCCAGCCTGGGCGATACAGCAAGACTCTGTCTCCAAAAAAAAAAAAAAAAAGTAGTGTGTGCTGAGGTATGCTGTAAGTATAAAGTATACAAAGAATTTCAAAGACTTAGTACAAAAAAGAACATAAATATTTCATTAATATGTTTTTAAAATATTTGTCACATCTTGAAATAATGTTTTGGAAATATGGATTAAATTATTATTAAAATTAATTTTACTTGTTTATTTTTAATTTTTCAAATGTGGTTATCAGAAAAATTTAAATTATACATCTCACATATTTCTACTGGATAGCATAGTCTAGGAATACCAGGCCATCCCTTTAACTGCTGGAGTGTATAGTTAACTCCTTCAAATATAGTACTAGGTACATAAAACCATACAAAGTTTCTAAGACTTACAGGGATCTTCGCTCCCATTAGCTCAGCTGAGTTACATCCAATATCCACAGAGGAGAGTCCGGGCATAGATATCTGGAAAATGTGGGAGATGTTCCTGCACTATCCACAGTGATCCTAAAAAATTAACTATCTTGTACATAGTCAGAATTCATGCGCGCTTCAGAACCTAAAAGAGGAAATGGACACATCCGAAACTAAGAGTCACAGCTCAGAGGTCCCTCAAGATGGACTGGAAACCACAGGGAATGATCAGATTCTCTCACAGAAATCATGGAACAGCCTTGACTCCTGAATTATGAACCCACAGATGCCCTGAGGATGCTCTTTCTCCTAAGCTAGACGGTAAAGAAGTTGAACAAATTGGAGATTCCAGTCACTCCCCTTTGTCACTCTAAGGAAAAAAGGTACTACTTCCATAAACTATGGTGACAACAGCTCCAGTTTCTTAATTCTACTTCCAAGTTAGCATGCATGAAACAAATGGGTTCAAAGCCCCTAATACTGATAATCTGAATAATGATGCCCAAAAGATACCACATAAGGCAAAAGCAGCCTACAGACCAACTTAAAAATCCTTAAAAATCCCTTAGGCCTCACGTTGGCGACGAATATATCACTCTCCTTAAGCACAATATATTCAGACTTTTTCCTTTAGCTTTAAGAAAAATTTGATTTCTTCACCTGAACACCAGAGAATGTAGTAAACTTGGATTCAGGGGCCATGTCGTGCAAAAAATATACATACTTTGAAATGTTCACTCAATTTAATGAGAGGCTCCCATTAAGAGAGACATATGAGAACTGATACCAAATGAAGGAACAGCAGATTCACACACAATTAGATGAGGGGCTCACACTACGACAGTATGTGGGAACTGAGACTGACATTCCAGATCTGAGACCAACCGAGGGGAAAACATGTAATCGGTGTACTATTTAATTAAATTCAAGTTTGCTAAACAGAAATATGATGGGAACACAAGAGATGTTCTAAATCTAGAGGGAGGTTAATGCAGTACATTTAATACTAGGTAGTCTAATTTTGCATTGATGTTCTTGGGCCTTCTCTAAAGGAATAAGCAGGAAGCCCAAAACAGAAATACTTTTTGTTTTTTTTTGAGATGAAGTCTCGCTCTGTCACCCAGGCTGGATTGCAGTGGCACGATCTCGGCTCACTGCAACCTCTGCCTCCAGGGTTCAAGTGATTCTCCTGCCTCAGCCTCCCGAGCAGCTGGGACTACAGGCATGCGCCACCAAGCCCAGCTAATTTTTGTAATTTTAGTAGAGACGGGGTTTCATCATATTGGTCAGGCTGGTCTTGAACTCCTTACCTTGTGATCTGCCTGCCTCGGCCTCCCAAAGTGCTGGGATTACAGGCATGAGCCACCATACCTGGCCAAAACAGGAATACTCTTAGAAATCTTGAGAATGCTATTCTCTTGTGAATAACAAAATATTATTGTAACAGTCATGTTCTGTAGCAGATCCAAGGGAGTAGGAAAATGAGTTTCTTGGCCGAAGGTACACCTAGACGCCATCTTTCCTAAATCCCAGTCACCTATAGCACAGAACTCCAATCAACATAAGCACTGGGCATTATGGTCTTTGAGCTAATCTTGACCAAGTCAGACCATACAGTAGTAAACTGCAAACAATCAGCCAGTGACATGTGGATTAGTCTTGCATCCCTAAACATGCTACATGGTATAAATTCTGGCCACCTGAATTGGTTAGGTCTGCATTGGTTTGGTTCAGTCTGAATATCTGAGTTATAGTCATATTTCTTGATTTACATTCAATTTCCTTCTTGACTGGCTGAGGCCCTGACCTCCTGCCCATCTTTGTAAGCTCCCTCTTGCAGGGACTAAACATGCTCAGTCACTGGATTACATCCCTGCTCTAAAATGACCAAGCCAGGCTGGGCACGGTGGCTCATGCCTGTAATTCCAGCACTTTGGAAGGCCGAGGCGGGTGGATCACCTGCGGTCAGGAGTTCAAGACCAGCCTGGCCAACATAGCGAAACCCTGTCTCTACTAAAAATAAGGAAATTAGCTGGGTGTGGTGGCACGCGCCTGTAATCCCAGCTACCTCAGGAAGCTGAGGCAGGAGAATCACTCAAACCCTTGAGGCGGAGGCTGCAGTGAGCTGAGATCATACCACTGCACTCTAGCCTGGGTAACAAAGCAGACTCCGTCTCAATAATAAATAAATAAATAAAGTAATTAATTAAATAAAATGACCAAGCCAGGTGTCACTTGCCTCACTCTGTAGATCATCATCACTCATGACCTCCTTTTGCCCCACAATCATTCACATACACAACTTTCGTCACAAACATTATCTCATTTTAAAAAGTGATTCACAGCACAGGTGAGCTTATCAGAATCATTACACTAAAGGGCACAGGTAAGGAAAATCCCTTGTCTAGAAACTTTTGCAGCCACTCCTCACTCATCAAAATAAACTCATAAGGGCCAGACATATGCCATTTTGCATGAATTATAGAAATACTTAAGAAAAAAGTAGAAGACTAACTTTTTCTCTTCGGTGGAGAGGGTGAGAAAGGACATCTTTCAAAGGAAAGAAAATGAGGATAGCTTTTTAGAACGTAAGATAAACAATGTTTTAAAAAGTTGTATGTTTCTCTGTTGATACCAAATAGAGTAAACCTGAGGCTGTTCTAAAAATCTGGGATTCTCAATTCCAAAAGATAAAAGAGATGGTAAAGGGTATATAGGCTTCCACAGTCTTATATTTTTTATTGCCAATAAGGCCTGACCTTGCTGCTCAGACATTTATAGATAGCAGTATTTCCAATGTAAGCCCATGACTTGCTGGCAATCTGAAGACATCAAAGAGCAAGTGTCATAGTTAACACTGCTCTAAAACCCATCATGAATGAAACAGCTGCATCCTATAGGCAACCTCAAGGGCATTTCAATAAAGGAATACTTATTCTAGTTCAGGTTAAATTAAGACCTGTAGCAAAAGAACATTTCACAACACTTAACAGAAATGTCCCAGACTACAGCCAGGCATAGTAGTTCATGCCTGTAATTCCAGCACTTTGGGTGGCTGAGGTGGGCGAATTACTTGAGGCCAGGAGTTTGAGACCAGCCTGGCCAACATGGCGAAACCCCATCTCTACTAAAAATACAAAAATTAGCCAGGTGTGGTGCCCTGGGCATGTAATCCCAGCTACTTAGGAGGTTGAGGCACATGAATTGCTTGAACCCGGGAGGCAGAGGCTGCAGTAAGCTGAGATCCCGCCACTGTACTCCAGCCTGGGCAATACAGTGGGACTCTGTCCCCCCCCCAAAAAAACCCAGAAAAACCAAAAAAACCCACTCCCAGGCTATTATCAATATATTCACAACACAATTTAGAAACATGTTCTATATTCTGGGTGATCTCATAGAGACCTAATGCCATAAAAGGAAATATGCTATATTTTTCTCAGAATGGTTTCTTGGTTGAGAGATAGTTCATCAAATTTTTTTCATCAAAATAAGAACTACCTGAAGGGTTAGTTACTCAAGTAGGAGATGTCTCTTAATGGTATAATATGCCTGATACTTTTACATTCTCTTAAGAAAAAAGAAGCTAATATTTATTTTAAATTTAGCACATCATCAATAACCACGTATGTACCTGTTACCAACTGCCAATCTTTAAAAATAAACTGTAAACCTACTGTGGAGTTGTTTCACTTTATTCCTTCTGAAAAACCTAGACCTGCCTAATCACTTATGCTTTGTAACTTTTCTGAAAAACCACTGAGTCCATTAAGAATGCTTTCTTCTACATCACCATTCTGCTTCTAATTCCTCTTTCTTTCTTTTAATTAAGACAGGGTCTCACTCTGTTGCCCAGGCCAGTCTTGAACTCCTGGCCTCAAGAGATCCTCCTGCTTCAACCTCCCAAAGTGCTAGAATTACAGGCATGAGCCACACCCCACCTTATTCCCAGTCATCTCTAAACCTTCTTCCTGACAAACAACTCATGAAAAAAACACTTCAAATATATATGCCCTCATCTCCATCCATTTATTTAAATGCACACATGTACATATAAAAAACTCAATGTTAAGCAGTTTTTCCTCAATACCTAAAATCAAAGCAAAGGCAATCCTTGGCTTTTCTATCCCCTAACAGCCCCCACAACAAGATTTTAATGTAAACAAAATAAAGATTTTATTTAATGTAAACAAAATAAAAATATAAAACAGAAAATTAAGAATGTAACTAAAGATATAGGTGTAACTCTTATATTTCCTTCCAGTGTCAACTCGTGGCAAACAAAAGAAATATCTGTTTTACATACTGAATGCTGCAGTGTCTGTTTCACTGTGTATGAACATTAGTTAATGTTCATACATTAGTTAATGCACTAATTAGAAAACTCTAGTACATTAGAACTGCTGCTTGTCAAGGAAGCTTGCACTTCCTTCAAAGCCAGGTCATTTTATTTAGTACATCTATCTAGTATATTAGAAAAGTCTAATAGAATGCTAGTCCACAGTTCACTAGCATTCTACTAGACTTTTCACAGAAGTCTGAAATTTAAAAAAGAAATCTGTTCGATTTGGGATTTAAGCAGTCAATTACACTCTTACTACATAGTCTAAAATTAAAGAGATAAAAACTAAGTATTTATATAGCAAATTTTTATCTGTGGTGGCCCTAAGCATGTTTAAGTGATTAGGGCTTGCTTTGCTATTGAGAGATTACTGGGAGGCCACCTTTATTATCCATACTTTACAGTTGGACACACTGAGATACACAGGTAAAGTGGGTTCTACAAACTAATGTCATGAGTCATCGTAAGAGCTCGTATCTTCTGACTAGAAATTCTAGTCTTCTGTCTGCTGTCCACCACAAATCCTTATTTGATTTCTAAGAGCATAGGAACCTACTCACTAAAAATACCAGCAAGAATTTGTAGGCATTTACTTTTTTTAAATGAATGTTTACCTAAAAATAAAAAGACCTGGCTTTGAAGGAAGTGCAAGCTTCCTTGAGAAGCCGCAGTCATCTTTATTTGCATTTGAAAACTCATTTTTAAAAAATCTTAAAAGCTGATGAGTGCATCATCTCTTACTATACACAACAATTGCTAGTTCTTCTCAAAGAAGTTGGTTTGATGACACCAGAGCCTCCTAGTTTTACTTTAAATTACTTTGAATAAGGAACTACATTTTTTTTTGCCTTGGTATTTCCCTTCTTAAAACAGAAACAGAAAACTTAATTCCTACCTGACACAGACAACGTAAGGAAGAATTTGTTTGTGGACTGCTTTGAGATTCCAGAACGAAATACATAATCCAATTGATCTTCAAACCTACAATAAAGACAAACTTCACTGAACATAATTGCTTCAGCAGATGCCTTCAAAATAAGACACTATACCATTATTTATGTAAAGAGAAGTTGTATTTAAGCAAAATCTTGATCACAGTGCAATGGAAGAAAAAAACTACAAAACCGTTTAGAAAGTTCTTTTTCTCACGTATGTCTCCCATAAGCACACTAATTCTAAAGGTAGCAGAAATTGTATGCATTTATTAGAGAACAGAGACTCTCAGGAAAATTATGCAGTCAACTGCAATAGCAAATGTATAAAACAAATTAATAATACATTTTATAAAATAAATTCTGTTAAATTTCATCTAAGATTAGTTCTTGGGCAGCTACACCTAATGGAGGACAAGAAAATTTCCAAATTTTAAGTGTATGTTTGCAGGTCAACCTTTAACAAGTCTTAACCCGTTATAGTTTCATGAAGTCTGTACTCAAGTTGCTTTTCCAGGCATGTCAGGTAAACATAATTCTTAGAAATTAAAGCTTTAATCAATAAGTGTAACCGATTTATTGTCACTCGTTCGATGATACTTCCGCCAACCGGTAAAGAAAGAAGAAATGTTATTAAACTGGAAGATGAACTAGAAACATTGAGTGGATACCTAGCTTAGGCAGAAAGCAGCAAGGACTAGAAGGATATGACACAAAGAGGTCTTCAGAGATTTAATAAGTAAAACATAGAATGAAGTTAAGAGGCTTGACTTATACAAATGAGGGGGAGGGTGGAAGAGTTTTGGATGGGAAAAAATTAAGATTAGAGACTCACTGGGTCCACGATGGAAAAGGACGGGAGGATAGTGGCCATCAGGCAGAAAGCGATGAAGCAGGGTACCAAAGGAAAGCGAAGGGAGTGAGGGTTTCCGAAGGTAAGATGGGGCATGGAATGAACTCCAGTGCAAAGCGATGCTAAAGCAAAACACAATCGGCAACTAACAAAAAGGGAACCAGGAGGAAGTACCCAAAGGAGGTGGATGAGAGGAAAATAAAACCAAGGAAGAAATTATGGAGGTAACAAGAGTGAGAAACCTGGTCGGCCAGGGTAAGGAGCTCCGGACAGGGGAGTCAGCTTAGGGATGGAAACACAGAGATACGCGGCTTCCCAAGGAGGGACCACCAAGGCAAAAAGGCACGTGGGAGGCGCGGGATGAAAAAGCAGAACCACGAAAGAGGGTAAAGGAGGGACAGAGCGACGAAGATGGAGTAGGGGTGAAGGGCAGGCGAAGGCAGGGACACGCTAGGCGCAAGGTTCAGGAAGAACGGGTCGAGGGACGAGCGCAGGGGCAGGGGCGGCCGCGGGCACCGGGAGAGCAGCGCGCCGCGGCCCCTCGCCTCCCGCAGAGCGCTCCGCACCGCCGTCCCCGCCGACCTTCAGCGGGGCCGGGGCCAGGCTCCGACCGCCAGCAGTCGGGTGAGGGGCCGCGGCGGGCGAGCGGCGGACGAGGAGGAGGCCGCTTCCTTCCTATCCCCTGGGAAACAGGGACGGAGGGAGGGGTCATGGGTGTCGGGAGTCGGGGGAGCCAGAGGAGACAGTAAGGGGGTTACCTCTCGCCTGGGTCGGCCTCTTCCCCCGCCTGTCGGACGGAGGAGCTCGTTGTCCAGCTGGAAGAAGACGGCCCTACCCGGGTCAGCACCATCCCGCCCCGGGCCCCCTCACATCGCCATCACAGCAACCGCAAACACCGCAACCGCGGAGCCGGTTCGTCACCGCGGCTCGGCTACCGGCCCAGCGCGGCCAGCGAGCATGCGCAGTCGCCCCAGTCCCGAGGGAGTCCGGGCCAGCCGGCTATACCTGCGATCAACAGGTCCCCGGCCGCACGGCCCCGCCCCCGGCCTCTCTCACCTCCTCCTCCCGCCTCTTCCCTCCCCTCTCTGAGGCTAGGCCCCGCCCCTTCAAGCTCCGTGCCCCGCCCTTCAGGAGCTTAAGTTGCCCCTCCAGCTCCAGCGCCTACTGAGATTTCGAGAGATTTGTCCGCCCTACCAGGCTCCCGTTCCCAAGTTCCCGCGAGAACGGGAGAGTTGCGTCAACAAAAAGCGCGCGTCCAAGAAAAGGGGCTTGCCTGTGCGTTTAAGGGATGGAACCTGGAGGTGGAGGAGGAGTAGAGAGCAAGAAGAGGGCAAAAAGAGGGAGTTCGAGAACTTTAGCCTTTCTTCTCACAATGTTGTTTCTCCCTTTCTCTCTAGCTCCTCGGTGCAGTCCCGGGTAGAGAGCCCGGTTCCTGCGCTAGTCGATTTGTGCGGTAGGAAAGGAGGCTGCAGGGGATCTGCGCTGGGGCGGGACAACTGCCTTTCGGGACCCGGTCCTTGCATCTTGGGAGATATGGGTGCTGATCTGGTTATTTCTCGGTTTATGACGCCAAAAAGGGCGGGAGGGGGCTGATGAAGTGAAGCCTTTCGCTGTTACATTCCATTAACAGAAACCCATGAAGGATCATTGATTTATTTCACTCTTCCCTGTTTCTGAACCTTATGTGGCAAAAACTTTTGTAGTGCATAAAGTTCAGTATGTTGCTAAAGCTGAGTTAATGAAAGGAAAATTTCGGCTGCGACTCGTGTGTTAAAAATGAATCTAGGATGGATAGTGGTGTTGGTTGCTCAATAATGAATGGACGTAATGCTCCTGAACTGTGCACTTAAAATGGTAAATTTTCTGTTATGTATATTTTACCACAGTAAGAATTAGAAGGGAAAAGCTTTGTGCATTCATTTGAAAGTAATGGTGATGTCTTGTAACCTAGGCCATTTGGGGGACAGGTTTTGAATATATAATTTAACCATTGTTTTTCATCTTTGCACCAGTTTTTTTTTTTTTTTTTTTTTTTTTTTTTTTCCTTTTGTGAGTCAGAGTGTTGCTCTGTCGCCCAGGCTGGTGTTCAGTAGTGTGATCTCGGCTCACCGCAACCTCTGCCTCCGGAGTTCAAGCAGTTCTGTCTCAGCCTCCCGAGTAGCTGGGACTACAGGCACATGCCACCACGCCCGACTACTTTTTGTATTGTTAGTACAGATGGGGTCTCACCATATTGGTCAGGCTGGTTTCGAACTCCTGACCTTAGGTGATCCACCCGCCGCTGCCTTCCAAGTGCTGGGATTACAGGCCTAAGCCACTATGCCCGGCTTGTACCAGTTTTTACATGATTGGGTGTCCCATTATCCTGTGAACCAATCTATTTGCATTTGTATGAATGGCCTGCTTTCCTGAATTCTAATTTGTCCCTTCTTTTATAGTCCTGTACCATTTTACTGTCCTTGCTAAACAGGCTTTTGTTGCTTGTTTTGTGACTTGAACTTTAGCCTCAAAATTGGAAAGGCTTTTTCTGTTTTTTTAGTTCCAGCCATGTCTTAGGAGAATATAGTAAACAACCAATTATTTGCATTTCCACCTCCGTGCACTCCATGTGGCCCACACTGTGTGCCAAGATTCTTTCCCTGTTCCGAGTTCTTTTTATTCAAATCACATTGTTAACTCATCTGCTATGTGCCAGGCAGTGTGCTAATCTTGGAAGATACCAACATGAATGAAAAAGAACTTGGGTGGAGTGTTTGCAGTATTACCCTATGATGTAATGTGTATAGTGCAGAGATAAAGGCACAGGGAGCTATTGGAGCTCAGAAGAAGCATTAATCCAACTTTGGGAAGAGGTCATGAGTCAGGAAAAACTTCTAGGAGAAAATGATTCCAGAAAGTTGAAGTGGGATGTCTTGTGGCGGTTGGGAGGAGTAAAGGGAAAAGGATTGCTTAAACAAAAGCTGTACGTAAGAAACTGGTCTTTGTGCTGAACTAAAACTAAGACTTCTATGGCACTGTTTGCGGATGTGAGGCTGGAGAAGTTGACAAGGATCATGGTGCGCCTTCGAAAAAAGTCAAATCAGTTCAACCATTATATATATTTTTTTATTGTTTATTAGATGTTTGCCAAATACTGTGCTAGTTACTGAGGGATATAATGAAGGTTAACGGTTAGTCTAAAATCTCAGAGTTTGCAGTCTAGTAGGGGTAGACAGGCATGTAAAAACAAAAAAAACAAGTTCTCCTACATAGTTAAAATTGGGGTAGGTACAGGGTTGTCTGGGAACCCAGAAGAGGAGCACTTAACTAACCTAGAGATTTAGCAAGAGTTCCTGGTAATTATCTATTGATAGACGAATATAAAATAATGTCTTAAAGAAATACGAAAATTCACCTGGGACTGCTTTGGCTCACCCCTGTAATCCCAGCACTTTGGGAAGCCGAGGCAGGCAGATCACTTGAGGTCAGATGTTCAAGACCAGCCTGGGTTTAGCAGAGAAACCCCATCTCTACTAAAAATAAAAAAATTACCGGGCGTGGTGGCAGGCACCTGTATTCCCAGCTACTCCAGAGGCTGAGGCATGGAAATCGCTGGAACCTGGGAGGCGGAGGTTGCAGTGAGCCGAGATGGCACCACTGCATTCCAGCCTGGGCTACAGAGTGAGACTCCTTCTCAAAAATAAAAAACAGCAACAACAACAACAAAAACCATAAGAAATAAGAAAATTTATGCCATCTGCTGAGGTACAGACTACTAGAGGATTTAGCATACTGATCTAATTGTCAGATTACCTGGTTCTAATTCTAAAGTCTTCATTATACTGTGTTATCTTGAGAGTGTCTTACCTTCTCTAGGTCTGTTTTCTCTCACATATGAGAAGATAATCACATTATATACAATTTGAATTCCTTTAGAAATTTGTGTAGAAATTTCCTGATTCTAAATTTACTTCCCGTATTTATCATCCCAGATTTCTTGTCACCCATTATGCTGCTAATAAACAGTTTTGTGTCACATTTAATGTACATTAACATTTTATGTTATATGTGTCATTTTCAATCTATGTTGTGCTCAAGGAATGTAAGATTTCGAATCCTTTCTATCTTGTAATTGGTTTACATAATTTAACTTTGGCATGAAGTGTTTTTGAATGTTTGCTAAACCCTTCTAACTGTGGAGTATTCTCGTAATCCAAAGATCAGGTTATCTCTCCCTTTCTCAGTTGCACAACATTGATTCAGCTAAAGATTGAGATAGTAGAAGAAATGAATATTGTAAATTTGAAAATAGCCCTATGAAGTCCGGGCGCGATGGCTCATTCCTGTAATCCCAGCACTTTGGGAGGCCAAGGCAGGAGATCACGAGGTCAGGAGTTTGAGACTAGCCTGGCCAACATAGTGAAACCCTGGCTCTATCTACCAAAAATACAAAAATTAGCCAGGCGTGGTGGTGGGTGTCTGTAATCCCAGCTACTCGGGAGGCTGAGGCAGGAGAATCACTTGAATCCCGGAGGCAGAGGTTTCAGTGAGCCGAGATTACACCATTGCACTCCAGGCTGGGTGGCAGAGCAAGACTCCATCTCAAAAAAAAAAAAAAAAAAAGAAAGGAAATAGCCTCATGAAGGATGTCTCATATTTGTCAGATGCTAAACATTAATTTACTAAAAAAAAAAAAAAAAATCTGTATTTTTCCTTACTGGGCTTTATGATTTTTAAAATATTCCTGTTGTAAGTATGGTCATTATTTGAAAATTAAAAATGAGATATAGTCAAAGTTATTCCACAACTTTTTTCAACAATGTGATTATTTTTGGCATTTCATACAGGGAATTCTGAATTCTTTTTTGTAAGAATTAGAGTACTCTAATAAAGTGTGATAAGTAATAATAAAGTATTAAACCTCCTTCTGGGGCATTCACTCTTGTCTCCAGGCAGAGTATAGATTTTATCATTTACGGATACTTGGGTGAATGCCCACAGTACTCAAAGTTTTTTAGGAGGTTATATTACTTTAACAAGAAATATAAAACAGCAGAACAAAGTTTCATTATAGGACTTCCTTTATGGGTTAGTAACAGCTACAAACCAGAAGGGCAAATGTATTACTTCATAACAATGTTGTAATATTATTTCATGATGTTTTGTTTTTGTTTTAAGACAGAGTCTCATTCTATGTAATACATATACTCCATATCAGACTGTAATAATACAGAAAAAAAAACCTGATGCTTCCTGGTCTATTAAAGTTCAAAGTAGTTTTTGTTATATTTTGTTATAAAGGGACAAATAGTGACTTCTTGGTTGCAATTCAGGTTACCTAGGGTTCCCAAAGACAGCATGTCTGCTTGGATCATTGGAGTCAGTCTGTCAGACAGAAACATTCCTCCTACCACCATCCCACTGAATCATTCCTGTGAAGTATAATTAACTAGTATCAAGTGACGGCAGTGAAATGATTTCTGAATTATTCTCTTCTTTGTATGCCTGAAGCTTACTGTGGTTTTTTTTTTAAACATAATATTTATACTAATTATCATTTGCTCTTTGACAGCAAACACATTAGGGCAACTATCTCAGTCTTCCTATGACTCATACATTTATATCTTGAGACTTGATCTTTAAAACAATTCCAGCCCCATATCTTCTGCTTCGTATCAGACTGTATCACTTTTCCTGTTATCCTGCTATACCTTCTTATTCAACATATCCCAAACTCATCCTGCCTTCCTTCATGCACAGATCTAGCTCTCTGCCAAACTTCTGGTTTCTGTCAATACCCCTTCCCCTCCCATTTACTAAGCCTAGAACCTCACTGCCATATATATATTTTTTTCTTTTCTTTTGTTCTATTTTCACTTCTTTATCTTTTAAAATCCTTTTCATATATACATATTATATATGCATATTATATATTATATATACATATATATTATATACATAGATATATTTTATATATATATATGTTTTTTGAGACAGGATCTCTTATCACCCAAGCTAGAGTGCAGTGGCATGATCTTGGCTCACTGCAACCTCTGCCTCCCAGGTTCAAGCGATCCTCCCATCTCAGCCTCCCGAGTAGCTGTGACTACAGGCTCTTACCACCATGCCTGACTAATTTTTGTATTTTTAGTAGAGACAGTTTCGCAATGTTGCCCAGGCTGGTCCTGAACTCCTGAGCTCAGATGATCCATCTGTGTTAGCCTCCTAAAGTGCTGGGATTACAGGCGTGAGCCACTGTGCCCAGCATATACACACACACACACGTATTTT
This sequence comes from Macaca thibetana thibetana, assembly GCF_024542745.1. NCBI lineage: Eukaryota > Metazoa > Chordata > Mammalia > Primates > Cercopithecidae > Macaca > Macaca thibetana. Next base: position 67,877,185 of record NC_065581.1, on the reverse strand, counting down.
AATTTCAACTTTTATTTTAGATATAGAAGGTATATGTGCAGATTTGTTACAGGGATATATTGCACCCAGGTAGTGAGCATCGTACCCAACAAGTAGTTTTTCAACCCGTACTCCACTGCCTCCCTTCCTCTAGTAGTCCACAGTGTCTACTGTTCCCATGTTTATGTCTAATACAGCTATATTTGATGCTTCCCTTTTTTTTAGTTTCCTGTCCATTCCATTTCCATGTCTTGTCTGACCTTTCTTTCAAAATATTTTCTCTCTTTCACAATGCTTCTGTAGTCCAAGGAAAAGTCAAACTTGAACAAAAAGACGAACATCTCTTCTGGTGAGACTGGAGAAAAGGATTTAAGGTACAATGTGAATGGAAATGTAATCTGTAGATTTTTAAATCTACATTTTACAGCAAAAACAAAAGTTGAGTAAAACTTTAAGCATTGCATAAACCACTATAATATCTTTTAGTTTTCTGATACTAGTAATAATAGATAACATATTGAACCTTTATCATCTGCTGAGTGCTAGTCCTGATACTTAACATACATCATTTCTGCTCCTTATAACAAAATTTCAACAAAGTAGGCATTATGCATTTCTCTTTGTAGTTTTATGTATGTTTACTTCATGTATTTTGGCACCCTTTTATTAAGTGCATATTTGTTTAGGATAGGTCCTCTCAATGAATTTATATGAATAATACACCATTATGAAATGGCCTTCATTTTCCCTAGTGAAATTTTTTGCTCTGAAATCTGCTTAGTATTATATTAATACAGTCATTTCAACTTCATTTTGATTTATGTTACTATGATATATAATTTCCTATCTTTTTACTTTTAACCTACTTTTGTCTTTATATTTAAAGTGGATTTCTTGGAGGTCTCAATCTCTGGCTTGTAATTGATATGTTTATATCATTTGTATTTAATGTATTTATGGATATGTTTTGGTTTAAATGTATCATCTTGTTGCTTGTTTTCTGTTTGTACTATCTTCTTTGTCCGTCTTTTATTCTTTTTTAAAACTTATTTTGCATTAATATTTTTTAATGATTCAATTTTGTCTCCTTTGTTGGCTTATTAGCAATGGTATTTCAGAGGTTATTTTAAGATTTATCATATATAGTTTTTGCTTATCATGACCTAATGTCAAGTGTATTACATACTTTACGTGTATTTTAAAAACCTTACAACACTATACTTCCATTTTCCATTCCCATGATTTGTGCTGTTGTCATACATTTTATTTCTACATGTGTTATAAACCTCACAATGCATTGTTTTTGCTTTAAATGATCAATTATTTTTAAAAGACATTTAAATATATCAGACATTCTTTTGTATTTACCCACATAGTTATCATTTCCAGTGCTCTTTATGTTTTAGTGTTGACTTAGATTTTCATCTGGTATTGTTTCGTTCTTGACCTTTAACACTTCTTAGAATGTAGGTGTGCTAGTGATGTAAACTTTCTGCTTCTGTATGTCTTACAATGTCATTACTGTACCTTTATTTTTGAAAGATATCTTCATAGGGCGTATAATTCTAGAGTGACTTTTTTCCCCCTAATATTTTAAAGATGATGCTCCACTGTGTTCTTGCTTGCATTGTTTCCAACAAAAAATCTGCTGTTATCTTTATTTTCATTCCTAGTTGTGTAATGTGGCTTTTCTTCTCCCTTCTGTCTGCTTTTAAAATCTTTTCTTCATTTAAAAAAGCATTTTGACCATAAAGTGCTGTGGTATAATTTTCTTCACTTTTTTTATGCTTCAACTTTGTTGGTTCATGGATCTATGGGTTGAGACTTTTCACCAACTTTTGGAATATTTTTGGCCATTATATTTTCAAATATTTTTCATTTCCTTTGGGAACTATAATCATGTATATATTAGACAGCTTATAGTAGTCCTATAACTTACTCAAGCGCTGTTCTTTTTTCTTTAGTGTTTTGTTTTCTCTTTGTTTCATTTTGGATAGTTTCTATTGCTATGTCTTCAAGTTCACTTTTCTTCTATGTGCCTACTCTGCTATTAATCATATTCAATGTATTTTCCATTTCAGACATTGTAGATTTACCCTCTAGAACAGGAGGTAGCAAAATATGGCCCATGGACAATAATCCCTTGGCCCTTTTTTTGTATAGTCCATGAGCTAGGAATGATTTTACATTTTAAAAAGTTTTCATAAGAAAGAATACCTTACGTGGCCTGCAAAGCCTGAGATATTTACTTTCTGACTCTTTAAAAATAACATTTGCTGACCTTAACTCTAGAATTTTATATTTTTTGTATTACCCATATTTCTATTTTACATGTTCAATGCTTCCTCTAGTTTCTTGAATATATAATATAATTATGACTGTTAATGTCCTTGTATATGGATCCTTATCTTGTCAGCTATATCATTTCTGGGTCAATGTCAATGGGTTGGGTTTTTTCCCCTTATGATCGGTTATATTTTCCCCTTTCTTTGAATTCCAAATAATTTCTGATTCAGTGGTCAACATTATAAATTTTGCCTTGCTGTTTTTTGACATTTTTGTATTCCTATAAATATTCTTAGACTTGTCATGGGGTGCAGTTGAGTCACTTGGAAACGGTTTGAATCTTTCAGATCTTGCTTTTATGCTTTGGTACATGGGACAAGAGCAGCATTTAGTCTAGGGTAGATTTTTCCCTAATATGAGGCACAACTCTGTGAGTATTCCATGATGTCTTGTGAATTATGACATTTTCCACTCCCTTTGGTAGGAAGAGGCATTATATCCAACCCTGTATGAACACCCGGAATTGTTTGCAATAATTCTTTTCAAGTGCTTCCCCCTGCTTCAGATAGAATTTTTACATAAAGGCACTTTTCAATACCCAGCTGAAGATTCACGGGAGATCTGCAGATCTTTGGAATTCTCTATGTAGCTGTTACCACTCCTCTACTCCACCCTGCAAACATTACCTACCATGGCCTCCTCTGACTTCCAGCTTTTTCTCAACTCAAGGAGATTACCAGGCTTTGTCTGGGTTCCCCTCCCTGATCCACAACATGGATACTTTCTCCATGCTGTGGAGCAATTATAGAACTCCTCTTATTTTCTTTCTCAGGCGTTATTGTCTTTCCTTGCCTGATAGACTTTTTCTAGAAAAATACATATATACATACATTATACATGTATGTATCAAGATACATTTTCATTTGATTTTTTTAAAGGCCCTTCACAATTTAGCACCTGCCTACCTTTCCATCTTAACCTTTGCCTTAGCTGAACCGATCATATTTCAGTCTTGGCACTTCGGCTCACTTTCTTACCCCTGCCTAAGATTCCTTCTACTTTCTTATGCACAGTGCTACAGGACTTAGATAACACAGATTTCCAGTCTCTTAGAATCAGAATAGGGGTATCTTCCAATTTCTTAAGATAATTTTTACTTTAGGCAGGGTGTGGTGCCTCATGTCTGTAATCCTAGCACTTTGAGAGGCCGAGGCCGGCGGATTGCCTGAGCCCAGGAGTTTGAGACCAGCCTGGGCAACACGGCGAAACCCCATCTCTACTGAAAATGCAAAAAGTTAGCCAGGAGTGGTGATGCACATCTGTAGTCCCAACTATTCAGGAGGCTGAGGCACGAGAATCGCTTGAACCCAGGAGATGGAGGTTGAAGTGAGCCGAGATCGTGCCACTTCACTCCAGCCTAGGCGACAGAGTGAGACTCTGTCCCAAAAAAAAAGAAAAAGAAAAAAAAGAATTTTTATTTTGGATTGTCCTTACCGTAGTATTAGAGTGGCAAAGTAGAAGGGATTAAAGATTAAAATATGTTTTTCAGAAGCTCTCCTTTCTCTCAAAGATATTTTTATAAATTAGAGAAGATTTGGGCTGGACTATATCTAAATGCAGAAAATAATTGCTGTTTCATATTGTTTGGGGAGGTCTATTCTACCTGTTAATGTGGTAAAATGAAAAGACTGTTAATAATTTGGGGAATTGGATTCAAACTCTAGTGCTGTCACTAAACTGTATGAATCTAGGCAAGACATAGATTGTTGTGAAAAGGATGCTAATGTCATAGGCTCCATCATCTGTGATTCTCCTGTTTAAGATAACCTTGTCAGTTCTAATTAGTTTATTGCTTTCATTTCTTTCAATATGCCTTTGATATTTTCTCAGGATATTTCATTAAGCAGGAGAGGATGAGTAAAGTAGATTTTGGGCCCAGTTTGGTCTGCTTAATCTTTACAAGCCGTCAGTCTAGAAGCTGAATATTTTGTCTGTAGTGCTTGTGTTTTTGAGATAGTCACAAACACTTCACGTATACTCTCCTGGCTAAGAAGGTATTAATCTTAAATTGAGTGTTTCTGGGATATATATTATATAAAAGTTTCTTTGAGGCAGAGAACATCTTTTACTCTTCTTTCTGTCTGCCAGAGTGCTTTGCACAAAGCAGGCTCCAATTAAATATACTTTATACTTTCATGTACCTTATCTCATTTATGAAACAATTTATTAAGAATGCATGTTAAGATAATGCTTAATTTAAAATTCTGAGCCTTTAGGAAAAAAATCCAGATATAACCCACTTAACCTTTTTCATCCTTAAAGAGTTAATTTATTATTTTTGGTCTTGCTAGACACAGTAAAATAAAGATAAATAAAATAAAGTAAAATAAAGGGTAATAGAATTATGTCCTTTCTGAAATCAGTTTAATGAATCCTTTAAACAAATTAATAGTTTGCCTTTCTTACATGTAGGCAGAGAGCATAAAATTTAATGTTAGATGAGTTTTAGATTATAATGAGGATACTATTATTTGCTCACCTTTCCCTTTATCTCCACAAGACAAATAACAAACAGATCTTTAGCATACCTGGACTGGTGTGTTCTGGTAGGCCTGATATGAACAGTCATCTCTCTAAAACTATTTTTATTTTACTGATAATAATAAGGCATAATGTCAGCCTTTCTTATTTGGTTTAGTTTACTCTAAATGTCTTCTGCTACCAGTTTATGCCCTTCCAAGCCATCCTCTACACTGCTGAGTGATTTTTATAAAATGCAAATTTTATTATGTTATCATGCTTATGATTAAAATTCTTTGGTGGCTATCTAGGGTCAAGTGCACATGTCTTAGCAAAGCTTATAAAGGCTTATAAAGTCTGCATCTGGGATGGGAGTAGCATTGGCAGAGGGAAATAAAGGGTTCTGGAGCAAATGGAACCAGGAGGAGAGTATGAATAGGACAACTTGAGGAAGCTTTTCCAGAGATGAGGACTACAATTGCTTTCCAGTGGGCATCAAGGTTGATATTCAGATAAGAGTATTTCCAAAGTACCAAAACAATGAGACAGATTAAAAATGAAAAGGAGTTATATGTAAGAAGTAGAACTCCCCTTTTATGTAGTGTATATTTGTGTGTGTGTGTGTGTGTGTAAGGACAGCTTGGTGGCTTAAAGGAATTAGAGCTGGACAAGAATGAACCTTCACAATCTGTCACCTGCTAACATCTCCAACCCCCTTACTCCCTAAAGTCCAGTCTTCTGAATGCGTTATGCCTCTCTCTGCTTCTCCTCGAAACCTTCACAAATGCTATCTTCTCTTCTAAGACTCAGGTTCTTTCTTCCTGAAACTTTTCTTGGATCTGTCCTCCACTTGGCCATGGCCTGGTTAATTGCTTTCTTTCTGTGTTGTCATAACATTCCATTCACATCTCCCTTATCACACTCATATACTCACTATATTCCGTCCCCCAAAACTAGATATGAGTTTCTCGAGGTCATGCTCTGTCTCTTGTTCATGTTTTAATCCCAAATACTCATCACAGTTGTGGCAGATAAAAATCAATATTTTACTATTGAATGAAAGAGTTTACAAGTTCCTAATCAGTTAATTAATGAATTAATTACTCTTGTGGCTCAAACCAAAGTTTGTTACTCTCTCACCTTTCGTTCTGATCCTGTCTTTCACCTCTTGACTCCCCTTTTTTGGTCTCTTGCCGACCAGTGTCTTCATGCTGTTTCAGTTCTCCATAGTCCTACATTCCACCATCCTACTTTCTTTCCCTGCCTATACAAACCCCAGCTCCAAGAGTGGTGATTCAGTTCCAACAGTGAGATTTGGGAAATTGAAACCACAGTCTGAATGATGCTTAACCACTTCCCAAGATATTTGCATTTCTGTTCAAAAATTAATTTCACTGTAAAAATAATACATGCTTATTTTGGGCAATGTAAATAAATATTTAACAATTATTTACTTGTAGATACTGAGAGCATACAGCAGTGGAATGGTGGGGAGGCAAAAATCTGCTATCATGGAGTTTAAGTTCTAATGGAAGGTGACACCAAACAAAGGAGATGGTTATATAGTAAATTAAAAGGTAATAACTGCTACATTCCTCTCTCTCTCTCTCTCCTCCCCCCCCCCCCCGTGTGTGTGTGTGTGTGTGTGTGTGTGTGTGTGTGTGAAGGGGAGGGAAATGGGCAGATATTTATCATTTTAATTGATAATGTTGCTGAACTATAAGGCTACATTTTAATCAGTTAGAGAAAGAACTCTACATCATTAGCACTTGGAGATCCTGTATTTTGAACTGGACATAGGGACTGGCTGGGATTTTGAATTGTCTCTTTTGAGAAGGAAGTTAGCTCTGTGTAGGAAGAAGAATAAAAAAGACTATTTGATAACCAGTAGAATAAGTTCAGCAGAGACTGGCTAACTGTTCACCAAACCCAGTTTTTCATCTGGTACACAGAGAGACTACATTTCTCAGCCTTCTTTGCAGTTAGAAGCAACAATATGTGAAGTTCTAATTAGTGGGATGTTAGTGGAAGTAATGAGTGCCACTTCCTGACCTAATCTGTATTAAAAATATCCCATGTATGTTCTCCTTTTGTTCTCTGTTTGCTGGTTAGATGCTAATTCTCAGGGCAGCCTGAGAAATTGTGTATTGAAGATGGTAGAGGCTCCATTATCCTGAGTATCTTGATCTTGTAGACAGTACCTCACACATTACACTCTGAAATCATGCTCTCCTCACCTCCTTGACACTGCCACTAGTTGAACAACAGAGGAATAAGAAATCAACATATTTTACTAAACCACAGAATTTATAAATTACAGCAGCTAGCGTTCCCTTGACTAATCAATAAATAATATTCTTTATTATGTTTGGGAGATATCCATCTACTACTAGTATATTGTGGGTGTTTTAAAAATGAGGAATTGGCATTAAATTTATTAGGTACCTTTTGATATCTATTTTTATTTTCTCCTTTCATGTATAAATGCCATGTGGTTATGTCTAGTGTTCTAGATTAAACTATCCTTTAATTTCATGAGAGTAAAATTTCCTTGGTGGGAACAGATTTTTCTTTTAATATGTATTTTGTTTGTTTGTTTTTTGTTTTGAGACAGGGTCTTGCTCTGTCACCCAGGCTGGAGTGCAATAGCGCGATCTTGGCTAATTGCATCCTGGGCTCAAACTGATCCTCCTGCCTCAGCCTCCCAAGTAGCAAGGACTACAGGCATGTGCCACCATGCCTGGCAAATTTTTGTGTTTTTTGTAGAGATGGGGTTTCACCCTATTGCCTGGGTTGGTCTTGAACTTCTGGACTCAAAGATCTGCCTGCCTTGGCCTCCCAATGTGCCGGGATTATAGGCATGAGCCACCACTCCCAGCCTGAATATATTTTTGAATTTGATTTGACAGATTGTATTTAACATTTCTTCATCTATAGCCATAAATGCTATTTTGTTTAATTTCCTTTCCTTTCTTTTTACTTCTTTCTCTTCTTCCTCAAGTAGTCTCCCTTGGTTTTTTTGTTTTATTTTGTTTTGTTTTGTTTTGCATTTGTCAACTGTTGGTATCAGATTTGTAAACCTGATCAAATCAATTTGGAAGTGTTTTCTTTTTAGTTATATCACGTGGTATTTTAGAAGAATTCGTTAACAGTTAAAAACCATCTTGCTCTATAGTCCTTTTATATTTTCCCAGAAAAAGATGATGTGTTCAGATAGGCTTCTACCTAGCATATATTCTTTTTATTATTTCTGGTTTTCCCTATGAGCTCAGGTACAAAGTTGGAAAATAAGGTTCCCTAGGGTATAATCAAGGTAAGGATAATGGCCAGAAGTTCTGCATTGGTAATGGTCCATGTTTTTATAAATATATTTCTATGTAAAATATTCTAAACATGTGAAAAGATAAGAATAATGAACACTTGAGCCACTACAACCCATCTTTGTCAAATGTGAACACTTTTTTTTTTTAACTTTATAACTTTGAGTAGGATCTGCTTTTGGAACTGAATCTTGATGCTGCCTATGTTACGAATTTTAGCTATGTTTTAATACAGTTATTTCTCATTGTCTTGGAATGATTACTTTGAAAGTTTCATCATGTGATTTTTTTTTAAAAAAGGTAAAATTTAGTATCAAAACAAGTTATTGTATATATTATAAATATGTATTATACATATAAAACACAGACTAATTGTAAGGCTACATGCTAGTCACATTAGTTTTCTTTTAATTCCTTACTATATGGGCAATACAACATACTTGCCATTAGTTCTGGCTCTTCAAAAATAACAAAACCTAATTTAATAGTCTGGTGCTTAAAAACAAATGCAATGAACTCATCTAAATTTTGGCTCAGCTGTACGATTCTGGGAAAGTTACTGTCCTAAATTTCTTTATTTGTTGATATGATTTGGCTGTGTCTCCACCCAAATCTCATCTTGAATAGTAACTCCCACTATGTCCACATTTCATGGGAGGGACCCAGTGGGAGGTAAATGAATCATGGGGATGGGTCTTTCCCATGCTGTTCTCATGGTAGTGAATAAGTTTCATGAGATCTGATGGTTTTAAAAACAGGTGTTTCCCTGCACAAGCTCTCTCTCTCTCTCTCTTTTTTTTTTTTTTTTTTTTGAGATGGTGTCTCACTCTGTCACCCAGGCTGGAGTGCAATGGTTTGATCTCGGCTCACTGCAACCTCTGCCTCCCAGATTCAATCAATTCTCCTACCTCAGCCTCCTGAGTAGCTGGGATTACAGGAGCCTGTCACCACGCCTGGCTAATTTTTGTATTTTTAGTAGAGACAGGGTTTCACCATGTTGGTCAGGCTGGTCTCAAACTACTGACCTCGTGATCCACCTGCCTCAGCCTCCCAAAGTGCTGGGATTACAGGTGTGAGCCACTGTTCCTGGCCAGCTCTTTCTCTTTGCCTGCTGCCATCCATGTAAGATGTGACTTGCTCCTCCTTGCCTTCTGCCATGATGGAACTGTAAGTCCACTAACCCCTTTTTCATGTATAAATTACCCCCTTTTGGGTATGTCTTTATCAGCAGCATGAAAACGGACTAATACATCAGTAAAATGGTGAAATAACAGCAACATTATGGAGTTGTTGTGAGCAAAAACATGTAAGGTGCTTGGTTTAGCACCTATTACATAGTAATAATTTAATACAAATGTATTTCTTTCTTTTAGAATTTTTTTTTCCTAAAGAAGGTTAAATTTTCTTTACGTCTTGACATTTAGAAAATTAACTCTGTTCATGTTGTTTTATGAATTAGTAGTATCCTCACCTTCCAACTAGATAAGAACCTATTATTTTTGCTCCTGTGAAAAAACAGAGGTGCCTAACTTGCTGTGTCTCCTCACATCTTCCCCCTTCTTCCTCCCCTCCAAGTTCTTTGGATCAACTGGAGAGAGGGGTGTCATAGAAGTTTTATCACTTGGCATTGTCATACCACAGTCTACTATAAGGAAAACATACCAGTGAACCAGTGAGTCTGGTCTTTCCTCTTAGTGGAGAGAAGGGCATGTGGTCACAATTTCTGTACCAGATGGAAGAGGAGTGGCTCAGTTTTCAGTTTTGTTTAATCACTGTAGACTTTCACTTTAGATTTCCCACTTTCTCAATCCCAAAGTAGGATGCTGCTCTGTGCTTGATGGTAACAGCTCACAGACTCATCAGAATTGAAATGAAAAAATATTTATTGATCTTTTATAACAAGGCAATATTGCTTAAAGGAAAACAAACATAAAATATTCCATTGACAATGCATTTTTTCATCTGTTCGGCACAATGCTTTTGTCATAATGGAGATGTGATAACAAACTTTCCAGGACATTCAGTCTTCGGCGGCAGCACTTAGGACAGATGACTGGCTGCTGCAATGTGAATACAAGAATGCCTGACTCACCAAATGATTTCCTAGAATAGTTAGCTGGGTGGAGACTCACCAAGTTAATAACTAAACCCAACCCTCAAGTCTGTTGGCAAAGGACATATTTGAGCTTAATGACTCTGTATACACCCAGAAAGATAAAGGAGGCTTTGAGATCCTGCTTGGTAGACTGGGAAGATGAAAATGACTCATTAGGTACCTGGAACACTGAATGGCCTGCACTGGAAATATTTTGAAAGGTGAGTTGAAGTACTAAACCAGTCTTTCAGAGGCTATGCCATATCAAGCCTGAGGCAGATGATGATTCAATAAATGTCTTTTAAAAGAGAGAAAATGTTGTGCAACAGAAACGCAGGGCAGAACAAATAATCTCTGCATTATGAACAGGTGAGTCAAAAGCTGTGCTGGCTTAGAAAATGAAAAACTAGTTAAATACCTCCACAACTTTAAAACATTTTCTACTTAACTATAACGTTTAATGACCTAAGGTATATGAAGCATCTACCTCAGTGTCTGGCTGCCATATGGTGTCACTCAATGTATTTTTCTTCCTTTCAACTCTGATCTTGGCTTTTTTTGATTTGTTTGTTTAAGAGAAAAAAGTACTTTAGGATGATGTCGCTGTCTAGTTTCATGTAAGTCCATATTTTGAAGATATTAGTGTCTGAAGTCTAGCACTCTGTTGGCTTTACTATTAACAATAAACATGACAAGAAATTTAGTCATCTGTATCAAACATCTGTCATGTGGTTCAGAAATTATTTTGGGGCAACATTTTGGAATGAGGACTGTTAGCTCACTTTGGTATACTCATGACTTTGTTGAAACAGTACACATAGCAAAAATATAAATTTTAAAAGTATCACTGGTAACTCCACATAGTTATTCATTTTTAAATGCTAAACTATGAATATTGATATTTTAAGTTTGGATCCAATTTTTCTGGTTCTTTCCCTGAGAAAATAAATGATGCTTTGAAATATTAGTGAATTAGAGCAACTTTTCAACTTTTCCACAATAAATTATTCCTCAGGCTAGAAAAAAAAGTGATTCCACAAATACCATTCAAAGTCGTTTCAGTCTGAATCAGGATAACAAACACTCTCATACATAAAATCAAATATATAAGAAATGAACAATCTAAAATCTATGGATGCCTCTTTTTCAGCTCTATCTAGTCTCCTATTGCATGTTTTCTTAAAAGTGTATATTCAATCATTCTATATATTTAGAACTTCATTAAACTTTGAGATAACCTCAAAATATATTTTGTCATCAACATTTAATCACGTATCTCTCACTTAGTGAGGTTGTTACTGAATCAAGGTTTTTCTTTTCTAGAATATGTTAATATCACTATCTTCTAGGACAAAATATCAGTAAAAAAATTCATGAGGATTTACTTGACTGAGCATATGTGGAATTTTTAAGGCTGGATTTTAACTCTTTCGAGAACTCACCTTCCTATTTTGTACCCTTTCTTCCTCTCTGCTCCAACAAACACTGTTTGGGGCAAGTTTAACCTCAATAGATACAATTTTGTTGTTGGGCCAGTCCGTCTACTGACAGGATGTAACTTGTAAGAAGGAGAGGCACTGGTGTGTGAGAAAGATTGCAGCTGGCAGCTGAGACAGGTCTGTCGCTTCCTTTCCCTTTGCTTTGCTACCAAGTCTATGCGTGCCTCAGAAGTAGGCCATGTAACTCAGGAGTGTCAGGAGCTGTGACTGATTCCAGGCTCTTTGTAAGGAAGAGGAGAAAAAGGAGAATGCAGAATAATTGAAGGGGAGGTGGTGATCCCCAAAGGAGGAGCAAAGAAAGAATGGTCTCAAGACTTCAAATGCTTGGCAACCTTATTTTTTTTACCTAGGGCCAGCATTTGTATGAATACGGGTGCCTGTGTGAATTTGTATACAGGAAGGAACTAGCATTGTGAAATAACCCCAAACACAACTGGTCAGTCTGCCTCCCTTTGAAAAACAACAATAAAGAAAAAAACTACTTTGAATAATCTTATAATAGGAAATAACACAATGGAAACTGGAGAATTTTGATATGGAAAAATCTAAGCATCTGGAACAATAGAGGCTAAGTAATTAAAATACTGTGCATATATAATTAAAGTTGAAAAATAAAGGGAATTTTAGGCACCCAGTTTAGTTTACTAGGCAGCAAGTAAGGTAATGAAATTTGCTTTTAACAGTTTATTTATAAAATGCTCCTTACTATTCTTATATTAACGTATTTTTTATATTGACAACTGACTCCTTGGAAAGAGTGAAAATAATAATATTATCTATTAGGGAGCTTTATTAATAATCCTATAATGCTTTGTGAGTAATGATTAAGATATTAAACTGTCACTTGGAAGTGATCATTGATGAGATTGCTTATTTATAATCAAAACAATGAATCAAACTACTTAAAGTTGAATAAAAATGCATTTATCTCCATGAACTACTTGCAATAATTAATTCTAAAATGACTATTAAGCTAGTAGTACATTGTATGAGAAGTTTAAGCTATATTCAGGTCGGGGGTAAAAAATATTTTAGACTTTTGTACTAAGTATGAAAACGCAGGTATTAGCCTGATGTTTCTTTTACTAAGCCTTGTACTTTATATAGCTTGTTCTATATTCAGTTATGTAATCTTAGAGTAGCTGAAAGGATATTCAATTTATATATAATTGAAGTTGAAAATAAACAAAGGGAATTTTAGGCACCCAGTTTAGTTTACTAGGCAGCAAGTCAGGTACTGAAAGCAGTAGTCACCCATTGGCTAGGTTTTCAGATATATCACAGATGTTTAGTACTCTCATCTTCAAGTAAAATTGTAAACCTTACTCTCTCTGAATTGCAACTTCCTTCAGATCATAGTAGTAAAGAATTGACAAAGGATTGATTGCATACATTTCAGAAAAATACATATTGGTAATTTTAAAAATCTATTAATAAAGATGAATGGGTTATTGCAGAATTAAAAAGGCATATGTATCATATTTTACTTTAGAGTAAGTTTCTCCTACTATATGAGGTAGAGATGTCATGTATGTGACTAGTTATTAGACAGCCATCAGATTATTGTGATAAATACATGCCTACATGTAACCTAGATCATTACAGGAATAAGTTACTGAAGTACTAATACACCACAGAAACAATACCATGAAGATAAATGCTAAGGAATGAAGTTCTTTCCATGTGAATTCTAACTAATTCATTATTTCCAGTCTATCTCATTTCAAGACCTGTATTTCCCTTATAGACACAGGACACCTGGGTTGTCTGATCATAAACTCTTTCTCCAGTGGCCTTTGGCCTTTTAAGTAGATCTGTTTTGTTTTGACAAAGAATGTCTAAGAAAGGAGGAAGTGAGGAGGAGGGACTTGAAGATGTGCTACTGCTGGAATCAAATTTTTATTTTCTAGTGGGAAGCCTACTTGTCATTTGTACTACTCTTCCACAGTTAGTGTGTTCGAGCAACTTAAAGTTCAGTGGCAACTCCTCATAGACTTATTGTTCAGAGTTTGTTTATTGTGAAGAATTTGCTTTTGACAGTTTGTTTATAAAATACTCCTTACTATTCTTACAGTAATTCTTTACATCACTTTATTCTTCATTTTCACTTCCTTTGTTTGCCTCAGTTTGATTCATTATCCTTCAATTGTTCAAATATCCTTCATTATTCAAATCGCTGCTTTACTGACCCGTTCTCTAAACATATTTTTTATATTGACAACTGACTCCTTGGAAAGAGTGAAAATAATAATACTATCTATTAGGGAGCTTTACTAATAATCCTATAATGCTTTGTGAATAATGATTAAGATATTTAATAAACTATCTTTGAAGTGATCATTGATGAGATTGCTTATTTATACTCAATGAAACAAACTACTTAAAGTTGAATAAAAATGCACTTATCTCCATGAACTACTTGCAATAATTAATTCTAAAATGTCTATTAGGCTAGTAGTACATTGTATGAGAAGTTTAAGCCATAAGTATGAAAACTCAGGTATTAGCCTGATGTTTCTTTTACTAAGCCTTGTACTTTATATAGCTTGTTCTATATTCAGTTATGTAATCTTAGAGTAGCTGAAAGGATATTAAAACAATATCTTTCAATTTTGCTTTTCTTTTCCAGTAGCTAGCTTCTATGTTAATCAGCATGTTCAAGCTTCCTTCTCATTAGTTTTTAAGAATTCTAGGAAATACTTTCCATGGCATGTTGTGAGAGATTTTATTATAGGATTAAAATCCGTTCAGCAAACAATAGGCACACATGAGGCAGGGTCCAGGTATTCTGTCTTATAAGGCAACACTGCACTTTAGGTAACGCTAGAAATGGAACTACTTTTAATTATTTTCTACTTTCTGTTTACGGCAAAAGTAGCCATGTCAAACATTTTTCATGCCATATCTTACCTCAGATTCTCTACCTTGTTTCAGGACAGTAGAAAAGCTGCTGGAAAAAAATGCAAAAAAATTTTTAACTTGAGTTCATATTTTTCATTCAATGTCTGCTGGGCCCTCAATGTAACTTTTTTTTTCTTTTTTTTTTTTTTGAGAGGGGTCATCCTTCTATCATTAACTACTCCTAATCTTCACTGCTACACAGAGTTTCCATATTTAACAACAGATGGCTTTGCTTTTACTTTATAGATGAGGCCAAAGCACCAGGTAGGTGAAATGTTCTTGTATCGGTTGGAATCCCGAGAGCGCTCCAACAGACAACAAGAGGCGGTGTGGAGCAACATGCTGTTTTAATGAGCACCTGGGTGCAGGCGGGCTGAGGCCTAAAATGGCATCAGCACCAAATGAGGACGGGGCAGAGGTTTTATAGTCTCCTGTAAACAGGAAATGTGTCAGTCTGATGTAACTGCTACGTGGTACCTGGATGGCCTCTCTCTGGGTCTTCACAGGGTACATGTCTTCGGGCTAACTCTCTTCCTGCTTCTGCTATCTTGCTGATGCACACTGCTAGCGCATGTGGCTTTGCGCCTGAGGACTGGGCCTGAGGAGGGAGGAGTTATTCATTCCCTTAAGCTTTCAGGCCCTGGGGAGAATCTTTCCGTAGGAGCTTTTTCAGCTTTACCAACTACAGTCTACACACTTACCTGCTTCCACACACACCCTTATGGTTTTCTTTCTCAGTGGAAAAAACGTGCTTCTCTTGGTAAAGTCCAACCCATTCATCTGTGCTCCTGAACACAGCCTCTCCAATGTACTTGTTATACATACATATATATATACACACACACACACACACACACACACACACACACACACACACACACACCCCGCCCCCCGCCCCCACGGAGCCTTCCCATGTTGCCCAAGCTGGTCTTGAACTCCTGAGCTCAAGTGATCCACCCACCTTGGCCTCCCAAAGTGCTGAGATTACAGGCACTAGCCACTGTGCCCAGCCTGTCCTTGTGCCTTTGATTCATCATTTATCCTCTCCTTTATTTTTCCATTGGTCCTTTGTCACAGGCCTTAGTCTTCTGTCAGCTGATAAATGGGAATGTTCCACAGGTTCAGTTCTCACCCTTTTTCTTCTTTCATTGTGTACGTCACAAAGGAGATCTTATCCACATTCATGGCTTCTGCACTCACATTAAAGCCATGTACACCTGTCTTCAGTCCTAGGTGAGCTCTAGGTGCCCACAGGACCTCTCTACCTATCTTCTCAAAGATAAGTCAATCTTAACATGTTCAAAATGAATCCATTATAATTGATGTATTAGTCCATTCTCACGCTGCTAATAAAGACATACCCAAGACTGGATAATTTCTAACGGAAAGAGGTTTAATTGACCCACAGTTCAGCATGGCTGGGAGGCCTCAGGAAACTTACAATCATGGCAGAAGGGGAAGCAAACACATCCTTTTTCACATGGTGGCAGCAAGAAGTGCAGAGTGATGGTGGAGAGCCCCTTATGAAACCACTAGATCTCCTGAGAACTAATTCACTATCACGAGAATAGGATGGGGGAAACCATTCCCATGATTCAATTTTTCCCATGTGGTCCCCTCCCAATACACACAGGAATTACGGGAACTACAGTTCAAGATGAGATTTGGATGGGGACTATATTTGAGAATAAAAAAAAAATCATTTCTTCTGTATTCCCTTTGTTCTGTGTTCTCTCTATAGGGCATAGCATTATGATTTTCACATCCTGAAACCTAGGAATCATCTCGTGTCTTCCCTGTCACTTTCTTACCTTCAGAGAATCACCAAGCTCTGTTGAACTTAATAATAATTAATAGTGCTGAATATGGCAAAGCATTTTTTATTTTTTTTTGAGACAGAGTCTCGCTCTGTCGCCCGGGCTGGAGTGTAGTGGCAGTGGCGGGATCTCAGCTCACTGCAAGCTCTGCCTCCCGGGTTCACGCCATTCTCCTGCCTCAGCCTCCCGAGCAGCTGGGACTACAGGCGCCCGCCACCACGCCCGGCTCATTTTTCGTATTTTTAGTAGAGACGGGGTTTCACCGTGTTAGCCAGGATGGTCTCGATCTCCTGACCTCGTGATCCCCCCGCCTCGGCCTCCTAAAGTGCTGGGATTACAGGCGTGAGCCACCGCGCCCGGCCGGCAAGGCATTTTTTAAAGAAGACTAAATGTATTTTCTCAATCTTCACAGTCACTGTGTTATGTGAGTGGCTAATATCATCTCCATTTTAAAATTAAGAATATTGAGGCATCGAGAGGCAAAATAACTTGCTTTGGTCACACAGGTAATAAAGGGCAGATGGGATCCAAATCTAGGCAGTTTACAGCGCTGGCCTCTTAACAACCACACCATGGTAGGCTTACTAAATGCCAGGATCTTAAATGCCTCTTCAGTTCATTTCCTCCTATTCTTTCTCATTTTGGTCGACTTGGTTCATGTGCTTCTTATTTTCTACTGTGTAACTTCTTACAACCTGCTGCTCTAAATTCATTTTTAAGATATCTTAGTAATTAGCCTTCATCAAAATTTTCAGGATATTGGCTATATCTTTGTAATCTATAGATTTGAGATTTTGTTTCAAGAAAATTATATTCAATTATATATTTGAATTTTTCCCATTCCATATATTATTTTCTTCCATGACAATGATTGTTTAATGTCCATACCACCTCCTTTCTTATTTTAACTCTGTTCTTTTCAAATTCATTTTATGTTATTTACTCAAGGCTATTCTTTTTCTCCTAGACTGTATTTTTATCCATATCTATGTCTTACCATTTGTTGACTCTAATGAGAATTTCATCTCTAATAATTTCATTTTATGTTTCTATTCATCTCTGAGCTCCACAGACTCACTTTTTATCTCTTGTTCTTGTTTCAGCTCTCTTTTGATCTATCTCTTGTTATTCCTTCAGGATCTTTTTTTTTTTTTTAAAGGAAAGCCAACTTGCCTTTAGTTTCTTTGAGTCTTGGGAGAACTGTTTGTTTGAAATTGGCCTATTTTTCTATGAACAGATCCTGAAATTTTGTGTTCTTTATTTGCCTTTTCTTTTTTCCTCCTATGTATTTTTTCTTTACTGTCTAACTTCTACCAGGGAAATGGATGTTTCAGAAAGAATTAAAGATAAGGACAAGTGGTAGTTTCTGAAATTAAAAAATAAATGTATACAAGTTTTGAGAGAGAATTTTATAAATTCCTTAATCTTTCCTACTTAACATACCCAGGGCTGAGCCTGGATGACCTAGAACATAGAGTTCTCCTGTAGTATAGAAAGGATGTCCCTTCAGTCAATGGTAGTGAACTCAGGAAGCTCGCTTTCCAACAGGGAAGGAAGATAGGATGCAGGGAAAGTTCAAGAAAAGCTTGTCTATTTTCTAGGAAGATAAGGGGAAGGGGAGAGAAGAGAGAAAAGGAAGAGATTCAGGAAAGATGTGTTTCAGTTTTACATGTGCTAATTAAGTGAGGGCAGAACAGGCTGAGGACTTTTATTTGTGTTTCCTATTTTGGATTTCAAGAGGAGCTTAACTCCCAGACACCCCTGAAGAAATCTGGAGCATGGCTGCATTATCTTGGAGGCGTAGCAGAATCAGGTATTTAGAGGTTCTTAAGTTTAATTTTCCTGCTGTTTTAGTTTGTGTTCTTCCAAAGACAGACCTGAGGCAATGAATGGAGAGGGTTTTGTTTGGGATATGTTTCCAAGAAACACCAGCAGATAATGGGGAAGTTAAACAAAAGGGAAGAAAACCAATAAAGGTGTGTTATC
The DNA here is from genome assembly GCF_024542745.1 of Macaca thibetana thibetana. NCBI lineage: Eukaryota > Metazoa > Chordata > Mammalia > Primates > Cercopithecidae > Macaca > Macaca thibetana. The sequence continues at coordinate 67,858,782 of NC_065581.1, read as the reverse complement.
ACATTATCACTGTGGGCAATTGGAGTTTGATCCTGCTGGGGAACTCTGGGAGACAGTTTACAACACTTACTTCTAGTTTATCCCAGTTATTGGTTGAGAACTGCTCCCGAGGAACATTAAATCCTTGGTATTTTCAGCCTGTTGTGTGTTCAGACTGAGTAGTCACTGATGGCCAGAGAAAGCCTTCAGGCAAAAAATTGAGGCATGGGCGGGTGAAAGGCTGGTGTCTATGGAAATGGCAATTGTTGAAGAAATATTGGCAGTGCCCTGAAACTATATGATACACATGGTCTGACTGCTGTCACGGCATGTTGAATATATGGCATTTAAAATGAATGAAGTAGATGTATTTATTGACATGATAAGTCTCAAAAGTACAATAATGAATGAAGAAAAGTTATTGAAGAATACTGCCACATGATTTCATTTATATAAAGCTTAAAAACAGGTAAACCAAACAATACGCATAAAGGTGCAAAGAAAAGCATGGAATGATATTCACAAAATTCAGGGTGGCATTTGCCTCTTATGGGGGAGAAAGGGAAGTGAAGGTTTCGGTTATGTTCTATTTCTTATGCTGTGTGGTGGGTAAAAGGGTGTTTGTTTTATTATTATTCTTTAAACTATAAATATAAATTAGACTTTCTTGTTTGTATATTTCATTAAAGTAAATCTAATTAATCTAAACGAAGCATATTAATGTTAGATCCCTTTTCTTGCTTCAGAAAATAAATCACAGGAAATTGTAAACATTTTAACAATTCAGTTGCATGGAAACAACTGAATACCAAACTCAACCTCAGTCACCAACTCTGATACCAAATTGTTTTTAAGTTTCTAATATTATATAACTTAAATAATACAATACACATAGACACACTAAAGCAGTCTTATCTAGGTGTCAAAATACTGCTAGTCAATTCTAATAATGGAATGATAAACCACAGTCATTGACTATATTTCCATCCTTTAATATTTTGGTTAGAGTTTTAATTTAGTCTCTAGGTGGAACATACATAGATCAAACTAGATCAAGGGATATTCTCAAAGTGGCAAAATGACAACCTTTGCCTTTTTAAAACTCAGAAATCACTCTTCTCCCCGTGAGGACATATATTATTTCTCCATATGTGGTTAGAACCATAGAAACCATGGTTGAAAACATTGTTGGGACAAACAAGCATGACTATTTTTAAGACTCTGATGATTTTGGATATAATCAGCACTGAACTAGTAAGTCATATGTAATTAGGTTGATGATATATTTAGTGTCTAATGGATCCTGGCAACCTCTGATCAAATGCCTTTCAATTAAACATCACAGCGGCTCCAGGGCATGAGTCCTCTGTGTCAGTACACAAATGGATATTTACATAGACCCACTGTGCAGCTGAATTCTATTATCTTAGTAGTCCATGTGGAGAGACAACCAAATATCTTTAATAGGAATGTTGAGTAACTCCTTTCAGCTTTATTTACTAAATGTGTCTTTTACAAATCTTTTTAAAACTTTGTTGTGAAATACAGTATATATAATAGAAATGCACAAAACAACTAGAAAATTGGCACATTATTCTAAAGGCAACACCCATTTAACCACCACCCAGGTCAAGAAGTAAAACAAGGCTAACACCCTTTTAGGCACTCATGTGCCTTTTCTCCGGGCAAACCCCTCAGTACCCTTCAGAAGGAACCACTACGCTGGTGTTTTTGTTTTCTAGGAAGAAAAGGGGAAGGGGAGAGAAGAAAGAGAGAATTCCTGAATTCCTGGCTTTATAGTTTTGCTGCCTAACTATGCATTCCCAAGCAATATAGTTTAGTTTTGCCTGTCTTTAACTTTTATAAATGGAATCATAGTATTTATGTTACTGTGTCTTGCTTCTTTTGCTCAATATTATATTCCATTAGATTCATCCATGTTACCCTACATAGGTGTTCTCTTTAAACTTGTAAATGTTTCCTACATCATCTAGCTGCCATGTTTTGTAATTTCTGCAGCACTCTAGGGATGGGAGGTATCAATAATTCTACTTTGGTATGTATGTAATTGTAATTAGCCTGGCCCATTGTAATTAGGTTGGCCCTTCCACCATATAATACTTTCAAAAATTATAGAATGTATTGCGTATATACCATGTTCTAGGATTGTATGAAGCACTGTTCATGTACTATTGCTGTACTCAAGATCATTCTGCCTAGTGTGTAGTTTTAGCATACCTTTTTATAGACAAGAAACTGAAATTCAGAAAGAAAAAGTAAATTCAGAATGTAGCCTTTCTGATATTTCGTTATCAGGAACACAATTGTTTCTTTCTTTTTTTACTATTTTAGTTATGTTAAGGGAGACAGTAAACTTGCCATCGTATAGTAATCTTTTTTCATCTCACAAGCTCTTGGTATTTTGCTCTAATGATCCATTGGTGCTTGCATGCAGATAAAAAAGTGAAATTCAGAAAGATGAAGGTAACATGTTTAACAGCCTTTCTTCTATTATTCCCACGGTACTTACTTCCTTCTGTCTGTGGCATCTGTAGAATACTGTCTGTGAACTTCTTGTCACGGGAGTAATAGACAGGTGATCTCCCATGTTGTAGGAACCCAGAAGGGCAGTCTAAACAGTGCGGGTATAAGCGTGGGAAGAACACAGAACTAAGGATTAGGCTGCATCAGTTCTACACTTGATTGTCATTATCTAGCTAAGTGACCTTGAGTAAGTCACTTACTCTGTCTGGGGCTCAGTTTCATCATGTATAAGTGAGGGTGTTGGTCAGTAATTTTCAAGCCAAAGTTCAAGGACTGTCTTGAGTTCTTGTTTTAAATGCAGGTTTCTGAGCCTCGTTAAAATCTCCCAGCCTGGGAATTTGTGTATTTAACAAGCTCCCCAAGAGATTCTGATGCTCACCATAAGTGAGAACTCATGGAGTAGGTAGTGGCCCAAGCCCCACTGATTTTAAAATTCTAAGATAAAATTTGAAGTTCTGGAACTTTAGGGTTTTTCATCAGAGCTACAGGCCTACTTATTTCAGAGTTCTGTGAGTTTTGTTAATAGAAGGAAATACAAACTCATTAAACTTCATGATGCTAAATAAACACTGGTTATCATTGTTATGAGCAAACAGCAATAGCACAGGTCGAGGATGCTAGTTATCAGAATAGCTTGGGATTGTTTGATATTCATGAACTGAGTAAAAAAAAAATACTGCGCCTGTGAAATTATGTCCACGTCATTAAAACTGTTAACACAATGTAGCAGGAAAAAGCAGCATAGTCTCTCTACAAGACATAGCAGTATGAGTACAGCTAACAATGGATAATATGTAGAGTGCCATGCAGTCTTATTAGGTAAATTAAGTAGTTGTATTCTCAAAACAACTTTAAAAGTCAGCTCATTTAATTACAAAATATGCTAAATATATCACCCAACAGATTGGAGACAGTCTGGTTGGCTGATTTATTTTTACTTTGATATTACATTTCTTACATGTTTAAAAAATTCTTTTGTGACTATTTAGGGAGGAAAAAAGTCTCCTTGTGTAACATTGAGTACTTTCCTGGGTCTATTCTTTATATTCTGAGGAATTGGAGTCACTCAATTAATTACTATAATGTTTTGTGTTTTCTTTTTCATAGGAATAACCAACCTCAGATTTGTAACTGTTCTGCTTTTTACCACCCAACATACCCTGCAGTGGCTCTCAAACCTGTACCTGAGGAAAGTGATCCACTCCTACTAGTGAGAAGACTCACAGGTCAGCAGGGATTCTTAGCTAGAGGGCATAGCCATTGAAGGAGATGAAAACAGAATCTCCTGGAGTGTGTGTGATTTCAGAAAGCTCCCCAGGTATTTTTCAATAGTGCTCCAATTGCAAAGCTGAGTCCAAAACCCACCAATTATCATCGTTTTCATATTGAATAGTAGGTTAGAAACCTTAATATAGTAGTCGTTATCCTGTATAAACTAGATGTTAGTATCTGAAGTAAACAGAGAACTTCACTATCAAAAGTATGTGAATGATTCGTCAAGAGTGATACTAGATTCAATATTATATGTTTATTAATTTCTACATTAATATAGACCTCATTTATTTTCTTAACAGTTTCCCCTTCTTGTTTCCCTTCTCCCTTCTTTCTAGCCGACCAGCAAGGTAAGATAGATAAAATTGTTTAATAATTATTCTTAATTCCTCCCCCTCCTCCTCTTCTATAGAAGGCTTGGGAGTTGAATCTTGAAGGCCAGGTGAGGTTACTTACCTGAGAAAAGTCAGATGTTTTATCAGTCAGAAGGGAGAGCATGCTCAATGGCTTGGACAGTGAGAAGTCCATCTTGGCTAAAGCGTGGAAGGAGATGGTTATGGGATGTCTAGGGAGAATCAATCTTGGCTCGGTCAGATGTCAGGTTGAAGAGGGAATTAGAATAAATGAGGAACTCCAGATGTTTTCTAAGTGACTTAATGTCCTGAGGTAACTGGTATACTAGAAAATTAGTCTGGCAGCAGGATGGAGGATGGCTTGGAGAGAAGAGCAAAAAGAAGCAGGGAGGGTCGTTGGGAAGATGGAAACAGGTCTGAGACAAACAAAGAAGTCTTGACAGCACTTGAGCAACTGAAGAAAAGCGAGGAAGAGTGAGTTTTGAAAATCATTTGAATGAAGTATCAATAGGACATTTGCTGTTGGATGGCGAGAATAGGGAGAAGATAAAGACTCAAGGTCTTCAATCTGGGCCTCTTCCCTCTATCCTGCCTCCTTCACATATTGCCATTTTCTTTCTTTTCCTAACTGCCAAACTTCTTGAAAGAGTTTTTCTCACTTACTGTCTTCACAATCTTACTTTTGTCTCACCACTTTAATGAAATGGTTCTGGAAAAGGTCATGAATGACTTAACTTATAAATGGAGTGGCCTCTTTTCAGTCCTCATTCTCTTAGTACCCTATGCAGCATTTGGGAATATTGACTTCTCTCTTTATCCTAAAACATTTGCTTCCATGAGCTTTTATAACATTGCACCTACTTGTATCTTCTCCCACACTTCTGATTACTTTTTAAAATCTTTGAATGGCTCTTGTCATTCTGTTAACACCTTATATATGTGGGTCCTCGGAATTTTATTTTTTTTTTTTTTTTTTCTGAGACCGGGTCTCGCTCTGTCACCCAACCTGGAGTGCAGTGGTGTGATCTTGGCTCACTGCAACCTCTGCCTCCCGGGTTCAAGTGATTCTCCTGCCTCAGCCTCCCGAGTAGCTGGGATTACAGGCACGCACCACCACACCTAGCTAATTTTTGTATTTTTTGGTAGAGATGGTATTTCACCATGTTGGCCAGGCTGGTCTCAAACTTCTGACCACAAGTGATCTGCCCGCCTCGGCCTTGCAAAATGCTGGGATTTCAGGCGTGAGCCACCGTGCCCGGCCCAGAATTTTATTCTTACTCTTCTTATCTTACCTCATTCCCTGAATCCCCAACACCACTGCCAAATTCTAAGTCATCGACTTCTGTAACTTTGCCTATCATTTACAGCAAATCCTAAAATTACAGCTTATGCCCATATGGCTCTCCTGAAGTATAGACTTGTAGTTTCTATTGCCTTCTGAACGTCTCTACTTGGATGACTCATAATCATTTCAAAATCAAGATGTTCAAAACCAAATTTAATATATCCTCCACCCACACAAAAAACAACAAAACCTACTTTTCCTTCTCCATTTCCTATCTCAGTTAATGATATTGCTCTCCAATTATTTGACTAAGCTAAATCTATACATGCTTCTCCATTAAACACCCGTATATGGTTTGTTTTGTGTTATCCTTTTGACTCTCCATACTCTGTATCTACTCCCCTTGCCTTTTTCCAGGTCTATGTAGTTTCCCACTGAGACTCCTCCTAACTCATCCCAGTTCATCTAGTTGCTCTCCACTCTAATCCATCTTCCACATCATCAACAGAGATATTTTTCTAAAATAAATCTGATGATTTTACTCTTCTTCTTACAAATAGACTGCAATCTCCTTGGCCTTGGGGGAAAATCTAAATGTCTCCTCAAGGCATTCATGGGATGATCTGACTTGAACTGGCCTTTCCAGACTTATCTTCCAACAATGCTCAAATGCTCAGTCTCTGCTTCATTTGTGTTAAATGATTGTGTGGACATGACACTCTCTTTCCTGGCTCTGTGACTTTGCACATCCCATTCCTTCAGTTTTTCTCCTGAATTCTTCCTAATAAACTTCTATTCGCTTGTCAATTAGCAAGACACAGGAAACTTGAAATTTTCTGAGCATTCAGATTCAAGAGAATTAATTTGTATGTTACACACATAGTATCACTGTAAATGAACTTTGAACCAACTTATTAATTTACAATGAAATGTATAACTCTAGCAATTTTTTTTTTTTTTTTGAGAGAGGGACTTGCTCTTTTGCCCAGGCTGGAGTGTGGTCACATGATCATAGCTCACTGTAGCAGTGACCTCCCAGGTTCAAGAGATCCTCACACTTCAGCCTCCCAAGTAGCTGGGACTATAGGCATTCACCACGACACCTGACTAGTTTTTTTTTTAAATTATTATTTATTTTTAGTAGAGACAAGGTTTCACTATGTTGTCCAGGCTGTTCTTGAACTCTTAGGCTCAAGTGATCCTTTTGTCTTGGCCTCCCAAAGTGTCAAGCAAATTTTAAAGTTTATAATTTTAACTCAAAATGAAATAAATAACCTAAATGTAAGACCTAAAACCATAAAACTCCTAGAAGAAAACATAGGGAAAAATCTCCTTGACATTGAACTTGGCATTGATTTCTTGGATATCACACCAAAAGCTCAGGCTATAAAAGAAAAAATAAATACATTAGACTACATTAAATTAAAAAGCTGCACAGCAAAGGAAACAGTCAACAAAATGAAAAGGCAATCTATAGATTGGGAAAAAATATTTGCAAGCCATATATTTGATACAGGGTTAATATCCAAAATTTATAAAGAACTTATGCAACTCAAAAGCAAGAAAACATATAACCTGATTTAAAAATGGGCAAAGTGCTTGAATAGACATTTCTCCAAAGAAGACATAAAAATGGCCACGAGGTCTATGAAAAGGTATTCAACATCACTAATCATCAAGGAAATGCAAATCAAAATCACTATGAGATTCATCTCACACCTGGTAGGATAGCTATTAACAAAAAGCCAAGAGATAACAAGTGTTGGCAAGGGTGTGAAGAAAAGGGAACTTTTGCACACTGTTGATTGGAATGTAAATTGGTACAACCATTATGGAAAACAATATGGATGTTCCTAAATAAATAAAAAATAGAATTATCGTATGGCCCAGCAATCCCTCTTTTGGGGTATATATACAACAGAAATGAAATCACTACCTCTTAAAGATATCTACACTCCCATGTTCATTGCAGCATTATTCACAATAGCCAGGATATGAAAGCAAGCTAGGTGTCTGTCATCAGATGAATGGATAAAGAAACTGTGGTATATGTATATACAATAGAATATTATTAAGCATTAGAAAAGGAGGAGATCTTGCCATTTCCCACAACATGAATGGACCTGGTAAGTGAAACAAGCCAGACAAAACAAAAGCAAAATATTGCATGATTTCACTTATATGTGGAATCTTAAAAAAAAATGGTCAAATGTATGGAGATTGAAACTAAAACAGTGGCTACTAGGCTCAGGTGGAGGGGAGAAAATTGGGAGATGCAGATTTAAAGTTCTTAATAGATAGTAGCAGATATGTAGGCTGAACAAGTCTAAAGGTCTAATATATAGCATGAGGACTACATTAAATAATGATGCATTGTATTCAATATTTTTGCTAAATGAGCAGATTATAACTGCTCTTGCCACAGGAGGGAAACGTGGGTAACTATGTGAGATGATGGATATCTTAATTTGTTTCACTATAGTAACCATTTTACTGTACATATGTATCTCATAACATCATGCTGTATACCTTAAATATGCACAATAAAATTTATTCTAAAATTTTTTTTGAGATGAGGTCTTGCTCTGTCACCCAGGCTGGGGTGCAGTGGTGTGAACATGGCTCACTGCAGCCTCGACTTCCTCAGCTCAAGCAATCCCCCTGCTTCAGCCTCCTGAGTAGATGGGACTACAGGCTTGTGTCACTATGCCTGGCTAATCTTTAAATTTTTTGTAGAGACAAAATGTTCCTATACTGCCCAAGTCGGTCTCAAATTTTGGGCTCAAGTGATCCTCCTGGCTCAGCCCCTAAAGTGGTAGGATTACAGGTATGAGCCACCATGCCCATACCCCAAAATTTTAAAAAAGAAGAAAAAATGTTTATGGTTGCTACTATGGGAACTTGCTTCTTATAGGAAAATCTCCATGGGAAGTGACATTACACTTAAGTTATTAATTGGGCATAGAATCAGCCTAAGAGGACTAAGTTGGATGATCCTCATGGCCCACCAAGCCAAGAAAGCCTCATCATTCATCTGTGTTGTAAGAAGGTATATGTCAAGGAGGCAGACTGCAAAAACATAGCCAGGATTTTGTCTATTGGGGATAATTCTAGAGATAGACTAGAAAAGTCATTGCTCCCTTTTTCTAGAATGCAGAGCAAACTGTGCCCCTAGGTCCCCCATTTTCTCCTTATAATCACGAAACCAGAACTTCCCAGGTTTATTTAGCTGTACAGTCATGTGTCACTTAACGACAGGAATACATTCTGAGAAATACATTTGTTAGGTGACTTCCTTGTGTGAACATCATAGAATGTACTTACACAAACCCAGATGGTATAGCCTACTATATGTCTAGGCTATAGGTATAGTCTATCGCTTCTAGGCTACAAACCTGTACAGTATGTTACTCTACTGAATACTGTAAGCAATTGTAACACAATGGTAAGTAATTGTGTATCTAAACATATGTAAACATAGAAAAAGTACAATACAAATAAGGTATAAAAGATAAAAAACGGGCCAGGCATGGTGGCTCACACATGTAATCTCAGCACTTTGGGAGGCCGAGGCAGGAGGATCACTTGAGGTCAGGAGTTTGAGACCAGCCTGGCCAATGTAGTGAAACCCAGTCTCCACTAAAAATACAAAACTTAGCCAGGTGTTGTGACAGGTGCCTGTAATCTCAGCTACTTGGGAGACTGAGGCAGGAGAATCACTTGAGCCAAAGAGGTGGAGGTTGCAGTGAGCCAAGATCGCACCACTGCACACTACTCCAACCTGGGTGACAGAATGAGACTCTGAAAAAGAGAAAAAAGATTTTAAAAAGTACACCTATATAGGGCACTTACCATGAATGGAGCGTGCAGGACTGGCAGTTGCTGTGGGGGATTGAGTGGGTGGATGGTGAATGAATGTGAAGATCTAGGACATTACTGTTCACTACTGTAGACTTTATAAACCCTGTATACTTAGGCTACACGAATTTATTTAAAATTTTTTATTTCTTCAATAATAAGTTAACCTTAGCTTACTGTAATTTTATTGCTTTATAAACTTTTAATTTTTAAACTTTTTGACTCTTGTAATAATCCTTAGCGTAAACACAAACACATTGTATAGCTGTACGAAAACATTTTCTTTTTTATATCCTTATCCTATAAGCTTTTTTCTATTTTAACATTTTTTGATTTTTTACTTTTTACACTTTTTTAAAATTAAAAATGAAGACACAGGGATACACACTAGCTGAGGCCTACACAGGGTTTAGGAACATCAATATCACTGTCTTTCACCTCCACATCCTGTCCCATAAGGTCTTCAGGGGCAATAGCGTGCATGGAGCTGTCATCTCCTGTGATAACAATGTCTCTTTCTGGGATACCTCCTGAAGGACCTGCCTGATGTTGTTTTATAGTTAACATTTTGTTTTAACCTCATCCCTGGTGGTACATAAACTTTAAAAAATATGTATATATAAGTAAAGGAGTACACTCTAAAATAACAATAAAAAGCACAGTGTAGGAAATACATAAACTAGTAACACAGTTATAGTGCACATAATTGTATGTGTTATGCTTTTTTTTTTTTTTTTTTTTTTTTTTTTTAAGAGATGGAGTCTGGCTCCGTCACCCAGGCTGGAGTGTGGTGGCGCGATTTCGGCTTACTGCCAACCTCCGCCGCCCGGGTTCAAGCGATTCTCTTGCCTCAGCCTCCTGAGTAGCTAGGACAACAGTGCGCGCCACCACGTCTGGCGAATTTTTTTGTATTTTTTTCTTTTTTTAGTAGAGACTGGGTTTCACTATGTTGGCCAGGCTGTTCTCCAACTTCTAACTTAAGGCGATCCGCCCGCCTCAGCCTCCCAAAATGCTGGGATTACAGATATGAGCCACTGCGACCGGCTGTAATGTTATGCTTTTGTAAGACTGGCAGCACAAGATTTGTTTATACCAGCATCATCACAAACTTGTAAGTGATGTGTTACGTGCTACAATTTCACAATGGCTATTGTAACCGTCCAGTGGGTTCACCTTGCCTGCTGCCTAGACAGAACTGATTTATCGAGACAAGGAATTTGCAATGAAGAAAGAGTAATTCATGCAGAGCTGCTGTGCAGGGGCCTGGAGTTTTATTATTACTCAAATCAGTCTCCTCAAACATTCAGGGATCAGAGTTTTTAAAGCTAATTTGATGGGTAGGGCCTTGGGAAGTAGGGAGTGCTGATTGGTCAGGTTGGAAATAGAATCATAGGGGGTTGAAGTTAGGTTTTTTAAATGTCTTCTGTTCCTGGGTGAGATGGCAGAACTGGTTGGCCCAGATTACTGGTCTGGGTGGTGTCAGCTGATCCATCGAGTTCAGGGTCTGCAACATATCTCAAGCTCTGATCTTAGGTTTCACAATCATGATGTTATCCCCAGGAGCAATTTGGGGAGGTTCAGACTCTTGGAGCCAGAGGCTGTGTGACCCCCTGGGGAGGTTCAGACTCTTGGAGCCAGAGGCTGCATGACCCCCAAACTGCAATTTGCAATCTTGTAGCTAACTTGGTAGTCCTGCAAAGGCAGACTGGACCCCAGGCAAGAAGGGGGTCTTTTCAGGACAGGGTTGTTATCAATTTTGTTTCAGAGTCAAACCATGAACTGAATTCCTTCCCAAAGTTCCTCACTCAGGAATGAACAAGGACAGCTTAAAGGTTTAGAAGCAAGATAGAGTTGGTTACGTCTGATCTCTTTCACTGTGGTAATCTCCTCAGTTACAATCTTGCAAAGGTAGTTTCACTGTGACATCACTGAGTGATAGTTTTTCAGGTTCATTATAATCTCATGGGGCTACAGTCATATATACAGTTGGCCATTGACTGTAACATTCTTATGTGGCACATGACCATAATTAAAAATGTAGTCACCGTAATTGCAAAGTAGCTGGTTGATTTTCCTGCCTGCCCACCTCAGGAACTTGTAAGAATACTTAGCTGGATACCTGCATAAGGCTTGGTCATCGCTCTATGGTATAATCAGCTGCAGCCTTCAGGACCCAGTATTTCCAAAGGGATGCAGCTCCAATTTGGGATTCTCCCACCCATGTATTGATGGAATTGCATGTCTACCACCTAATGACTAGGGTCACTATCATTTCTTGCCTGAAGTATAGCATCTGACAGGTCTCCCTTAGTCCACTGCTGCCCTCCTACAGTCCCAGGGAAGAGTTCATGCTGCACTTTGAGACTGAAAGTAGGCTACAGGCAAAATCCCTTCCTCCGCAGACACTCAGTCTGTTTTCTTTTAAGGCCTTCACCCAAGTGGAGTAGGCCCACACACATTATGAGGGATGATCTGCTTTATTCTAAATCTACTGTTTACCTAATAATAACATCCATAAAATACCTTCACAGGAGACTCTAGATTGATGTTTGACCAAGTACTGGGTACGTTGGCCTAGCCAAGTCAGCTCATAAAATTAACCATTACAGTTGCTCCCTTTTGGTTTGTCTAGCCCCTCTCTTCATCTGGGACCTATAGAGAGCTGTTTATGGAGCTGAATGTTGCTGGTAGCTTGTGTTCAACATTGTGGTTGCTTTTATTTTTTCTGCAGCAGATGCACATACAGAAGCTAGTAACTAACTTACTAGTTAGTTACTAACTTGTTTCTACTTTATTACTCAGTCCTTTCTGATCAATAGCTTATTATTGTTCCCATAGCGATGAACTCTTAACAGTCTTATATACTTTTTGAATGGATAAAGACTTGTTTAACTGGCTCACACCTGTAATCCCAGCACTTTGGGAGGCCGAGACGGGCAGATCATGAGGTCAGGAGATCGAGATCATCCTGGCTAACACAGTGAAACCCCGTCTCTACTAAAATACAAAAAAAATTAGCCGGGCGTGGTGGTGGGCACCTGTAGTCCCAGCTACTTGGGAGGCTGAGGCAGGAGAATGGCATGAACCCGGGAGGCGGAGCTTGCAGTGAGCCGAGATCGCGCCACTGCATTCCAGCCTGGGTGACAGAGCGAGACTCCGTCTCAAACAAAACAAAACAAAACAACAAAAAAAACTATACATAAGAAAAACTTTAGGTTTAAAACATACATTTGAGGCTGGGTGTGATGGCTCATGCCTGTAATCCCAGCACTTTGGGAGGCTGAAGTGGGAGAACGACTTGAGGCCAGGAGTTCAAGACTAGTCTTGGCAAAATGATGAAACCTTGTCTCTACCAAAAATACACAAATTAGCTGGGTATAGTGGTGCATGCCTGTAATCCCAGCTACTCAGGAGGCTGAGGTAGGAGAATCACTTGAGCATTGGAGGTGGAGGTTGTGATGAGCCAAGATCGCGCCACTGCACTCCAGCCTGGGCAACCGAGGGAAACTCTGTCTCAAAACAAACAAACAAACAAAGAAATAAAATATACATTCAAAATTATTTCACCAAAAGTTATCTGAGGTTTAACAACAACAAGAAAAGTATTTTGAACTTGACTAGAAAGCAGGTATTTATTTTTTGCTCCACTATTTGCTATCCAGGTTTTCAACAGCATACTTAAAATTTTATTTTCTGAAGTACTGTTCTTCTTATTGTTATGCTTGAACATTGCTGTTATCTGAGCAGTTATTGGTTGGTTATTAACTCTTTTGATTATAGCCTAGTGGAGGCCAAGGTCATGGGTTCAATTCTCACATAGTCCAATTAGCCCCACTTGCTCTGGGGCCTGCAGCATCTCTCCTAGACTGTCTCTAGCTGCTGTGCAAATGAATGTATTGGACCCACAGGGCACTGTAAAAGAATGAATACATCTGTGCAAATCTGTAGTTATTTGTGGAAAATCAATTGGAAGTTCATACACCCTATTTACAGAATTCAGTAATGTGCACAGAAGAACGGGGAAAACAGAGTGCTTTTAAATTGATGTCTTCACTCATTTATTTGTGTTTTTTCCTTTCAAAAACAGAAGAAAAATATTCCAAAGGAAATCTCCCTTCTAGTCTTTCTCCTAGACATTTTGAAGATTTCCCTAACATTTAACATACATTTTTAAAGAGGGACCTTTCATTTTAGTACCAAAATGATCTCTCAAATTTTCCTTCAGAATACCTTCAGTGAGGTAAGGAGGATGTCTGTAAGGCACATGGAAATAAATATGATTTTACCTTGTGCTTCTAGAACATTTTAGGTTAGGTCATGATTTTGTAAAGGTTTAACATATCTAGCACACAAGCAAGTGAATTTCTCATTCTTTTTCTTTCCTTTTTCTTTTTTAAAAGTAATGTTTCAAAAGTGTGATTAGTATTCTGATAAATGGTTGGGGTGGTTTTTGGTTCGATGTTAGAAATTTCAGTTATGTGTTGAATAACAGGATGGTTTGAACGGGGTGATTAAGAAATGACGAGATGGACAACTATTTGATACATCAATCTTAGGTTGTGCCTTAACAGCAATTCTTAGAACAGGTCGCCTGTCATTTGTTGTTTCCTATTTGTCCACAGCTAATTTTTTTGCAATAGAGGCACCTCAGACTTTAAGGGTTGGAAGTTCCTTATCAGCACTACTGCTTCAGCTAATCTCTTACCAGCTTTCCTGACAGGGACAGCTTTTCAAATTTTATCAAGGTTGGGTGAGAAAGAGCCCAGGACTGTTCATCTTTTGTTGAGAACTGAACTCTAAGGGAATCTATAATTCTCTAATTATGCCATTGGGCAGTATGTAGATAAATCTTATTCCTTCTCATTTCAATTAAACAGCTGATGGTAATGACTTGTTAAAGTTTTGTGTCAGAATTTAGTAGCACGAATTTGTAAACTTTTAGCCATGACTTCCATATGTTCACAGGTTGGCAAACTGGCTAACATCACATCCCTATGTTTTGCAACTATTTTCACATTAGCACAGTTTCTTATGCAGCGTTTTCTTTTTTCATTCTTAAGTGTTTGTTCAATACTTTTCTAAATAATTAAAAAGTATATTTAATGATATACATATTTCATGTAAGAAAAGGTCAGACATTACAGATGAAGCCCAAGTCCCCCTTGACCACTCATGTAGCTTTTCCAGAGGTAATCACAGTTATTATCGGTCTTCCCCCGGCCTTTTCTTTATGTATTAGTATACACATATGTATAGGGTATACATACACAGGAATACAGTATGTGTGTGAATATACAGTTAAAAATGTATCATTTTGTCCTTGTTTCTATTTTAGATCTTTTAGTGCCCAGAATATCTATTGTTTGAGTTTTGCTACACTTAGTTATATTTATCCATGGGTTTTGTCACATTCCAGACTCCCTTTTTCTTATCAGGTTCCCACACATTTTGAGTGACAGACCTTCACAATTTCTTTTTGTTTTGGTTCTACAATATAGCACAATATGATAATGTAACTTTCATATACTTCATCTTATCACTATACATATTCTAATCTCAGCTAGAAAATTAGTGATAGTACAAGCAATATTGGCTAGAAAAAAATGCCTTTTTTTGTAGTTTCAATCATGAAAGTTTTTTTAAGTGTCATGGAAAGTTTTTTTAAGTGTCAGGGATTTTTGGAAAGAGGAGATATAATTTTTAAACTCCTTCCCTTTCCATGAGTCAGAGGGTTTAATGACCTTGACGGTCTCGAGCTATCTGGAAGATTCATACTCTGAGACAGAATCTTGTTTCATTGAGTGGAAGATGGTCAGTTGGTCAACAATATCCACCAATGGCCCAGTATAGCCAGGCTTCAGATTTGTTCCTAATAAAAGTTGAGTTAAAGTCAGGTATTTGTAAATAGCATTATATGCTGAATGGAGTAGGGGATTGTTTCAGCCAGGACTTCTGGTTGCAAAACACCCACCCAAACCATTAGATTGTTGAATTTGAAGTCTGCATGCTCTCTTGTTTCTGTTTTGGTCTTCCACTATCTGCCTTTATACTGGTCTGGTCTTTCCCATCTCCTGACCTGCTACAGTTTCTTTTCCCCACAACTGCAGCATGTACTTGGCTTTGTCTTACCTTGGTATGGTTTCAAGTTCTCTCTCCATGACCTGTCAGTTCCATAACCTAACACTAGTGGGCTCTCTTTGTCTTTGCTTTATCAACCCTTTTATCTACTGATAAACTAGCCGGCAATCCTGGTCCAATCACGTATGTGTTGGGGGTAGGGAATGAAATTACATGGTGCAAACATGGATGTCTGGGCTGGTTCCTTGGGTGAGATTACAGGTAAAGGTAGTTGTATTTGTCTGTTCTCATGCTGCTAATAAAGACATACCCGAGACCACGTAATTTATAAAGGAAAGAGGTTTAATGGACTTACAGTTCCACATGACTGGGGAGGCCTGACAATCATGGTGGAAGACAAAGGAAGAGCTAAGGGATGTCTTACATGCTGGCAGGCAAGAGAGCTTCTGTAGGGGAACTCCCCTTTATAAAACCATCAGATCTCGTGAGACTTATTCACTATCACGAGAAAGGCATGGGAAAAACCCGCCCGCAAGATACGATTACCTCACACTGAGTCTCTCTCATGACACGTGGGGATTATTACAATTCAAAGTGAGTTGTGGGTGGGAACCGGACACAGAGCCAAACCTTATCAGTAGTTTTCAGAGAAGGGGCTATGGATGGGGTAAGTAATCCCAGACACGTTTACCACTAGGGACACACTCAGTTATTTAAGCGAAAAGCACTTTGGTGAATATGGCAAGATAGTTGATTTTTTTTTTTCTTGGAACAAGAATAACTCTCTCTTTCCTCCTGTGCATAGCACATTGGTACAATAAACTATGTGTCATTCCCAGCACAGGCATGGTGTGACTAAAATTACTGGAATGCAGAAACTGATGTGATGATGATAAAATTCTCTGTGGGGATGAGGTGGAGAAGAAGAGAAAGAGAGGAAGCAGAGTTTTCCTTTTAATTTAATTTCAATAATGTTAGGAAATTTACAATTTCTATTTTGTAAAAATAGAAGTGTGAATTATGTTTTACAGTGTAAGTACCTGGCTTCATGAATCTTTCTCTTTCTCACCTGTATATCTGATACTTGAACAAGCTCTCCTGGTTCTACCTGTAAAATATATCTTGAATTGTTTCTCACCATATTCACTGGCAATATTATTTTTTGCTTAAAATTTTCTAATGTTTACCCAAAGTAATTAGATTAATAACCAAACTCCTTATTGTGATGGACAAGAGCTTATATGAAGCCTATTGTCCAGACTTCATCTCCACCACTCTCACCCTTATCTACTATGTTCCATCAGCTATCTCTATCTCTTCCTCCAACAGGTAGGCTCATTCTCACCTCCATGTGTTTTCACTTGCTGTTCCCTCTACCTAGAACTCTCTTTTCCCAGGTCTTCACATAGCTCACTCCTCGTGTTTTTGGTATGAATCCAAATATTACTTTCACATAGAGACCTTTGCTGACTTTCTGAGCCAAAATAGCCCCTCCCCTCTCATAACTCTTTATTTAATCATCCTTTTGAATTTTCTTCATAGTGTTTTCATCACCAAAAATGATCTTATTTTATTTTTAGGTACCTGTATTTCTTATCTCAGTCTATTCACTCTCAAGGGGGTCCACGATTGCAAGAACATTGTCTTATTTATTGATGTATTTCCAATGCCTAGGATAATGTCTAGTTCATAACCAGTACTCTAAATATTTGCTGAATGAATGAATAAAAGACAAACGGATGAATGCTGTCATGCTTCACATTCTGTTACACTGTTTACAGTTGTATGTACATTTGTAGTAACATATTGGGTGAGGAACACATTTTGAAATGGGGGATATTACGTGCCCCTGGACCTCCTCAGTGTTACCATTATAAATACAAATCCTGTCTACTTATCTAGAGACACCTGTGTTAGGTCTTCATAGGGGAATTTTACACAATCCATATTGTCTTCAGATGACACAATAAAAGGAGAGGCCAGCAACATTGTTTTTGGAGTCAGATCTGGGTTTCAGTACAGGTTCCACAGCAGGCCATTAGCTTAACCAGACATAAAGTATCTGTACAGTGTTCAATAATGGGTGCTAATTGTTATGATCCTCATATTGTATAGTACTTTTCTTAAGTCATTACTAACTTTTCTTAAGTAAGTTCATGACTCGTTTTGTATGTCATGTGTGGTTGCTACCAGCAGATTGGTTAGTTTGAGAGATAGCACTGATGATAAATGTTAAAAAAAAAAAAAAAGGTTCCAGGTAAACTGGACCACTTAACCAGATGCATTTTCAATATATGTAGTCTTCTAAACAAGTTTTCTTATATTAACAACTTTTATCAAGAAGCAAATAGACATCAACAAGCATTTAGTAAATTGACTAGTGTCCTGTATTATGAAACCTCAGAATTTTGTAGTTTGTAAATAAAATATATGAAGTAAAATGAAGGTGGAGATATATACCTTGATTTTTGAAAACAAAAATTAATCAAACAGGTTTGTGTGTTTATTCACTTATCAACATTTTATTGCATATCTACTGATGCTAGGCATAGTGTTGTATTGAAATCACAAACTTATTCGAAATGTATAAATAAATAACCTTTGAATGTTTGAGCCTCAGTAAAGCATCTGGTATAATATTTCTTAATTTTACTTTCAAATGATGCAAATTATTTAAGATATAAAATGTTACTTGGACCAAGACAATTCAGTAATTGGGCAAGAATAGTCTTTTCAGCAAATGATGCTGGGAAACTTCCATATCCACATGCAAAAGATTGAAGTTGGAGTTCTACCTTACACTGTATGCGAGGTACGTAATTAACTCAAAATGGATCATAAATGTCATGTAAGAGCAAATAATCTCTTATAAGAAAACATAGGAGTAAATCTTTGTGACTTTGGGTTAGACAATAGTTTCTTAGATATGACACCAACAGCAAAGGTGACCCCCAAAATGGTAAATTAAACTATGTACAATTTTTTAAAAAGTTTGTCCTACAGAGGATGCCATTACAAAAGTGAAAAGACAATCCACAGCACAGGAATAATATTTGGGAATCATGTGTCAGATAAGAGATTTATATTCAGAATGCATAAAGAACTCATAGAACTCAATAATAAAAAGATGAACAACCCAGTTACAAATAGGCAAAGGATTTTAATAGATATTTCTTTAAAGAAAATATACAAATGACCTGTAAACACATGAAAAGATGCCTTATATCATTAGGCATTAGGGAAGTGCAAGTCAAAGCCACAATGAAATACCACTTCACACCCTCTAGGACGGCAATAAAAACAAACAAACAAGCAAACACAAAATCCCCAGAAATAGCAAATGTTGCCAAGAAGAAATATAGTTGAATCGAGACGTTTGTGCATTGCTGGTGGGAATGTAAAAGGTGGAGCTGTTGTGAAAGTTAAACAGCATTACCAATAACCCAGTAATGCCACTCCTAGGTATGTACTCCGAAATTTGAAAACAAACTCAAACAGATACCTGTACACCAATGGTCATAGTAGTATGATTCATAATAGCCAAAAAGTGGAAACAATCCCAATGTTCAACTGATTAATGAATAAGGAAAATGTGGGATAGCTATACAATGGAATATTTTCAGCTCTAAGAAGGAATGAAGTTCTGCTACATACTAAAACATGGACAAATCTTGAAAACATTATGCTAAAGGAACAAAATCAGTCACAAAAGACCATATATTGTATGATTCTATTTCTATGAAATATCCAGAATAGGCAAGTCCATAGAGACACCAAGTAGATGAGAGGTTGCTGATGGGGTGAGACAGGGAGGGGGACGGATATGACAGCCAGTAGACACAGGGATTCTTTCAAGGGGGACAAAAATGGCCTGACATTATGGTGATGGTTGTACACCCCTGTGACTATACTAGCAAGCGCTGAATTGTGCACTTTGAATGGTCGAATTATATGGCATATAAATTTTATCTCAATAAAGCTGTTAAAAATGTTATTTGGAATGAAAATTAGCATGAGTATTTACAAATAAAAAGCTAAATTTAAGGCATTCAAATTGCTCAATAGGTCACCAGATGTTTTCAATTTAAATTCAACTAATTTTTTAATCTGTAAGTGTATGCTCCTAATAGTTGCATGCATATATTTATCTGTGTTCATTCCAAAAGTGGGGGAAGGGGGAATCATTGGTTTTAATCCTTCCCTATTCTGTGGCAATTTTTTCATTGCTAGAAATGGTTAAATTTCAAGGAAAATATTTTGTTTTTTACCACCAATTTTCTTCCATGTTCCCATGTATGACAAATTATAAAATTCTAGTATTCTAAATTTCCATGCGGAAAACCTAAATATGGTATAGGGAAATATTATTTATTTTTCTTCTTCTGATCCTCTTTGACCCAAGGTAATATAAAATTTTCTTCTCTATGTCTAGCATACAAAGATTCTGTGTTTTGTGTTTTGCTTAAACCACTTTTAGGCCAAGGCTGAGTCTCCAAGTCTATGCCATCTAGTGGCAAGATTGAAGAAATGCTGGTTTCTTTCCTAGCTTTAAGTGTACAAACGTTGGCAGATGTCCAAGAAATGTTAAGAACCATCAACAAATTAGTGACTAATCTTTATGTTTACTCTTTAATTCAAAGCAGTGAACTATGTGTTTACAGAAAGTTTTTATGACTTTATCAGTCTTGTATTTTTTTCAAGTTGGCTGCCTGAAATCTAAAACCTAGGAATTCAAGACTTACTAATTTATTGCTAGTTTCTAACCACTTACAATTGAGGCAGGCGAGATTTTACAAAAATATTTCTGTTTGCAGTGTGTACAGAAGATAACTGAATAAATTATTATTTTTTTCCAGTAATATTAACTATGTTCAATCTTAAATTCTGATATGTATGTATATCAAATATGGGTTATGTTCACTGTTTTAAATTAAGCTTTAATTAATTGAATATAGTTTTCCACATTTATATAATGATAGATCTGCATACCACGGGTTTATTTGTATAACTGATGAAATTATATCTGTCACGTTCAAAGCCAAAAATAGTCTGTCCCATTCCTTCCTTAGAATATGTAAAATATTGGTAATGTCTTTATCTACTGACCACATTGTAATGAACTCATTTTTACACTGTTTTATAATAAGCCTATTGCATTACTCAGAATATGTCATGCTTACTTTAGAGTGATCTACTTTGATCAAA
Organism: Macaca thibetana thibetana; assembly: GCF_024542745.1. NCBI lineage: Eukaryota > Metazoa > Chordata > Mammalia > Primates > Cercopithecidae > Macaca > Macaca thibetana. Next base: position 67,838,208 of record NC_065581.1, on the reverse strand, counting down.
TTGGCAGCATAAAAGTTACTTTGGGTCACGTGGTTTTATTCAGTGACAGAAAAATACTATTTTAAAAAATAAAAGTGGAACGTACCCAAGCTAAGTTTAAAGGTGAAATAAAGTACAATTATTTAAAATAGATATAAGTTGATTTGATTTGTGGACTCAGCTCACTTCTGAGTAAATGTTAACGTACTTTAAAAAAAAGTTATGTCAGACATGTAGGCAACATGTTCAGTAATATCTTGTATAGGGATTTAAATAAACGCAGCTTCTAGATACTTAGCTGCAGCATTTATATTCATATGAACCAAAATCTTATTACTGTGGATGAATTTAGACAGGATAAGCTTAAACATTAATCCTCAATAAATCATCCTGTTTGGAATGGACACTGGAAAACTATGAATCTTCCCATCAGTTTAGAAAATAGATTAGCATATGTACGTGTTGGTAAGTTATTAACGTGTTCATTCTTAACAGGGCTGCATAGGGGTGAAGATGGGGAGGACAGTGAAAACAGCACGGTTTTTGTTTGCAATGCATCATCTTTTTGTCTAAATGCCATTGATTAAGGGCTGCCATGTTTAATTATTACTAATATTCTCCACAATCCTAAAATTACAAACTGCTAGGTGAGAACCTACAGAAGGGAACTTAAAGAAGTCATCAAATCTGTCCCTGATGTTTGTGGGTCCAGTAGTATTCTGGAGGTAAGAACCCTTTGCTTTGTTAGCAAACCTCCACTCGTGGCTACACGAACTAGCCTGGGGACTGCCATAGCAAACCCTTTGTCCATACCAAGACAATGTTTCTATTTTCACTTTTGTCTCATTTGTGTACATATTAGCCTGTTCTTTGGATGTGATTAATCGTCATCTCCCCAGTTTTGATAAATTTCCAGTGGAAGTTTCCTGGACATCCACATGGGAAGTAATATTCTAATTTTCTGAGAAAGACCTACACAATTTGCCCTTTTGAGGTCTAGATATCATAATCTAGTCCCTAGAATGCCAAGGCCAGACCAGCTGGCTAAACTGACTCCAACCCAGAAATCTGTATAAATAAGGACTGTGAAAAAAATAGTGAAAAATGTAGGACTGTAGAGAAAATGAAATGTTAGGTCTCGTAATGGAAATCTATGAATTCCATTGAGGCTGTTGTTTGAAAATCTGTAAAGGGAAGAATTTCCCTTAGGAATCAGTAGAGAAGGAAAGAAGCAGATGTCCTTGAATTGTCTGTTTGAATATGTTCTTTATTAATGAGATAAGGAAGAGGAACTTCAGGAAAGGACTCACAAGTGTTAAATGAGAAGTTGTGAAAAAGTCCAGGAGAGACAGTTGTCTTTGAAGCCAAACCCGAGTACAAAGCAGGAAGAGTTGTTAACAGTTCAGAGAAATATGCAGAGGCCAAAAGGGAAAGAACAGAAGTCACTGGTTTTGAGCACAAGATTCCTGGTAACCTTGGATTCCTGTCCAAGATGAGGCCAACATGGTCGTTACTGCTTGGCGACAGAAGAGGGCAGCAGAGAGCTGGCAGGGTGGCCTGGTTGAATCAAAAAGACAATTCAGCAGATCAGAATGCTAGGTTGCAGCTAGGAGAGCTAGAAAGCCTCCCAGTGAGTGTTACAGATGTGCCAGATGGGCTGATTAAGTGGTTAAGGCCTGCAGAGGAAGTTACCAGCACAGTTTTCTAGCCCTAGAAAGCCTTTCTTTAAAAGACCATTCAAATACCCACTTTAGCATGGCTGGGGGATGAATGGCTCAGGTCCTAAGAAAGCAAGCAAACTAGTACTTTTTCCAGAACTTTTATCCATATTCATCTATATTAAGGGTGCAACACCATCAGTGATGTTAATAGTGGCAAGTGAGCTGCTGCCTTTCTATTGGTTGCTTGTAAATGTCATCAGGCTTCCATATAGGCTCCTCTCATCATTCAGTATTATCTCTTTTTAAAAAAATTATTTATTTGAGATGGAGTCTAGCTCTGTTGCCCAGGCTAGAGCGCAGTGGTGCGATCTCAGCTCACTGCAACCTCTGCCTCCCGGGTTCAAGTGATTCTCCTGCCTAGGCTCCCAAGTAGCTGGGATTATAGGCACCTGCCATCATGCCCAGCTAATTTTTGTAATTTTAGTAGAGATGGGGTTTCAACATGTTGTCCAGGCTGGTCTCACACTCCTGACCTCAAGTGATCTGTCTGCCTCGGCCTTCCAAAATGCTGAGAATACAGGCGTGAGCCACCATGCCCAGCCCATTCAGTATTATATCTGAATGTCACACTTGACATTGATTTTGGCATGACTACTGCTGAACTTCCATCTGCCTCATTTCAACATAATTTTAGAAGCAAGGCTAAATGATGTATATACTCCAAAAGAAATCTTTTCATTGGTTCTGGCCAATGCTTTTGTCATACTTGTTCCTGGAAGTGTGATGAACAACAGCATCATTTAGACCAAGATCAAGTCCATGCTAGTGAGCTAAGGTAGAGAAGAGGAGGGCTGTAGTGCTAGGAAAGGAGGTTTTAGCCTCTTTATATTCTGTGAAGTGCAGCACTTCTTGGCTAGATAGATTAACTGTTTCACTTTGTCTGCCAGGAATGGGCAGCCGTGACTTAACCATTGACTGAAGCCAGAGGAAGTTGAAGGCCCTGTAGGTGGTGGTTGGTTGGTTGTTGATGGATCTACTGGATGCTTATTGAGGTCTACTAGCAGTGGTGCACTTGAACCAGCTTGTACTAACTTCTGAGAATCAATTGTTAGCATCTCCATTATACCACAGTGGTAGCCTGAAATCAGCCACAGAAGCATATTTACACCATAGAAATTGGAAAACCCTACAAATGAGCTCCCCACTCCCTTCCTTCCCTGCATGCTGGCTGTTAAACATTTTCCAGCACACCACTGGCTATGCAACAAATACAATGCTAGGCCCCTATTCTGTCATTGGCAGAGATAATAGTATTACCTCATTCTTTTTATGTCTTCTCTCATTTTTTTTCTCATTAGAACATCCAAAGATGTTCAGTATTATAAACTATTAAAGTGAAAAATTACCATTTTGCCACCTACCCTCTGACTTTATAGTCATTGGATGTTGTGTGTGTATGTGTGTTCCTGAATGCCCTACTTCTAATATGAGGCCAAATGGTTTGAATCTGGTCTCAGAACTGGCTGTGTGGCATAGCCACTTTGTTTGAAGGCAACTTCAAACAAAGTAGACTAGTGGACAAGAAACCCAGCGTTGACTTTGCACTTAGTTAATTTGGGTGAGACAAATATCCTCCCCAAGACTTAGTTGCTTAGAGGGACTTTCTCTAGCAAACTCCAGTTATTTCTGCTCTAAAATTCTGAGTTACATATCTAATTTTCTTTTGGACTGTCAAGTATCTGTATACTTAGGGAGAGTATCAGTCATCATCTCTAAATAATTTGCTCCAAGCCTCCATTTATACTAAATCACTTTTGTTCTCCTAAACATGCTATGTCAAGACTGGGCCTTTGCATTGAATGTTCCCTTTTATGGAATGTCCTGCCCTCCCTTCTGTCCATCTGACAAAATCCTATTCCTCTTTGAAGGGTCAGCTTATATGTGACCAGCATTATAAAGCCTTCCAGGACTCTCTCAGCAGACTTTAGTGTCCCGTGTCCTTCTGCTGTTTCCTGGAGTCCTGGCAGCTCTCTCCCACTGAACTGACACCACTGGAGACTGTGTAGAAAAGAATCTGGGTCTACGTATGGTTACTCCAGAGAGTTCCTACAGGCCCCATCTCTTCTTTATCCTCTTGAATCCATTTGCTTTTTCTAGTTTGGCTGAGCTTTGGATTCTGTTTCTGCTTGATTTTTCACTTCTCTGCTCTTCACTCGCCTTTGGACTTGATGTGTTAGAGGATCTCTGTGGGTGTTACTTTTGTTACATTTTGTTCCTGAGCTCTCAGGACCCTTTCTCTCATCCCAGTCTGATACCTTTCTCCAATTCCTGAAATATCAAGCCTAGCCATAGACCTAGTTTCCCACCAACTTGAGAGGGGAGTTCTGATAATAGTTTGGAAATACCTTAGGGAGGAGGCTATTCTTTCATCTATGTATCCTGAGTGCCTATAATCATGTCTGGAACATAGAAGTCTTCAATGAATGTTTATTGAATGAATAAATAAATGTATAGGATGAGGAGAACTTACCCACCTAAGGACCTGACTTAGGGGACAAGAGTGAAATACAAGCTTGATCTACCTCTTGAATGCTGGTCATTGAGCTTAAATCTTGCCCTAAAGATGGATGATTGTCAGCCTTTTGTAGGACCTCAAGAAGGATCTGAAGAAACTAGATATTTTTGCCAGCAAAATAATTCACAGCACACAAATGATTGTACAGAATTTCAGTGCTTTCAGAAATCCTTTGGAAGCCTTTTCATGAATGCTAGGTAAATATCCCCTGTTATACACATTGAGGAGGCATTTAAAGTTTTTAAATCTGGGAATGACATGATGAAGATAATGCTTTAAGGAGGTGTTTAGGATAGACTGGGGGCTGGGAACTCTGAAGAGGTAAGAATTCTGGGTAAAAGGTGATGTGGGGCTTGAATGGGGTGTGAGACAGTGTGAGTGAAAGAAGTGGACAAATATGAGATATTGGAAAGGAAGGAGAGAGGGGCTTGATTATTAACTGTATGAAAACCAATAGATAATTATTCTGTGCTCTTGAAATAAGATCCCTGAAGATGCTAAAGTCTGATCTGTTGATAAGACAACTGACACAAAACCCATCACCTGTTTTTAAAGAGTGATATTGTCACATATAAAATAAATTAATATTTCCAAATCTGTTGAGGGATTTATTGGGAACAATAAGTTTGCATGGCTGCATGTCCACTAACCTGGTCACTGTGGGCCTGGAAATTTAGTGGGAGGGAGCGGACATAGAAGGAAAGTGTATCTTGAAACTTAACAAAAATTTTAAACTCGTAACTTTCCCTTCCTCCCTCTATCCCTCCTTTCCTTATTTTCTTCATGTCTCTTTAATATAAAGGAGAACATACTTTTCTGTAAATTATGTTTTTACAACCTTTTTTTTCAAATGCTGTATATCTTTTTCTTCTATTTGGTGCTCAATTCAAACCAAATCTCTTTCTGTAAAACCTATGCATAATGCTGTTGGACTTCTATTGAGTTCAGGTTGGTAAGCTCTCTCATACCTCAGTAATTCCCAATCTGAATTTATGATATTGCTAGTGTGCATGGAGCATGAATAACTCCATCTAGTACTGCATTAAAAGCATGTAAGATTTAGAAGATATCAGGCTTAGCATAAATTAAGAATAGGTATTACATGTGGCCTGTAGGGATAAAGCCGAATAAATTTAAGTGTGTGAGAGAAGATTAATATAAGCTCAGTCGTTTGGAAATTCCTTTGATTACACTTCTATCAGAAGGTGGCTAAAAATGGTCCATTTTGCTACTTATTACATTTTCTGCAACTTTCAATCATTTCCCCCTTCTGTTTTTTGGTTTCTTCTCCCATTTCACTTTCCTTTGCTCTTATCTCTGAGCAAAGATACCTTCTAAGATGTATCTCTTCATTCGAGTCCTTAATCTCAGTCTTTCATTTCTCTTCATGAGAATAGATCCATTTATTATCTCCCCTCTTTCTTGCATTGCCTTTTTCTTTCTTTACTGGCTTCTTCTCAATTATTTATAAGCAAGCTCACACAACTTGTTATTCTCTCATACAATCATTCTCTCTTCTTCCTTTCACTGTTCAGATATCTCCAGTGTAGCCCATTCTTTGCCTCCTGTGCCTCACTTCCGGATCTATTTTTGTATTAATCACAATAGGATAGATTATGCCATCATAACAAAAAACTGCTGAGCTCTCAATGGCTTAATGAAACAGAGACATATCTCCCTTTACATTGCAGTCTATTGCAGGCTGGCCTGGCAGCTCTCCTACACCACTTCCTTCCAGCGGCAACCCGGGGCCAGGCTGCATCCAGTTTAACATTGCCATGTTGGAGTTGAGCTCTTTGTTTTTAACCAGCTAGCCTTAGGAGAGTGTCAACATGCAGAAATCACACTTGATTTTAACTGCTAGACCAGAAGGGACACCTCATCTCCCCTGCATTCCATTGGCGAGAACATGGAAATTTGATGAACACTACTGGTTTTGGTCTTGGTCACTATTTGCATTTGTTCAATATCATATTTCTGCTCCTATGGACAAAACGATAGAGGCAGGAAGCGGAGGCAGAAAGGGTGGGTCCCTGGCAAAAGCCCCACCCTCCAGCTGAAAAGCCTGAAACCACAACCCCAAGTGAGAACTTACATCTGTGTTTTCCCGCTTGAATGTTGCCTTTTCCAAAACCACTCATTGCCTGCCCTGCCCTCCATCCTGGGCTTATAAAAAACCTCAAACCCAGCTGACAGAGAGAGGAGAAGCAGCTGGACGTCAGAGACTACAGCTGGAAGTCAGGGAGAAGCGGTTTGATTCCAGAGGGACAGCTTGACTGTGTGACTTTAGAGAAGAATCTGGCCGGAGACTTCTGGACTTCAGGGGACGATTACCTTCCAGCTCTGTCCCCTTTTCAGCTCCCCTTCCCACTGAGAGCCATGTCCATCGGCAATACAATTTCCCACACTTACCATCCTTCAATTTGTTCGTGTGACCTCATTCCTCCTGGATACCACACAAGAACTCAGGAACCACGAGTGCAGATACAAATGGCTGTCACACTGACCCTTTGCCCTCTCTGGCAGAAGGCAGCTGCCTCACACGAAAAGGTAGAGAGTCCACTGAGCTTTTAACACTTAAGCTGTCCATGGACAGCAGCGCTAAAAGAGCACTGTAACATTCCCTCTGGGACTTCAGGGGTCACAGGTGCCCTCCCAGATGCTGCTGTTGGGGCCTGCACAGAGTTTGCTCCCGCTGACACCCAAAAGTGCTTGCCCCGACTCCTGCACCTGCTCACCTGCATGCTCTCTCCCACGAGGGGTGGAGTGCAGTGGGTCCAAGTAAGTGGAATTTGCCCCTGCCAGCACTGAAGTGGCTGGCTAGTTCCAGCGCCCAGGCACACCAGTTCCCACCTCATTCACTTGCATGCTCCCTCCTGCAAGGAGTTGAGAACTGCAGGCTGAGGAAACAAGGCACCCCCTTCATGAGTCCCATGAAGGGGCTAGGGAAATATCCTGCTTCACTACCTCTTTGAAAGAGTGAAATAACATGCAATGGCCTGGGTACCTCCACATCCTTCAGGATGCAGCTGACTAGAGGTTTGGAAAGCAAGGATATAAATATAAATTGAATACTGTATAAGATCTAAAATATTAAACTGGCCTAGACTTAACTGGATTTTTTAAATATTTGAAGTCACCAGAAAGCTATGGGATCCACCCAAGATGTTGTAAGGGGTCAGGAAAGGGAGATTTGACAAAGTAAGTCCGAAAGCAGTGAATGGGAAGAATATAAAACCATTTTAAGTTTGTACCTTATTGGGTTCAAGGCAATCCAATATGCAACCTACATTTAGTTTACAGAATAATGAAAAATATCATTAGATATAAATAAAAGCATAAATTTTTCATTGTTAGATTTAAGCTGTATGAAGAAACAAAAATTAATAAAGTTATTCTTTTGTCTGTGAATAAACTTAAACAATGCCTTTATTCAGTTTGGATAACACAAAAGGAACTTAATCACATTTAAAATTACATTCGAAGATAGAGCTTCTAAAAATAATTGAAGTTTGGTGAATGTCTTTCTACAAAGAGTGCTGTGAAACTCTCATAATTAGATTAATATGGTTAATTCCCCTGGAGTATTACAGTGAGTGAATCAGCCCTAATAATAAAGTACATTACATCTAAACAAACTAAATGCCTTTTAATGTACTCCCAATGACCTCCTGAGTGAAGTTTTCAAATTTTTATAAATTCTCATCCACGCTTTTAACTTCTAGGGGCTTGAGCGTGAATTATGATTCAAAGACAGAGTTTGCTTAAATAATGTATGGCTGTGGATAATTAAAAAGAACTCTTCCTTTACAGAAAAAGACACTTTAGGTATGAAGGCGGTGTCTCAGATAATGTTCAGAGGGCGGAAACGTGCCTGATATTTCATATCAACTCTCTTCTTTCTTAACTCATCTCACTACTCTTGGGAAACGACCTGGTTTTTAAAGATTGCTGGAGAAAAGGATTTCAACATCCCAGTTTAATCATCCTTCCTGCTACAACTAAAATTGTGCATTATTAATTATAGTGAACATTCCTCATTATGTATTTCTTAAATTATTTCTTATAATCTTTCTTATTTTTTTTTTGAGATAGGGTCTCACTATGTCACCCAGGCTGGACTGCAGTGGTGTGATCTTGGCTCACTGCCACCTCTGCCTCCCAGGTTCAAGTGATTCTCATGCCTCAGCCTCCCAGGTAGCCAGGATTACAGGTGTGTACCACCATGCTTGGCTAATTTTTTTTGTATTTGTAGTAGATACAGGATTTTACCATGTTGACCAGGCTGGTCTCAAACTTCTGGCCTCAAGTGATCCACATGCCTCAGCCTCCCAAAGTGCTGGGATTACAGGCATGAGCCACCGCATCCAGCCATTTGTATAAATTCTTTATACATAAATCATTTAAAATCCCTTTTCCCCTCTGGAAGACACTGACTTTATTTGTTATGAAATAGCTAATTTTGGGTATCTAAAATAATGTCTGGCTTGGAAAAATATTTATATGATTTTAAAGGTAAGAGAACCCTACAAGGATATGTATGACACCAACTAATCTTACGGAGCTTAAAGAACTCAGAAAGTTCACTTGGTTAGTGGGAAAGCTAGGAATCAACTGATTTTCAAGCCAGTGCTTTGTGCCTTATATTGTAATTTCTCCATTGTGTGTGCACCTTTTTATGTACAGAGTTGATGGAAAGGCTAATGTAGAGTCTAAAGAAGTGAGATTAATAGCAATAAAAAGTACTATAGACGAGTGGCTTAGAGGATATAGACAAAGTAAAATCCAAATTATTGTTTATAATTATCCACTAATTTGTTTATTTGATTGATCTTAACCACTAACTTACAAGCTCCAAGAAAGCATTAATTACATTTTAAGTTATATCTTGATAACAGGCATACATACAGCTGTCCTTTTAAAAATTTAATTTAGCAACTTATAACTCAGCTTTAAATATTTTATTTTCTCTAAGGAGTGTCAATGTATTGGCAATTTCATAGATTATTTCCAAGGTCTAAATTTTGTGAACTTTGTGAATTTTATGAACTCTTCTTTTCATAAAGTCATCTTTTAATTACTGAACTTTATATATATATCTAAATGTCATCAAAAGAGCAGCATTTTTATACTCTCTTGAATTTCTGATACTGTGCTAAAGGATCTTTTAACTGTAATACTTGTTAATTGCATCACTTTAAAGTAGACAAGTGAATCATTGAGACGTCTTACAAACTGAGAGTGAGTTTGATGAAACTGTCTATTGATGTCTTTCGTTGATGGCTCATTCAACCTGCAATTGGTCCCACTCCGAAGTTTAAGAGATAATTTAAGGAAGGTATCACTCCAAATGAATTGTGGGACTTTTGTGTTTTTTTTCACTTGGTTTTCTTTATTTTAAATTATAAAAGAATGTATTACTATAGTCTTGTTGTAAAAAGTTAAATAGAACAGCAGCTACAGAGCAAACACTAATTTTTTCCTTAATAATTTTATCAGTAATTATACTTGGCCATAACAAAATACCATAGACTGGATGGCTTAAATAATAGAAACACATTTTTTTTCACAATTCTAGAGGCTAAAAGCCTGAGATTAGGGTGCCAGCATAGTTGGTTTCTGGGGAGGGCTCTCTTTCTCCCTTGTAGATGGCCAGCTGCCTTCTCACTGTGTTCTCACATGGTGGACAGAGACAGCAAGATCTCTCTTCTTATAAGGACACTAATTCCATCATGAGGGCCCCACACTCATGACCTCATCTAAACCTAATCACCTCCCAAAGGCCATATCTGCAAATAACATCACATTAATGGCTTCAGCATATGAGTTTTTGGGGGACCCAATTCTGCCCATAGCAATAACATTGACAAATATTTATGTAGTATGTGCTAATTTATAGAATGCATATTATGCCAAGATCTGTCTTAAACAATTTTGCATGCACACCTACATTTTATAGATGAGGAAACTGAGGGATGTAGAGAAAGCACACAGCTGGGAAATGGCAGAGCCAAAACTTAAATTTAGAAGGTTTGGTAACAAAGTATATGCCCTTGAACACTACTCCATAAAACCTCCCTATAGCCCTCCTCAGAGGTTAACACTGCCAAGTGGTGTGCATTCTTCTAGGCCCGTTTATAGACCTTTAGTTTTGCTCTGTTTTTGGTCACTAAATTCATCGGGAGACTAATGTTGTAGCAAGTGGCATATAAAAGAGGGTTTGCTGAGTCTTCTGGACTGCTTCTCCACCTAATTGCCTCATTAATGCTGCCAAGACTTCAGATTTCAACCAAACAGTACTTCATCATGGAAGCCACCTTGAATCTCCAACTCCTTTATTCTAAAAAGGAAGAAAATGAGATCCATAGAGGTTAATTAATTTCCTCCAAAGAGGCATCCTTGCTCTTTCATGTCAGAGTTAGGACTAGAATTCAGGCCTCTTGATTTAGCTGAGAGCTATTTTTCAGCATGGCATTTTGATCTTCCGGGACACAAACTCACCACTTATGACTCAAGGGAGAAACTCCTAAGAGTACTGCTGTCTTATAATTTGGCCAATCTTGGAGAAGTACGTTTTAGATCTTAAATCTGTGCACTGATTATTCTAAAAAAGAGCAGCAAATAATAGAGGAAATGCCAGCTTTCAGCATAAGCACAAAATAAATCTTTGAAATTCCTTCTGTGAAAGACAAAGCTTTTTAAAATGACCTTTTGATTATAATTTACATGAAAGTATGGGATTATTATTACTATACTATTAGAAAGACAGTGAGGATCAAATCCTTTAAATGATTTCAATCTCTGGATGTGAATATGTATTAGATGCTTATTGCTGCCATAACAAATCGTCACAAACTCAGCAATTTAAAATAACTGAACGTATTTCACTACCGTACAGGTCAGAAGTCTGGTAGGCTCAGCTGGCTTTTCTGCTCTGGGTACCACTATTGCACCATTTGCACCATTACACTCCAACCTGGATGACAAAAGCGAAATTCCAATGGTGCAATCTCAGCTCACTGCAACTTCTGCTTCCCGAGTTCAAGAGATTCTCCTACCTCAACCTCTCAATAGCTGGGATTACAGGCACCTACCACCATGCCCAGCTAATTTTTTTTGTTGTTGTTGTATTTTTACTAGAGATGGGGTTTCACCATGTTAGCCAGGCTGGTCTCAAACTCCTGATCCCAGGTGATCTGCCTGCCTTGGCCTCCCAAAGTGCTGGTATTGCAAGCATGAGCCACCATGCCTGGCCTTATATCCCTATTTTGATGTCCGTAACTGTAATCACATTGGCAAAGTCCCTTCCCTTTTACAATCTAAAGTAACTGTTTTTCTGGGAATTAGGACATGGAAGTCTTTGGAGAGGGTGGTGGTGATGGTAATTATTCTGCTTACCACAGTCCACCTTATGCCCTTAAAGATTCATGTCTATTTCATATACAAAATACATTTATTTCATCCCAAGATTGGCAAAGGTCTCGTCCCATTACAGCATCAATTTAAGTTCAAAATCTCGTCTAAATTCTATGAACTCTAAAGTCCCAAATCTAATCACCCAAATAATCTAAATTATATGTAGGTGAGACTCTGGGTATTATGTTCCCTGAAGCACAGTTCCTCTCAATCTTTGGACCTGTGAAACTAAAAAAAAAAAAAAAAAAAAAAAAAATCTGCTCCAAACATACAACAGTGGGATAAGCATAGGATAACACTTATAGATCTTCATGTTCAAGAAGGAAGAAAGATGGGAGAATAAAAGCAATCACTGGTTCTAAGCAATTTAAAAACCCAGCCAGGCAAACTCCATTGGATTTCAAGGCCTGGGGAAAAAAATTATCTGTGGTTCTTGGTTCTTCCCTCTGAGTCACACTTTTTTATTTAGGAAAGGCAACACATGTTTGCAACAGAGTAGTTTTGTCAGCCTGTGTCTTAGTCCATTCAGATGCTATAACAAAAAGACCACATTCTGGGTGACTTATAAACAGTAGAAATTTATTTCTGACAGTTCTGGAGGCTGGGAAGTCCAAGATCAAGACACAGATAGGTTTAGTGTCTGCTGAGGGGCTATTGCTTATAGACGGCATCTTTTTGCTGTATCCTCACATGGTGGAAGGGCAAGGCAGGCTCTGTGGTGTCTTATAAGGGCACTAATCCCATTCACTAAGGCTCTGCCTTCATGACCCAATTCCCTCCCCAAAGGTCACACCTCCTAACACTATTGGCTTGGGGATTAGATTTTAACATAAATTTTGAAGGGATACAAATGTTCAGACAATAGCAGTCTGTTTTCTGCAGGTAGAATTGGTATGGACTCATAGTTTTAGAAACTTTTGTACTCTCTACCTCTTTCAGTCCTAGCTGGCAGAATTTCTGTTGCCCTAATATTCTTAGGAATTTTCTGAGCCTCCCATGTACGTCGTGGGATTCACCTTGTACACAGATCTTTCCTAGATAATCCCATCTTTCTTTATGGCTTCTGTTGAGATGACTAAGGAGATTGATGTGTCACACTTTTGATCTCTTCAAGTAGTCTTTTGTGTAACTAAATATTACAACCTTTTGAGTTTTCTGAGGTGTTACCAAAAGCTTTTACAGACACACCCTGGGCTCTTTTTCTATAACATGACTTCCTGAGAGTGAATCTCTTAATGTTAGTTTGTTTCCATTTAAATAGGTGCAGAATTTATAAAATCATCAAGTCTTGGTTTCTTTTTAATAGGTCCACCCTCAATTTCTCTCTCTCATCTTTCATTTTACTGTAAGCAACAAGAATAACCAGGTCACACCTTCAACATGTTGCTTGCAAATTGCCTCAGCTAAATGACCAGATTTGTCACTTACAAATTCTGTGTTCGGTATAACGGCGGAACACAATATATATAAGCCTTCTGCTTCTATATAACAAGGATTCTCCTTCCTGCAGTCTCCGATACTGGGTTTCTCATTTTCTTCTCAGAGATCACCAGAGCATCCTTCAAGTCCACATTTCTACTAATAACCTATTCACAGTAATCTAGGCTTTTTTCTATCATGCTCCTGAACATTTTTTTAATATCACCACCCACCGCTTGATTATGAAGCTATTTCCACATGGTTAGGTATTTGTTATAGCAGTACCTCATTCCTGGTAACAGAATCAGTATTCATGGTTTTTTTTCTTTTGTTTTTTCTTTTCTTTTCTTTTTTTTTTTTTTGACAGTCTTGTTCTGTTACCCAGGCTGGAGTGCAGTGGCACAATCTCATCTCATTGCAACCTCTGCCTCCCAGGTTCAAGTGATTCTCCTGCCTCAGCCTCCCAAGTAGCTGGGACTACAGGCGCCAGCCATTACATCCAGCTAATTTTTGTATTTTTAGTAAAGATGGGGTTTTGCCATGTTGGCCAGGCTGGTCTCAAACTCCTGACCTCAGGTGATCTGCCCGTCTCAGCCTCCCAAAGTGCTGGGTTTACAGGTGTGAGTCACCACGCCCGGCCAGTGTTTGTTTTTTTATTGCTACTGTAAACAAATTTACACAAACAACACAGATTTATTATGTCACAGTTATGTAGGTAAGAAGTCTGGTAGGCTCAGCTGGTTTATCTTCCCTGGGTGCCACAGGCTGAAATCAATGTGTTGGGTGACCTAGATCTTATCTGGAGGCTCTGGGGGTGGGGGCGGTGGAAGGATTTAGTTCCAGGCTCATTCAAGTTATCGGTAGAATTCAGTCCTGTGTGATTGCAAGACAGAAGTTTCTGTTTCCTTACTGTTTGTTGGCCAGAGGTTGTTCTCAGCTTTTAGAGGCTGTTTGCATTCTTTGGCTCTTGTCTCCCACTGTCTGCAAAGCCAGCAATGGTGGGTCAAGCGCTTCTCGGGTTTTGAACCTCTCTGACTCCCTCTTCTGAGGCATCTCTCCTCTGCCTCTTTTGTCTTCTGATGCATCTCTCTGACTGACTACAGCTGGAGAAATTTCTGCTTTTCTGTGCTCATGTCAGCGGGCTGAGCCCACCTTGATGATTCAGGATAACCTCCCTTATTTTAAGATCCAGGCCAGCCAGGCGTGGTGGCTCGCGCCTGCAATCCCAGCACTTTGGGAGGCCAAGACGGGCGGATCATGAGGTCAGGAGATCAAGACCATCCTGGCTAACACGGTGAAACCCTATCTCTACTAAAAATACAAAAAATTAACCGGGCGTGGTGGCGGGCGCCTGTAGTCCCAGCTACTCGGGAGGCTGAGTCAGGAGAATGGCATGAACCCGGGAGGCAGCACTTGCAGTGAGCCGAGATCGTGCCACTGCACTCCAGCCTGGGTGACAGAGCAAGACTCCATCTCAAAGAAAAAAAAAAGAAAAGAAAGATCCATAGCCTTTATCACATTTTCAAAGTCTCTTTTGCCATGAAATAAAACATTCACAGGTTCTGGAGATTAGAGTGTGAAAATCTTTGAGGGATCATTATTCTGTCCACCACAGAATCCCACAAATCTCCCAAGACATGGCTGAGAACAGGGAAGGAGGTGGGAACTGAAATAAAAATAGTCCCTAGGAGCCAAAGGAAATTGGGAAGGATTCAGTAGAGTTTATGGTCCTCAGTTTCAGAGTAATTCCATAGGCTAGAGGCTGAGAGGACTGAACAACCTCTCAGCAGCCTAACAAGTCCAGAAAGGCCTTTCTGGTTTGAATAATGAACACAAGGAAGGTAAGTCTAGGCAGCAAAGAAGCTCAAGTGAAAATGAAAAGGCTCTATCTTCAGTCATTATAAACGCATCTGATCAGGAGTTTGACAGAGGAGGGAGATAGGGCAGCCTGCCCTCTAACCCGGCAGCTTGATAGAAGTAGCAGATACCAACATGTAAATCATATTAAGATAGGCTGTGATATCTAAATAGAAGACTTCTGAATCCTGGAAGAGTGTACAGGAATCTATTTAAGGACGCTGCCGTTTCCATCTGCTATAATTTAAATTACTTTGAAGTGTGATATTTAAACTTTTACTAGAAAATTATTCAAAGAACCTCATTCATTTCAGTTTGCTTTTCTGTGGTGTTGGCTCGCAAGTACAGAAATGTGATGAGATACCATATTTAGTTTAGCACTTAAGTCAAGGTTACAAGGCTCTCTTAAGTATATATACTGATGTTAGTGTGTTCATCATCATTTTCCTTCCCTGATGGCTTGTTTTCTAAATGGGACTCATTTCAAATCCCTTCCACAGGGAGAAATAAAAGTAATTTAGAATTTAAAACAAGCCAGTATCTAGTAGTTCACACATGTTTAAGCAGGAAGCTAAATCTTAAATTAACAAAATTTATTCCAGTTATCAAGAAATTGGCCCTAGGCCATAGTAATAACTGAAAGGTTTCTTTTGTTTTGTTTTTCATTTTGTTTTTGGTGGTGAAATAAAGATTGTGGTCAGGTAATTTTCTGGTTAATTTCTTACCACTGTCCCCCTTGTGAAGCTGTGTGTGTGTGTGTGTGTGTGTGTGTGTGTGTGTGTGTCAGAGAGAGAGAGAGAGAGAGTTTTGGCCTCCCTCTTGGCCAGCCTTCCTTCCTTCCTCCCTTCCTTCTTTCCTTTCTTCCCTCCCTCTTCCTATTTATTTATTTATTTTTGCTCTGTTGTCCAGGCTGGACTGCAGTGGGGCCATCATGACTCACTGTAGCCTTGGCCTTCTCTAGGCTCAGGTGATCCTCTTGCCTCAGCCCCCTGAATAGCTGGGACTACAGGTGTGTGCCACTATGCCCGGCTAATTTTTAAAAAATTTTTGAGGAAACAAGATCTCAGGATGGTCTCAAACTCCTGGGCTCAAGCAAGTCTCCAGCCTCAGCCTCCCCAAGTGCTGGGATTACAGGTGTGAGCCACTGCACCTGGCCAATTTTTCTTATTTATGTTTTTCCTAAAGAGGTAGTCCTTAATATTTTTATGTGCTGGTACTTACTTGGTAACAACTGCATCCCAGAACGCCATTTAGTCTTACATGGGACTGACTTTTCTTTATTATGGCATGATTACCTGGGACAGTGTAGAAGGAATCAGGGAAATGGGGAGTGTGTGTACTGGCTTACCTAAACACATACTGCTTAATTTTCTTATTCCCAAGGACTGACATACCTACATTTCCTATCATATGCTGAAATGTCTTCCTGGAGTTCACATTATTGCACTACATTTCATCAGGAAAACATTAGTATAGAATCTTTACAGCAGTGCTGTTCCATAAAACTTTCTGTGGCAATAGAAGTGCACTGTAATCTGCCACAAACAACTTGGGCCCAGATTCCATGCTGAAGGCACAGGCTTCAGAGATTTAAGACTCTTGAGCACTGGTTAGTGTGCTGTTGGGAAGTCATAAGTCTCATCTGGGGCCACTTGTCATTTGCTTCTCACCCTGTGGCAGGGCCTCTTTTGTCAGTGTCCCCTAGTCACCTCAAGCCTACAGGCCTACCTTGCCTGGTGGCAGGAGCTGCAGATGACTTGAAAGCACAGGAAGGTAATGATAAAATTTTTAAGTTGTTTGTGGAATGTGGTGAGAGGTGACTTTTCCTTATATAGGTACCCCACCACCGAAACTTCAGTCAGTTCTATTAATCATGAGTGTTCTCTGGGAGTGGACTTTTATTTGGCAGGAAATTGAAAGTTGATGAAAGACTTGGATTTTTTGTTAAAATTGATACCTAGTGAATTAAAGACACACTTGTAGATGTGGAAATCATCAGAGTCCTAGGATGGGTTTTGGACTTGCACAGATTAGGGCAATTTTAGCTAGAACTCAAGGAATAGGGAGACTTCAGTTACCAGCTGGGTTATACATGTTAGCATACTAAGTGTTTAAATGTCACTATCGAAACCTTTACCATCAGACACTGGCGTTAGCTGAAAGTTCAGATGAACAGAATAATTATCCCTTGCAGAAGGACACAGCACAAATGTAATCTGTGCCCTTCTGAGAGACAGCTCCAGAATTTAAAACAAGCCAGTATCTAGTAATCCAATTTGTGAAGATTTGGGAAAACCAGATAGTGATCATCTTCCTGCTGTCTCTAAGTATAATTCCAACCCTCATACCATTTCTCTCCTTTCTTTGACTGCCTTACTCTTACTCCAGTCTGTACTTGAAAATGACGCAAAGCCAAATTACATTTTCTGCCAGAGGTGAACTATTAATTAGAACCAACTGCTCATTAAAGGGAGCCTGCTGATGGAGCAGCCATGGTGGAGTAACTATACTTTGCTATGTCTTTGATATCACATTGGCAATTTAGTACAAAATATTCCAGAAAATTTACACTTCAAACCCTGAAGGTTTTTCTTTTCATGGTCTGCGAGCAGGCTTCTGGGAGCAAGGACCTGCTACTTGCTTGCTTTTAGGCAACTACACCAGTGAAAGCAGCTTTAAATATAAAGTAGGTTCTGAGTTTTGAATTTCTCATTGAAATAAAAACGTTTTGCTTCTTCCTCTGACCTACTTAGACTTTACCAAGCAGACGTTGCTGGAAAAACAAGAACTTTCCTTGTCTGCTGTTAAGATGCCAGAAAAATGATGAAAAGAGCACACTAAGTCCATTTATAAAATAAAATCGTTTTAAACCACCACCAACAGCAGTCTAATTCAGACTTTCCAGACTTCATAAATTTCTGTAAATTTGCAGAAACATTTTTACAACATGTTAAAAAATTCTCCAAACTCTTAGATTCTACATGTTTTTCATTTGGAACCACATTTAAGATATAAATAGAAAAGGAGTTAATATGTATGTAGGAGTTACTAGTTTATTTGAATTTCACATAAATAAATCATTTGAAATGTGTAAAACTGTGGCTATAAATATGTTGTTTTTAGAGCTGGGTATGTCATTGATGGACTCAGCATATCTTGAAATAATTGGAAACAGGATTTCTTTCAGTGATATATTTGTTCTAACTTACTTTCCTGTGCTACCAGGTACCGAAAATAAGAAGAGAGTAAAACCATAATAAGAAAGACAAGGTAAATACATATTCACAGAGATTTTTTTTTTTGTTAAGGCTTCAGCTGAGAAAAAGAAAAGTTGGCAGACTGTGTTAAGATGAATCTCACGTGTTCTACAAATCTTGGTGGAATCACTCTATGTTTAAAATTTAAAATTTTGCTGTTGAACAAATTTGATTTGACTCAAAATTATTTGCTCACCTTATAAATCGTCGTAACTTCACTATGTTTTCCCAGTATTTCCTGCAAGTTACAAAAATTTATTTGTTGCAACATTGTTTTGATAATTTAATAATAGCATTTAACATGTATTGAGTGCTTCCATCTGATGGGCATATACTAAGCAATTTTACACATTAGTTCATTTAATTCTTATAAAAATCTCATACAGTAGTATTATTAGTGGGTGAAATTGGTTTTGTGAGATTAGGTAACTTCAGCACGTGGCTGGTAAATTGTATAACTGGTATATAATAATAACAATTGCTAAGATTTACTTAACATATAATTTAACACACTGAATCTTGACATCAACCCAACAACAGGAGAAGAATAACAAAATAGTGAAATGTGAAACCAGAGTTTGAACCTCAGCAGTTTGACCCCCAACTCCATGAGTATTCGGCTATTAAGTTGCATTGTTCAAAATGGTAGCTACTAGCCACATGCTACAATTTAAATTTAATAAACATTTTAAATAAATTTAGCGTTTTAGTCACTAGCTACATTCAAGTGCTCAATACCCATATGTAGCTAGTAAGTTCCATATTGAACAGCACAGATTACAGTGCACTTCTATCATCACAGAAAGTTGCATTGAACAGTACTGCTCTCAAGATTCTATATTAATGTTTTCCTGGTGAAATAATGTGAACTCCAGGAAAAAATTTGGGAATTTATTTCCCAAAATAAAAAAGTTTTATTATGTTTATCATAAATTCCAAGAAAGAAACATTTCTGATCCCATTCCTTAGTTTGGGGGATTCTCCTTAGTTTATTTATTTATTTATTATTATTATTATTATTATTATTATTATTATTATTTTAAGACAGAGTTTCGCTCTTGTCACCCAGGCTGGAGTGCAATGGTGTGATCTTGGCTCATCACAACCTCCGCCTCCTGGGTTTAAGAGATTCTCATGCCTCAGACTCCCAAGTAGCTGGGACTGTAGGTGTGCGCCACCATGCCCAGCTAATTTTTGTATTTTTAGTAGAGATGGGGTTTCATCATCTTGGCCAGGCTGGTCACGAACTCCTGACCTTGTGATCCACCTGCCTCGGCCTCCCAAAGTGTTGGGATTACAGGTGTGAGCCACTGTGCCAGGCCTATTATTATTATTATTATTATTACTGTTGAGACAGCCTCACTCTGTTGCCCAGGTTGGAGTGCAGTGATGCGTTCTCAGTTTACTGCAACCTCTGCCTCCTGGGTCAAGTAATTCTTCTGCCTCAGCCTCTCGAGTATCTGGGACTAGAGGCACACGCCACCATGCCCAGCTAATTTTTGTATTTTTAGTAGAGACAGGGTTTCACTATATTGGCCAGGCTGGTCTTGAACTCCTGACCTCCTGATCGGCCTGCCTTGGCCTCCCAAAGTCCTGGGATTACAGGTGTGAGCCACTGCGCCTGGCCTCTCTTTAGTTTATTATTTATGTATTTACTTTTTTTTTTTTTTGAAAAGGAGTCTCACTTTGTTGCCCAAGCTGTAGTGCAGTGACCTGATCTCAGCTCACTGCAACCTCCACCTCTTGGGTTCAAACCATTCTCTGGCCTCAGCCTCCTGAGAAGCTGGAATTACAGGCACCCACCACCACACCCTGCTAATTTTTTGTATTTTTAGTAGAAACAGGGTTTCACTATGTTGTTCAGGCTGGTCTCAAACTCCTGACCTCAAGTGATCCACCCACCTAGGTCTCTCCAAGCACTGGGATTACAGGCGTAATCTGGGCTACCGCACCCGGCGGGAATCTCCTTATTTTAGACCTGTGACTTCCTTTGCAAGAGCTACATAACTCCTAATAACTTTCCATTCGGAACTACTAAGTGGTTAAAATATTTTCAAGGAGACAAGAGATATAAGAGAGTATTAAAAATCTCTAAAAATTAGAATTTTTTTCGGATACATATATTTACAAGCTTCTCTTCTAAGGAGTATAACACTGTTGAAATGAACCAGTTCCCTCACCTTGCACTGTCACTATTGTGTAGTCATTTGAAAGATAATCTTCTGCACTTCCTGGGAGGATGCTCCAAGCGGGCAAGGCAGGCCGCCATCTTGGCTGTATCACAGCCCTGGCTTCTCTTGCCTTCAGGCTCTGGAAAGTGCCTGGTAATTAGGGACTAACATGGACTCCAACACAGTGCAGCCGCCACATGGAAAAGTGGCCGGACTGTTTTCCACATGGGTCCCCAATACCGCTTCTCATCACTGGGCAGGGCCTCCTGACCTGGGACTCCAGCCACCCCCTACCAGGGCTCTAGGACTGGTACCAACTCTGTACTTCCCTGGGACAGAGCTCCCAGACAGAGAGGATGGCTGCCATTTTTGCTGTCCCACAGCCCTTGCTGCTCTTGCCTTCAGGTGCTGGAGGGTGCATGGTGATTAGGAATTGGCTTGGATCCCCAGCATAGCACCACTGCTTCACAGAAAAGTGTCTGTGTGTCCGGAGTTGGTCCCTCCCAGTGGGTTTGGTTGTGGACTTGCTAACTTCAAGAATGGATCCCCTGACCTTCCCAGTGAGTATTATAGCTCTTAAAGATGGCATGGACCCAAAGAGTGAGCAGCAGCAAGATCTATGGTGAAGAGTGAAAGAACAAAGCTTCCACAGTGTGGAAGGGGACTCAACCGGGTTGAGCTGCTGGCGGGGGTGGCCAGCTTGTATTCCCTTATTTGTTCCCACCCATGCCCTGCTGATTGGTCCATTTTACCAAGTGCTGATTGGTTTATTTTACAAACCTCTAGCTAGCTACAGAGTGCTGATTGGTACATTTTTACAGAGCACTAATTGGTGCATTTTACAAACCTCTAGCTAGCTACAGAGCTCTGATTGGTGCATTTTACAATCCTACCTGCAGAGTGCTGTTTGGTGCATTTTACAATCCTCTTGTAAGACAGAAAAGTTCTTCAAGTCCCCACTTGACCCAGGAAGTCCAGCTGGCTTCATCTCTCATCTGGACTGTTCTTCACTGGGTCCCTGTCCCTGCTTCTCCTCACTGGGCAGGGCCTCCTGACCTGGGACTCCCGCATAACTACTCTGCCGTGCCTGGGCACTTCAGTCAGAGGCAGCTCTGCATTTCTCTAAGGAGGAAATCCCAGAGTCAACCCACAACCCCTCCACCATTGCACCTGTAGTGGTACCGCCCTAACCACCCTTGGGCTAAGGAAGGAACAAAGGGCTTACTTCCTGTGTTGGCACCTCCCGCACCCTGCAGCCCCCGTACAGAGTCCAGTCTGTCTTCTCTGTGAACCCCCACCCTCAACTCTTCACCAGGTAGGGCCCCTGGGTCAGGATCAGTCGCCCCAGCCACAGCTGAGGATGCGCACTGGGAGTGGCTCTGAGTTTCCCAGAGGAGGAGCTCCCAGAGGGAACCAACAGTCCCTCTGCCACAGCAACGGTTCTGCCTCTGCTGCCCTCCATCTGGGGAAGAAATAAAGAGTCTGAGGGCTTCACCTGCGCTTTCAGTGCACCACAGTCACCATCAGAGGAAGAGCCCGGTCTCTCCTCCCTGTGAGCCCTCCATCCCCTCCTCTTCACCAAGTGGAGCCCCCAATTCAGGCCAGCAGTGCAGCCAACCCAACCCCTGGCTGAACACTCCCATTGGCAGTGGTTCTGTTTCTCTGAGGTAGCTTTGCCACTGCCACTGCTGTGGTACTTCCCTTGCTGCCCTCAGACTAAGAAAGGAGCAGAGACCCTGAGTGCTTCAATCACACCTTCAGTAAGCTGAAGTTGCCCTAAGGAGAAGAGGCCAGTCTGTCTCCCTCCAGGACCCACCTGCTCTCCCTGCTCATCACTAGCAGGGCCTCCCCTTGCCCTTGGGTCCAAAGTGCAGTGGACCCATCCTGGGCTGATCACAGTGATTGATCGTGGCTCCACCTCAGAAAGAGGTATGAGCCTCTTGTCAAAAAACAAGTGAAAGACCCTCTGCCACAGCCACTGCTAAGGTCCCTTCATCTGCTGCCTTCAAGCTTGAGAGGGAACAGAAAGTTTGAACTCACCCCAGAATTGTAATGTGCAGCCCAGGAGTGCCAAGCCGAGATATGCAGCCAGCACTCAAGTGGGAGAGGAGGCCACCCATTCACAGCGCTGAGAGGGAGCCCAGCTGCAATCCTGAGGAAATACAGAGGAGCTATGTGGCAAAGCAAGAGCCTACCTACCAGCCATTACACTTAAGTGCCACCTACTGGATCACAGCCCAAAACTTCAACACCAATAACACTTAGCTAACATATCCCCTTGTAAAGCCAGTGACAAGAATTCAGCTACAAATAAAGATGCTGCACAGAGACTTGGGCCTCTGAAAACATCCAGAAAAGAAGTCTGTTGGCTGTACTCAAGATACATTGCAGTTAAAGGAACACCAGTGCACACAGTTGAGAAAGAACCAGAGTAAGAACTCTGGCAACTCAAAAAGCCAGAGTATCTTCTTTCCTCCAAATGAATGCACTAGTTCTCCAGCAAGCATTCTTAACTGGGCTGAAATGGCTGAAATGATGGAAATAGAATTTAGAATATGAATTGGAGCAAAGATCATTGAGATTCAGGAAAAAGTAAAAACCCAATCTAAGAAATGTAAGGATTACAATAAAATGATACAGGCACTGTATCATTTCACTTGATAGGTGAAATGGCCATTATAAAAAATAACCAAGTTGATCAGATAGAGCTGAAAAACACACGACAAGAATTTCATAATGCAATCACAATTATTAACAGAAGACTAGACCAAGCTGAGAGAAGAATCTCAGTGCTCGAAGACCAGCTCTCTGAAACAACTCAGTCAGACAAAAACAAAGAAAAAAGAATAAAAAAGAATGAACAAAACCTTTGAGTAATATGAGATTATGTAAAGAGACCAAACTTGTGACTCATTGGCATCCCTGAAAGAGATGGGGAGAAAGCACACAACTTGGTTGTGTTATTTCAGACATATTTCAGGATATCGTCTAGCTAGGATATCCCAACCTTGTTAGAGAGGCCAACATTCAAATGCAGGAAACACAGAAAACTCCTGTGAGCTACTACATGAGAATACTATCCCCAAGACACATAATCATCAGATTCTCCAAGGTTGAAATGATAGAAAAAACGTTAAAGGCAATTAGAGAGAAGGAGCAGGTCATCTACCAAAAGGATCCTGTTAGACTAACAGCAGACCTTTCAGCAGAAACCCTACAAGCCAGAAGAGATTGGGGGCCTATATTCAGCATTCTTAAATAAAAGAATTTTCAATCAAGAATTTCATATCCAACCAAACTAAGCTTCATAAGTGAAGGAGAAGTAAGATTATTCTCAGACAAGCAAATGCTGAGGGAATTTGTTGCCACCAGGCCTACTTTATGAGAGGTCCTAAAAGGAGTAATAAATACGGAAAGAAAAGACCGCTACCAGCCACTACAAAAATACACTTAAGTACACAGACCAGTGACATTATAAAGCAACCACACAAACAAGACTGTGTAATAACTAGCTCACAGCAAAATGACAGGATCAAATTCACATATATCAATAGTGACCTTGAATGTAAATGGGCAAAATGCCTCATTTAAAGGGCACAGAGTGACAAGCTAGATAAAGAAGCAAGGCCAAATGATATACTGTCTTTTTTTTTTTTTAATTTATTATTATTATACTTTAAGTTGTAGGGTACATGTGCATAACGTGCAGGTTTGTTACATATGTATACTTGTGCCATGTTGGTGTGCTGCACCCATCAACTCATCATTTACATCAGGTATAACTCCCAATGCAATCCCTCCCCCCTCCCCCCTCCCCATGATAGGCCCCTGTGTGTGATGTTCCCCTTCCTGAGTCCAAGTGATCTTATTGTTCAGTTCCCACCTATGAGTGAGAACATGCGGTGTTTGGTTTTCTGTTCTTGTGATAGTTTGCTAAGAATGATGGTTTCCAGCTGCATCCATGTCCCTACAAAGGACACAAACTCATCTTTTTTGATGGCTGCATAGTATTCCATAAGTCAAAAGAACAAAGCTGGAGGCATCACGCTACCTGACTTCAAACTATACTACAAGGCTACAGTAACCAAAACAGCATGGTACTGGTACCAAAACAGAGATATAGACCAATGGAACAGAACAGAGTCCTCAGAAATAATACCACACATCTACAGCCATCTGATCTTTGACAAACCTGAGAGAAACAAGAAATGGGGAAAGGATTCCCTATTTAATAAATGGTGCTGGGAAAATTGGCTAGCCATAAGTAGAAAGCTGAAACTGGATCCTTTCCTTACTCCTTGTACGAAAATTAATTCAAGATGGATTAGAGACTTAAATGTTAGACCTAATACCATAAAAATCCTAGAGGAAAACCTAGGTAGTACCATTCAGGACATAGGCATGGGCAAAGACTTCATGTCTAAAACACCAAAAGCAACGATATACTGTCTTCAAGAGATCCATTTCACAGGCAGACACCTATAGGCTCAAAATAAAAGGATGGAGAAAAATCTTCTAAGCAAATGGAAAACAGAAAAAAGCAGGAGTTGCTATCCTAATTTCAGACAAAACAGACTTTAAACCAACAAAGATAAAAAAAGAAAAGAAGGGCATTACATAATGGTAAAGGGTGCAAGAAGACCTAGCTATCCTAAATATATATGCACCCAACACAGGAGCATCCAGATTCATAAAGCAAGTTGTTAGAGACCTATGAAGAGACTTAGATTCACAGACTATCATAGTGGTAGACTCCAATACCCCTCTTACAGTATTAGACAGATCATAAAGGCAGAAAATTAACAAAGATATTCAGGATGTGAACTTGGAACTTGACCAAATAGACCTAATAGACATGTACAGAACTCTCCACCCAAAAACAACAGACTATACATTCTCACCTGCACATGACACATTCTCTAAAATAGACTACTCAATTGGAAAAAAACTATCCTCAGCAAATTAAAAAGAAAAAAACCAAAATCATACCAGCCACACTCTCAGACCATAGTGCAATAAAAATATAAAACAATACTAAGAAAATCACTCAAAACTGTACAATTACATGGAAATTGAACAACCTGCTCCTCAATGACTTTTGGATAAACAGTGAAATTAGGTCAGACATCAATAAATTTTTTAAATACACGAGAACAGAGATACAACATACCAGAATCTCTTGGACACAGCTAAGGCAGTGTTAAGAGGGAAGTTTATAGCACTAAACACCCACATCAAAAAGTTAGAAAGATCTAAAATTAACAACCTAACATCACAACTAGCGGAACTACAGAAATAAGAGCAAACTAACTCCAAAGCTAGCAAAAGACAAGAAATAACCAAAATCAGAGCTGAATTGAAGGAAATGTGAAAAACCATACAAAAGAACAATGAATCCAGGAGTTAATTCTTTGAAAAAATTAATAAGAAAAATAGACTGATATCTAGAACAATAATGAAAAAAAGAGAGATGATCCAAATAAAATTAGAAATGACAAAGGGGATGCTACCACTTATCCCACAGAAATACAAAAACCTTCAGAGACCACTATAAACACCTCCATGCACACAAACTGGAAAATCTAGAAGAATGGACAAATTCCTGGACATAGATAACCTCTGAAGACTGAACCAGGAAGAAATTGAATCCCTAAGCAGACCAGTAATGAGTTCCAAAATTGAAGCAGTAATAAAAAGCCTACCAACAAAAAATGTCCAGGACCAGAAGGATTCACAGCCAAATTCTACCAGATGCATAAAGAAGAGCTGGTACCATTCCTACTGAAACTATTCCAAAAAAGTGAGGATGAAGGACTCCTCCCCAACTCATTCTATGAGATCAGCATCATCCTGATACTAAAACCTGGCAGAGACACAACAAAAAAAGAAAACTTCATGCCAATATTCTTGATGAACATAGATGCAAAAATCCTCAATAAAACACTAGAAAACTGAATCCAGCATCATATCAAAAACCGAATCCACCATTATCAAGTAGGCTTTATCTCTGGGACGCAAGGGTGATTAACATATGCAAATCAGTAAATGTGACTAATCACATAAACAGAACAAAAACCAAAAACCATAGTTATCTCAATATATGCAGAAAAGACTTTTGATAAAATCCAACAGCGCTTCATGTTAAAAACTCTCAATAAACTAGATGTTGAAGGAACATACTTCAAAATGCTAAAAGCCGTCTATAGCAAACCCCCAACCAACATCATACTGAATGGGCAAAGGCTGGAAGCATTCTTTTTGAAAACGGGAACAAGACAAGGATGTTCTCTCTCACCACTCTTACTCAACATAGTACTGGAAGTTCTGGCCAGAGCAATTAGTCAGGAAAAAGATATAAAAGGTATCCAAATAGGAATAGAGGAAGTCAAGCTATCTCTGTTTACAGACAATATGATTTTATATCTCGAAAAGCCTCTAGTCTCTACCCAAAAGCTCCTTGGTCTTCAAAACAACTTCAGCACAGTTTCAGGATATAAAATCAATGTACAAAAGTCAGTAGCATTCCCATACACCAATAACATCCAAACCAAGAGCCAAATCAGGAAAGCAATCCCCTTTATAATTGCCACAAAAAGAATAAAGTACCTAGTAATACAGCTAACCAGGGAGGTGAAAGATCTTCAAGGGGAGAATTACAAACACTGCTCAAAGAAATAAGAAATGACACAAATGAATGAAAAAACACTCCATGCTCATGGATAGTGATATGGTTTGGCTGTGTCCCCACCCAAAATCTCATCTTGAATAGTAATCCGAATTGTAATCCCTATGTGTCGGGGGAGGGACCCTTATGGGAGGTGATTAGATCATGGATGTGGTTCCCTGATGCTGTTCTCATGATAGTGAGTGAGTTCTCACGAGATCTGATCGTTTTATAAGGGACTTTTCCCCACTTCACTCTGCACTTCTCTCTCCTGCTGCCATGTGAAGAAGGAAGTGTTTGCTTCTCCTTCTGCCATGATTGTAAGTTTCTTGAGGCCTCCCCAGCCACGCAGAATTGTGAGTTAACTAAACCTCTTTCCTTAATAAATTACCCAGTCATAGGGAGTTCTTTATAGCAGCATGAAAATGGACTAATACAGTAAATTGGTAGCTCAGAGAGTGGGGTGCTGCCGTAAAGATAACCCAAAATGTGGAAGCAATTTTGGAACTGGATAACAGGCAGAGATTGGAAAAGTTAGAAGGGCTCAAAAGAAGATAGAAAGATGTAGGAAAGTTTGGATCTTCCTAAAGACTTATTGAATGGTTTTGGCCAAAATACTGATAGTGATATGGACAATAAAGTTCAGGCTGAGGTGGTCTCAGATGGAGATGAGGAACTTCTTGGGAACTCGAGTAAAGGTCACTCTTGGTATGCTTTAGCAAAGAGACTGGTGGCATTTTGCCCTTGCCCTAGGGATCTGTGGAACTTTGAACTTGAGGGAAATGATTTAGGGTATGTAGCAGAAGAAACTTCTAAGCAGCAAAGCATTAAAGAGGTGACAGAGCATAAAAGTTTGGAAAATTTGTAGCCTGAGGCTGCAGTAGAAAAGAAAAACCCATTTTTGAGGGGAGAAATAAATCTGACTGCAGAAATTTGCATCAGTAACGAGGAGCCAAATATTGATCACCCAAGACAATGGGGAAAATGTCTCCAGGGCATGTCACAGACCTGTACAGCAGCTGGAGGCCTAGAAAGGAAAAATGATTTCATGGGCCAGGTTGAGGGCCCCATTGCTGTGTGCAGCCTTGGGACTTGGTGCCCTGAGTTCCAGCTGCTCCAGCCATGCATAAAAAGGCCAACGTACAACTCAGGCCATTGCTTCAAAGAGTGCAAACCCAGGCCTTGGTAGCTTCCAAGTGGTGTTGAGCCTGTTGGCACACAGAAGTCAAGAAGTGAGGTTTTGGAATCTTCACCTAGATTTCAGAAGATGTATGGAAACACCTGGGTGTCCAGGCAGAAGTTTGCTGTAGAGGCAGAGTCCTCATGGAGACCCTCTGCTTGGGCAGTGCGGAAAGGAAATGTGGGATCTGAGACCCTACACAGAGTCCCCACTGGGGCACTGCCTAATGTAGCTGTGAGAAGAGGGCCACTGTCTTCCAGATCCCAGGATGGTAGATCCAACAACTTGCACCATGTGCCTGGAAAAGCTGCAGGCACTCAACACCAGCTCATGAAAGCAGCCAGAAGGCAGGCTGTACTCTGCAAAGCCACAGGGGTGGAGCTACTCAAGGCATGGGAGCCCATCTCTTGCATCAGTGACCTGAATGTGAAGCATGGAGTCAAAGGAGATCATTTTGGAACTTTAAGGTTTAGTGGCTGCCTTATTGGATTTTGGACTTGCATGGGGCCTGTAGCCCCTTATTTTGTCTAATTTCTCCCATTTGGAATGGGTGTATTTAACCAATGCCTGTACCCCCACTGTATCTAGGAAGTAACTAACTTTTGATTTTATACGCCCATAGGTGGAAGGGACTTGACTTGTCTCAGATGAGACTTTGGACTTGGACTTTTGGGCTAATGCTGGAATGAGTTAAGACTTTGGGGAACTATTGGAAAGGCATGATTATTTTTTGAAATGTGAGGACATGAGATTTGGGAAGGGCCAGGCACAAAATGATATGGTTTGTCTGTGACCCCACTCAAAATCTCATTTTGAACTGCAATCTAAATTGTAATCCCCACATGTTAGGGGAGGGATCTTGTGGGAGGTGACTAGATCATGGGGGAGTGATTCCCCCATGCTGTTCTCATGATAGTGAGTGAGTTCTCGTGAGATCTGACAGTTTTATAATAGGCTTTCCCCCACTTCACTCTGCACTTCTCTTTCCTGCCGCCATGTGAAAAACATGTTTGCTTTCCCTTCCGCCATGATTTTAAGTTTCCTAAGGCCTCCCCAGCCATGTGGAACTGTGAGTCAATTAAACCTCTTTCCTTTATAAATTACCCAGTCTCCAGCAGTTCTTTATAGCAGTGTGAGAATAAGCTAATACAGATAGAAAGACTCAATATTGTTAAAATGGCCATACTGCCCAAAGAATTTACAGATTCAATGCTTTCCCTATCAAACTATCAATGACATTCTTCACAGAATTAGAAAAAACTATTTTAAAATTCATATTGAAACAAAAAAGAGCCAAAATAGCCAAGGCAATTCTTTTTTTCTTTTTCTTTTTCTTTTTTTTTTTTTTGAGACAGAGTCTTACTTTGTCACCCAGGCTGGAGTGCAGTGGTGTGGTCTTGCCTTACTGCAACCTGTGCCTCCCAGGTTAAAATGATACTCCTGCCTCAACCTCCTTAGTAGTTAGGACTACAGGTGTGAGCCACCATGCCTGGCTAATTTTTGTATTTTTAGTAGAGATGGGGTTTCACCATGTTGGTCAGGTTGGTCTTGAACTCCTGACCTCGTGATCCACCTGCATTGGCCTCCCAAAGTGCTGGGATTACAGGCATGACCCACCACACCCAGCCTAGCCAAGGCAATTCTAAGCAAAAAGAACAAGGCTGGAGGCATCCCATTACCCAACTTCAAACTATACTACAAGGCTACAATAACTAAAACAGCATGGTACTGGTACAAAAACAGTTACATAGACCAATGGAGCAGAATAGAGAGCCCAGAAATGATTCTGCACACCTACAACCACCTGATCTTTAACCAAGCTGACAAAAACAAGCAATGGGGAAAGGACTTCTCATCAATATATGATGCTGGGATAACTGACTAGCCATATGCTGAAGACTGAAACTAGACCCCTTCCTTAAACCATAACAAAAATCAACTCAAGATGAATTAAAGACTTAAATGTAAAACCTAAAACTATAAAAACCCTGAAAGATAACCTAAGATATACCATTCTGGACATAGGACCTGGCAAAGATTTCATGCTGAAAACACCAAAAGCAGTTGTTGCAAAAACAATTAACAAGTGGGACCAAATTAAACCAAAGAGCTTCTGCAGAGCAAAAGAAACTATCAACAGAGTAAACAAACAACCTACAGAATGATAGAAAATATTTGCAAAGTATGCATCCAACAAAAGTCTAATATCCAGAATCTATTTGGAATTTATGCAAATTTACAAGCAGAAAACAACCCCATTAGAAAGAAAAAACCCCAGTAGAACCTTTTCAAAAGAAGACATACATGCAACAAACAAACATATGAAAAAAATCTCAACATCACTAATCATTAGAGAAATGGAAATCAAAACCACAATGAGGTACTACCTCATACTAATCAGAGTGGCCATGATTTTTTAAAAAAAAGCAGATGCTGATGAGATTGCAGAGAAAAGGATACTCTTATACACTGTTGGTGGGAGTGTAAATTAGTTCAGCCATTGTAGAAAGCAGTGTGGTGATTCCTCAAAGAACTTAAAACAGAATTACCGTTTGACCCAGCAATCCCATTATTGGGTGAGTACCCAAGGGGATATAAATCCTTCTACCATAAGGACAAATGCATGCATATGTTCATCATAGCACTATCACAATAGCAAAGACATGGAATCAACCTAAATGCTCATCAACTGTAGACTGGATTTAAAAAATGTGGTACACATACACCATGGAATACTACACAGCCATAAGAAAGGAGATCATGTCCTTTGCAGCAACATGGATGGAGCTGGAGGCCATTATCCTTAGCAAACTAATGCAAGAACAGAAAATCAAATACTGCACATTCTTATTTGTAAGTGGAAGCTAAACAATGAATACACATGGACACAAAGCGGGGAACAACATACACCAGGGCCTACTTGAGGGCAAAGGGTGGGAGGAGGGAGAGGATCAGAAAAAAATACCTGTTGAATACTATGCTTACTACCTGGGAGACAAAATAATCTGTGCACCAAACCCCTGTGACATGCAGTTTGCCTATATAACAAACCTGAACACCTAGGTACCCTTGAACCTAAAATAAAGTTAAAAAAATTAAAAAAGGAAACAACCTTGTCTTTTCTAAATGGCGTACGTTGCTCTATAATAATGTTGTTTCCAGAATAAAAGAATCAATGAAGAATTTTCCTAGCTTGAGTATCTTTCTATTTCCATGTACAGATGGTCCTTGGCTTACAATGGTTTGACTTAGAATTTTTTTGACTTTATGATGGTAGAAAAACAATATATATTCAGCAGAAACTGTACTTTGTGTATCATATAACCATTCTGTTTTTTCACTTTCAGTACAGTATTCAATAAATTACATGAGATATTCAACACTTCATCGTAAAATAGGCTTTGTTTTAGATGATTTTGCCCCATGTTAGGCTAATGAAAGTGTTCAGAGCACATTTACAGTAGGCCAGGCTAACCTATGATGTTCAGTAGCTTAAATGTATTAAATGCATTTTCAATTTAATGTATTTTCAACTTATGATGGGTTTATTGGAATGGAACTGTATCACGAGTCAGGGAGCATCTGTGTATCTAAGTTGGATTCTTTGCTGTTGATTTCTTGATTTTAAAATAATTAAATAAAATGAGAAAATGCAGCTCATTACCTAAATGCTGACATTCTCGGTATCTGTTGGATTACTTCTAATTTATGAAGGTTTTCTGAATGATAATTTTAGAATTGATTGGATGTATTTCAGATGGAGAACTGTTTCTATGGCAACATATTGGGTTTATAGACTGAAAGACTCTTCCAAACAGCATTAACTAAAATTGCACATAAACAGAATGAGTCCCCTCCTTCCCCAGAAAACACATTAAAAAACAAAGAGAAAAGCTAGGGCAGGCTGAACCCAAACCCAGTTGCCTGTAATGATTTTCATCACCTATAGATTGTCCTACCTAGCCATAGAAACTGTCAGTTTCATAGTCACTATGTGCTCTCTGAGGGGAGAGGCCTCCTTACCAGGGCAGTAACAGAGTCCCAGTACTAGTCAGATAAGGCAGTTGTTACTGGTACATTATCTATGGGAGCAACCTGCTGGAGGATATGAGCTAGACACATGAGTCAGAGGCGAATCTAAGATCTGGGGCTACGAGCAAGTAGTTCAGCCACCAGAGCAAAAATAAGAGTGAGGACCGGGCTCAATATGCAGAAACTGCTGGGGAGCGGAAAAAAAAAAAAAAAAAGAAAAGAAAAAGGGAAATTTGAGATTGGAGTGGAAAACATGAAGTTTTGAGAAGGTTAGAGCTGTGCTAAGCTTCAGTTGGAAATCTTTAAAGAAAGAATCATGAACCACATATCTTTGGGTGGAGTTCCACTGGCTGGTTAGTGTTGGGAGACAATTCTCCACGGGTCCTTTAAGTTTCTGCACATCTTGTGCTCAGAGATACTGACTGTTTTTTTTCCAGATTATTTTTTCAAGGATGTCTGTATAGTGAACAGCCTTAGAAGGTAGTGACAGTGTCTTTATCTCAAGCAAAGTAAAATTTGTTTACTCTCCACTGCAAACAAACACTGTAAAAGTGCCTCCTTCCAGAGCAAGGCCCAACAGGCTTACTCCCCATTATAAAAGATTTGGACTTGAGGTGGCTGGCAAGATGGCAGAATAAGAACAGCTCCGGTCTGCAGCTCCCAGCGAAATCGACACAGAAGGCAGGTTATTTCTGCACTTCCAACTGAGGTACCTGGCTTATCTCATTGAGACTGGTTAGACAGTGGTGCAGCCCATGGAGGGCAAGCCGAAGCAGGGTGGGGTGTCACCTCAGCTGGGAAGTACAAGGCGTTGGGGAACTCCCTCCCCTAGCCAACGGAAGCCGTGAGGGACTGTGCTGTGAGGGACGGTGCATTCTGGCCCAGATACTATGCTTTTCTCGCAGTCTTCGCAACCCGCAGACCAGGAGATTCCCTTGGGTGTCTACACCACCAGGGCCCTGGGTTTCAACCACAAAACTGGGTGGCCGTTTAGGCAGACACCAAACTAGCTGCAGGAGTTTTTTTTCATATCCCAGTGGTACCTGGAATGCCAACAAGACAGAACCGTTCACTCCCCCTGAAAGGGGAATGAAGCCAGGGAGCCAAGTGGTCTAGCTCAGTGGATCCCACCCCCATGGAGCCCAGCAAGCTAAGATCCACTGGCTTGAAATTCTCGCTGCCAGCACAGCAGTCTGAAGTCGACCTGGGATGCTTGAGCTTGGTGAGGGGAGAGACGTCTGCCATTACTGAGGCTTGAGTAGGTGGTTTTCCCCTCACAGAGTAAACAAAACCACTGAACTGGGCAGGGCCTACTGCAGCTCAGCAAAGCTGCTGTAGCCAGACTGCCTCTCTAGATTACTCCTCTCTGGGCAGGGCATCTCTGAAAGAAAGGCAGCAGCTCCAGTCAGGGGCTTATAGATAAAACTCCCAAATCCTTGGGACACAGCACCTGGGGAAAAGGGTGGCTGTGGGTGCAGCTTCGGCAGCTGGGAGACAACTCCCAGGGGTTGACAGGCACCTCATACAGGAGAGCTCTGGCTGGCATCTGGTGGGTACCCTTCTGAGACAAAGCTTCCAGAGAAGAACAAGCTGCAATCTTTGCTGTTCTGCAGCATCTGCTGGTGATACCCAGGCAAACAGGGTCTGGAGTGGACCTCCAGCAAACTCCAGCAGACCTGCAGCAGAGGGACCTGACTGTTAGAAGGAAAACTAACCAACAGAAAGGAATAGCATCAATATCAACAAAAAGGAGGTCCACACAAAAACCCCATCTGAAGGTCACCAACATTAAAGACCAAAGGTAGGTAAATCCATGAAGATAGGGAAAAACCAGCGCAAAAATGCTGAAAATTCCAAAAACCAGAACACCTCTTCTCTTCCAAAGGATCACAAATCTTCACCAGCAAGAGAACAAAACTGGACAGAGAATGAGTTTGATGCATTGACAGAAGTAGGCTTCAGAAAGTGGGTAATAATAAACTCCTCCAAGCTGAGGGAGCATGTTCTAACCCAAGGCAAGGAAGCTAAGAACCTTGAAAAAAGGTTAGAGGAAGTGCTAACTAGAATAACCAGTTTAGAGAAGAATATAACTGACTCTATGGAGCTGAAAAACACAGCATGAGAACTTCATGAAGTATACACAAGTATCAATAGCTGAATTGATCAAGTGGAAGAAAGAATATCAGAGATTGAAGATCAACTTAATGAAATAAAGTATGAAGACAAGAATAGAGAAAAAAGAATGAAAAGGAGCGAACAAAGCCTCCCAGAATATGAAACTATGTGAAAAGACCAAACCTACGTTTGACTGGTGTACCTGAAAGTGACAGGGAGAATGGAACCAAGTTGGAAAACACTCTTCAGGATATTATCCAAGAGAACATCCCCAACCTAGCAAGACAGGCAACATTCAAATTCAGGAAATACAGAGAACATCACAAAAATACCCCTCGAGAAGAGCAACCCCAAGACACATAGTTGTCAGATTCACCAAGGTTGAAATGAAGGAAAAAATGTTAAGGGCAGCAAGAGAGAAAGGTTAGGTTACCCACAAAGGGAAGGCCATCAGACTAACAGCGAATCTCTCTGCAGAAACCTTACAAGCCAGAAGAGAGTGGGGGCCAACATTCAACGTTCTTAAAGAAAAGAATTTTCAACCCAGAATTTAATATCCAACCAAACTAAGTTTCACAAGTGAAGGAGAAATAAAATCCTTTACAGACAAGCAAATACTGAGTTTTTGTCACCACCAGGCCTGCCTTACAAGAGCTCCTGGAGGAAGCAATAAATATGGAAAGGAAAAACTGGTACCAGCCACTGCAAAAACATACCAAATTGTAAAGACTGTCGACACTGTGAAGAAACTGCATCAACTAATGGGCAAAATAACCAGCTAGCATCATAATGACAGAATCAAATTCACACATAACAATATTAACCTTGAATGTAAATAGGCTAAATGCCCCAATTAAAAGAGACAGATTGGCAAGTTGGATAAAGGGTCAAGCCATCAGTGTGCTGTTTTCAGGAGACCCATCTCATGTGCAAAGACACACATAGGCTCAAAATAAAGGGATGGAGGAATATTTACCAAGCAAATGGAAAGTGAAAAAAAAGCAGGAGTTGCAACCCTAGTCTTTGATAAAACAGATTTTAAACCAACAAAGATCAAAAAGACAAAGAAGGGAATTACATAATGGTAAAGGGATCAATGCAACAAGAAGAGCTAACTATCCTGAATATATATGCACCCAACACAGGAGCACCCAGATTCATAAAGCAAGTTCTTAGAGACCTACAAAGAGACTTAGACTCTCACACAATAATAGTAGAAGATGTTAACATCCCACTGTAAATATTAGACAGATCAATGAGACAGAAAATTAACAAGGATATTCAGGAGCTGAACTCAGCTCTGGACCAAGCAGACCTAATAGACATCTAAAGAACTCTCCACCCCAAATGAACAGAATATACACTCTTTTCAGCACCACATCACACTTATTCTAAAATGGACAACTTAATTGGAAGTAAAACACTCCTCAGCAAATGCAAAAGAATGGAAATCATAACAGACAGTCTCTCAGACCACAGTACAATCAAATTAGAACTCAGGTTAAGAAACTCACTCAAAACTGCACAACTCATGGAAACTGAACAACCTGCTCCTGAATGACTACTGGGTAAATAACGAAATTAAAGCAGAAATAAATAATTTATTTGAAACCAATGAGAACAAAGACACAATGTACCAGAATCTCCAGGACACAGCTAAAGCAATGTTTAGAGGGAAATTTATAGCACTAAATGCCAACAGGAGAAAGCAGAAAAGATCTAAAATCGACACCCTAACATCACAATTAAAAGAACAAGAGAAGCAAGAGCAAACAAATTCAAAACCTAGCAGAAGACAAGGAATAACTAAGATCAGAACTGAAGGAGATAGAGACACGAAAAACCCTTCAAAAAAATCAATGAATCCACGAGCTGGTTTTTTGAAATGATTAACAAAATAGACCACTAGCCAGAATAATAAAGAAGAAAAGAAAGAAGAATAAAAGAGACACAATACAAAATGATAAAGGGGATATCACCACTGATTCCACAGACACACAAACTACCATCCAAGAATACTATAAACACTTCTATGCAAATAAACTAGAAAATCTAGAAGAAATGAATAAATTCCTGGACAAATACACCCTCCCAACTCTAAACCAGGAAGAAGTCGAATCCCTGAATACACCAACAACAAGGTCTGAAATTGAGGCAGTAATTAATAGCCTTCCAACTAAAAAAACCCCGGACCAGACAGATTCACAGCCGAATTCGACCAGAGGTACAAAGAGGAGCTGGTACCATTCCTTGTGAAACTGTTCCAAACAATAGAAAAAGAGGGACTCCTCCCTCACTCGTTTTATGAAACCAGCATCATCTTGATATCAAAACCTGGCAGAGACATAACAAAAAAAGAAAATTTCAGGCCAATATCCCTGATGAACATCGATGTGAAAATCCTCAAAAAAATATTGGCAAACCGAATCCAGCAACACATCAAAATGCTTATCCACCATGATCAAGTCGGCTTCATCCCTGGGATGCAACGCAGGTTCAACATATGCAAATCAATAAATATAATTCATCAAATAAGCAGAAACAATGACAACCAACCACATGATGATCTCAATAGATGCAGAAAAGGACTTCGATAAAATTCAACACCCCTTCATGCTAAAAACTCTCTATAAACTAGGTTTTGATGGAATGTATCTCAAAATAATAAGAGCTGTTTATGACAAACCCACAGCCAACATCACACTGAATGGTTAAAAACTGGAAGCATTCCCTTTGAAAACCGGCGCAAAACAAGGATGCCCTCTTTCACCACTCTTATTCAACCATAGTATTGGAAGTTCTGGCCAGGGCAATCAGGCAAGAGAAAGAAAAAAAAAGGTATTCAAATAGGAAGAGAGGAAGTCAAATTTTCTCTGTTTGAAGATGACATGATTGTATATTTAGAAAACCCCATCGTCTCAGCCCCAAATCTCCTTAAGCTGATAAGCAACTTCAGCAAAGTCTCAGGATACAAAATCAATGTGCAAATATCACAAGCATTCCTATACACCAATAAGAGACAAACAGAGCCAAATCATGAGTGAGTTCCCATTCACAATTGCTATGAAGAGAATAAAATACCTAGGGATCCAACTCACAAGGGATGTGAAGGACCTCTTGAAGGAGAGCTGCAAACCATTACTCAAGGAAATAAGAGAGGACACAAACAAATAGAAAAACATTTCATGCTGATGGATAAGAAGAATCGCCATTGTGAAAATGGCCATACTGCCCAGAGTAATTTATAGATTCAATGCTATCCCCATCAAGCTACCACTGAATTTCTTCACAGAATTAGAAAAAACTACTTTAAATTTCTTATAGAACCAAAAAAGAGCCCACATAGCCAAGACAATCCTAAGCAAAAAGAACAAAACTGGAGGCATTATGCTACCTGATTTCAAACTATACTGCAAGGCTACAGTAACCAAAACAGCATGTTACTGGTAACAAAACAGATATATAGAGAAATGGAACAGCACAGAGGCTTCGGAAATAATGTCACACATCTACAACCATCTGATCTTCAACAAACCTGACAAAAAAAAGCAATGGGGAAAGAATTTCCTATTTAATAAATGGTGTTGGGAAACTGGCTAGCCATATGCAGAAAACTGAAACTGGACCCCTTCCTTACACCTTTTACAAAAATTAACTCAAGATGGATTAAAGACTTAAATGTAAGACCTAAAACCATAAAAACCCTAGAAGAAAACCTAGGCAATACTATTCAGGACATAGGAATGGGTGAAGACTTCATGACTAAAACACAAAAAGCAATTGCAACAAAAGCCAAAATTGACAAATGGCATCTAATTAAACTAAAAAGCTTCTGCACAGCTAAAGAAACCATCATCATAGTGAACAGGAAACCTACAGAATGGGAGAAAATTTTTGCAATCTATCCATCTGACAAAGGGCTATTATCCAGAAACTACAAGGAACTTAATTAAAATTTACAAGACAAAACAAACAGCCCCATCAAAAAGTGGGCAAAAGATATGAACATGCAGACACTTCTCAAAAGAAGACATTTATGTGGCCATCAAACATATGACAAAAAGCTCATCATCACTGGTCATCAGAGAAATGCAAATCAAAACCACAATGAGATACCATCTCATGCCAGTTAGAATGGCGATCATTAAAAAGTCGGAAAACAACAGATGCTGGAGAGGATGTGGAGAAATAGGAACGCTTTTACACTGTTGGTGGGAATGTAAATTAGCTCAATCATTATGGAAGACAGTGTGGCAATTCCTCAAGGATCTAGAATGAGAAATACCATTTGACCCAGCAATCCCATTACTGGGTATATACCTAAAGGATTATAAATCATTCTACTATAAAGACACATGCACACCTATGTTTACTGGAGAAATATTTACAATAGCAAAGACTTGGAACCAACCCAAATGCCCATCAGTGATAGATTGAATAAAGAAAATGTGGCACATATACACCATGGAACACTGTGGAGCCATGAAAATGATGAGCTCATGCCCTTTGCAGGGACATGGATGAAGCTGGAAACCATCATTCTCAGCAAACTATCACAGGAACAGAAAACCAAACACCACATGTTCTCACTCATAAGTGGGAGTTGGGCAATGAGAACACATGGACACAGGTAGGGGATCATCACATACCGGGGCCTGTCCGTGGTGGGTGAGGGGATAGAAGAGCAATAGCATTAGGAGAAATACCTAATGTCAATGATGGGTTGATGGGTGCAGCAAACCACCATGGCACGTGTATATCTATTTAGCAAACCTGCACATTCTGCTCATGTATTCCAGAACTTAAAGTATAACAAAAAATAAAAAATAAAAATAAAATAAAATAAAATTGTGTCACTAACCAAAAAAAAAAAAAAAGGTTGGTCTTGCTAAACTTTCCTGCAACATACCCTACTACATGTACAAGTATCACTTGGTTTTTTTGACATCACCCTGTGGGAACTGGGGCTCAGGGGATTGGCAGGAGTGCTTATACTCTGGCTACAGCTATGGGTAATAAACTATCATTTGCCTCTGACCCAGGAATCTCGTGTCTCGTACAGCCAGCACCTGTAAACCTGTGGTAGGATATCATGTTAGTTTGCAAGTAGGG
The DNA here is from genome assembly GCF_024542745.1 of Macaca thibetana thibetana. Lineage (NCBI taxonomy): Eukaryota > Metazoa > Chordata > Mammalia > Primates > Cercopithecidae > Macaca > Macaca thibetana. The sequence continues at coordinate 67,798,770 of NC_065581.1, read as the reverse complement.
TAAAATCTCAAATCCTTCACAGTTCTCAACAGTCAGTATAGCTTGGAAATGATCAGCTCCCTTTGCTCAAGTGTGGAAGTACTTTAAAAGATAGTATTATCACCTAAAGCCCAAATAAAAACTGGACTTCAGGGCCAGGCATAGTGGCGCACGTCTGTAATCCTAGCACTTTGGCAGGCTGAGATGGGTGTATTACCTGAGGTCAACAGTTTGAGACCAGCCTGGCCAACATGGCGAAACTCCTTTTCTTTCTTTCTTTGTCTCTGTCGCCCAGCCTGGAGTGCAGTGGCCAGATCTCAGCTCACTGCAAGCTCCGCCTCCCGGGTTCACGCCATTCTCCTGCCTCAGCCTCCCGAGTAGCTGGGACTACAGGCGCCCGCCACCACGCCTGGCTAATTTTTCGTATTTTTAGTAGAGACGGGGTTTCACCGTGTTAGCCAGGATGGTCTCGATCTCCTGACCTTGTGATCCGCCCCCCTCAGCCTCCCAAAGTGCTGGAATTATAGGCGTGACCCACCGGGCCCGGCGGCGGAACCCCGTTTCTACTAAAAATACAAAAATTAGCTGGATGTGGTGGCCTGTGCCTGTGGTCCCAGCTACACAGGAGGCTGAGGTAGGAAAATCGCTGGAAGCAGGGAGAGGGAGGTTTCAGTGAGCCGAGATCGAGCCACTGCACTCCAACCTGGGTGATAGAGTGAGACTCAGTCTCAAAAAAAAAAAAAAAAAGAAAAGAAACTGGACTTCAATTTCCCTAAACTCCCCTCACTGCAGGAGAGGTGTTGGGGTGAGTAGAGCTCTTAATTATTTTGACTAGGTTGCTAGTCCATTATAAAAGATATCTGGTTCCCCTGTTTCCCAATATCTCTTGTTTAAGGAGTAGAGAGATAAAATCTGTAATTATGCATATGTGCTGGCTTGCACTGGATTTTGTATTTAGTAATAGTGCCTAGCTTTACCTTTTTTGCTGTGTTTGTACATTTATGTAAAAGTATTGTATAAGCATTTTGTCAATTTGTTTAGATGGCTTCATCAGTAGGCTATACTCTGTCACATGGATACTGACATCTACTTTGAACTGGATTTGCATTTTTCCACTCTTCCTTAGATTTGGCTGTTAAGAACTGCCATTCAATGCATATTATGTAACTTGCTTGGGTGTGATAATGTGTTTTTCAAGCCCCTCCTACAAGATTGTTATGACACATTAATATTCAGGATATGGAGAAGATATTTACATGACAATGGAGAAAGATGAGAATTTTAATTATAAAGTCAAAACTCTCTTATACAACAAGAAAGAAACATTATTAGATTCCAAAATTATTTCTCATTTTGTTGCCTTGCAGAGGAACAAAATAGATCTGATTCACAATTTGCTGCTAGCAGATATAACATATTTTGAGAATCTTTCAACCTGATTTCAATTTGTTTTGCCATTGGTGAAAATTTCAAAGCACTTGACCCAAGATTCTGCCAGTTTATCCTTCCTCCAACCCCACCCCACCCAACACCATTACAATTTCTAAGTTTCTAAAAAAAAAAAAATGCTTGTAAAGTTTCTAAAAAATGGAAACTGTAAAAACCAACTTCTCCACTCAGCAACTAGTTGGAGAGTTATTTGTTTTGTTCACTTTCAAGTTCCTGTGTAACAATGTGGCCTTTTAAAAAACACACAAATTAGCAGTTTTAATTTGCAATTTCATTCATACTACAGAAATATGGGAATTCTAATAGCATGGGCAATTATCTTGCCCATCTGTGCCCAATCTTATCTTGCTAATGTATAATGATTGATGTAGAAAAAGAGCATAGGTAAATAGGAAACATGACCCATAACTTATAATTACGCTTGTGTTGGTTTGCACTGAATTTGTATTTAGAAGTAGTGCCTAGTTTTTAACCATTTGAATTGAGTTTTTGTGCAAAAGAATAGTTTTATTTCAAAGAGTCTTTTATGTTTATATGGCTTAATTTATATCACTATTCACAAGGTTCGTGTGTTTTTCATAAGTTCCCAGAATAAAGTGAAACTTGCAGGTTGTTTTTTTTAATTGAGGATGAAGCAAAATACAGCTAAGGAAGGAATACATCCGAATACTTAATGGCCAAATAAATAAATATAATACAGCCACTAAGATTGTCAGGAGTTTACAGTTACTGCAATGATAAAATTTGGTTTGCTTTTCTTTCAGGTTATTCTTTTCTACTTTTTCCTCTGATAGAGCAGATGAAGCAGTTAAAAGGATTTCTTAAAAAAATCTGACGACACTGCAGATTTATGCTGAATACATACGGTATCTAATTTAAAGTAAAAGGAACTAAACCTTTTTTCGTCACTTTTGATTCTTAATGTTCTTAATATTCTTCATCAGCTGGTTGAAGAGTTCCTAGCTCTGACTGTTCATGCTCACAAATATGAGTTAAAAATACAGTGAGAGTTCATTTAATTTCCACTTAAAATTCACAGGAAGTCATGCTTGTTACCAGGAAACACTGTACTTCTTTTAGAGAATATCTAATCCAGAGAGGCTAAATTATATCCATTACACTCTATCATGGCTAGTTGGTAAAAGCTGCCAAGGAATACCTTAGCTATTTTTGATAAGTACAACACTTCAGTGGTGTCTCATTTCCATACTGACATAAGGGCTAAATGCTAAACAGGCGTTCTTCAGAAAAAGACCTTACAGAAAGCTCTGAAGTGTGCTATGGCTAGATCGTCTTTGAGAAAAAGATATCCTAGAGATGAAGGAAACTCCAGATATCCCAAGACATCTTACTAAACTTTTTTTCAGAAGATTTCAACAGTATTTGGTAAACTGCAATATCAGAAACTTTGGGTATAATTGAGACCTTGACAATTTTAAAGCTGATTATTGATTCTGTCATTTGTAAATCTGGTGGTCTGACCATACCTAACAGTATTCAAAAATTTTTCAAAGTCACTGAACAACCTTAAGATGGGGTGAAGTAGGAGCACACATTAAAAAAAAAAAAATTAAAGGTCAGTACCAAAAAGTCTGTCTCTGCTATTCTGCTGAGAGATTCATATGAGATGCCAGTAGCTGTCACCTATTATCAAGACTCACTCTCATGAACTCTGATGGACATCAATTCCTTTTCTTCATGTGTAGCTACTAGAAGGAAATCTTTGGAATGCATCTTTCCGAGGATCCAGTGAAGGCAGCAGGCAATAGGACGAACATGTAGGGAGACATTAGGAGCATACAAGAAAGTCAAGTAAAAAGCAGCAGACATGAGTTTCTTTAGCAATATCCTTGAAGTTATGTTGGTTCAAAAATATTTGCTAGTTTAACTCAGATTTAAATGTATGCTGGGACAAATTTGCAGAGTTAGGATTTAAATTATAAATTGAGTTTATTGCATCTTTTAGACAGTTCTTATATAGCAGCTTTATGATCCTATTTTTCTTTGTAGCATATAGGATAAATTAAAAAATTTATCAACTAATTATATTTACACTAGACATTCTTACATACTCTGAAGAGAAAAAATTAGGAACAAAATATTTGTTACATATGAATAGAAAATTCTTCTTACCTAAGGTGGCATTTTATTTGAATACTTGAAAGGATGTTATAAAGAATGTTAGGAATTTGACTTTGGGAAAGTTGTCATCCATCAAATAGCTGCTGGTTTTCTGATTTCTGCTGTATATTTTGTTGAATCCATATAGATTCTGATGTTTTGTTATTTTAATTCTTACTCTATATTTTATTACTTGTTTTTTCTTTAGCTTTTACAAAATCTCCTCTATGTAGGTTTTCTTAAAATTTCTTATGGTTGATAAAATAGAATGAGCACAATCTTTGAAGTCAGACAGCACTAGGTTTGAATTTCAGCTGTCTACTTACTACCAGTGCGGTCTTCAACAGGTCAAAGCCTGTTTCTTTATATTATAATATGGAGACAAAAGCAGTTACCTTACACAATATTGGGAGCATCCTAGATAGCACATTAAAATCATGGTGAGAGATCTTACATGGTGGCTGGTGGTCTCAGTCTGGCCCACTTTGACACGTATTATTTATTAATATCAGGGAAGAACACCTGGCCTGAAGGAGAGGTCCAACAGGTCAAAGTCAACTCCAGACTGGATTCTGATTCTGGTTGTTTTAGCATAACCAACCATCCCAGTTTGCCTAGGACAGGGGAAGGGGGGCTGTTCCCAGGATGTAAACTTTCAGTGCTAAAACTAAGAAAGTATTGAGCAAACTGAGATGAATTGGTCACCCTGGATATTTTCTTTATATATTATGAAGGATGAAATGTGAATTTTTGCAAAGATGGTATGTGTGTCTGAGTGTGACATGAATTTAAGCCTGTAAGTTTTAAAGACAAGGAACCACTCAAACTGAGTATCATGAGATTCATGTTTTACTGACCTCTGTACATTGCAGGTAAAAAGTCCTTTCCCCTAGAGGAAAGGGTCTTAATCTAGTTGCCTAACCTGAAAATGAAACCAACCAGGAGTGAAATGTATCTGCAAACAACACGGAGCAATTGTAGAGATCATTGCTGCAGTTAGCTTGTAACTTAAGACTTTGAAGTGTGATTTATCTTAGTTTGCAAACTCTAAATTGGGGTGTGATTCTCCAGTTTCCACTAGTAATTAAATGGTGAAAAGTTGTGTTATTTTAAATATGAAAAAAATATGAGTTGTTGAAGTACAAGATGCTTGTACAAATTTTGTACTTCAACCTCCTGAACATTGCTCTATTTTGTACTTGGAAACTAAAAATTGAAGCAAGGAATGGTTTTCAATATCCCAAAACTCTCCATATAACCTGGTGTTCAAGGCCAAAATTATGTAACCTTTTTGACTAGATATTGTTAAAGTACTAAGTTTTATCCTAATTGCTTTCAGCAGTAATATGCTTGTTTTACTTTCTTGGCTCAGGGCCTTATTAGCATGTAAAGATAATTTTCCTTCCTAAACTACTTTACTACCTCATTAGCAAGTTTAACAAGATGTCACATACAGGTGGTATGAAGAAGATAACTAGGTCAAGTTGCTTGGTTAGTCCCTTGAGCAGCCCTGGGAGTGCTGTTTTAGTTTAATGTTTGTGTGCATGTATGTAGAAAAGGAAGAGACAATTTGGTGAATAGATTTGACTCTGTTTTAACCTCAGAAGCAATCCTTATCTTAAGTAAAAAGAAATGAGGTCTGGAATGTATTCCAAGATCCAAAGATATATAGTCAAACACCCCTAAAGTTTTTAGGTTTTTGGATTGGCCCTATACCAGTGGTTCTCAACCTGGTTACACCTTGGAATCACTAGAAGGATAAAGGAAGGGTGTGGGAGGCAAATACTGATGTCTAGACATCCATCCCAGACCAATTAAATCTGAATCTCTGTGGACAGATCCAGGCATTTACATTTTTAAAAAAGATAAAAAGATTTCTAGGTGATGTTAATATGCTCTTTCTTTCTTTCTGTTTCTTTCTTTCTTTCTTTCTTTCTTTCTTTCTTTCTTTCTTTCTTTCTTTCTTTCTTTCTTTCTTTCTTACTTTCTCTTTCCCTTCCTTCCTTCCTTCCTTCCCTTCCTTCCCTTCCTTCCCTTCCTTCCCTTCCTTCCCTCCCTCCCTCCCTCCCTCTCTCTCTCTCTCCTTCCTTCCTTCCTTCCTTCCTTCCTTCCTTCCTTCCTTCCTTCCTTCCTTCCTTCCTTCCTTCTTCTCTCTTTTGTTTTTTTCTTTTCTGAGATGAAGTCTTTCTCTGTCACCCAGATGGGATCACAGTGGCGTGATCTCCACTCACTGCAACCTCTGCCTCCCGTGTCCAAGCCATTCTCCTGCCTCAGCCTCCTGAGTAGCAGGGACTACAGGCACCTGCCACCACGCCTGGCTAATTTTTTGTATTTCTGGTAGAGACAGGGTTTCACCATGTTGGCCAGGCTGGTCTTGAACTCCTGAACTCAAGTGATCCTCCTGCCTTGGCCTCCAAAAGTGCTGGGATTATAGGCGTGAGCCACTATGCCTGGCCTAATATGCTCTTTCTAACAGCTATAATGACTCTAATGGATTGAAATATTCAAGGGAAAAAATAGTTCCAGAATACCAGGCAGTGTATAGTAGCTTCAAATAATTATACTGAGATTAGAACCTACATTCGGTTTTAAGGAGGTTCTTGTTTCACTTTCCTGGGAACCCTCTTACCTGCACTTCTAGGGAGAAGTGTGAAGTATATGCACACTTACAACATATTCTTCTTTTGTGAATGTACTAAATGTAGGTCCATACAAGGACCAGGGTATGAAGACAAGCAAGGTGTTTTATCTTTATTCCTCACCAATGACTTTTCCCAGACAAAACTCTACTAGACCCACACTGGAAACTGAAAGGAAGTACTCATATATGGAAACTGGAAATCTAGGCTGCCTTTCTTGAATTTTTAATGTAGAGTAACCAGGAAGCTAAGAGGAATAGATCTCACAGGAATAAAGAGAAACAGGAACCCTGGGGATGGGCTCACTACAAGGGAAGGAGGGGAAAGGGAGGAATAGAAAATATAGAAAACAATAGTATAGAAAACAATATAAAAAGCCACTTTTGCTTTCTCCTCCCCTAAATAAACAACATCTACAACAAACAACCAATTTCAACAATCAATAGCTTGAGGGAAAGCTAAATTATTTTAAGATTGAATGTAAAAGACTGCAATTTAATTGTTAACTCACATTGGCCTATGAAAATGACAAGGAAACAAAATAGCGGTATGCTCGAATTATTACTTGGCTATCTAGGTCTTATAAATCTCCACTATGGGAAAATAAGAGGAAATAAGAACAAACCTGCTATCTGGATAGCCCCAGAAGGGTTTTCTTTGTTTTTAAGGTCCAAGAATAGTGGTGACAGAATGTGATACAATGAGAGGGGAAGTAGAGGGAAGAAAAAAGAATTAAAAACAGACCCTAAAAAGTACTTAAAGACAGCAATATAGGTAGTTAGTTAAATTTTGAGCAATATTAACAAGGGTTTGGGTTTTGTTGAGTTTAATTTTGTTCCCTTTAAAATATACATACACACACACATATACACAACAGGTGCTAGTTGATGGGGTGGAAGAAGAAATAAGTTACCCTTCCTACCTGCAGGGAGCTAATTTCTTATTAGAAAGCATATTTTAACACAGAAGAAATATAGAATAATTTAAAAACAATATAAACTATATTTAAGTGATCTCTTATTTTTATATTGTTTAGTTTTCTAATTATGAAAGTGATAATGCAGCCCGGGCATGGTGGCTCATGCCTGTAATCCCAGCACTTTGGGAGGCCAAGGTGAGTGGATCACTTGAGGTCAGGCATTTGAAACCAGCCTGGCCAACATGGCAAAACCCTGTCTCTACTAAAAATACAAAAATTAGCTGGGCGTGGTGGCGCATGCCTGTAGTCCCAGCTACTCAGGAGGCTAAGACAGGAGAATCACTTCAACCTGAGAGGTGGAGGTCGTAGTGAGCCAAGATCGTGCCACTGTACTCCAGCCTGGGCGATAGAGTGAGATAATGCCTATTGTGAAGAAGTTTGGAGTCTAGACTAGTATAGAAAGGAAAATGACAATCACCCCTCATCCCTGAGCTCTTGCTATTTTGAGTTTCAGGGGCATCCTCCCTTTTGTCTTCAATCTCTCTCTGCACTGATCCCTTTTTCTCAGTCTACAAATGTTAGCTTTCCCCATCTCACTCTCACCATCACTACTGAGGGGTAATTGCACCTACAACTTATAGTTGTGCAATAAATGAATTAATATAGGTAATATAGGTAAATAATAGGTAAATGTTTCTAGCAATACCCACATGTAGTAAACAGTACAAGTGTTAGTTATTTTTAAATTTATTATTTTTAAACAAATGAAGAAAAAAATCTTGTCCTCCTTTAACCACTGTTATCTTTTCCTATCCCTTAGTTCCTTAACCTCTGCTTACACCATACTCTTCTTACCCCCACTGCTATTTGATTTCTGCTGTGGCCTTGCAGAAGTTCCTAACCCACTATTAATATCTTACTTGAGTGTTTTTTCAGCTCAGCTGATTCTCTGCAGTCACCTCCACATCTTCCCAGCATCCACCTGCCTCACAGAACTGATCAATCTGATGTCAGATCCGGTCCTTTTTTATCTTGTTTGGAAGTAAAAACTCAATCTTTAGAAACAGTTGCTAAGCTTTGTTATCGCCGATCAAACTTTACCACTGAACTAGACGAAAACCTTTCTGTGTGTCTATCTTCCCAGACCTAACCAATTCCCGGTATGTATGCACTTACTTTACAGTGTTTATCATTATCTGCCCGGTATTATCATAATTGTTGTGTATCTGTCCTTCCCACTGGATAAGTGACAGTGACCCATCGTGTTTGCCTTTGTATCTCAAGAGCCTATTCCATGGATATTTGTCAAATTGACTTGAAGTTCTGGGGATATGGCTTAAAGCACTTACTATTTAACACCCTGTGTTTTAATTATTGAGGTAAATGTTTTCACACCTCTATTATATTTTAAGGTCCATGAGAGTTGGGAATCTGCCTTCTTCAGCTTTGATTACTATGCAGTGCTCAGAACTATGTCCTGCATATAATGATGCTCCCTAAATATTAAATTCTGAAATAATGATTACCTTTGTAGAGCACTTTACACTTTATCCAGCTCTCCTGCATGGATTAACTCATTGAGCATCACAATGCGCCTCTAAGATAAGTTCCTATTGGGCAAAAAAGGAAACAGGCTCAGTAGTGTTACAAGACTAATGAAAGGAACAAGGGCTCAAGTGTAAGTTTCCTGATTTTAGATGCCCCCTGCTTTCTTTACTGTATCCTTCTGCCTATAAAACAGAATGTAATGTCATTTCATGTAAATAGTTCTTCCTATGATTGAGCGGAACAGAGAACACCTGGCTGGAGGTGCCAGATCAACTTTGTGGAAGAGGTGGGGGCTTGTTTGAGAAGGGCTTGGAAACACTGGGCATGCAGCATGCTAGAGAGAAGATAAGTGATCTTTTGGAACTATAGTACATGGAGAGACAAGTCTTGCATTAAAATTAGTTTCACTATTTCTCATTTGAGAAAACAGTAGTACTTGAGTTTCACATAAACTGTTTATTTTTAAAGGTAACACATGAATTGCAACTGTACAACTTACAGTTGAATTCACAGCCAGCGTAATTCTGGACACAGTAATAGGAATGAACATGGAGGGCTCTTTAGGCAACACAGCAAAGCCTGGAGGCTTTTTGAAATCCCTCAATTGCTTTAAAAAAAGTCTTTTTACGGTTATTTATAATCCAACAAGGGTCAACTAACTTGTTTTTTTTCTTTTCTTTTCAAATAACTACTCACAATAACATACCAACAATCTATCATTTAGCCTCTGGATATAACATTAAAGTTATTTCTTTCTTGTTTTCTGTGTTTATGGTGTGTGTTTATGGTCAACTTTATTATGGTACAAATCCATAGCCAAATGACATTTCCCAATACTGTACCAAGAGGCAGATTTCTACTGATTACTCCTGTGATTCTTGTAATAACATTTCACACGGTCAACAGTGTCCTGTCAGATAGCAAAGCTTAAAAGAACATCCACAGTGATGGAAGCCTTGTGGGGCTGCAGTTTCTCTACATCTGCTTCTGAAACCAGCGCTATGTAGTAGGTTATGCTTGGCGAGGCCAATAATTCTAGGTCATTTATTCTTTTATTGCTTTTTTACTATTTTGTTCTACTTGACTGAAGAGGTTTTTAGGAAATTCACCATGGGCATGCTGATTTCCATTTGAGTTGCTGCAGCTACATTCTGCATTTTTCCCCATCTCCCTTTGGCTCCACTTTGAGAGCTCATTTCACTGCTCAGAGCAACTTCAATTTCAAATTTTTCCCTGCACATAACACATCGCCCATTCTTGGCACTGTGCCTTCGTTCTTGCAGCTTGAAACCCTCACTTAGTATGTACACAAGATTCTCCTCGATCTTTATTTTTTTTAAGTAAGGTATACTTTATTTACCCATCAGCTTTCCTCCAAGGAAATGAAAGCATTGCTCTCAGCCTATGCCATTAACCCTTCCTAGCGCCAGACTTCAGCAAGCTCAGTAGCCTGTTACTAGTATTAACAGAAAAAGAGAATTGTAATTTAAGTTATAGCAAATAACTTTTTACATCCTAATGAAGACATCTTGCCTCTTTTCCCTTGATATTGACATCAGGGCACCTGGAGTTCTTTATGTCTTGATGGAATCTCTAAACAGATAATTCACTGTGGGCCAAAATAAGGGTTCTCCTAGAACTGTGTTGTTCTGTAATCAAAATCCGTATTTTTGGATTTTCCAATGTAGCAGATGAATTGTTGATTTAATTTTCAGTAGCAAAATAGTAATATGAAAGGTAGGCTAATATAAGAAAGTCATAAACATTGTTGGCATATTATTTATTTACCAAATATTGTTTAATAACGTGAGTTTTCTCAACTTCTGGGTTGATGACACACAATATTTTCAAAAAAGCTAAGTTATGTTTGAAATGTAATTAATTACACTCTATGCATTTTCAAGCCTCTGAGCTTTTGCTCACATTATTCCAACTGCCTTGTAAAACTTTCTATCTTTTTTCTACCTGTAAAATAGTATTTATTCTTTAGGGTCAAGCTAAGGTTACTTCCTCTGTGAAATGCTTTTGAATCCTTCTGGAGAGTATCAGTCACTTCTGCCTTTCTGTCTCTAGAACACTTTGTTTATGGTTCTACTTTCTTTTGGGGGAGTCCTTTTAGGCCAAAGTGTGTTCCATAGGTGTGGGGTGTGTGGGTGTCCCACCTACTTCCTTGAGGACAAAGAAGACATTATTTGGCTCTGAAAGTCTCCTTAGTAGCCAGCACTGTGTTTAAATACGATGTTGGTTGAAGTTTGACTGCCTAGGAATATACAAAATGATTGACTGTGGTAGGTAATAAATGGAGAATGGGAGAGATTGTAATCAAGATCCCTAATGTGTAAGAGTTTAGAAGCTGAGACAAATTTACATATGGATAGAACCTCAGGGAAATATAGAAAAAATGCCAGAAATACATAAAAAATTCACTAATGCTCTATAAGTTGAGTCAATAATAAAGAGTTTATATAAAGGCTGGGACACTCAAACAGGAATGATCACTCTCCATGAGATATTTTGTGTGAGAGAACTTTAGCACTACTTTTTTGTTGCTTTTAGCAAAGCATTAGCAGGGTAAACCCTTGGACAATTACAGCACCAATTTGGTGCTTAGTATGAGGGCAAGTCTTCTTAGCAAGTCTTGAAGTTTTCCAGTTTGAGAGTTTATGAAGAAAAGAAAGTAATAGTGAACAACTAGATGCAGAGTGAAGCAGAGACTGTCCTTAAACACGTGTGTGTGTGTGTGTGTACATGTGCATGTATGTATACTCAGAATATGACAAATTATATGACGAACATCAGCTTTGATATTAGAGAAACCCAGGTTTGGTTTGGCCTGCCATTTGGAATTTCCCTTAGCAAGTTATTTAACGTCTTTGAACCTTACTTGCCTCACCTGAAAAATGGCAAAAATATTAAATGATATAGATCAAAAAATATATTTTAAAAAGCATGAAGTATAGTTTCTGACATTTCCTCCTTATACTGCACTTCTAGAAAAAGTCCTGAGAGCCCTGAAGGGGCTCTTGGCCAGGACAGGCTGAAATAATATGAATCGTGATTCTGTCCCTCCTCTGTCACCATCCTGGCACTGCCTCTCTGCCTTTCCATCTCTGCGGCTCCAGCCTGGACTGACCATTCTCCGGAATCACTGGAAGTATGCTAATGCTAGAGCCTTTCAGTTTGTCGTGGCTCTAAGTTGAGTCTTTAAGAACAAAGGCTCTTTCTTACCTGCCCACATGTCAGTCGCTACTGCTATTTCTGGAGTTAGTCATGGTTTCAGAGGTGTTTGGATTTCAGAAACGGTAGGAGGCAGGACTCTCCTGTGGTTGCCCTTTGGTGCCACTGGAACGTCTACACATGCCTTTGTGGTTTTGTGGTTAGGTGGTTGGCTTCAAGTTTATAGTCCCACATGGCTTTGGGTGAGAAAAAGAATGTCTTTCAAAAACCAAGACCTGCTGGAAGAACCTCTCTCAGTGATTCAGTGTCTCTTTCTCTATAGTTGTTTTCTCTCTCAAGGTTACAGCAGTTAGAATTCGAAGCTAGAATTGTGACTTCAACAGTGTAAATTTCTTACACCTGGGTCTTGCTATCTTTTTGTATGTGCTATGTGATTGCATTTACATTTTGTGAAAGCAAGTGCATGAGTGTTTTAAGTGATGTGCATTTAAGGGAGTTATAAAACTGTGTCGAGTATGACCACAGCTTGTCTGTAGAAAAGGGCCTGGAAGAAAACATCCTAAAATGTTAATAGCGAGTTGTCTCTAAGTGGTGAGACTTTTTTTTTTCTTTCTTCTATTTCTATATTTTCCACTTTTCCACAATGTTCGTATATTACTTCTTTAACGTTTAATTTTTGTGGGTATGTAATAGGTATACATATTTATGGGTTACATGAGATATTTTGATACATGCACACAATAAGTACTAATCATAGGGTAAATGGAGTACCCATAATTTCAAGCACTTATCCATTTGCTACAAACAGTCCAGTTGTACTCTTTTAGTTATTTTAAAATGTGCAATTAAATTATTATTGACTATAGTCATCCTGTTGTATTACCAAATACATATCTTACTTTTAAATATAATGCATGTTACCAAATACATATATTACTTTTCCATATAATACTTTAAAATGAAGAAACCAATTATATACATGTATACACACATTTATGTATATATACACATATGTATACATATACATATGTGGGGTGTGTGTATATATATACGTATATATACACATATATATACACACACATATATATACACGTGTATGTATATATATGTGTATATATACACACACACATATGTACCCAAAAGGGGACTAATCAGTAGGCATCAGTCATCCTGTATGCAGTGTTCTGTAAATAGCTGTTTGACTGTTTCATCAGTGATTACTGGAGTTACCTTTTATTTGTATCTGTTCAGGAATCAGTCGGTAGATTTGTCACATATAACTATGAACTCATACAGGTCTCTTCACCTGTTTCTTCACCAGGAAAACAGGAGAGTCACATCTGTCTTGTTGGATTGTTGCGAGGTACGATTATGGTGAGAAATGTTCTTCAAAAACCGTACAGTACTATGAGAGGGAAGGTATTATTGATGAGAAGAGCTTGAAGGACTTATCAAGGGCAGTATTACAGGAGGAAGAATCATAAAAGTGTAGCAAACAGACAAAGATGTGCACATGGACGGGAGAAGGGGGCTTTCAATTGATTTACTTTGCTACTTATAATGGGTTGTATATTGTCTAGGATAGTTTTTAGTATCTAGCACAGCCACACTCTTCTAAGATCTAAATGAGCCACCATTTACTGGACGGATTGGGGTTGAGTCTAAGAAGAAAGCAGAGGAGAGTGAGTTATAAGAAAAATTGTAGCTAAAATTTATTGAGTGCCAGGTACTATTTTCAGCTCTAGTTTAATGCTTATAATGTACCTACAAGGAGGGTGCTTTCATTACTAATTTTTACAGATAAATAAGATGAGTCAGAAAGGTTAATTACCTCTCCATGGTCTCCCAGCTATAAAGTGGTGGAGCTGAGATTTGAACCTAAGCCATTTGGTTCCAGAGTTCACATTCTTAACCTTGGGTTTGGCTCTGTTTGATTATAAGGCTCAAATTGGTGGTGGATAGTGAGGTCAGACTGGATGGCTCACCTATGAAGGCAGAGTTAATTTTAATCTTTCATTTTGTGTCTTTCTCCTTCAGTAGGCTTTCATGAACATCAGGGTGCATTGTATTTGCAATTTTTTTTGAGAGGAACCCTAAAAAGAAGTCAACTATAGTATTTTAGTTTATACATATGGAAAATAACCAAGAATGAAATATTTTCTTAAAATCAAAGTTACCTACTTGAAGACTGGAAATCAAATTCACCTTTGATGCCTTAGCTTAGGTTTCAAATTTCAGGATTATACTGCCACCTAGTGCAGAGAAAACATTTTCCCAGCATATGAAAGCTAGTGAATGCATATGAAACTTCATAGATGCAAACTAAAACAAGGTATATTTAAAGTTTATTTCATAAAAGAGAACGAGGTGTTTGAGAATCAATGACCTTTTTACATTTTATTGGTAAAGTTTAACATGCAATTCAGGAACACACTTTTATTATTAGTAGTAGGTTGTTAAATCACAATAGTGCAGAAGAGAAGGCTTAGGTTTCTATACTTCATTCTGCCATGTAAATTTCCTTAATTAATGTCTACTAAGGAAATTAATACAATTCTTTTCATGAGCTCAAAAGTTCTCAGTAGGCGTTATGAGTTCAACTCATAATTATTTTAAAATTTTATTCAGTAAATACTTATACACTTACAGTCTACAAGTCAATGCCAATTATAACAAAGGAGAGGTAGCCTAATGGTGTTGAAAACATGACCTACATGAGCAGCACCTCTCCGTGGATCAGCAGGAGATCAGCATCACCTGGGAGCTTGCTAGAAATGCAAATTCTCAGCCCGAACTTCAATATCCTGAACCAGAACCTCTGGGAGTAGTGCCCAGTAGTATGTTTTTAACAAGCCATGAGATTGTGGTAAGAAACGGTCTTGAAAAGCCATAGAAGATAAGAGACAAGGTATTATTGATGAGACAAGATTGAAGGCTTTACAGTAGGTAAAGAAACATACTGATGGGCCAATATGTGTGTTTTACTGAAGGGAGCAAAAGAGGCTTAGGATATGGATCAGCTGCTGTAGACCTAAGACTCACAAGGTAGCAATTGCAGCAACAGCTCCTGGAAGCACGTGTGCTATGGAGAGGAATTGATTTCTCTCCTCCTTGGGGAGACGGAAATGCTCATACTTTAGAGAGAGCAAAAGTAATATGCTGAAAAGCTTAGGAGTGGGGGAGTTTTACATTAAATAACCTGTTTTTGTATTAATGTTCTACGGTGAGAACACATTTATTTGTGAGTGATTTCAGAGAAAAATGGCCATCACCATGGGGCTCTATTTGCTTGCTATAGACGATTAGGCTACAATTACAAGTATAGGGCCAAAATAAGAAGATTAAAAATAGAGCTTTGATTATGGTGAAATTTCTTTACAGTAAAACTGAACCGAATGTAAAACTGTGGGAGTCCGAGTTTTAGCAGCTCTGATTGTTAATCAGCCTCTCAGCCAGAGATTTCTGTGATAAATTTCAGGCTCTAGCTGTGGCTAATTTGCGGCATCCTCACACAACTGGTAGGTGCCATTAGGCAGCCTGGGTCTTTTATTTTAAAGTAAAGATAGATGGAATAAAGCTTAAAACTAAATACCTTTAGGAAGCTAGTTTTAAAAATACTTCTTTAATTTAACCTATGAACTAATTAAATATGGGAGTTGTGGTATGTTTAATTAAAACTCTCATTTTACAGCTACTTTACTTCAAAATAATGTTTTAAAACATATATAGTCATGTTAAAACTAAGAAACTTGCCCTACTGTTCTGTGAGTTTCATGGGGCATCCCATCTGTTGTGTCCATACTAGGAAGCAAGGGGAAAGAGATCTTTTGGCACTTCTAGTGTTTACTCTTTTTTTTTTTTTTTTTTTTGAGATGGAATCTTTGTCGCCCAGGCTGGAGTGCAGTGGCGCAATCTTGGCTCACTGCAACCTCCACCTCTCAGGTTCAAGCGATTCTCCTGCCTCAGCCTCCCAAGTAGCTGAGACTACAGGCGCCCGCCACCACGCCTGGCAAATTTTTTGTATTTTTTAAGTAGAGACGGGGTTTCACCACATTAGCCAGGATGGTCTCAATCTCCTGACCTCATGATCCACCCGCCTCGGCCTCCCAAAGTGCTGGGATTACAGGCGTGAGCCACTGCGTCCGGCCATGTCTACTCTTTTCTAATCGAATGTTTTTTAAGCTGTGAGTTGTAACCCATCAGTTGGTCCTGAAATCTACTCACTGATTCAGTTATCATCACTCAAAAATGAAATATAATAAAACAGAAAATAGAATCTATTACATTTATATGAGTAACTATTGTTTTCTGAAAGTTTTGTTCTGGTTGTGTATATGTATACATACTGATAAAACCCATTCAATCCATCCTCCAAGCAACAGCAGAACTGTCTTTCTAAAGGCACATCCGAAAAAGTCATTCTTGGCCTCAAACTCTTCTCTCAGTTCCCATAACAGCCAGCATAATGTCTATGCTTTCTTTTGATGTCATTGAAGATCCTTTATCCAACTCCTCTCCCATGGTCCTGCTACTTGTGATTTCAGAAAATGACATCACCATCTACTCAGTTGCTCAAGCTCAAAACCAGGTAGTTTTTCTGTCCCCCACCTCTTTTCCAACCTACTCACCAATGTTATCTCTTTGTTCTCATCTGGTCTGAGTAAAAATTGACGACTTCAAAGCAGCCTTCCCTAACCCCTCAACCTACACCAGCCTCTAAACCTTCTACAGTCTCTATAACACATTGTCTTCTTTTGTATTTTTCATAATGTTTCCACCTGAAATTATTTTGTCTATTCTTGTAAATGTGTTTAGTACCTCTCTTCCCACCAGTGTCTAAGCTGCATAGGGCCAGGGACCTGATCTTTCTCTGGTTGTCTCTCTGGTGTTAAGGTCAGTCGGGGAGCATGTAGAAGAGGCAAAAAAAGATATTTACCAAATGAAAGGATTCTTGAACTAGACTTCTGGCTTCCCAAATGTCCTCTTTTACCTTTTTGTTATAGTATCTTCTGTTTTCTCTGTCTAAAACGTACTGCACCCACTTATTCTCTTGGTAGCCTTAGTATCCTTTAAGATTTTATCTCTTGTATTAAAAATTTCCCAATGCCCTTGGACTGTGCCATAGACTGTGCGTCTATGACCTTAGGGTGCAACTGACCCAGACCAGAATAGTGTTGTTCTCAGTGACACTACAGCCTTCTTACTCTCTGAATTGTGGTCATTTTCATATTGGTCCTCCCTGCTGGACTATCAGCTTCCTCAGGGCAAGGCCATGTTTATTCACACTTTTTACCTCGTATACTACTGTATATAGTTATTCAATACATGACTGAATAAACAAAAGAAAGTGGATGATCAAGAAAGATGATTATTTGTGATGATGTTCCCGATTTAAGCTTTAAGTAAATCATATTCTTGATTTATAAGAAGAAGAAGATTAGTGTGTGTACATTCTGTAAAAAGTATGTAGTGGAGGGATGAGAGGAAGTACAAAGAAAAGTATAATTGTTCTATACAAAACACTTCTATTTATAAAATGGATCATTTTAAATATCAAGCTGTCTTAGTTCATTTACAATCTGATGTGATTGACCACATTTCATTTCTACATGGTTTTTCAGAACCGAACTGTTAGGTAAGGTGAGGAAACAATGCTAAGGGTGAAAAAGCTTACACGTCTATGACCTTAGGGTGCAACTGGCCCAGACCAGAATAGCGTGGCCTTTGCACTGCTGTCTGTGAGATTCTAATGTCATGTTAGGAAACAAAATTAATAGAAAATAGGAGTGGAGGGAGGAAAAAAGTTTCCTTAAATAAGATTGTATATATCTTTTCTTTCTCTGGATCGACTTTCTTTTTCGTTCTTTCTTTTTTTCTTTTTTTTTTTTGACATAGGGCCTCACTCTGTTGCCTAGGCAGTAGTGCAATCACCGCTCACTACAGCCTCAAGCTCCGTAGACCCAAGAGATCCTCCTGCCTCAGCCTGTTGAGTAGCTGGGACTGGAGGTATGTGCCACTGTGCCCGGCTAATTTTTGTATTTTTTGTAGAGATGGGGTTTCACCATTTTGCCCAAGCCGGTCTCCAATTCCTGAGTGCAAGCCGTCCGCCTGCCTTGTCCTCCCAAAGTGCTGGGACCACAGGCATAAGCCACCCTGCCTGGCCTGGATTTACTTTCTTTCTTTTTATTATTATTATTATTTTTGAGATGGAGTCTCACTCTGTCACCCAGGCTGGAGTGCAGTGGCATGATCTCGGCTCACTGCAACTTCTGCCTCCTGGCTTCAAATGATTCTCCTGTCTCAGCCTCCCGAGTAGCTGGGACTACAGGCATGTGCCACCAGGCCTGGCTAATTTTTGTATTTTTAATAGAAATGGGGTTTTGCCATGTTGGCCAGGCTGGTCTCGAACTCCTGACCTCAGGTGATCTCATCGCGGCCTCCCAAAGTGCTGGGATTATAGGCGTGAGCCACTGCCATCAGCCTACTTTCTTCCTTAAAATAGCTCTTGCTTGCTTCTGCCATCTTAAATAAAACTGCCAAGCTAGAAAAAAGCCAAACCACTTGTAAGCAAACCTATTTTTCTCTCTATCCTTTCATTTTTAATTAAAAGGCACCCTCACTTGATTTCAAATTCTATTTGAAGAGGATTCATTACAGTGGGAAGGAAAGGGGCAAATGCGGAACTGAGATCTCTAAAGCAATGAAAGGATTTCCCAAACACTTCATTATAATGAAAAATCCCTCTCTCCTTTCTTACCAGAGTAAGTAATATGAGAGGATCAATCATGCAAATAAATAGCTTTAATGGACAGTCCCTTTGGAAAATGCCTTTTCCCCTGTGAATCTCAGGCTGGCTTACCTCCTGTGACTTCAGGATGTCAGGAAGGTCCCCAGCTGCACAGCTTCTCCTCGGAGGTTAATAGAGCGCTTCTTTCACATGAGCCCTGACTGACTTAAACAAATAAGCTAGGATCTGGTCATTTGTAGTTCTGTCACGGAGCCAGGATGGCTGCACTAGGGAATGGGAATTTTGATAGACAGAAGGCAAATGACGGGGACTTGTAGAAAGCCCTAAATAGCATGAAGAAATGGGTGTCCCTCTAGGAAAGAGAGACAGGACTCCAACAGGTGGGCTATGAGTAGAAAATAAAAGGGCAAGAGCATGGATATTAAGTTTGCCTGATTCACAGTTCATCAGTGAGCTGAGGGAGGCAGAAGATGAAAGGAGTTTTTTGGAAAAGAAATAAACAAATGAAAAATAAGAAGCAACGCTATTGTTTTGTAATTAAATAAAAATTAAATCAATTAGAAAACTAAATTTAAAAATTTCAAGAAGCCGGGTGCGGTGGTGTATGACTATCATCCCAGTTACTCAGGAGGCTGAGGTGGGAGAATCTGCTGAGCCCAGAAGTTCAAGACTGTAGTGAGCTATGATTATGCTATTACACTCCAGTTTGGCGAACAGAGCAAGACCTGAAACCCTGTCTCTTTAAAAAAAAAAAAAAAGTTCACCTAAAAACTACTTTGCTTGCATTGTGATTTTTGAGATCGTTGGATCTTCTGACCTTTAGAGTCTTTGGTTTTGGAGTAACTACCCATGTCCCTCAAGACAACGCCAGAGGTGGGCCATGCTGAGTGGGTGGGAAGGTGGGTGATGTGGGGGCTCTTGGGAATTCTCTTGAGATGTTCAGGTTCTGGAGAGAGGGCATGGTATGTGTGATAGCGATGCTGATAACACGTACCTCTCTAGGTTTGTGCTCCTTGTAACTTGCTCTCACCTTGTTAACGGAGGATAATATGTTGCTTCTTTCCAGATACAGTGTCCTCTGCTCAACTCTGGTAATCTCAGAGTTTAAGAAGAAACAACAACTAGGGGGCTTAATATTACATTTTATCAGGATTTCCAGCCGTGAGGTAGAGAGAGAGAATGCATATTTAGTAATAGGCATGGCACTTTGAAAAAGTTACTTCATTTTCTGGTTCCTCAACTTTCTTATTTGGAGAATAAGGGTAACTTCAGCCTTACTTTATAATGTTGTTGTGAGAATTAAGTGGCATTAGGCCTTAAGCATTTTCAACAGAGGGAGGCACATAATGAAGTGTTAGCTATGAGGACGATGACAAATAATGATTGTTGGGTGTTAGACCCTCTGCCTTTGAGACCTCATTTAATTCTCAAAACCATTGTTTTAATGTAAGTATTTTCAATCTGTTTTACAATTAAGGCATCTAGTTACAGAAAGGTGAACTAACTCTCTCAAGGACACACAACTAGTAAGCTTCAGAATAAACAGGGATTGAAACCTAGTTTGATTGGGCACTCCGCCTCCCCGTGGGCACATTTTTACTGGAACCCCAGCCCTCTGAAAGCTTCCACTGTATTCCTATAGCAGTTCTGAAAGCTGCCATTGTACTCCTATAGCAGATCTAAGAGCATCTACTGTGTTCCTATAGCACCTTGCCTGGATCTTTCTGGTGAATTTCTCCACATCCTGATTTTATTTTTTTCTTTTCAACAAACTTTCCCCTGTAAATCCCTCCTTCAGTGTAACCTTGTTAGCTTTGAGGACACACCCCTAGGCCTGGGCTTACAGCACTGCTTCTCTCCACCCCTTCCCTTTGCCTCAGTTTAAAGCGTCACGAGATTCCTCTGGTTCTCTCCCTTTGCTTTTAGCCCTCACCGGGGCAGGAGGGACCAAGGCTGGGCCCAGAACTCATAGTCCTAGGGTGACAGTGAAGGGGTAGGGAGGGGACAGTGACTCCCTTCCAACCCCTTCTTCATAGGGACTGTTGGCAAACAAAGAAAATCAACTGGGAAAATGAAGACTTGCTGGTAAGACAATAACCCTGGAAAGAGTGGTGGGGAGACGGGGCTGGGGGTCCTCAGAACCAAGGGTCTGTATTTTTGCAGCAGTGGTAGGATGAGAGTAGGTGAGCCGCAAGGTGAGAGACAGAAAGAGAGACTGATGAGAGAGTAAGACAAGAGAGCAAGCGTGAGAAACCAAAGAGAGACACAAAAAAAGAGAGACAGAGGAAGGGAGAGAAAGTGATAGTCACAGAAAAGGAGAGAAAGGAAATCAAAGATGAAAGAAACCAGAGACAAAGAAATAGGTACCAAAACAGTGAGATAGGTAAATATCGAGAAAGTGAGATCAACAAAACAACAGGGACAGTGGGGGCTGGAAACATGAGTTCCTTACATCTCTCAGTAGGGTTTCAAAGTAAAAATGAAGGCCAGGCGCGGTGGCTTACGCCTATAATCCCAGCACTTTGGGAGGCCGAGGTGGGTGAATCACGAGGTCAGGAGTTCAAGAGCAGACTGACCACCATGGTGAAACCCTGTCTCTATTAAAAATAGAAAAAGTAGATGGGCGTGGTGGCACATGCCTGTAATCCCAGTTATTCAGGAGGTTGAAGCAGGAGAATCGGTTGAACCCGGGAGTTGGAGGTTGCAGTGAGCCAAGATTGCGCCATGGCACTCCAGTGTGGGCGACAGAGTGAGACTCTGTCTCAAAAAAAAAAAAAAAAAAAAAAAAAAAAAAAAAAGAAAAAGAAAAGAAAAAAATAAACTATACTGGGATTTGATCACCTTATATTAATTAGGTTTACCAGGTTTGAAAATATGGAAGTAGTTCCCATCTGCAGGGACTCCTGTTTGAGTCACTTTTCTTCTCTCTTCTTCAGGAAAATTCCAGTTTTCTTCTTTGTGTGCAGTTTCCTGGAGCCCTGGGCATCTGCAGCTGTCAAGCGTCGCCCCAGTAAGGGCCATATTTCCTAGACTTTCAAAGATTACTTATTCCCAGAAATGATCAGATAGGGTTGTGGCTGACTGAAGACTGAGTGAGGCATCCATGGTCCTTCACACCCTCACTCTTCAATCCACCTTTGGGGCATGGGGATACCCTACTGGCTGGTTTTCCATGGTCAATGCTGGGTATGGAAAGTAAGTCCTGCCAGTAATCACAGTTGGCAGGAAGGCTAATCTGTGTGCTGCAGTGCCTAGTGCAGTGCCTAGGACAGATGGTGATTGGTAAATGTTGGGTGAATACATGGATGAATAAATAAATAGATTGATGGATGAATGGACCTCAACAATTTGGGGTGAGGACAGTATAAGGAGCATGTTTGATGTACCATGATGGTTAGGCCCATGCTTTTTGCATTTTTATTTTTATTTTTTTGAGATAAAGTCTCACTCTGTCACCTAGGCTGGAATGCAGTGACATGATCTCGGCTCACTGCAACCTCTGCCTCCCAGGTTCAAGTGATTCTTCTACCTCAGCCTCCCTAGTAGCTGGGACTGCAGGCATGTGCCACCATGCCTGGCTAATTTTTTATATTTTTAGTAGAGACGGGCTTTCACCATGTTGGTCAGGCTGGTCTTGAACTTCGGACCTCAGGTGATCCGCCTGCCTCAGCCTCCCAAAGTGCTAGGATTACAGGCGTGAGCCATGGCACCAGGCCCATGCTTTGCAAGTGAATAATACTTTTTCTGAAGTCTAGAGCGTCTCTGTTGTCAGATGAATCTTAGCAAGGCACTGGGGTTGGATATTTCCAAGAAGCCTTCCGTGGTGGTGAAAAACTCTCTTCCCTTGACCTTCCATTTGTGTAAGGAGAACACAATTTCCGTTCTATGATTTCTTATCAAATTGAGGATTTAATCCTTCTCATGATTATTTTCTTCTTTTTACTCTTCCCAGTTCTAAGATGTTAGGAGTAATTTAGTAGGGACCTTTATTTGATCTCTTAGAATGAATTTATGAAATCAAATGCATCCTCTATATTTTATTTAGGATTAGTGAATCCCAAGACTTCCCCAGGCCCCTATATCTGACAAAGATTCCTAAGAACTCTACTCTCCAGAAGCCCCTCTGAACTGGACCAAGATTGGCTCTGGAATCTCATTGGAATCCTAAAATTTGTGGTGTTTAAGGAATATTTTCTAGCCCGAACTACCAGAAATTTTCCAAACAGACTTCTGACCCTGTGCCATTCAGGACACCATTCACCTTTGGTTTCAAAAGGAACAAATGCCTAACCTCTCCAAAACGAACATTTTCCAGCACAGATTATTAGAGAGACTTTGTGCCTTGCATCCACTCCTTCCAGGATGAGTTGCAGGTGGATGGATTATAATCATAGATGCATGGAGGTAAAGCCAAACATGCTACCTCTAAGCAAGCTGGTATAATATTGAATTTTAAATAGTTATTATTATTGATGCATCCTGAAATCTTTAGAGTGGATGAAGTAGAATGACATGCTATCTCTTTTGCAGGATTCCCTGCCAATTCCAATTCTAATGGTGAAAATGAACTCTGTCCTAAGATCAGGATTGGCCAAGATGACTTACCAGGTGAGTAGCAATGTAGCCTATTGAAAATGCAGGCTTTCTATAAACCTGATATATATATTTTTTATTTGGGAAAGTTGCGGAAAGGAATAAAACCAATCTCATTTTAGACTTTTCATTTTGTATTCCCATTCTGTAGGGTTTGATCTGATCTCTCAGTTCCAGGTAGATAAAGCAGCATCTAGAAGAGCTATCCAGAGAGTAGTGGGATCAGCTACATTGCAGGTGGCTTACAAGTTGGGAAATAATGTAGACTTCAGGATTCCAACTAGGTAATCTATCAAAAATATTTTAATCTAATTATCTGACTCAAATGCATTAAAATGGATAGCTATCCAATGTTAGGGTTTTCTTATGATCAATGTTTCTTGGATTATAATTGTATTTAAAGATGAAGAAATTTATTTACCTGCCTGTCTTCAGTGCCTGAATACTGCATTTCATGTTTTCAGTATGTAATTTACTTTCCATTCCAGGAAAAAGCATCACTGAGACTATTATACATTGATTCAGGACATGTTCTTATTACCTTGCTTTCTGTTTTTCTATAATTTGTCTGGTTTTGACTGAAAGGACCCTCTGTGAAAAGTGCCAGAGGGTAAGCGTAAATTTAACCAGGAGCCACAGAGTGGTTAGAAGACTCACAATGGTGCTGTTCAAGTGTCCTGGTGCTGAAATAGAGCCACACGTCCACTGCTTGGCTCCTGGCAGACATCAAACCAAAGCAAAACTAAAATAATTATAATAGAAACAATGATAGTAATACTAACAACATCAAATCCTGCACTTCACTGATTTCTTTCTCTGGAACTAAGCCTTTTGCTCTTTATTTGTAACTAAGGTACTTTAGTGTATGTGTTGAGTCCTGTCATCATTGTGAATGAATCTCAGCAATTTAGTTTTGATATCACCTAAATACCTTATTTATGATTATGATAATTATTATATGCTTTAGCACAATGTAAAAAAGTTAGAATTAAGATTCCTTTAGTAGATAAATAAGACAATTAGGACTTCGATAGAAATTAAGGTGTAAAGGTAAATAATGATTAATTAGATCAATAAAATAATATAGAAACTCAATGTATATAGAAACTCAATGTATATAAAAAAAATTTTGAACAAATTAGAACAATCTGATGTAATAGTACCAGATTACAGCTAGAAATTCATGTTTTGAACATACTATATATTATTGTATAATACAATAATAGTACATTATATGAACTCTTTCTATAAATTTACTAATTAACAATAATCTCATTCTCATCACAATCCTGTGATATAGGGGCATTATTAACCTTTTTTTTCTTAAATCAGGGATCCCCAACAGTTTAATTTACTTGCATAAGGTGAGTGGGTTGGAACGTGCTGGAAAGACTGAATCCCAGGCAGAATGGTTGCAAAGGTTGTACTTCTAACCACTACTCCATACTGACTCTGGAAAACCATTCACATCTGGAAAGATTAAGGACGTGATAACAGTGACACTCACTGTTTTTTTTCCTCATAATTTCTTTTCATGTATGGAAGTGCCAGTTGTGTTGCTAAAAAAGCTTTAAAAATTCAGTTTTTTCTTTCTCAAATAATTAAGCAAAACATGAGGTCCTCAGTGCTGACCTGATTTTCTCTTCTAAGATTTGAGGTACTGTCATTAAATCTTAAGTTCAGAGATTGATCAATGTGCTGCCACGTGGCTTCCTTACCTCCTGCTCAACTTCGTTGTTGCTTTTCTCGAAATGCCTAGAGCTATCACTAAATAGTGTACCCAGGCTATATCTAATGCCTCACATTTGCTACCCTTGACTCCCTGCTCCCATAAAGACTGAAAAATCTTGTTTTACTGTCAAGCCTTATTACAAGATAAGGAAAGAAGGAGGAAGAAATTAGGAAAAGAAAGTAGAGAATAAAAAGAGAAGGAGGAAAGTTAGAGGACTGAGACATGTGGAATTCCAAGTAAAGTTTATTCTTGGGAAAGTACTTAGACTATCTTTACTTCAGTTCCCTCAATTTAAAATTAGGAATAATAACTATGTCATAAGGTTGCTATGCAGAGTAGGTGTTCATAACTGGAGAGTGCTTGAAGAACCCAGTCCACGCTGGTATTGGGTAAGTGTTTATTATTAGTGGTGAAGAGCACTAGACGGAGAGAATGCATGCATATGAAAGTCTTTTCTCCTTAGAGGATCCTTTCTTTACAATCTGCCCTCCAAGTCCTGCTAATTCAAAAGCCAGGTGACAAGGAGACTAGGGATGGGAATTGCTCTCGGCCATGCAGGGTACAGACAATGTTGGTATAAAGGGACTTTCTGTGCTGGAGAACATAGGCTCCCAGACAGTGAAAGAAACTATTAGCAGGATCTTTGTAGGAGGAAAATATTACGGTATATGGAACTGATGGGAAAGAGTCACAATTTATCCTTATTTATCTTTTCTATTTTTTGAAAGACTTAAGAGACACATACTTTTTTTTTTGCTGCTTTTTATTCCTTATTTTAGGCATAATAGTTTTACACTCTCAACTCCCACTAACAAACGTGTTATCTTTATTTTCCTTAAAAACACAGTCTTGGATTAAGGTCACAAATAAATGTTTCAAGGTCCAAAGACTATTTAATCTTTCATTCAAACCCTTATGATTCTTCATTTAAGGTACTCTTTGAAGGCTGTAATATAATGAAATAAATCATTTATAGGTACAGCTTATTTTAAATTATGCATGCTGTCAAGTTTACTTACTGATGTGCATAGCATGTTTGCAAGAACAGAATTTCAGGTATTCCAAGGAAAGACAATGGGACTGACTGTTCCATAAATTAAACTTGTGAGACTTTTAAGTGGTCTTAGGTATACACAAATACATATATGTTTTATTAGTATAAATACCAAAATGAATTTTCTCTTCTTACCATATTGACATACTATACTAGCCTAGTTTAAAAGATCAAAGATCAATAACAAGATAATCTAGATTATTTCTACACATATTCACACACATATATTATCTTCATATATACGGAGAGAAAGAGACAGATACCATTAGTTTAACAACGTAGCTATAAAAATGAGGTATTCATTTAGCCATCTCAAACCTACCCTCCATCATTTTAAATTAATTATTTTCTTTTTTTAGTTTTTGGCATTACATACACCAAGTCAGAGATATATTAAGACATTATGTCCTTTCCTACCTTTAACATAATCTCTTCATTGAGTGGGAAAGATTGAATGAAACACAAATTGGGAGAACTCCCTCAGTTAACCCCAGGATGTATTTTCACAAGAGTCACCTGAACACATTACTGGGACTTCCAGAATTGAAACAAAATAGATTTTTTAAGGGAACTGATTATATTCTACAGTTTTGTTCGGTATATCTATAGACAGATGTATAGATAACACAGATTAGGTTATTTTTGAAGCCTGGAAAAATAATGCTTAAGGAAGAGAAGAAGAAGCATTAGATTTTATTGTCCTTTTAAAAAACCTCATGCTTCAACGATAACTATCTTGGACAAAAATAAGAAAATAAATTATTTAAGCATCTGGTTAAATCCCAATCATTAATTAAAAATAATAATCAAAATAATCTATTTATAATTTAAATGGACACTTGCCCAATTTCACAATTGAGTGAAACTTGAAAACTATCTCCCAGCTCCAAATTTATTGAGGTAAGTTAGGTAAGATGTACAAACTTCCATAAGGTTTTATAATTATACAATACTCAGTGCATTTTTTGTGAATAGTGAATCTTAGCTTCTTTTCTAGAGGTTATTCTGGAATAGATATAATTCTGAAAAATATAAAGTCAAAGAAAATGTGACAAACTGATAGATAAACAGGAAATATATTAAAAACAAATATCTGGAGTGATGTAGTAGACAGTTTCATATGGGGGAAAAAAGTCAGTAAATGGTTCTCGTATAATTTTTTCTTTAGCTCCGTATTGCATATTTTAAAATGTACACTTGATGGTTATAAAACATAGGCAGTAACTGAAAACTTTGCAATATGAATAATACACATCACCAGTGAAAAAAATGTGTATGGATAAAATAATTCATCCCGCACCCTAAATACAAACCAGTCATATTACAAAGTAATGGTTAAAAAAATACTTTTATGATGAAAGAGTATTCAGATGAAAAGTTTAACCTTTTTGTTATCTTTAGAAAACTAACAAAGCAATAAAATTTGTTGAGATAGATGACCCATTTTATTGAAGGCTTATAAAAATACTTGCATAGAAAGAAGCTGAAGATTTGTTTATGTTGTTATAAGACATAATAAAGTTTTATAATTAAAATCATAGTAAAGATAGAAGATCTTAGCAAATTAAAGAGGGCTACATAACAAGAATTTGACTTGAAGGAAGGTTATTTGGGATTCTGGGTCCTGGTCCATAACTGTTCTCAAAAATATAAAATTTTTATTGTTTAGCACAGAAAATTCATTAGCATTTAGTTTGCCTAACATTTCTTCCTTGCTTACGTATTTTTCTATGCTTAGAAGGGGAAATGTAAAAAGACATAATGTTTAAGTCCTTGAAAGACGATGCTTACATTTAACATGCTGATTTTTACAGTTCAGTCTTCAGCTTTTAGCAGCTTGGCTTCAGCAGAAGAATATCCAGGTAGCTGGTGCAGGTCCAGACCACAGTCTCTGTATAGGGTAGAGATGCCTCAGGGATACTACTGGTTTTATTCTGCCATTTAAAGCAGGAAAGGAGTTAGCAATGATACAGACTTAGTTGGCAGATTAAGGAACAACTGGGCCGGATGCAGTGGCTCACACCTGTAACCCCAGCACTTTGGGAGGCTGAGGCAGGCAGATCACCTGAGGTCAAGAGTTTGAGACCAGCCTGACCAACATGGTGAGACCCCGTCTCTACTAAAAATACAAAAAATAAGCCAGGCATGGTGGTGGGCACCTGTAATCCTAACTAGTTGGGAGGCGGAGGCAGGAGAATTGCTTGAACTTGGAAGGTGGAGGTTGCAGTGAGCTCAGATGGCGCCATTGCACTCCAGCCTGGGCAACAAAGTGAGACTCCATCTAAAAAAAAAAAAAAAAAAAAAAAAAAAAGGCAACAATTGAGTTGCAGTAGAGAAGTAAGAATTGGTCACTTTTCCCTTGTCACACATCCAGTGTGACAAACTGCTACTTTAACATCATAATTTGAACTCCCTAAAAAAAGACAAACATGCTCAGTGTGAAGATGCTCCTGAAGTCCTCAGTTACTGATTCTCAAAATACTTATATGGGTCTGGGATATAATTGTGGAGTGAAAATCCAAGCAATTATGGAAATAACAAATAATCTTAACATGTTACTTTAAAATAAAAAAAATTAGAAGCTGCTAACTGCTTTAATTAAATCGTTTCATAAGCTAGTACTGCTGATTTACATTCCTAATGATCTCCTCTCTCACTTGTGGATGAAATGTTGCCAAGAACTTTGCAAGAATGTATTTTTTGGCTGAGATGAAATTGCTGAACAGTAGCTCTTTGGGTAGTATAAATAGTAATATTGTTGGGATTATGTGGCATTGGGAACCTTCCTTAGCCATGAGGGAGAGTGTTTTTAAAATGTGTATTTTAAGATGGACCATGAATGCACACGAACGATTGAACTTCTGTAAAGGTCTTTATGAACAGTCATGAAAGAACAAACGGTACATAGTTTTTTACACTGCAGCCTTTCGGTAGGTCTGGCATCTGAAATAGCCTCAAAAGGGAATATGGTAAATACATATGGGTACAGGAAACAAGATTCATATTTACTATTTAAAAATTTTACTCAGGAATTTATATCCCAGTGGACTGCCTGAAGAATACTCCTTCTTGACGACATTTCGAATGACTGGAAGCACACTCAAAAAGAACTGGAACATTTGGCAGATTCAGGATTCCTCTGGGAAGGAACAAGTTGGCATAAAGATTAATGGCCAAACACAATCTGTTGCATTTTCATACAAGGGACTGGATGGAAGTCTCCAAACGGCAGCCTTTTCGAATTTGCCCTCCTTGTTTGATTCCCAGTGGCATAAGATCATGATTGGCGTGGAGAGGAGTAGTGCTACTCTTTTTGTTGACTGCAACAGGATTGAATCTTTACCTATAAAGCCAAGAGGCCCAATTGACACCGATGGCTTTGCTGTGCTGGGAAAACTTGCAGATAATCCTCAAGTTTCTGTTCCAGTAAGTATAAAACCACACACTATGGCACATTAAAGCAAAACTAGATTGGTAAAAATGAATATCTCAAGCATCTTTGATAATCAGCTGAGTGTAGCCTGTTCTGGATAGAATTTGGAATCAGAGGAATTTAGGTAGATAGCTTCTGGTCTTGAGGAGCTTAAAGCTGGAAAGTGTTACATGCCCACCTAGCACACCCAGAGTCTTTCTGAGGCAACTTAGAAAGAAAGCCATACTAATGTGGCACATATTGTGTACACATAACTAATGAGAATCTTCAAAATAAGGTTGAGGTGGGTGACAGATTCAGTTAGTCAAGAATCCTATGCTTCTTGGAAGCAATGAACTTTGAAATGAAAGGATTTGGATTGGCAAAAAGGGAGGAGAAAGTACATTCTAGCTGAGGGAAACACCATTAAGGGAAAAAGAGAATAAGTAGACCACATTCAAAGGCCTAGGGACTCACTGATTTGGATGATATGTATATATGAAAAAGTGTGTGTGTGTGTGTGTGTGTGTGTGTGTGTGTGTGAGAGAGAGAGAGAGAGAGAGAGGGAGAGAGAGAGGAGGGTGATATACTATCTTCAGAGTGGTGAGAGATGAGGGTAGAAAGCCATAAGATGTCTGGTCAACAAGAATGAAAGTTATATAGATGCATGATATGGATTTATTTAGAAGTAGGTCTTGCATGATGTGTGGTAGAAGTGAAGGATTTTAGAGCTCTGTTCATGATTTTGCTGCAGAGATCCCCAGATATTAATGTAAGGAATTATATGTTGACACAATAATTGTGCCAACTAGTACCAGATAGTTCTATCATTTTGAATTGTTATACTTTAACTGAGCAATGCTTTAAAAGGATGTTTTATAATATTATGATAGGAATTTAGAAAATGCATCTTAGAGGACAAGTGTTCTTTTGAAGGAAACAAAGGAATTTAGAGCTCAATACATAAACCATTGATGCCGACCTCTCTTTCTCTCATACTAGCTTGGAGCTGTTAAATTCTAGTCACAAAACCCATATCATGGAGTGTAGCAGGGTGATACAATGATTTCAAATTGTTTCTGTGCACGTCTCCAAAGAATAAAAGGTTATCAGGGATCTCAGTAATGGAATTGTTCAAATAACTTGTTTTCAAGGGAAGAATTGTGATTAGTGTGAAGGGTAGTGTGAAATTTCTATATTCTGTGATGGACAGGAAGCAATTTGTAACTGCCATATTACTTCTCTGACTTGTAGACTCTTGAGAAAGTATTTCTTCATTTAATGAGTTATCACACCTCAAGTGGCTGGGTGAGAAACCCGATTGGACTACTGTTGTGCCATCTTGAAATTCTGTGCAGCAAGATCTTTGCAATGACACTGGAAAGGTTCTCAGACAATACTGAATTTCTGCAAGTAGCTATTCATTTCCGGGCCATGGGTGAAGGGGAAGATACTTTAGGTTACCTCCTCACTATTACAAACATCAATCAAGTATTTTAAACATTTATTTATTTATTCATGGGATTAAAAAAACTTAAGTCTTTATAACACTAAATTCCGTGAGCTAAGATGCTATTAATTTGTCTTATTGCCAGAGCAGTAAACTGAAGTTTTACTATTACTTCATTATCCTATAGCCTTGCCAATAATGTCAGAGCTGATTGTAGATTTTTCTGCCAACTCTATTCGCTCATCACAATGGAGACAAGTTAGTACCAATTACTTTCTATTTTATTCTACCACATGCAGGAGTGCAACCAGAAACCTGGCAGCTGGCTTTACATTGTGCTTCTGGTCCACCAAGAAGCTTTTCTAAATCAGTATACCATAGCCAATGTTAAAAAATATTTGAAGTAGGCATGTACAAGTATCTTCCTTCAGACTGAATTCTGACTCCCTTATCAGGAAACACAAAAAAGACTTGAGCCTAACAGCCCATTAACATTCCATACTGGCTGATGATGGTGGAAGTGTGACAGTGACAATGGCAGCTAAACTGGATCAAGGTTATAAGCCAAAACAATCCTGTCCACATTTAACAACTGGAAGTGACAACGTGAAGCTCAAACTTCTCACCAAAATGTATTTCTCAAACTTCATTTTATATAAGATAAGGAATTAGAACACTATGTAAGAAAAGCCAACTTACACTTTTTAAAAACATCATCTTAATATGCTTAATATACCAATTCAAGTTTTCGAAATGCTTTTATTCCCATTAACTTATTTGATTCTTGCAACAATCTTGTAAGATAGAAAGTACAGATAGCATTATCTCCATTTCTCAGCTGAGGAAGTGAACTCACACAGATCTATTAACTTGTAAGAAATAGTGTTAGGCACAACATTTCTAATCTACCTTATCTTCTGCTATGCCAACTAGCCTTCCTTTGGGATAAAGAAAAATGCATGCAACCACATGTTTTTCCTTATAAAGAATCTCATTATTCTTACTTTGAAAGGCATTTGTGATTTGCCTTTAGAATTTACTTTGCAGGAAAAACCAAATAAATTTTTTAAAAGTGGGAAGTTTGTACAGTATGAAACATGTCCTCAGACATTAATCCAACTTGCTTATTTACCTAGTAAACTTTCATTGAATGTGTAAATATTGGGTATACAAAGAGAAATAAATCACAGACTTTTTCTTCAGTCTATTGAGAATAAGGAGTTGAGACAAGTAAAGGATCATCACAATATAGCATGATAAGTACCATGATAGTGGCTAGTGCTGCGTGCCAAGAAACACACAGAAAAAATATCTCCTCACTCAGATAAGAGCAGGGAGGCATGACAGTGGGGGCCAGGGATGTTTCTTAAGGGATTTGATGTCTGAAAGGAGTCCTGGTGGTGAAAACATCATCCAGGAGAAGACAAGGTACAATGCTCCAGACAGACGGGCACTCGTTTGGAAATTCCCACGTGTATCAGTTCTTCCATTTTCAAGCTTTGTTAGTGTTCCCATATTGTTCCTTATTTTTCAAAACTGAAGGTAGTCAAACACTCATAGAAGCCCACAGACAAAGCCTGTGTGTCCATGAGTTGTCCTTAGCCCCTTGTTTTAATTTTATGGCCTATTTTCTTAGACTTATCACCAATTTGGTTGAAATCTGAAGCTGCTGACAGTTGCTGAAGATGAACAATGACTACCTGTCCCTTGGAGGACTTAGAGAGTGATGGATAGTGGTATGTACATATTCTGAGAGGTAGAAGAACTGTACTGATAGGTCACCATTCTCTCAATTTGGAGATGCAAATATTCAATATTACTGTGTTAGAAATTTTAAATTAAAATGAAATAGCACAAAAATACCATAAAAACAATAAGAAAAAGTGTAGTTTTACATTTTCCTTTATGGAATTGAATTCATTCTAATCTTTGACACTCTACATTAATTGAGGAATTTTTTCAGAGTCAACCCTTGCTTTTCTTTAGTAAATAAATCAAAAGCAAAATATTCCTTCTAAAGGGATTATCATATGTCAAAAAGTAGCCCAAGGAACTTCATAATAAAAAATGCAATTGAAAACAACATTTGATAGATCACTGATGCTAAAAGAGTCACTTATATGGTACTTGTTTGCTATTTTCCACCTGCCTATCCTATCTTTTGTCCCCTTCTTTTGTAAGTTGAAAAAGAAAGCCAATTTCAAAAGGTTTTCATAAGCTTGTGATATAGCTGTTCACGTGGTCTACATCTCAAACATCTTCTCATCATTCATGGTTATTTAGTGGGCTCGGAGCATTTTATATTTTTTCCCAATGCACTGCTGTAATACATTGTTAGTTTGATTTTAAAACAATAAATCCCATATATTTTATTCTCCTTTGTGCCAATATTTTAGGATGGTGCCATTTATCCCACTGCAAAGCTTGGTTTCCTGGCAGTCTACTATAAAAACATGTTATTTTATGACAGGTTCTTTATTTTTTGTTGTCAGCATGATAGCCTAGGAGAATTATTTGGTACAGCTCTATTAGAAAACAAAGTTGGCCTTTCTCCCTTTTCAGAGATATATGCTGGGAGTCTGGGCTTGTTTGAGGGAGGATAAAAGTTTATGTGGCTTAACAAACATATGGCTCAAACCATTTTTTTTTACCTGTGCATATTCCAAAGAAGCCAACATGGAACGTGATTAATTGGACAGACTTACTGCTTTAAAAAGTATATTATCAAATGCATGGCTCTGTGTTTATTTTCACTAGATTCAGAGGAGAGCTGGCAAAACTGTTGTTGGAAAAGCTATATATACTTTTCTCCATCCACAGAATTGAATCACACTAACTACCACATGTAAAAACAATATAAGTTTCATGAATTATAACATGGGAAAAATAAATTGTGAGGTTGTGATTAATATTATTTCTGATATTTGAGAAATACTATTGGAAAGTTGTGTTTCTAGTAATTTAGGAAATGCATGCTATCTATTATGCATAAAACTATTGAGTTTGCTTATTAAGTTGTTTTTGACGAGTACATCTTTTACAAATACTCTTTCAGTTGGAAGTAAAAATTAAATTAAAAAGAAAAAATGGCAATATTTTCTATACATATCGATAGGAAATATTTTTATAAAACTTTGATTTGATTAAAACGTTTTTGAGTGCTGTCAAAACAATTTTATTTTATATTTTGGAGATGAAACTCAGCCTGCTGCATTGTAGACCATATTAACAACCTCAGCTCGGTTTTCCACTAGGTGGCAATGAAATGGGGAAGCACAGAACTGAGAGCTGGTGACACAGTAGAAGCCATGATTGGAAGTAGGGGCTGTGGATAGCTAGAATAAAAACTGAATAATGATCAAACTTGCTTTTAACAGAAAACTAAAAACACTGAATTTTTTTTATTGACCTCAGCTGTGCCCATAGTGTTGCAATAAAAAAAATCAGTGTGCTATTAGTTTTTTTATTTCTATAAAAAATGTACATGGGCTAAGACCATAAAGAAATCTTTGTTCATGTTAATCTCTGCTTGCTTAATTTCTTTGGTTACAACGTGGTGTCAGTAGAATCATGGGCTTTCAGAGCTGGAGGAAACTTTGCATCTATCTAATCCCAACCTCTCAGTTTATCATGAAGAAACTGGAACCCAGACAGGGGAAGGGAACTGCCACAAATCATGATCAAACCAGAAAGGCAAATACTATCAATTGTTTCTTCACTATATTTCTTATCCATCTCTATGTACTCATTCATTAATATTCAGTAACTATTTATTAAACATCTGCTAAGTTATAGGCCTTATTTTCGGTGGTGGTGAAAGCAGATGAAATTAATGCTCCAATGTCGCTTACATTCTGGGGAGAGGAGACAGACACTATAAATACATGAGTATATGTAGAGTATGCCAGGTGGTCATAAATGCTACGGGGAAAAATGAAGCAGGATATTGGAGTGCCTTGAGTGAAGGGCCTCATTGAGAGGAAAATATTTTGGCAGAAACCTGAAGGAGTTGAGAGAATTAGCATCCAGATATCTGGGGGAGGAGGATTCCAGGAAAAGAGAACAGTGAGTGGAAAAGGGTCTGGTGTAGGTGTATGATGTCTGAGAACTCCCTGGCAGTCAGTGTGGCTGGAATGAGACTGAGAAAGGAGGTATTGAGGCTGGAGAGGTAACATAATGGAGATGTGGTTGAGAAATTGTGTTAGTACTTTGGCTTTCACACTGTGTGAGATGGGTGGCTACCAGCTGGTTTTGAATAGATAAGCAACATGTTCTCATCTTTTAAAAGGATCTCCTTGGCTGCTAGTTTGATAATATACTGTAGGAGAAGGGAGAGAAGGACATAAGTGTGTAGGAGAAAGGGCTACTTAAGAGCCACTGCAATAATTCAGGCAGAGACAGCCTTGGTTTAGACCAGGGTGGTAGAGGTGGAAATGATGCAAAGTGATACAAACCTAATATATTTTGAAGTAAAGAAAACAGGATTTGGGGTATGAGAGAAAAAGAGGAATCAAGGATGACACCAATACTTTCGGCATGAGTAATTGGAAGTATAGACGTGCCATTTACTGTCATGAGAAAGGCTGTGAGAAGAGCAGGTGTCAGGGAGAATATCAGGAGTCAGTTTGGATATTGGAGTTAGTTTGATCATTACTAGACATCTAGATGAAGTTGGTAAGTAGGCAGATGTGTGCTTTCGAAGTTCAACACATAGGTTCATTTGGGAATAGAACTCTGGGAATTGTCAACATACGTATGGTATTGAAAGTCAGGAAATCACCAAGAGACAAGTGTAACAGAGAAGTCCAAGAACTGAGTCCTGAAATATCTCTAAATGAAAACATTTAGAGATTGCTGAGATGAGGGACATTTGTCAAAAGAGATTAAGAAGGAGCAATCAGTAATATACAAGAGGACCAGAAGATTTTGGTGCCCTGAAAGTCAAGGGAAAATAGTATTTCAAAAACGATAGAATAAGAAACTGACTCATATGCTGTAGATAGGTCAAATAGTTGACCATTGGATTTAGAAATCAAAGAGAGTGATCTTGAGAAAAGACCTATTGGAGTGTTGGGAGTGAAAGCCCAATTGGAATGTATTCAAGAGAAAATGAGAAGAATTGGAGACAATAGTTATAGACATCTCTTTTGAATTTTGCATAAAGAGGAACTGAGGATGGCAGCTGAAGGGGTATGTAAAATGTGGGGAGGATTTTTTTTTTTTTTATCTGACAGATAACTCAGGATGCCTCATCATAGCTCAGAGTGTAACACTTCTTGTTGCTTTATTGCAGTAGCCTCCTTCTGCCTCAAAGGATTAGGCATTGATGACCAAATGAATTTCCTCAAAACACCCTTCTAAATCAAGAAAGCTCTCCCTATCCCTATCTTTTGCACAAAAAAATGTTTTAGTGACAATTTAATAATAATCTACCAAATAATATTTAAATTCCTTAGCCCTGAAGTCAAGGTGAAAAAAAATCTGATGTCTACTCTACCCCAGCAAATTTGGTCTCTTCTCTATATATACCACTTCCTACCCTTGGGACTTGTTGTAACCCCTCTATGTAAACCCTGATCTTTACCCTCTGTGTTTCTGCTTGTAGTAACAGAAGTAGGGCTTCAGGGCCCCACTCATGTATGTGCATGCACATATATGCACATGTTATATGATCCCTTCATTGATGACCTGAGCCAGAAAAATACTTCTGTCATCTCCACTGCTATAGTATTTATCATCAAAACATTTTATGCTTAGCTACTGCCTTACATGCTAGACATTTTTGTGTCTTTCATGGTGTCTATCGCAAAGCACATGAATGTGTTATATGAAAATATGTTGAATAAATAAATAAGCATGCCTCAGGTCTGCTAACTCCAAGTCTACTGCTTTCTCCTTTCACGATTCTGCTGTAGTCTTTGGTATGATCCAGTGTTGAGTTAAATATGAGT
Organism: Macaca thibetana thibetana; assembly: GCF_024542745.1. NCBI lineage: Eukaryota > Metazoa > Chordata > Mammalia > Primates > Cercopithecidae > Macaca > Macaca thibetana. Next base: position 67,761,998 of record NC_065581.1, on the reverse strand, counting down.
GCTGCCTACATCCCTAGCACTATGTCTGGAACAGCATGGTTTAGTCTACATAGAATTAGGAAAATTTTCTAATTTTGAGGCAGCTGAGAGCCTCCTGCTCAGTAATCAGGAAGCTTCACTTGGAGGAGGTCTTTTATGATGGTATTAACAAACATTTGGTCATAAACTGAAAGGAAAGATGAGATCTGAGAATACAAGTGTTCCTTTAAATCTTTGTTGTCACTGAAGACAAAAGCTTAATGAAACATCTGTCCTATTAAAGAGCTAGTTTTTTTGGTGTTTTATAGTGGTAAAATTTAATCATAATTCAGTTTGCAAAAATCAAACCTTGTGCCAATCTCATTAACAATGAGCCAAGTTTCATAGTCATTAACATTTTCTCTCAGGAGGAAAAGATAGTTGTCTGCAGTTAGTTTTTGTTTAGTTCTTATGAAGGGCTTAAATACCTTATTAATCTTTCTTAACAACCTGGCAAAATAAGTAGAAATCATTAACCTTGGTAAAAGAACAGAGAGTTGGGGCCAAAATTCCTTGCTTAAATGTGTTGTCAGCTGACCATTATTGTAACCTTGAGGATTGAATTATACATTTACATTGTCCTATAGAAAATAATTGAATAGGCCAGATGTGGTGGCTCAGCACTTTGGGAGGCCACGGCGGGTGGATCAAGATGTCAAGAGATCGAGTCCATCCTGGCCAACATAGTGAAATCCTGTCTCTACTAAAAATACAAAATTTAGCTGGATGTGGTGGCACGCGCCTGTAGTCCCAGCTACTCAGGAGGCTGAGGCAGAAGAATCGCCTGAACCCAGCAGGTGGAGGTTGTGGTGAGCCAAGATTGCGCCACTGCACTCCAACCTGGTGACAGAGCAAAACTTTGTCTTAAAAAAAAAAAGAAAAGAAAATAATGGAATAACATTTTATGTTGAGAAGGATGGCTTTTGCTAGGGCATTTTATGTTCTGTTTAGTAGATTTAAAACAAACTTATTTATTTATTTACTTGTATTTTTCTTGTCTTGCAAATTATAAACCCACTGTGGAGAGGGGAATATATTTGGTTTCACTAGAATGTTTCCTTGGTGTTTGACTTCTATTGGGACATCACAAATGTTGACTAAAGGACTAAATTAGTTGTAAACACCACTGCACTCACACGAGCCAAAAGGACTAAATTAATTTTCACATATATTTTGTCAGTGAGTGTTCAAAGAGAAGAATGATTCCAGGTACGAAAATGAGAAATGTGTGAAAATCAGCATTTTACATGTATAACGAAAGTGACTTTTACCAAGGCACTCTGCCAATCTTCCTTCAAAATAATTAGCATGCAAATTGGAATTCATATTTCATGCCAAAAAATGGTTGTTGTATAGACGATTATTAGTGCGTAGGTGGTGTTTATGTGGATGTGCAGATGTGTTCAGAAACTCTTGATCTATGTGGCACTCTGAACAACCCAGCCTGTATACACAGATGAATTAAATTTCATTTCCTCATTATCCTGTGCCACAATTGCAACTCGCATATTTAAACAGGTATACCAGTTTATCCAGAGAGAATTACATATTTGAGAAAACAGTTTAATGAATTACTTCACATTTGCAATAAGTAGCTTTAATGAACTATCTAAACAAAAGGTATAGGTTTTCTGGTTAGCCAAAACTTCCTTTTGTTAATCTTTCCCTTCCTCTGTTGATAGGAAGGAAAGACTTCATTCTTCATTGTCTCTCCAATTTTGATCTTCTGTCCAGTGATCTCAACTCTGGATGATTCCAAAACAGTGAACAAAAAACATGTAATTTCACTCTAGATTTAGGAGCTCTAGAATCCATTTGGCAGGCGGGGTGACATGGAAATCTCTATTGCACGAAAGAAAAGAAGTAATGCTTAGATCTAGGACCTGGACGGTTACCCAGACATTTGATAACATCAATGACAAAGAAATATGGATCCAATTTGAAATGCCTAGCCAGAAAGCTCCTTAATTAAGAGATACCAGCATGGTGCATGGCTATAGGCTTCCTATGGGATATGACATTTTAATTTTTTTGCCTTGTTACCTGAGGATCTTTTCAGATTCAGACCTGGCAACACTTTCCTAGCTCTGTTTCCTGTTACCCTCTTTTTTATCCTGTAACACCTGCTAACAATGTAAGAAGTTGTCAGGACACATTTGGATTTCAAGTGTCTAGAAAGTTACATCTATTTCAACCAATGAATAAGATTATATAAAATTAAATATTTTAAATCTTTTTCTCCTGAGTCTTATATTTCCTTCTCACTACCTTCATCTTCAGTCCTTAAATTTCCATTTTAAGCTGTGACCACTCCATGGAGAATATCTTCTCCAGTGTGCAAATTTTTTCCAAGACTAGATCTTTTTTCTTCTACTTGTCCTTCTGATTGCCACTTTTTTTTTCTGTCTGTCTCTAAGCTCCTGTCTAAAATCTTAGAGCATATATTCCCTGTAGAGTTCAATAGCCCTGGGTTTCAACCCAGACTCTGACATTTATTGGTTTGTGACTTGAACAGTTTCTGTTCTCTCTGAATCTCGTTTTAATAGGATCTACTTCTTGAGATTGTCATCAGAACAAAAATAGAAAGTCAGTGCTGGTGGTCTATTTCCAGGCTAGGGGTATGCTGAAATAATTCAAAGCTAAAGACATCTATACCTAATAATCAGAGAAACTTGTGAAAGGCTTCCAACCCATTTTCATTAGAAAACTCGTATTCAAGGAAAAGCAAGAGTCCTGGTCCAGTGTGCTCAACCAGTTCCAGTTGATTTCCAATTATTTAACCATTACACCACAGGTATAAACTTATCTCTCTCTTGAATGACCAGCTTCAGTCGTCCAGAAAACCTTACCTGACTGTCTACTACCTTTCTCCAGTTTGAACTTCAATGGATGCTGATCCATTGTGACCCCCTGCGGCCCAGGAGAGAAACTTGCCATGAACTGCCAGCCAGAATAACGGTGAGTCCCCTGACTACCTGCAAAGGCCACGTCTACCCAGCTCAACCCTCTCCACCTCACCACTTTCCCATCTTGCCACCTCCCCAGGACCCCTCCTCCCCACTCTCTTTCCCTGAGAGAGCCTGTGCTTTGCTGTACTGACTAGAGAAATATTAGGGAAGCACAGGTCATACTTTCGACCTGGTGAATAGAAACCACCTGCAGCCTGGCAGGTAGAAACCACCTGCGGGTGTGTGGTTCTCCCTTTGGCGGCTTACGGACCCTCCTCCCTCACTCTCAAACATATCCAAGACCACTTGAGGTCTACTGGCCAACACTGGCATAGGCCACCCGGGAAGGCTCCGAGGACAGCCAGAAGCTGCACTGGGGTAGATGGGATGGAGGCAGAGCTGCGTGTTCAGGCCTTGCCTGTGCGGCGGCAGGGAAGGGGTTAAGGGCGACTGTTGTCATTCTATCCGTCCTCCCCTGCCCCCTAGCTCTCCTCCAATCCCAGGACCCTCTTCGGGGCCATTCATAAACAGGGGGAACGTGCGCCTCCCGGGCCTGGACACCTAGGCAACCGCTACTCCCGGGGGTGCTTTTTCTGCAGAGACGAAGTGCCACCTATGCTAGTGGCGGGTCTGGAAGCCTAGAGGGGAAGCAGGCTGCAGAGCCGGGCCAAGGGATTAGCGGAGGGCGGCGGGCATGGCCAGGACTGCGCGGGACCGCGGGGCCCTGGGGCTGCTGCTGTCAGGGCTCTGCTTGTGCGCGGCTCAAGTAAGTTGCGAGCGAGTTTGAGGGGTGCTTTTCTCACTTTCTCCCCATCTTTTCTTCTCCAGCCCAGCCAGACCACCGACGAGGTAAGCTGGGGACAGGAAGTGTTTGCATTTTTCAAGCGCACACGAGGACAGGTGGGGGCGCAGCGGTCGGGGGAGCTATGAGGAAGGCGCGGAGCATCCTCAGGGCTCTTAGACACGCGCTTCCTCCAGCCTTGAGCACCTGCTGGAGTCCTATCGAAGTCCAGAGCCCTAGATGACCCCTGGTCTAGGAAGGGGGCTCCTCCCCCACCTGGATCCTCCCCTCTGCAGGTTCTGGCGCTGAAGGTAATAGGTGACTCGAGACCGAGGTTTAATTCTTAGCCTGTTATTGCTTCTTACTTCCCCCACCTCACCCCGCCCCCCCCACCCCGCCCCACCTCCTGGTCACTGTCAAGAGCAGGCATTGCTGGAAAAGGCGGGAATCCAGGCAGGCTCCCTCTCCCGCTCCTCCAGCCCACGGTAGCTGCGCTAAACCCCGAGTCCTGCTAGCGGTGCAGGCGGCTCCAGCATGGAACCGGGTGGCCCTGGCTCCCATCAGCATTTCAGCAGTTTCCAAAAGCCTGCAGCGCCTCCCGCCTCCTGCGCGGGGGAGGACCCGGCGGGGGCGCATAAGCCCAGCTGAGGTTTGAGGTTTCACTTACAAAGACTCCATTGTAACCTGTTTGGTCGTTGGAGTTTAGAAAAACAAAGTTTTCCTTGATGAAAGAGTCTTTCTTCTTTTTCTTTTTTTAATTCAGAAGGGTTAAAAAAAAAAAAAAGCCCCACATTCCCCAAGCAACACGTTTATGCTATTTCAGACGTCGGTATACCTTCTAGCACCATCGAAACGTAGCTGTTTGCAAGCGATAAAAGGGGTCACGTCCTAGAGTCAGTCTGAAATTTGGTGTAATTTTGAAGCGAGATGCAAAGACCTAATTCAAGGAACTGAGGGGGTGTCACTGCAGGTAAAACTGAAATGAGACCAGGCACTGGTCTCAAGGCTGCCCTGCCCTAATCCTCCCAAATCTTTTCCTCAAGCATACCCCCCACCTCCCCATTCTACTGGACAAAGATCCTGGTGTGGAGTCTCTGTTCTTGGCTGCTCCATTCTGGCCAAAACACTGACCTGCAATGACTGATAAATCGAGGTATCGAATGAGCCCCATTTTCATTTTTGAATCCTTTTCAGGATAAAAAGGCGTTAGACCCTCCCTTTTCCACAACTCCTCCTGGGTTTCACACTCTGCAGAGGTGAGATCCAGTGAAGCCTCCCCCAACTTTGAGGGCGTCAATCCTGCTCTAGCTCCACAGTTTAGCTCATTAGAGTATGGCGGAGACCAAAGCTGCGCTTGCTTGGAGGTCTGAGACATTTTTGTGTTGGGTTTCAAACACCCGGCCTCCTCTGGAAGGTGTCTTTTACCCGAGGGAGGCGGGGGCTTCAGGGCACCGCGCTCAGTTGCTCCCTGTTGCCTGATGTGCTCCACTAACCTATGTCTGCTATTTTTGCCAGAGAGGTCCCCCCGGCGAGCAGGGTCCTCCAGGGCCTCCGGGCCCCCCTGGAGTTCCGGGCATAGACGGCATCGACGTAAGTTTCTATCTCCAGGCCACCTCTGTTCCCCGGTCCTGCCCTTTCCTATTCTTTTCCCAGGGCTCCTGTGGGTTTTTAGAGAGGACCAGGGTCTCCCCTTCCTGCCACCCCACTTAAAGGCAGGATCGGACATGGGTGAGAGTTGGGGGTTGAATCCTAGGAGCCCGGGGATTTTTGGAGGGAGAGGTGTCCCTGTTGGTCATGAACCTCCACGTTTGACCCTTACACCATCCCCATCCGTCTAGTGAGCTCTCCTGGGATTGTCCCAGTGGGGTCCCCAGCCTATCCCGCTCATAGACAGCTCTCTCTTTTTCTCTTACCCTTCCAGGGTGACCGAGGTCCTAAGGGTCCCCCGGGTCCCCCGGTAAGTTGATTGGAGCAAATGGCGCTCCACTTCCTTCCTTTAGACGTGTTTTGCAGCTTCCTGTGTCTGAAGGGTCTCAACTTTGCACCTTTTTTCTCTCCTGCCCCCGCACCCCTCTCCCCCTGCTCAGGGTCCTGCAGGTGAACCGGGAAAGCCAGGAGCTCCAGGCAAGCCTGGCACACCTGGCGCTGATGTGAGTAAGCGAGTGCTGGGAGGGCGCCCAGCCTGGGATGTGTGGTGGGTATGCATAAGTGTGTGTGTGTGTGTGTGAGAGAGAGAGAGAGCGCGAGAGAAAGAGAGAGAGAATGCGCTGTGGCTCTAACTAAACTTGGCCTCCTGCTAGCGCCTGACTGATGGAGGAGCTGGCAGCTTTTGCAAAAGCACTTGTGAAGGTGAGGATACCTCTCTCTAGGAGGCGTTGGCATTTCCTCGTCTTAGAAAACAGCAGCGGATACCGGCTTCCTGTCTCTAACCGTGACCTCACAGTGCACATTGTGAACTCTCAGCCCCACTGCGGGCAGAGCGGTACGATGGCAGTAGATTGTACTGGCGTCGGCTTACCTGCTGTGAGTCCAGTGGCAGGCTCCTGGAAGCCAGCCTTCGCCCTTGCTCTTTCATTGGCACTCCCTGCATTAATTTAGGAAAAGAGCCTGCAGGTAGGCAAAGGGCCGGAGCACCCCTAAATCCCAAGGAATGTGAAAGAGAAAGATGCACTTGAAGTGAGTGGGGATGTGCGGGGGGATGGGGCGGGCAAGAAAACACGTATCATCAGATAAGAAACTAAAAAAAAAAAAAAAAAAAAAAAAAAAACAACTAGTTTTGAATTTAGAAATTCAAAACTAGCTTTTCGTCTTTCCATGGAGTTTTCCTGGCTGGCATTACTGGCAGAAATGAGCTGGCTAGGATTGCATGGAACTAGCAAGCTTTCTCCAGTTTATCCACATCTCCATCAAATGCTGAGTTATACGGTAAACCTAACACTAAATAATACTTCTTCACAGTCAAATGACTTCAGGATTCTCAGCCTCTTTCCATGCATTCTAACGATGTGTAATGAGGACCCACTACAGACCAGTCCTTGACTTTGTCCCTGGAATACAAAGTGAAGTAAGAAATGGCGTCTGTTCTTAGAGAGCACCATGGTGCATCACTCAAGTTATTCTCCAAGTTACCACTTTATGTGTTTTCCAAAAACTAAGGACTTTTCCAAATGAAAGAAAGCACCTGAAAACCTATAATTATGATTTCCAAGAATTTTTGACTACAGTTTAAGACAGATCCTTCATTTTGAAAGAAAAATAAATAATCGGATTTTTACTGTTATTAAGGTGTGCTTTCTTTGTTAGGATTCCCATAATGAAGGTGTCTGTTTATACTGTGTCTATACTATTTAGTGGTTTTGTTTTTTGTTTTTTGTTTTTTTTTTTTTTGAGACGAAGTTTTGCTCTTGTCGCCCAAGCTGGAGTGCAATGGCGCGATCTCAACTCACTGCAACCTCTGCCTCCCGGGTTCAAGCGATTCTCCTGCCTCAGCCTCCAGCCTCCTGAGTAGCTGGGATTACAGGTGCCCTCCACCATGCCCAGCTAATTTTTGTATTTTTAGTAGAGACAGGGTTTCACCACATAGTATTTTAGGAAATGGATCTTGGTTTACATTTCAAAGCCCCTAGTTTGAACTTTCTGTGTATGCAAATTAGCAGTACAGGAGGCACCCAAGGACTAATATTTGGATAGTAAAACCTAAATCTCAAAAGAGTGTTTGTATAATGTAATATGAACTGAAATAATATAACTTGTTGGCAGTCAAACTCTTTAGAACATTGATAATTACTTGAAATTGTCATACCATAATAAAAAGAGTCTGATAAATGCAAGGCTACTGAACAAGCTGGTAGCCTAATGTAGCTTGAATTTATTTCTATATTCCTTCGAAATTTCAATCAGCCTTTAGTCTTGGATGAAAAGAAAATTTATGACTAAATTAAAAATATTATTTTGGTAAATAAAATATTTATTTTGTATTTCAAAAATTTATTTTGGTAATTGAAGTGTAAATGGGTCATCTGAATGCTTGTCTTGCTATTAAACTGCAATATAATGTCAGACAGAAAGTTAGACTTACCTGTCCCCCAATTCAGTCATGGTTTTGTAGCTTGCTCAACAAATTCTTCTCTTTACCTTATACCATGGTGTCATAAAGACAATCCTTGGTTTTGCTTATAAAGTAATTTCCCCACTCTAACAGAAATTTTGGATAAACAAATGAAAGTGCTGTGAAATTTTTAGAAGTACAACATAGAAAACAATTTCAAGTAACTTTTTCTTTGTCTGTATTTGCAGACCCACAGTGCAGCATAAACTAGATTTCAAATATTAAAAGACATAAAAGAATAAGCTGTCTTAAATTATTGAACTTTGACCTCAGGGAGAAAATGATGAGCCCATTTAGTCTGCTGAGACAGGAGAAGAAAGCAAAAGAGAAAGAGAGGAAAAGGGAGGAAAAAGGAAATCCATGTATGTGCCAGTATTTTAGGCATTTTCTAGATCTCAGGGAAAAATTAACTATACTATTTGCATTTACATAGAACTTTTTCCTCAAGCACTGCCACAAATATTTCTCTTAACCCACAATAACCTGGAAAGTAGATTGGTCTAATATTACTTTCCATAGATAAGGAAACTGAATAATTATGAAAACAAGTGACTTCCTCAGAGAACTAGAGTTATTTAGTAGCTAAGATAGCAAAATAGTCCAGATGTCTTGATTTTTAGACTCCTCAGGCAATTCTGCCTCATGCAAATAGATGAGAGAGAATAGCAAGAATAGAGAGAAAAAGTGATAGTGAATTTTTAGTACCTAAGTCACCAATCAAGAAGAATGATATGGATAATAACAGCCATTTGTAATTGATATTTTATAATTATTTATAAATATTGGCATGTTTTATATTCCCTGACTTTTGAATTGAAGCCACATGAGACATCTGGAAGTGAAAAGTTTTCTTATTCCACTCTTTGACTCATTTGACATTAAAAAAATATTTTATTCTAAATTGAGAATGGACATCTTTGAGAGTAATGAAACTCAGTAATTTGATCAGAATTTGCTATTTGATTTTCCTTGGCCATAGGGGAGCTAAGTAAGTAGGAGACCTTCAACAGTCCTTTCTTGGTAAATGAACCTGAGTGTGCTGGTAGGACTTTAAACCTTGAATCATTTCGTCTTCTGCTCTTTGGGTCATTACAAGGCTTATTTTTTGATAATGTTAAAAAATGGTTAATTGGATGATGGTTGAAAGGATCAGAAAGGAACCCTGTTCAGTGTTCATTATCCTATGTTGAATGGATTTTTGGCAGAAAATGTAAATGAGTCATAGCAGTCATGCTTGTAGAAGTATGCCTTGAGTCCTACCAGCTGAGCTGTCAGAATGCTGGAAGGAAATCTCCATTGAGGACTGGTATTCTCTGCCAAACAGTAACATGAAGTTCAGAACACAGTCAGCTTCAATATTATCATATATAGAAGTTTGTCTGTATGAACATTCATATGAAGGCACTTTTTTCCGCTACTGGTAATGTTTTCTTCTTTTATTTCTTTGAAATAAGAATTAGGAGGTTTTATTGCAAACTGGATTTTGAAAATTATGTATGTGTTATGTGTATGGTCTGTGTATTTCAACTCAAATCTGCCCTTTTTTAAGGTTAAGTTGATTTTTTTTGGGGGGGGGGCTTATGGACAGATAAAATTAGATAAGACAGAACTTGGTTCTAACCTTAGGACAACTGTGCTGTTGTCAGCAATTATATTAACAGAGATTTGATTGATTGATTGATTGATTGATTGAGATGGAGTCTCGCTCTGTCGCCCAGGCTGGAGTGCAGTGGCGCGATCTCGGCTCACTGCAACTTCCGCCTCCCGGATTCACGCCATTCTCCTGTCTCAGCCTCCCAAGTAGTTGGGACTACAGGTGCCAGCCACCACCCCCGGCTAATTTTTTTTGTTCGTATTTTTAGTAGAGACGGGATTTCCCCCTGTTAGCCAGGACGGTCTCCATCTCCTGACCTCATTTGGCCTCCCAAAGTGCGGGGATTACAGGCATGAGCCACCACGCCCGGCCAAATAGAGATATTTTTATATGTACTATTTGTTGTGACATGCTCAGAGAGACCTTTAAGAACAGTATTTTATTCTTTCTTATACCATCTATTTGAGATAAGCAGAAGAGGAATTAGAATAAAGTATAAGAATTATAGCTAAACCATGATAATTTTTACAGGCAGAGGTTACAGGTCTTTTGTATTCTCTGAATGTATGCAGCTATTATCTGTGGCAAATACTTTATAACTAGAATTGTGAGTTATTAAGAAATTATTCTGAAAGATCAGTGTAGGTGCAAATATTCAGTCATTGAAGAAATGTGATGAGGACAAGAAATACAGTGCTGTGGTTAATACCTAGATTTTGGTTTGTTTGTTTGTAGGACTTTTTCTCCATGAGGAACAGCGTCTAGAACACTGTGCAGTTAGGGACCTTGCCCATGATTCCACAGCTGCCAAGTGGTAGGATCAGGATTTGAGCTGAATACAAAGACGATGTGGAGGAACAAGTGTAATATCCTTCCACTTGGAAGGCCTCCTTAAACTTATTGTATGCGGTAATCATGTCGTGAGTGGTTAGACGCCAGGGCAACATGTTAGAACTGTAATGGACATGTGATTCTTGTCCTCATGGAGCTTATGGTTTTCTGCATAGTTATTTCATAACATGTGTCACTGTAACATCTGACACCAGAATCCATTTTCAACTTAGTTCAGAAACTTTCCAGTGATTGACATAGTTTAGCATGTCTTATGGAGGATGTTTTTAATATGAAATAACCTGAAGACAGCTTCCAGGTTATCCCACTATTTACTTGGTTCTGCTTAATAGTAACTGTCCTCCAATCTTGTCAGTTATTCCAGTCACAGGTTGAAGAGTGTTAGTTGATTGTGTGTATGAAAGTTGACCAGAATTGGTCTTTGGAGGGTTTAATGCAGTAAATGAGAGTCAGAGGTTCAATTTGTTAAATATGCCCAGAGGTTTATAAAATTTACATGCCATATGTGCGTCCAGAGAGTGCTCCTGGATGTATGGTTTGTTTGTGAAATGCCAAAGCAAATATTTCATTACCATAGGTGCTTAGCAATTAATAATGTTGAGGTTTGTTCCCAAATTACAGTGTTGTAATTAGACTAGGGCTATTGAAAATCAAAGGCAGTCTGTCAGAAGTTCTTTTGTGTGTGTTTAATATTTTTCTTCTTTGGTAAATTTCCAGTAATTAACATTTTCAACTCTTTTTTTTCTACTTGCTTTGATTCACTCTGTGACATTGTTAGGAAAATTAATTGATGTAGAGAAACGTAAAAATGGTAGCCAGTGAACTAGTTTTCTATATGAATTATGTGAAGAAATTTTATGGATGTTTATTCGGACCATGACAGACTAAATATGAATTTTGGTCATCCATTTTTAAGTACAACTTTCATATTTTTCAAGAGATCCCTCTCTCAATTAATATTGTTTGGGTCTTCTTCAAAATCTTGATAATAGAAAGGGTTTATAAGATACTTATATAGGCATGTATGTATATGTACACACATATATATCATGTTTATCTTTAGGAAGGTATAATTTCAAGATTACATTGTAAATGACAGCATCCAAAAGTGTCAAAGAGCAAAGAAAAAAATTAAAAGTAGAAATGTATCTTTACCAAATGTGGAAATTCTTGTATACACGTGATATTATCATTCTTTAATACATGTTTTATGTTGAGGATGATGATAAAGTAAGTACTAGTAGGGAAAATGAGAATATTTAGAATATGTATTTAATAACTGCTTTAGTATTAAATATGATAATTATAAATGTGATTTATAATAATAGGCTTAAATTTTACATACCGAGTGGCATACATGAACGTATATACTTAATTATAGCTATTTTTACTAAGAAAAATAATGTAGAAACATGTATGCTTTCAAATGTTTCTACTTTAAGAATTAATATTCTTTGATAAGCAATTGTCATTGCCTGTTAGTGGCTATAAGGCAATAATGAAATTGTTTCTGTTTAATTCCCATTGAGGAAATATTTTATTGACTTCCAAGACATTGTCGTAATGTAGACACAGATTTTTGTCCTGTAGAGAGATACATAGTATTTTTGTTTCATAAATGAAGTAAAGGAGGTAAATAAACCTGAGTAAATGACAGAACCAAGACCTACCAGTCTTAGCTGTTACAGCATTGTAATTGCTATGTTGCATTTTTTTTCAAAGCAGAGACAAAAAACACTAAATTATTGAACCCTGTGATAAACAATGCAATTAGCAAGAAGTTAGGAATATGATACAACTTATCAATAAGAAATAACCACAACACGTAGACCTTGTGTTAATCTTTACTTTTGAGTAAGACTATAGTAAGGTTATTTTGTTATAAATATTTGCATCATACATATGTAACCATCTTGTAGATGATTAAGAAATAAAATGAAAGTTTTCTACTTAGTGGTTTGCCTAAGGATGTTATGATAATTCTAACATCATCGTCTTGCTCTGTTAGGGATTAACAGGACCTGATGGATCCCCTGGCTCCGTTGGGCCAAAGGGACAAAAAGTAAGTTAGCCATCTGGTATTAATTGCTAGTATGAAAATGCGGAAGTATATTTTTATTGTAGTGTTTGCAAGCCAACTAACATTAAGTTATGAAGCATCTAAAATGCACTTGTTCAACTAAAATTGTGTTTAAAAACACTATGATATGGAATACTATGCAGCCATAAAAAGGAATAAGATCATGTCCTTTGCAGGGACATGGATGGAGCTGGAAGCCATTATTTTCAGCAAACTAATGCAGAACAGCAAACCAAATACTGCATGTTCTCACTTATAAGGGGGAACTGAATAAAAAGAACACGTGGACACATGGAGGGGAACAACACACACAGGGACCTGTCAGAAAATAGAGGGTGGGTGGAGGGAGAGCATCAGGAAGACTAGCCAGTGGATGCTAGGCTTAATACCTGGGTGATGGGGTTGATCTGTGCAGCAAACCACCATGGTACCTGTTTACCTAAGTAACAAACCTGCATATCCTGTACATGTACCCCTGAACATAAAATAAAAGTTGGAAATTAAAAAAAAATAAAAACACCATAATGGGGTGTTTTAATGCTTTCAATATTTATGCAGTCTTCATGATTACATATTCATGTTATGAAAGGTCAGTACAATGAGACTATTTTTATTTTTAGGGAGAACCTGGTGTGCCTGGATCTCGTGGATTTCCAGTAAGTAGAAGTAAAGCTACAGAATTGAAAATGTCTTATCTTTAGGTAAAATTCTGCCATTGTGAAATCTTTAGGTGTAGTTTTCTGCATAATATACATGACAAATAAGTTGATGACATCTGGTATGGTAAGCATTCCTACTGTGAGTGGAAAAATTTTAGAGAAGTTTGAATGTACAGTAGAAAATATCTATTCTATTTGTAGGTGGTATTTTCCAGTAGACAATTCCCTCTTTACCTGCAATGATAGAAAACACTTCTTGCATAACAAGAGCAAATCTAAGTATTCAATGTTTAGACCATGGTATCACACCACATTCTTCACAGCTGGTTTTATCTCTAAGGAAATATCAACTAAACAGATATTATCACTTGCCTGATTCTTTGACTAGTCTTTTTCTATATTTGCACAGTGTGGCAGGTTTGTGTTATTTGTATATATAAGAGGACTAGGTTCTTAGGCTGCTTTTCCTATCTACTGTGCTCTTTGTTCCACTTTTACTCTTGTCATTAATCTGTATTTTTTCTTCTGTTTTCCTATTTGTGCTATTTTCTTTACCATATTTCAGCATGTCATCTTTCCTGTTATAAGCCTATTTTCAGAAGTGAACAGCTTGTTGGCCTTTCGCCCATATTTTTCAACTCAGCTCTTAATCTCAACATCTTACAGAGATGCCTTTTTTGTTTAGTGAAATTTGTTGAACATCTAGGTTTCTGATAATGAAATAACTTATTGATGACTTTGGTGTTTTCAAGCATAACACTTATTTCCTGAATTGGCCTATGTATTAAAGTGTTCAAACTGGAGTCATTTTTCCAGCAATGCCTTTTAAAATCCCACCGATTATTAAAACATACTGGCCATGTGAAGTTCTTGCTTGTTTTGCCTGCCCAACTAATTAGAAATAATAATATCATTATCAGTGCATTGATTCCATGGGATGCTTGGTATACGCATATTTTGGAAAAGCAAGTCTGGAATGAAAAGCTAACATGAATATCATATCACAGACAGCTGTGAATAAAAGCTATTCTAGCCCAAGTAGGAAAGAAAAGAATAATGAGAAATCCCAAGGGGAAAAAATTGAACTTGGAAATTAAAGAGAGAGAATAGAGATCTAGGCGGCTGATATTCAGTTTTAATTTCAACAAGCATATTATTAGATTTTGTTATATGCTAGGCCCTGTGCTAGGAGTTGGGGCTAGGAAGATGAATAAGATGTGGTTCAATCCTTGGTTGTATAAAGTTTGGTGTTGCTAAAGAGATATAAATGTGAATAATAGAATAGAATGACTAGCTTAAAAATCAAATATAACATATTAAATTAGCATCCCATTGTAGGTTACTTCAGGAGTGACACCATTTTATTTTCAATATCTACTGGATTTAGTGTCTGAAAATATAGCCTAACCTTTCGAAAGGGAGGTGTGTTTCTGACCCTTTTTTGTCCCTGCCTCTCTGTGCTGAAAGTTTGTTTGGGGAAATTCTAAACATAATTTCTTGTAGATTGTAGAACTAGAATGCTTTTAATGTAGGTTTCCTATAAAACGCTACAAATGAATAAAATCTGTAAACTCTCCCGTTGTGATGCACCTCTTTGTGAGTTACGGTAAGTTCTCCTGAGGGCAGGCATGGAAGGCTTCTTTACTTTGATTTCCTTAAAAAAAAAATTTGGAAAAATCCCAGTTAGCGTAGACATCAAAGGAATGTTTGAGGAGCTGAAATAAGCTTCTGCTTCCTTTAGAAGCAGAGCCGTGTTTGCTTTTCTTTATTCAGTACTTTCTTTAGAATGAGCATCATTTTTAGTAATAGAGTTTATGGTTTATTTTAGCTGAGTTATGTCTACATTCATATTTATACTAAGTATAAACATCATGCTGTAAACATTTTTATTGTACTCTTTTAGGGCCGTGGTATTCCTGGACCCCCTGTAAGTATCACTTCATCATTTATTTTTACACAGTCTATAAAAATGTCCTATTTCTCAAATCCCCACCTTATTCTCCTACTAACAGTCTACTCAGTGGTGTTTATAGTGTTCTACCTACAAGATCTTGGGTGGTTACTAAGGATAACACCCTTATTCTGCTAAACAAAACGTTTATTAATTTAGGAAATTTCTGCTTTGTCTTAAATACTTGAAGTTTGGTCAAATGAGCGATTGTGTCACTGGAAACCAAAGCTAATACAGAAATGTAATTCTATTATTTATCATATTTGATATCATCTATGATAGATTGTAAAAATATTCATAAATGACCATTTGCTTTGATTTGTTGCCTTCAGGGTCCTCCTGGGACAGCAGGACTCCCTGGAGAGCTTGGCCGTGTGGGACCTGTTGTGAGTACCACCGTGCACTTTGATAGACCTTTGCTGATTTAATAGAAGATGTTACCTGGGAAAGCAAATTACCCTAACTGTACATTTCCACTTGCGAACCAAAACATGGCAGATGAATTTCATTCCAGTTTATAATATTGGTGTGGACCAGGAATAATAATATTTTTTGCAGAGTGATTTTAATTTTTTCCTAAATTTTTCAGCTAAACTCTTCTTCCCAACTTCCAGATTGTCAAGTAAGAGAGTGTCGTCCTCATTTTACAGACTCTCAGCCAGGACTGGAGTCTAGAGGCTTTTGTATTAGGCTCTCTGCATGAAATAAAAGTGAATAGCCTAAAATTATTACCATGTATATTTATGTTAGGATCATTAAGTTATAATTCAGCCAACAAAATTTAACTTTTAACATTAAAGAGCTGGCTTCATAAAAAATGTCTCATATAAAATGCTTCATATTGATATTAAGTAAACATTTCAAAAACGTTGACATAGTGATGTTATGTGAAGGTGGGTAATTGTAAACTCACTGTGGGAAGGGGCCATGTATCATATACCTTGTTTGTTCCTCTACATGTGCTCACTGTTTGCAAATTTATTTAGTGAAGAAATGAATGAATATGAAATGATTGTAAAGTTAAAATAATTGTGAGGTACTTCCGACTTTTTATGGCAGAACATCAAGAAGGAAAATGTGCCAAGAGTAAACATTGGATGTTAAGAGTAACTGGAACCCATTTTCATCTGAACGGTTTACTTCGATGTAGCTTTCTTTGATTTTTTGACCCATTGCAAGAGGTGCAGCGACGGACCAAGTGATAGATTGTGGGTGAACAGCACTAGCAAGAGTCAGGCACTGCAGCGATAAACTTCCATTTCGCAGCTTCAGACTGAGTGCAAGCCTTCTTTTGCACTGGTTAGCAGGATGGCACTAGCCGTATAGGTTGCTCTGGGTCCTCTGTAAATCAACTAGAAAAATAAGTAGTGTTTCCAATTTGTTTTCAGAGTAGATAAAATGTTCGTCCTATAGAGAAGAATTGGCTTTGCTTTTTCCCCTAGCCTCTCTCTGACTTGTTTTATTACCTCGGTGAGACTGGAATGCCTTTATTATTCTCATTTTGTAGTACTAATTGGATTATGGGCCACCCATCGATTTTGGTGGCAGGTCTACGCATGGCTGAGCTCGGTGGGGGTTTCCAGTAATACCATTCTCTCATGCCTCACTGTTTTTATGTACTGTGTTTTGACACATGTATAACCACTGTGTCACAATTTTCAAATAACTTAGGGTGACCCTGGGAGAAGAGGACGACCTGGCCCCCCTGGCCCCCCAGGACCCCGTGTAAGTTATTTGCAACTTGAATTTCTCTTTGTGTCTGAGAGTCAGGGTTGGAAAAAAATCTAAGAACCCAAAATGGAAGTTCCTATTAATTGAGTCATTGCCCCAAATTTCCAAAATGGCTATCAAATTTTTCCTGTACTCAGGGCATGGTTCTTTTTAGGGCAAGAAGTAGAGGAATCACAATAATTTAAAAGGTGGTTTTTACAGAGCATATCTTACTCATTACTTTTGAAGTCTTTTGACAGTTGTGACGTCTCAAATGCTCAAAACTTAGATACATAAAGGAAGCATTTTCAAATGAACTAGTTTTAAAAAAGGTTTTCATAGTAAGAAAAATATAAATAGGAATTTAAATAGAAGATAATTCATATTTTTATTTGTAATTCAAAGTTCCCCACATTTTCTATTTCGCCTCTTATTTCATTTCCCTTCAATGCCTTCCCAAAATAATCTACTGCAATTCATGACTCTCCAAAGAGAACATGCCCATGAGTCAGGATTTTAGAATATTAGCAAATTATCTGCTCCTATTTGTTTCTTGTATTTTATTAAACAAATATATTTTATATTCTTGCCTGATGAGCTTTGTATTATTAGTATGTTTGAATTCATTATTTAATTGTATTCTGAACCTTAATATTTTATTTACTTTAGGGAGCAATTGGCTTTCATGATGGAGATCCATTGGTAAGATGCTTTCCTTTGAACAAAATATAGTTTTAATTCAAAGGCCATATAGTCTGCAGATGAGTTTTCTTTAAAAGACCTCCCTGGAATATACTATGTGTCTGTGTTTTCCTTTCACTCAGATGGCAGAGCAGTTCGTAACACTAGTGGGCTACTGGCTTGCATCTATTCAGACTAATAATTTTTCATTATAGATGTATCTTTGTTCTTCTATAATCTTTTTACTTTATGACTAAGACATGCTTTTCACTACAGCATCCAGGTTTTAAAGAGATAGAATTCAAATAACTTCCTCTAGGATTTGTTTTGCTCATAGAGTAACAGTCCAATGATGGTGGTAATGTGCACTACATGCAATGTTGGCCTCTTCGATGGGAGACGTGAACCTCAGGATGTGGCTAGTCTAGAGGAATGGGAAGGGGAAATGAATCCTGTCATGGTACAATAGGTTATCTGTAAACATATTTTCTTTAATAAATTAGATTTGAAATAAATATTGCAAAATATTAACATTTGTTAAATCTGGATGATAGATTCATGGGGGAGGGTATTATATTCTTTATACTTTTCTGTTAGTTAGAAATATTTCTGGCTTTAAATGTGAAATAATAATAAGAAGAAGGAAAGGGGTGTTAAAATTATTTAATGAATATTATTGCAATGGAGTTCTGTAACTGGAATCCCTTAAAAAAAGACTTTGTCACAAAGCAGGAGTCCTAGTTTATGCACTCTACCTGTCTTTCTTTCTCTTTGTTCTCTCTCTCCCTGGCAGTGTCCCAATGCCTGTCCACCAGGTCGCTCAGGATATCCAGGCCTACCAGGCATGAGGGTAAGAGAAAAACTTCCAGTATTTTAAGAGTATTATCCACAGATAAAATGGAGCCTTTACTTTAAGCATTAACCTTCCTGGCGCAGAGACCTCACTTGGATGGATCAGGCAAGTAGTGCTTATTCAATCCTAGCAATTCCAGCTGCTCTTGACATGTATTCCTACCAAGACATGGATGTTTAGTCATAGGATGGCTTTCTAGTTCAGGGAGAAATACCAATAAAATGCATTGGACTGAGAGACTTTAGAACACCAAATTAAGATTCAGACGTTTGCTTCCTGGCTGAGTGTAGTGGCTCATGCCTGTAATCCTAGAACTTTGGGAGGCCAAGGTGGGAGGATTGCTTAAACCCGGGAGTTTGAGACCAGCCGGGACAACAGCGGGAGACTCCTGTCTCTACAGAAAATAAAAAATTAGCTAGGCATGGTGGCGTGCACTTGTGGTCCTGGCTACTCAGGAGGCTGAGGTGGGAGGATCACTTGAGCTCGAGAAGTCAAGGTTGCAATGAGCTGTGATTGTGCCACTACACTCCAGCCTGGGTGGTGGAATGAGACCTTGTCTCAAAAAAAAAAAAAAAAAAAAAAAAAAAAAAAAAAAGTGCTTCCTATTAAGGGAGATAGTGAGTGGTGGGGCAGTTGGAGGGGATTGTGTACATAATGTATTTGAAAACTTTTAGTTAAAAAAAATTTGAAAAACTGCCCAAAATAGTCAGGAAAAGAGACTTTCCAAAAGTATTTTTCTCTGTCTGCCATCATAATTACTTGAAAATTTTCCATACAAACAAATACATACCACATTCTGGGGATAAATGGCTTTCTCTCTCTCTAGTCTCTGAGTCTAAAGTGACTTTGAGACATTCCAGACCAATGGAGCTCTGCTGTGAACTGAAAGGCCCCAAGGCACTGATTTTCCATTAGGGTTTTTCTAAGGGTAGTTTTGGTGGGTTCCCTCAACTGCAGAAGATTCAGGCCTGGACAGGTGTCCTATTTTGCAAAAAGACTTCTTTGAGGGGTGAAAGTTCCGACAGTTTTCATTTTGGGATGCTTGTCTCACAGTTTTGTCTCCTGTTACTACCCAAAGCACACACATGCTTAGGACAGGTGGCCTGACAAGAAAAGACAGGGATCTTCTTTTCATGCAATGCAGCTTTCACCCACTGCCCTTTATTGCTTTCCCTTTGCACTTAAACATTGTACACAGTAGGCTGGGCGCGGTGGCTCACGCCTGTAATCCCAGCACTTTAGGAGGCTGAGGCGGGTGGATCACCTGAGGTTGGGAGTTCAAGGCCAGCCTGACCAACATGGAGAAACCCTGTCTCTACTAAAAATACAAAATTAGCCAGGCATCGGGGCACACACCTGTAATCCAACTACTGGGGGGGCTGAGGCAGGAGAATTGCTTGAACCCAGGAGGAGAGGTTGCGGTGAGCAGAGGTCATGCCATTGCACTCCAGCCTGGGCAACAAGAGCGAAGCTCCATATCAAACAAACAAACAAACAAACAGTACACAGAAAGAGGCAGAAGGTTGTGCATCAGAGAAAGTCCACTTATACCAGCCCTTCCTCCACCACCAGGAAGGGGGTGGGAATGGAGGAGGCCGAAAGGTTTTCAGAGCAGCCTTCAGAGGGCAGGGGATAGCCAGCTGAGCTTGGTCAAGGCTGTCACTTCTGAAAGGTTAAGTTCCCAGAACTAGAGAAGACTTAATGCTCCTAACCTGTGTGAGGAAGTTGGAGAAACAGGGACTAGGAAATAACAGGCAGGTATCAATGAACTAGGTAATGAAGAGTCTGTTATTCTGGAGCAGTGTTTTTCTATTAAGTAAAACTGATATTAATTATATATGGCAGTCATGGTGCTGTTAAGGTCATTCAAGGCACTGATTTTCTTTGTGACATAACCATTTCTTAGTAATACATTGGCACTGATTTAGGGAAGCAGGATCACTTTATGAGCCTTCTGATCACTTTCTGTACCAAACTCAGGACAATTATTTATTTTGCATTTGTTAGGGTCATAAAGGGGCCAAAGGAGAAATTGGTGAACCAGGAAGACAAGGACACAAGGTAAGGAGAATGGGTATTTAGTGGATAAATTGTGATTAGGAGTTATTGGTCACTTTCATTATAAGAAATTAGGAATTATAGTAAATAATGAACCATGATATTTTGCCCTTCTTTTTCAAATAATGGTTGATAAGTTCTAAGCAGATGCATCAATATTTGACTAAACATCATATTCTAAAGTTGTTTATTTACAAAAAACACTTACAAATAAGGCACCAGACATTTTCATTTTTTTCCTGTGTCACTACCTTTTCTTTTCTTTTCAAATCGATCACACTCAGCTTTTTTCCTTGATGCTATGATAGTCCAACATTATTCAGATAGTTGTTCCACTTCACCAGACAAAATTTTATGACATTTGTAAAATTTTATGACAAGTGTTGCTGAGACTAGCAAACAGAGAAGTTGGTAATTGGCTTAGAGCTTCTCATCTCAAGTTCTGAAACAATTTATCTATTTATTTCTGACCTCATTTCAATATAACCTAGATTTTGAGTAAGTAGGAGGTTAGTAATAACTTATGTTATTATTTGGATAGAAATAGAATCCACAGCACAATTTGCATTGCAGCTGGCATGCCCTGCAGAAAAACCAAGGCTGAGATTTAAAGCAAGGTCACCTATTTGCCCTTTTTTTCAACTACTAGTGTAAGTCATCTTTAAGTATCTAAGATTTTGACTTCCTGCATAGTACGTTTTGTCTCGGTAAATTTGATAATATTTTACAAAGTCAAGTAGTTCTTATTAATGCAGGTCCTCTTGACTTTGTTGACGATGTCCTTCTACCCCTTTATTGGGTAGTGACAGAAGACTAGTCTTTTCTTCGGAAGTCAAGAACTGAAGGGGCAATTTATCAATGTCTTCAGGCATTAATATGCTTGAACTTCTTAGCTAAAAATCAGTCTGTTAAATAGCCTCAAATAATCAGGATAAATAGACCAATTTTCTGTACCCTATTACAGTTTGGACATTTATTTTTAAAGTCTTTTATTACATAGGCTGTGATAGTTAAGGCATTTTATTTATCTGAAATATAACAGCTGGGTTCCCAATATCAAATTGGAGAAAATAGGAAAAAAACCCGAATGCTTTGGAAATTTCTCTGTGTCTGTGTGATCATTCTTCCACTGAATCTTAAAAATTGTCATTAAAAGTTTTAACAAATATAAAGTACCTGCTATGTACTATGGTTATTCTGAGCACTGGGGGCATGGAAACCAAAAAAAAAAAGTCCAAGCACAGGGGACTACATTAAATATGTCATAGCCATATAATATAATAATAGAGTATTGGTTAACTACAAAAAACAAGTGTGTACAAATATTAAATTACATCAAAAGATATTCATGAGGTATTCTATGCAGTAAAGCTGATGTGGTAGACTTCTGTTATTTTTGATGTTTGTATCCTTTTCTCCTTCTTTTGGTGATGCTTTCCTTTGGAGAACTTTCACTTCCCCATCCCACAGGATTTGGAGATGGAGCTGTTAATCCAGATGCCTTTCCACTTTTCACATGAAACTGGTCTTTTTAATATTTAAACAGGTTAATTATCTAGATTCTCAATTTTGGTTTGGTGTTCAGTGGAAAACCTACAATTTTTTTTGGCATGTCAAGTAATCGGCCAAAATTTACTTAGAAAGTTGTTGAAAATTTCTTTATTTTACATTTTAGTGTCACTTGAAAGTGTAAGTGATGTCTTTGAAAATCAATAGGATGGCCATAGCTCATTGCAGAATGAACCTTGAAAGGGTGAGCAGATAGACTGAACTGAAACTGAAAACAGAATGGTAAGAGCTTGGAGGCCTGAAGTTTGGATTCAAATTCACAAATTTGTCTTGAATTTTACCCTACAAATTAGTTAATGAAGATCTTAAAAACTGTTTATGAATATAGGAATGAATAGTAAAATTTCAATAATTAAAATGTGGTATTAGTAACATTATACAGAAGGTCAATACTCATGCAAAAATCATAGTGAAATGATAATAAATTGCTACTCCTAAATTTGTCATTTAACTTCCAGATTATGGATTAGTTGTGTGGTTTTCACTTGTAGGTGAAATAATTCAAATATATGACTCCAAAGTTTATGGAGAATCTATGGAAAATATCCTGTACCTAGTTATGGAAAAATTGCAGTGGACATATCAATCACTGCTGTTTTGTATCTAGTTTTATATTTTTGTAGGGAAATAGAAGTAGCATTTAATTAGGCACATGTGATGATTATCCATGCCAAGAACAAGGTAATTCTCTGGCTTTCCCCTTGGGACTGCCTCTTCCCACTGTCAGTTATAGATTCTAGTGAAATATAATCTGAATATAATTATGAGGCTAAAACCAATATGTATGACTCTCATAATTTGTTTAAAAAATCAAGATAAATGATTTCAATATTGTCAAGATTTTAACTCTTGCCATATTACTCTCTTAATTTAATGCAGTCCTAGTACAAAGCAAGTAGACTCTGTAAAGATCTGCCCAATGATTCTAAAATTGATTTGGAAGAGTAAACATTTAGGAAATCTAAAAAATAAGAGTAACTATAAATGAAAAATACAGATAAGGGAATTCTCCTTACCTAAGATTAAAATGTATTATAGAATTTCACTAATTAACATGTTGTGGTATTGGCAACGTCATATAATAGATCGGCAGAGCAGAATCAAAGTCTAGAGCCAATAACAATATAGCATATGTTAAGGATGAATTTTGAAACCTGTGTGGAGAGAATCTATTATTAGAAGAGTGGCCAGTAAGTAAGAGAAAAAACAAAAGATTTCTTTTTTTTTTTTTTTTTTTTTTTTTTGAGACGGAGTCTCACGCTGTTGCCCAGGCTGGAGTGCAGTGGCGCGATCTCGGCTCACTGCAAGCTCCGCCTCCCGGGTTCCCGCCATTCTCCTGCCTCAGCCTCCTGAGTAGCCGGGACTACAGGCGCCCGCCACCGCGCCCGGCTAATTTTTTGTATTTTTAGTAGAGACGGGGTTTCACTGTGGTCTCGATCTCCTGACCTTGTGATCCGCCCGCCTTGGCCTCCCAAAGTGCTGGGATTACAGGCTTGAGCCACCGCGCCCGGCAAAAGAAAATATTTCTATGTTTTGTTTTACATCAAAACAAATTACTGATAATTAGAGATTTCTACGTAAGAAGTTACAACATTACTAGAGCAAAAATATAAATAAATGTGTATTTTTGGAGTGGAAAAGGCTTTTCTATGAGTGACATTAAAGGTATAACCCACAAAAGAAATGGCTGATTTGCATTAAAATATTGTATATAGTGCAAA
This sequence comes from Macaca thibetana thibetana, assembly GCF_024542745.1. Classification (NCBI taxonomy): domain Eukaryota; kingdom Metazoa; phylum Chordata; class Mammalia; order Primates; family Cercopithecidae; genus Macaca; species Macaca thibetana. The sequence goes on along the minus strand of NC_065581.1, from coordinate 67,738,415 downwards.
AATTATAATAAGAAAAGCTAATATAAAAATCACAATAAAAATATTGTAGTTTATGAAAAAGTTTTCATAGTATAATTACATTTTTCTAATAATACATCCCCCCCATTTGACACACACTTGGAACATAAATGAGTAACTTTTCTCTCTCTATCTCTCTGTCTTTTTCTTGGTATCTTTGTCTTTCTTCCTCCTTCCCCACTTTAGAAAAACTTTGAAAGGATAACATCTAAATGTTACTGATATTTATAGTTAAATGGTTGTATTCAGGTGACTTTTTATATGTATACTTCTCCGTATTTTCTGAATGTTCTACAATTAATTTGGACTGCCCATATAAAATAATTTAAGAAAGTAAAATAATTCAGGAGTCACCAAGTGAACTTAAAACATACTGAGTTAGACCAAGCCTATTTCTATGTTCATTTGCTAGAATAACCTTTGATGTGCTTTTCTTTGCTTTTTTTTTTTTTTTTTTTTTTTTTTTTTTAAGGGTGAAGAAGGTGACCAGGGAGAACTGGGAGAAGTTGGAGCTCAAGGACCTCCAGTAAAGTATTTTTTAAAAAATATTTAACTAGGATATGTAAATATTCTTTTTTTTTCCATGACTGTTGGAATATTTTCTATTTAGCAGTTGGATGAATAGCATTACATGAACTTGGTGTCCTCTATTTTTCTACTACGCCAGCATTGGGGGATAAGTACTTTTTCAAAATAGGAGAGGGTCTTCATTATATATTGTAGCACTTTTTTAACAGAAAAATTCTACCTATAATTGCATACGTTCATTTACCAGATTTCAGGTCCAAGTAATTGAAAAGCAAATACTAAGCACAAGAGGATGATACATATCTTTTATGTTCTATCGTATTATCACAAGATATAATGAGAAAATTTTGTGTATTCTAAATATGCAGTAGGTATATCATTTATTGGATTAATGTAGCTTATTCCAGTATGTAATCATTATAATTAATTAAAACATTCTTAATTGCTCATATCATGTCTTTTAATAAAAAGTTGGTCCCTTGTGCTTTAGCAGATTTCTGCAATAATATTCACAGTAAGGCGACTTGGGGCATCATCAAACTTCAGTTTCAGATGTTGTTAAATCAGAATTTGCATTACTTTTGTATTACATTAAAAAGGAGTTGTTATACCTTTTTCTTGTTAAAATGAGTAATGACAATTTTGGAAATAATAATTGAATACTATTAATTTAACATTGCAGCTAGCCAGGGCAAAGACTATGTAAAAGACTAGCTCAGGTACTATTCTTAGAAACTGAAGAGTTGAAGACAAACACAGGAACACCCTTTGCCTGCTCTGCTCTTCTCCACAGGACTGGCTGTTTAAAAAGGGTTCAGGGAGCTGCACAGATTAGTGTTTAAGGGCATTTAAAGTGTAAGGGAAATTAAGCTAAAGGAAGTAAGTCAGAGGATCTGGAAGAAATGGTCTCTGCTTTTAAGCCACATGAGAACTTTCAGGGAATCTGTGGTGTCCAGCGTGTTTGTTTCAGAAGTTTGCCCTCCCCTGAGTGTTTGCCACATGAGACACTAAGAGCTGGACTTTGTTTCGCAGGTGGGAGATAGGGATACATGGTGTAAGTGACATATGCTTTTTTTTTAATCTGATGAAAATTTGGTAGGGATTTAAATTTTTTTTTATAAAAGCCATTCCCAAAGATTCTCAAAACAGGATTTTGCAAACAACATTCTAAAACAGTGTTTTCAGGGGTTAAGGATCTATGTTGGGTGCTGCGTGGCTCGAGTGGTCCATTGGGAGATATCTGTTAGTGCTTGATGACCTTCTGCTCTTTGGGAATAGGTATGCCAAATTTTCAAAAGCATGTACTTTTTAAATGTACATGCACAAATATAAAGTAATGCACAACTTTAAAAAATATGCTTCTTGGAATATTTAGAGAAAGCTCTGTTCTTCAAAGTAGACACCTCAAGAGACAATATGTGGTATTCTTGTGTTGCTGCTATTGACCCAAATATTCTTTTTATAGAAGTAACTTTAGAGCTAGGAAATGAGCTATATGAGAAAGAGCAGCTTTCATCTGATATGGCCACATCTCACTCGATATTCTAAATGGATATCCTAAACTGGATCATCTTGCATATTTGAATTGGAGGTCATTCCTGACAGATCTACATAGAATCTGTGACTGGTCTGAATGAAGAGTTGGTCATGGACTTGCCCCCTTTTCTCCAAGTGAGAAGAAGAGAGAAATGGCTGGCCTAGAGCTCCTTTATCTTAAGCCAATGGGGACAGTTAGCAGGTTGTCCAGAAGTAGCTACCCCCACTTTCCTAGTGGAACATCCACCCTCCTCTGCTTCCAATGGTATTCCCAGGCTCACTCCTTCCAGGATCGATTTCTGGATCCCTCCTACTACGGGGCCAGAGAGTCCAGAATGGTAACATTTCAGTATTGAAAGAGATCCTAGAAATCACACTCAGCCCCTCGTTTTTAGGATTATCCACTCTTATGCCTAAGATAGGTTCTTATTGCCCCAAGTTGGAATTCAGAATGCCTTTCCTCATAAGAATGGTGCAATGAATAGTGACTACAAGGGGTTGATGGAGGCTCCACCTCCTTTCTAGGTTATAGGCTTTCGTGGGCTAGCCTGGGAAACTACTGCTTTTGATGGTATCCACTGGTGGGAAAAAATTATTTCAATGTTTAAAATCATGTTACATGTCACCAAGTTACATGCCGTGAAGGAAGTGGGAATAATAGTATAAGTTCTATATATGAGTTAAAAGGTAAGTCAAACATATTATCACAATTTCTCTTATGCTGGTATTTACTTTTTTGTCAACTCCAGTTTTGTGTAAGACTTCAGAATTTTATGAAAAGGTTTACCATCTGAAGAATTCTCCTTGGACTTTCTAAACTAGAAATGTTTGTCTATATATTGTCACTATTTCTTAGGATTACCTTTGGTTATGATAATCTCCATTTTCTAGATCAGCTTTTGTGATGAGATTTTAAAAAGCTTTGCTTCAACTAAAATAATTCACTTCTCTTTTTTACATTTCCAGGGAGCCCAGGGTTTGCGAGGCATCACCGGCATAGTTGGAGACAAAGGGGAAAAAGTAAGATGGTGATGACAATAATATAATATCAAAATGTGTTAAATATTTAAAATTCTGGCTATTTAAACAAAGCTTTTTATTCAACAACTTTTTTTTTTCTTTTTTTCTTTTTTTTTTTTTTTTTTTTTGAGAAGGAGTTTCACTCTTGTTGCCCAGGCTGGAGTGCAATGGCACAATCTCGGCTCACTGCAACCTCCACCTCCCGGGTTCAAGCAACTCTCCTGTCTCAGCCTCCTGAGTAGAGTAGCTGGGATTACAGGTGCCCGCCACCACACCCAGCTAATTTTTGTATTTTGTAGTAGGGATGGGGTTTCACCATTTGGTGAGGTTCGTCCTGAACTCCTGACCTCAGGTAATCCACCCAGCTTGGCCTTCCAAAGTGCTGGGATTACAGGCATGAGCCACCGCACCCAGTCTAACAACATGACATTTTATGATGCTTTGTAGATGTGTGATGAGGTTTTCGCAATTATGTTGTAAGCACAGATAATAGGAATGAGCAGTATGCATGATATTTGCCATGTATTAATCTATTTTAAATTATATTGAGTAAATCGGAGTAAACAAGGTTTTTACATTTTACCTCATTGTCATGATCAGCAGTTAGCATTGATACCACTGGCACAGTGCCTGGAGTGCTTCTGGTCAGGCAAGACAAAGACAGGGAGGATGGAAAATGAGAGGTAAGCCAAGGCAGGACATCCCCAAAGACACTGGGGCCTCCAGTGACTCACCTGCAAGCTGATCCATGAGCCCTGCCCTTAGCATGGGTTATACACTTATGGCTGGAGGACACTAGCCTGCCCTTAGACCTGTCTCAGAAACCAGATTCTCCCAGCACTTCCATACCAAGGCACTCTGCAAGCTGCTGGAGAGATCCAAGGGGAATAAGACCTTTATCAAGTCGGTTATTTATTGGGCGAGACAAATAAGTAGATAGTTAACTACAATGTAAGCAAAAGAGACATGAATCTGAGGGCCAGTGGTATGATGGAGTGCAGCAGAAGCAGGGCTAATCTTAATAGGAAAACTGAGAGGGTCCATGAAGGAGATGGCATTAGAAGGATGAGGTATTGCCATTGGTGGAGGATGAAGGACAGGCAATGCTTAGCTCAGTGATTATCATCACAGAATCATCATGCTGCATTCAGAAGTGTTTTCCTTGGTGTGTGTGTAGGGGTGTGGTTAGCCTCTCTATCAGATTTTGAGAAAGTGGTTACCACTTCTTGGAAAGAATGTTAGGAAAGTTAATTTATAGGCTTCAGAAAATACGAAAAGCATCTTTGCCCACCACCATTTCTGACCCTGACCTCATTCTCTTTATAACCTCTATGGCTAATTGGTGTCAGTTCCACCACCAGCACAGAGCCTTTTATTAACAGTTAAGGAATAATACATTGTACGTTGTACATGCTCAATAAATGAAATTAAATTTTTCTTTTTAAAAAAGAGATGCACAGCTTGGTGAATGAAGGATCAGGCTTATTTATCAATTTTTTTTTGTCAATTTAATGTTTTCTTTCCAGGCTCTTTGTCACTTCTAGGTGTTTTCATTCTGTCTGCTTTCCTTATCTATTTTTTCGATCAATATTTCTTTTCTGAAAACTTTGTGTTTGTAAAACATATTAGATGCATTCATATTTCTATATTTATGTTACCTTAAGTAACATTCAGTGTGTATTTTTTCTTTTATTAGATAATAGATCCCATTTATTTCCGAGCTGCTGATACCTTCATTTTTTCTGGATTTAAATCATCCCCTAGAATATGTGACCCCTCACTTTGAAACCAGTTACTGTTCTTGATATGGTCTTCATTTGAGATATTTTTCTGTTTGGTATTTTTCAAACTTCTCATTTCCTCTGAGTTCTGTCAAATTGCTTTAAAAAAGAAAGAAAGAAAAAAAAAAGCTCTTCTTGTGAACTCAGACCCATAGAGTTGTCACCTAGTAACAGCAGTTTGAGTCTAAGCTCATGCTGAACAGCAGTGAGAGAGAGAGAGAGAGAGAGTGCATCAAAGCCATTTCTGTAATGCAAAGGTTGGGTTCTGCTCTTGTAATGCAAGGTGAATGATAAATTCAAGGTCTTTTTCAGGTCTTCAAAATCTCTTCTTCTCTGGTGAATGTAGAATGCCTTTTGCTCTGTCCTACTTTTCAGGGATCAAAGAATTTCAGGGCTCTCTGGTACCTCTGCTTCAGTTGAGTTCTTTGATTCTACCTATGTCTGAAGCTTCTATCATGGATTTTCTAATTTTTAATTCTTACTACACATGCTGTCCACCTAGCTTCCTTGATTTGACACTTGATTCAAATTTGACACTTGATTTCTTGGCCTGACATCTATCCAGTACTCTTGATTGTTTTTCATTTATTTTATCATCTTCACATCTCAACCTGGTTCATTAGAAGGCTGCCTTATTATGCCTTTTTATTCACTTAGTAGATAAGAAAAAGAAAGATAGGGGTTATATTTTGTCAGATAGCATACATGCATGCAGATAGCACTAAAAACACTTTTTAAGATCTTAAGATCACATTTTGATTCTCATGATGAAAATAAAGAGGTGATAGTGTACAATACGTTAGCCACATCAGAGATTATTTCAAGATAATTAGATTTATCAAGCTCTGAGTCATTCTTATGTCATCACTTGGTAAAGTGGATCTGTTCTTGAGAAAATAGGTTGGTTACTTTATGCGAATTGAACCTAATATCTGTCTAGGATGGGAGAGGGTATACTAAGGTCCTTTCAGTAATTCCTTCCATGAATCACATGGCTGGACTTGTTATTCCAGATCTTGGTGGGAGATCCAGAATCCCAGAAATCCCTTTCACAGTGTGGCAGCACCAGAGTATAGCAGTTGTTCTTAGAGTGGCTCCATGGCCTTCACCGTTAATAAATTTTTTGTGTGTGCTTTTGAGACAGGGTCCCACTCTGTCTCCCAGGCTGGAGTGCAGTGGTGCTCCCTCCACTCAATACAATCTCCTGCTCTGGGAGGAGTGATTCTCTTGCCTTAGCCTCCTCAGTAGCTGGGACTACAGGCATGTGCCAACAGACCCGGCTAATTTTTGTATTTTTATAGAGACTGGGTTTTGCTATGTTGGTCAGGCTGTCTCGAACTCCTGGTCTCATGTGATCCGCCCGCCTGGCGGTTAATGAATTTCTGTAGAAATGTTAAGAACCCTGAGAGTAGCTGCCAAACTTCTTCTAATAGATTTACCGGTCTATTAATAAGCACCTGTGTGTTTAGCTCATGTCAGCAACTGAGAATTGGTGCAGTGTTAACTTAAAACACACAGAGTTGCCCGGGTGCAGTAGCTCACGCCTGTAATCACAGCACTGTTTTGGAGGCCAAGGCAGGCAGATCATGAGGTCAAGAGATCGAGACCATCCTGGCCAACATGGTGAAATCCTGTCTCTACTAAAAATATAAAAATAAGCTGGGGCGTGATGGCATGCGCCTGTAGTCCCAGCTACTCAGGATGCTAAAGCAGGAGAATTGCTTGAACCTGAGAGGTGGAGGTTACAGTGAGCCGAGATCACACCACTGCACTCCAGCATGGGCAACAAGAGCGAAACTCTGTCTCAATGAAAAAAAAAAAAAACAGGGTGGCATCAAAGATTGTGTTTAAGTACAGTTGGTATGCTGAGTAGATGTAAACAAGTGTTTTTTTTTACCTGAGGTGCCTGAGTAATTACTCCTCTGGGATCACTGTTTGTATTACAGGCATAAAACCTCCTTTTCATCTGGCTACTAAATGTCTTTAGAAAGATGGATGCTTCCTTTAACATACACGACTGATCTCAGTTTTTTCCACTGTCTTGTTTTTTTGCAGGGTGCTCGGGGCTTAGATGGCGAACCTGGGCCTCAGGGTCTTCCTGGTGCACCTGTAAGTGATTTTCCTTCCACAAAACCCAATGATAGATTTTTTTTTTTTTGCTATGTATGCATATGTGTGCAGTATTCTTTACATGTGAATAACTAAGGTGGAAAAATGGACAATTTTTATGTATATATTTAAATTTAAATTTAATTGAGACAAGTATCTTTCTTGGGTACATAGAAATGTTCTTCTGACGTGATATGATTTTTTTTCTTCACAGATTAAGCCAAATTATTAAGTATTTATGTTTGCTGTGTTTTCCTTTTCTTTGGTTGTCAGGATGCGTTGAGTCTCAGTAACTATCTCATTTCTAGTTTCTTGCCCATTTGATATTTTTCATTTTCTATGGTTTCTGACTTCATTATTCCACATTTTGATTGCCATATGTCCATGTGTCATTATTTTAGATTTCCTCAAGCCTGTTTTTTGAGGGAAATAGACAAAGAAGCCATCCATTGATAACTGAATATGCCACATAAAAAGTAGAAAAGATATAAGAAAGAGAGAATTTCCAACTGTCAAAGAGAATTTCCAACTGTGTTCCTATGGGAAAGACAGAAAGTAACTCAATGATAAACTATACAAGATCAAATGCTAAAGCATAGGATAGATGTCATCCATGTAAGAGGACCTGAGGGGGAGGTTGGTTTGAAAGCCTGTGGGCAGGAAAGGCAGCAAAGTACAGGGGTGGCACCGTTGGTGGTGATGGGATATGTGTGCTGTCATAGGGGCTGTCACTGCCTGGAGTTGAAAGTTTGGTTGAAAAGATGAGATTGGATGGATAAGGTAGAACTAAATCATGGAGAATGTTTAATGCCAACCTGAGCCATTTGAACAGATCAAGTAGCAATAGGGAGCAATTTGAGGTTTTAGAGTTAAGCAACTCAACAAAAACTGTATTTTAGGAAGACACAGCCTCTTATCTATTACCATCTGTAGCATATATCAACATTAGCTAGGTCACTTCGACATAAATCACTAATATTGACTGTGGGATTAAATAATATGAGGGAAAGATTGGCAACTAATCCAAACCTCAAACCTCTATAACAGTCAATGAAGTTAGCTGATATGTACATGCAGTTACTGATGTCGAAATCCACTGCATGGAGCCATTATATGTTACACGCAAGAACACAGAGGCATAATGCATTTAAGGGGAAAACGAAAGACAGTCAAGTCTTAGTTATCTCTATGGTAATATCCATTTTTGAGACAATGCCATTTTTATAGAAAGATTTCTTCATCTAGACTTCCTTGATAGAGCAAAGCCACTGTGGTGGAAGACCAATAGTTGGATGACATGGATGATGCTTTCTAATTTTTAAAAGTTGATTAATAAGTAACTTTTGCTTATATTAACAAATTTTATTTTCATACAGGGTGATCAAGGACAGCGAGGACCTCCAGGAGAAGCAGGTCCCAAAGGAGAGAGAGTGAGTTTAAATTCGTCACTCTAAGCCTCCTGCTTTTTAGTGTCATCTGCTGATTATGCTGATCTCTTTGACATGTCTAAGTATTATGATAACTGAACATGTTTTATCTATTCTTTCTCTTCCGCCCTGCAGGGGGCTCAAGGTACTAGAGGAATTCCTGGTCTCCCTGGGCCCAAAGGAGACACGGTATGTCCTGAGCTGTAGTCATCAAGCACATTTTTCAGTGATCATAGACTTGCAATAAAACTTTAGAAAATAATGAAGGGAAAAAGAATGTGACTGTATGTAAGAGACAGTATGTTGCTTTGTGTGTGTTTAGGGTTTGCCAGGTGTGGATGGCCGTGATGGGATCCCTGGAATGCCTGGAACAAAGGTAGGCTGTGTAATTTAGTCCAAGAGTGAGTGGGACTGCCTCTGCCCTGGCCAACTGAGCGCAACATTTCCATTACTAAATCACCAAAAGATTTATTTAGCTAGCTTTGGCTTTTTCCCTTCCTTTAATTTTTGAATCAAGTGTCAAGTATGAAATACTTGTTGGAATAGTATAATTATTTGCTTGGTTTCAGGAACTCAGTAAAATTACACTGTTGATGAAAGTAGGTTGAGAGAGACTGTGCGTTTTGGTTGAATTATGTCCTATTTCCCACCCTACTCCCTCACCCTAAATTAAGTCACTTTATAAAAGTGCATGTAAAGTCAGCTGTTGGGACAATCCTTTTACTTAAAACGTCTGTGTTCCTCCCTTTCTTAAAAGTGATACAGCAGTTCATACAGGTTCAATCATGTGATAAAAGCTTTTTTTGCAGGGTGAACCAGGAAAACCTGGGCCTCCTGGTGATGCAGGATTGCAGGGGTTACCAGTAAGTATTTGATTCTTTACATGTTAATTGGTTTATATACATGTTTTCAAGATATACATTTTGGGGAGAAACATGCTACCTAATTTGATAAGTTCTGGGGAAGATACGATGTTTTACTTTTACATTTTTACAATTTACATTTGTATTTTATATACTTGTTCTCTGAATAGCTATTTGTGTAATAACTGTAAATAATAGACTTTAATTTTATGATTTGGATTCCTTTTCTCTCTTTAGTTTACTCAGTCTTTTTAATATATTTTTTAACTAACCCTAAGCTGTAGGGTTATGTATATTTCATTCCACTTTAAACCAGTTCTAAAGTTCTTCTTAGTAGGGTTAAGCTACAAGAGTGCTGAGAGTGTGATCAGTTGACCCCTTGGATTATGTACTATTTTGTCATTCAAATTGGTGTTTCCTTGCATTAATGTGTCTGGAAGTTCATGTGGATTGTACCACGTGTATTCTTGGCTCTTTGGAGGCAAATCTTTCTAATTAATAAAGAATACTTGGTAATATCAAAGCCTGGCCCCCTATCTTTTATGACACCTAATGCTTTTTAAATAATCAGATAAATTAGCACTCCCAATAATATCAAATCTGAGTTAGACCCAGCATCTTCCTACCATTTCGTTTTTCTACTACAAAGCCCAACATTTTTGAGAGGTCTTATTTTATTACTCCATACATGAAACCATGTCACAAGCCTGTAGTCTCTGTCCTGCCTATTAGAGCTCCTCTTGACCTGAAAATGGTACTGGATTCTAATTTGGGAAGTTTGTCCTTGAAAAGTAACTTTAGTTTAAAGACAAGATTTGCTTTAAGGGCATTTAGCTTTAACAAGTCAGATATAGTAAAGTCATGCCCTCTAAACTGTGGGTAGTTCTATAAATGACTGTGCAGGATTTGGGAACTAGGAAGCATCTTCCTCACATTAAAGCTTTGAGGTTGCCATGATTCCCTCAGCCTCCCTGCAGTGTGCGGTGGGCTTGGCATCTCATGGATTCTCAGAGGAAGTGATTAAACTCGCATTGTGTATGTATTCTTTTAGGGTGTACCTGGAATTCCTGGTGCAAAGGGTGTTGCTGGTGAAAAGGTAAAATATTTTAAAATTTAAATTAATATTTTTCTTAATTTCTTTATTATTTACTAACATATTTGTAATTTTTAATACTTTCAGCATGTCTTTTATTTTATATTTGGCCCTAGGGAGAGATACAAAAGTAAAAGTGTTAAGGCTTCAAATACTAATCTTTTTCCTAACTACAGAAAGCATACTTTGATAAAATGCTGCTAATTAGATTTCCTTAATGAAAATGTCATCCTTTGCCAGTATAAAACAGAAAATTTTATTGTTCCTTACTACCTAAAATAAGGAAGATATTACTAAGCCGCAGAACTTGTGTCAGAGACTATTATTAGGATGATTCAGCTAAACTAAAAAGATACTAGGCATTTTTTTCACATTCTGATTGACCTACATAAAACCAAAATGTAAGCAGTTAAAAACAATAGGTGGAAAAAATTTTAAGGGATAAAATATAGCTTTGCTTGAGAAGAAAAGAGATAAAAGGTGAATAATGTAGAGATTGGTCGCTATTAGAGTACCAGGCTGCAACCCTCCAATCACAGCGGTCTGCAGCATCTTGAGCTGCACAAGAGATTGATGGTGGAGAGGGCGTCTCCAGACATGTGCTTTCCCTAGAGCTTGCTGGTGGGGCTTTCTCAGCAGCACATCCTATTTCCCCATGTTGGTTGGATTCTTAATAATTTCAATAGTTTAATGTAAGATAAAAAGAGTCAAAGAATTATATTGGAGGTAGAAATGGTAAAGGAAAGACATATATTATTATTATTGTGAAGAAAGAAAAATCCTATAATTGAAGAGGATCCCCTTAAATGAAGGCTAAAACCGCTGATTGTTTGACATTGGACCTGTAATATATTTCTTAGACTCACAGACAATATCCTGAATCTAAAGAATTTTGATGTATCTAACAGAAAAGAGATTCTGTACATTCCCAGGTTCTCAGTGTGAAAGCAGGGAATTAATGCTATTCAAATGTAAGAGATACCCAGTCTGGGTAAGGCAGATTGATGATTATGCTTACTTCAGCATGAGTTACTTTGAATGTTGCATTTTACCCTTAGGGTAGTACAGGTGCTCCAGGGAAGCCTGGTCCGATGGGAAATTCAGGCAAACCGGTAAGACACCATTTTACCTCTCCCCAAGCTCTAACCTGTTGTAATCAGTATGCGTTAACTTTTTTTCTACCTTCCTTCCTCATTACAGGGCCAACAGGGGCCTCCAGGAGAGGTGGGACCCCGAGGACCCAGGGGGCTTCCTGTGAGTATTCCTTCCTTGCTGTGCTGTCCCAAAGCACCTTCTCAGGACTTTGTTGGATGTTCTTCCATTCATTCATTCATTCATTCATCCATCCATGAATGCTGTCTGATGTTTGAGCCCATGCTAGTCCAAGACAAAGAGATGAAGTGCTATTTAGATGCACAGCATGCCTTTTCAGAAAATGGAAACAAAAATAAAATGCCTCAAAAACCATGGTGACCCTTTCTGCTCTCATCCCATGTTGAAGAAAATATTTTAGTGTGATTTAAAAAGACCCAACATTGAGATACAGTTCACATACTACATAATTCACCCATCTTTATTAATTTTAGCATATTGATGGAATTGTGCAACCTTCACCCCAATCAAGTTTAGAATATTTCCATCACCTAAAAAAAGAAATCTTATACCCACCTCCCACCTGTAGTCATCCATCATTTCCTCTTAATTCGTTCGGTTTTAGACAACCACTAATCCACTTTATGTTTCTATAGATTTGCCAGTTCTGGAATTTTCATGTAAATGGAATCATACAATATGTTAGCTTTTTGTTTTTTAAAAAATAATTAATTAATTTTTTAAGAGATACGGTCTCTCTCACTCAATCACCCAGGTTGGGGCGCAGTGGCGCAATCATAGCTCACAACAACCTTGAACTCCTGGGCTCGTGAGGTCCTCCCGCCTCAGCCTCCCGAGTGACTGGGACTAAAGGGGTGCACCACCACACCTGGCTAATTTTTAGTTTTGTTTTGTAGAGATGGTGTCTTGCTATGTTGACCAGGCTGGTCTTGAACTCCTGGCTTCAAGCGATCCTTCTGCCTCAGCTTCCCAAAATGTTGGGATTACAGGCATGAGCTACCATGCCCGGCTATATATATATTTTTTTTTCCTAATGATTGGCTTCTGTCACTTAGCATAATGTTTCAAGGTTTATCTATGCTGTAGCATGTATCAGTGCTTCATTCCTTTTTATTCTTGAATAATATTTAATTGTGGGGATTAATTATGTGGATATATCACATTTTATTGATCCATGCATTGGGTGATAGACATTTGGATTATTTCCATTTTTTTGGCCATTATCAAACGTGCTGCTATGAACATTTGTATACAGGTTTTTGTGTGGACTTATGTTTTAATTTTTCTTGAGTACCTACCTAGGAGTGGAATTACTGGGTCATAGGGTAGCTGTGCTTTGGAGAAACCACCAGACTTCTCTTAGTGTGAGTTTGTAAACTTGTCTATTTTACAGCAGCCATAGCAATGACTATTTTCTCACTATATACAGTTTAACCCTAGAGAGAAATTGATTAGGAAATTAAATATTATACACTTAAATTTGACTTTAAAACATTCTCTCTGGCCTTCAGTTTCAGTTCTTATTTTCAAAGGCTGCTGAATAGCCAAAAGAACTCCAAGTGGGAGCACAGAAACATTTCCAAATATCATTATTACTTCTTTTGAAGCATTTCTTGGGCCTGTGGAATGAAGATTTTCATACTTGAGAAAAGTGAAGTATTCCAGGTGTCTTGTGGCATGAGAATGGAATTTCTTCGCTTCTCACAGATATTTGTCAGCCAACTTCCACCAGGTGGTTTCCTGAGATTTCTGCAGCTAAAGCAACGAGCTCATCATGCCCCCGCTCTCTTGCTCTGTACTTCTTTTATCCTTTTCTTTTGCTTGAAGCTTGTGAATTTCTTATTAAAATACTTTCCATAAATTAACTGTCGAAGCAATGACGTTATAGCCAGATCACATTTCTAAAACAATGAAGATGCTATATGACAAGCCCAGGAAGATTGAGCAGTGTGGGGCCATTAGAGCTTTGTGTGTTTACTATTACATCTCTTATTCATCTTATTTTATTTTATTTTAAACAGACTCTCACTCTGTTGCCCAGGCTGGAGTGCAGTGGTAAGATCATGGCTCACTGCAATCTCCACCTCCTGGGTTTAAGTGATCCTCCCACATTAGCCTCCAGAATAGCCGGAACTACAGGCGCACACCACCAAGCCCGGCTAATTGTTGTATTTTTTGTAGCGACAGGGCTTTGCCCTGTTGCCCAGGCTGGTTTCAATCTCCTGAGCTCAGGCGATTCCCCCTTTTTGGCCTCCCAAAGTGCTGGGATTGCAGGTGTGAGCCACCTCGCCCGGCTGTATTAGACACTTTAAAGAGCAGAAAGCTCCATATAATTAAAGGAACATTGACTGAGCACTTGTGGGCCAGGACCATGCGTGAATATAAAACATGACATGGAGTAGGGAGAGCTGCTTGGCATGGGCTGCATAAAGCAATGAAGAACCAGAGGCAGCACCTCAGGAGAGGATGGGGTAGGGGGTTGATTCTCCTATGTGAGGAGAGGCAAATCATAGGAGATTATGCTGATGCAGGGTTTTGGATCTGATTTTTTAGATTTTGATTTTTGAATTTCTGTAAGAGTCCAAATTCTTGCCATTGCTCCTGTCCCTGAGGCTCAAAACCTCGGCATTTTCCTCCATCACATTTCCTATCACAAATAGGACCCGTTGGTTCTGTCCTCTTTTCAAGATCTCTTACATTTGACTCTTCATTTCCATTCCCACTACTACCACCCTGGCTCAGGTGATCACCCGCTGCTTGGATTACTGCAATTGTCTCACCGGCTGCAGTCTTTCCTTTCTCTACCAGTGTCTCCCAAAGGGTATTGCTGCAATTTGGGGTGGGCTAGTTCTTTGTTTTCCAGAACTCTTGCACAGGGCAGGGTGTCTCACATCCATGACCTCCACCCTGCATGAATATCAGTAGTGTCTCCACAGTCACTGGGACAAACAAAAATGCCAAACACAATTCCAAAGGCCCTGGGGAATGATAGTTCCCTGAGTCTACACACACCACCATATTGGTATTTCCAAAGTACAGTGTCCATACTGACTTCTCCCCATTTAAAAATCTTCAATGGATTTCCACGGACAGTAAGAGAAAGTCTAAAATCTTAAACTGTCTGTTAACTTCCCAGTTTTACTTCTCATTTCGGCTTTACTCAGATCTTGTGTTCAAGTCAGGTTGGACTCCATGCTAATTCTCAAATACTCTCCGTACCTCTTTCCTGTAGGCCAGACCCTGCATTTAAATGGCTCTTTTCTTCATTTCTCTGACTCAACATTCCATAAGCCATCTCAGATGTAATTGGAATGTTAATTGCATCATGAAAACATTTCCAATTATGCCCTGTCCCCCAGAGAGAAGTGATCTTTCCTTATTCTGAACTCTTGTAGCCTTTGTACCCCATGCCGTGGTAACTGCAGAAGATGCTAGTCATGTCTGTTTCACCGCTGTGTTTCCCACCTCGCTTTCCTCAGGGCCTGCCATAAGGTAGCGCTCAATCAATACTTCTTGAAACAAACTGAATTGGAGGCATAATAAATCCTGCCATGCTGTTTTTGTTGGTAATAACTGACTTCTCACCTGCTATAAAATTTTCTGAAAAATGTCATGATAGGTTATAAATATTATAGTTCTGGAGCAGAGTTTTAACACCACATCCACTTACTGAAAGACACGTTTGTTCTTTCACTTTACATCATTAAATTCAGTTTTGTAGATAAGTTCATACATTTTTAACAATGCCTCACATGTTTGATCAGTTTTTCCTGCAAATCTAAAACAAGCTAAGAAGAAGAAATGAGCTACTGAGGCATGCGGGTTGGAGATGAAGACATGAACACACATTTCTAATGTGTCCTAGAAGCATGTTTTTGAAATTAAGTGGTATTTCCTTTAATGTTTGCCAATATTACTGCAAAAATATAGTCCGTTCGTTTTGGTGCCTCCAGTGATTTCGTATGGGTGCCTGCCTTTATGACGTGGGCTATGCTTCTGTATTTCTCTATGGCACTCCCCTTGGTTTTCACCTGGTCTGGGTGGCTCCTGGTTTTGCACAGGCACATGACCTGAGCTTTTCATTTGGTCCTATCATGTGGTAGCTCTTGGTCCACTTCTGTCTTCCTGGCTTCTGAGAACTTGCCAGGGCTTTTGCTGAGTGGGTTGTGTTCATTCTGCTCTCATGGCTCTGACTGGGATGAGTTTCATGCTGCTCTACCTCAGTTTTCCGAAGATGATACGTTCCTTGTGTACAGAAGCCTGTCTACTTTCTCTTGTGGTCCTTTACCACCCCTCCAACACCAACAGAGATCCACAAATGTTGTATTGTGAATGATCTAAGCCACCCTCCCACTCCATCTAGGCACTGGCATGTTTCCTCTGTCAACAATTTGTGAAGCTGATGTGTGTGATGATTAGGGTTTGGCCAGATTTTTTTTCTGCCTCTGGATGAGGGCATATATCAACCTACACAAGAGAAATATGCAAACTATATGATGTAAAATTGAATAGATTTTAAAAATATCTTTGTGACAAATGTAAATGTTACCATTCTAGTAGGACTAATACGATCTTTCGATGTTAACATGAAAACGGGTTTATAAAAGCAGCAATCTATAGAAATCATAATTGATCTCCTGGGTTAATCAGCACTCTTTTGGCCAGAGAGAGGCACTTAATATATAGTACATGCTAAGTATAGTGATTTATAATTTCCAACTTGTGAATTGGAAAGGTACTGAAGATAGTGTTCATTTTTCAGTTAGCATTTTGGGTAGTTGGACAAAGACAACAGCCATTACAAGCTAGAGCATGATGGAATAAAATCCATTTATTGGGAAAATAATTTTGGCAATATAAGTATAATTAAATTAAATCTGATATTTTCTGTGATCTTTTAAAAGTCTAACAGTTCCATTTTAAAAGGAAAACCTCCAACTTGAATTATTTAGCTGTAAGTATTTTTGGAAATAATTTTTACAAAATAGCACCCAGTATTTGTTTATAAAGAAGTTGCCTGCTCGATGATCAGTGGTGTTGACAGAAACTGGAGACATGAGGACTAAATACTTATTTTTTTCCAAGCACAACTTGTGCTTTTAAAGAGACTTGGGGGATTTGAAAAGCAAAGAACACTTAATTTAACATTCGGTTAAAAATTTTTTTGACTGATTTCTTTAGTAATTACCTCAGATCAATATAACTAACACTTCGACTATGCTTACTATGAGACAGGCATAATTCTAAGTGATTTATGTCTTTTAACTTATTCAATCCTCAGAAAAGCCCTATGAGATAAGTACTATTTTTATTCCCACTTTATAGATGAGGAAACAGGCACGGAGAGGTTAAGTTGCTTGCCTGAAGTTACCAGATGCATGGCAAAATCAGCTTCAGACCAGGCCACTGAGCTTAGCGTTCACGTCTTCAGATCCACCCTTGCATGCCTTAGTAGCTCAAATCATAGCTCCACAGGATGTTTTTCGGTTGAAGTTTGCTTGCTGAATGCTGATGTTACAAGACATATTGAGCAATTATTTAAAATGTATGGAACTTTGGTGGTGGGCATTTAACAAAAGTCTGAGTAAAGCTGGTAAAGGCAAACAAATATAACATAAACGCATACAGATTCCTGGATCTTACCCCAGACCTGCAGACTTACAATCAGAGGGCAAGGGGCTAAATAAAGATAGGGAATGGGGAGATGGTGCTGGGGGGAGGATATCTAGTGCAATGTATTTCTAAAGAACTCAGGGGATTCCTTTCTCTACCAGTGTCTCCCAGAAGGGTATTGCTGCAATTTGGGCTGGGCTAGTTCTTTGTTTTCCAGAACTCTTGCACATGGCAGGGTGTCTCACATCTATGACCTCCATCCTGCATGAACATCAGTAGTCTCTCCACAGTCACTGGGACTGCACCATGGGAATGCATCACTGGGAATGCATCATGCATAGCTGAGAGTCAGTGATAGAAGGTCGGCATCTTTTTGAAAGCCCAGATTGGCTCCTTCTTCTTTGTTTTTGTTTGTTTGAGACAGAGTCACACTCTGTTGCCCAGGCTGGAGTGCAATGGCAATCTCAGGTCACTGCAATCTCCACCTCCTGGTTTCAAGAAATTCTCCCGCCTCAGCCTCCCGAGTAGCTGGGATTACAGGTGCCCACCATGATACCCGGCTAATTTTTGTAGAGACGGGGTTTGACCATGTTGGCCAGGCTGGTCTTGAACTCCTGACCTCAGGTGATCTGCCCACATCAGCCTCTTAAAGTGCTGGGATTGCAGGCATGAGCCCCTGCACCCAGCCCTGATTGGCTTCTTAAAAAGAGATGAGTTGGCAGATGTGTCTGAATTTGTTGGGGGATGTATGTGGCAGCACAGAGCATCCAAGATAAATGTACAGCCTTTGGTTATGGTTCATCGTATTTTTTTTTTTTTTTTTTTTTTTTTTTTGAGATGAAGTCTAACTTTGTCGCCTAGGCTGGAGTGCAGTGGCGTGATCTTGGCTCACTGCAACCTCCACCTACCAGGTTCAAGTGATTCTCCTGCCTCAGCCTCCTGAGTAGCTGGGATTACAGGCACCTGCCACCATGCCAAGCTAATTTTTGTGTGTTTAGTAGAGATGGGGTTTCACCATGTTGGTCAGGCTGGTCTCGAACTCCTGATCTCAAGTGATCCACCCGCCTCGGCCTCCCAAAGTGCTGGGATTACAGGTGTGAGCCACCGTGCCCAGCCAATTCATCATTTTTAATGGTAGGATTTTTCCTCTATTCCAGTTTCTTCTGATTCTTTTATTATAAATTGGAACTCTTGTTGTCATGGGGTTTATAAATATTAGCAACTGGGAAGAATGGCCTTTTCCTACCACCCTCTTTGCCCATATCTGAGAATACAGTTATCACCATGGCTGTTGAAGACTAAGAGTTTTAGCATTTATTTAGCACACTTGTGGTTACCAGTGCCATGGGTAACCCATTTACACCTGAGGTTGCAACTTTTTGAATTTTTACAATCAGAGCTTGGCGATGACCTTGAGCAGCAGGATATAAATAACTCCCACATGCGTAATTACTCCCTGAGGAATGTGTTTAGTCTGTGTTTTCAGAGATAACTGTTTATATCTTGATTATTTATGTTCATCTTAGCTTAGTAGATGAAACTCCAGAACTTAGAGAAAGAGTATGCATGTTCTTAGAAGACAAAGAAATCACATGAATGGGTATCAGAAAATCTTGCCCTAACACCTTGTTTGTAACTGTTTGGTCACTCTTGGGAAAATAAACATTATCGTTTTTCACAGTGAGGTGATTTCTGTAAAATCACCTGCATTTAGAATGGCCAAGGATGTATAAGATAGAAGTGAAATAAAAATGAGGAACCACATGCTGTCCATTTGTGCAGTAACAGGGGAGTAAATGCTCACAATTTTACTGATTCTTCCCTCCGTGCTACGTATGCTGGGCTCTTATGGGTACACAAGTTCAGCAGAGCAGGCTGTGTATGTGGGTCTCTGAGCTGTTCATTCATATATATTACCGAGGGTCTGCCACTGATTGGAAAGCACTTATAAGCTACAATAAGAACTTAGAAAAGACAGAGAAAATAAGAGTCCAGCAGAGAAAATCTTTGTTATTCACTGGAAAGATAATTAATCCTCCCCCAAATAAATCAAAGATTATACAGTCTCTTATTTTAATTTAGCCCTTTTGTTTGTGGAAGAGAAAAAAATGTACAATAATCATCTTTGTTTTGGATAAGATAGCATAACGGTTCATTTATTTAGAAATGAATACTTGAGAATGTGCCAAGAGCTGAGCTTTCCCCTTCTGATATTAACTTTTCCCCACCAATTACTGTTAATTGTTCTGTGAATTAAAGTCACATGAGCCCAGTGATATTTATGATGTCAATCATGATGCACTTGAGAAATTATTTCAAAATGCCAACAGAGCAGATATGATGAAGAAAATCTATCTGGAACTTTGAAGTTGCAAAGATGGGGTAGAACCCAATTTTTATATTTATAGATGGATAGAGGAATCTATCACAGGGGCTAGTTCTCATCTAGACTCACATTCTCCCAGCATCCACCCTCATGGGGCACTGCCTCTGGCTTGCAAACTGGTCATGAGGTTAAGGACCAATGCATCATCCCAAAGTCATATACCAGACACAGGTTATTTATACAAAGTTGCTGAAAAATGTTTAAGAACATTTAGTTTAAATCACTTGTAAGTTATATGAAATGACTACCATGAAATTATTGCTAATACTAATTGCTAGATTGTTGTAAATTGGCAAATAGTTCTTAATCCTTTAGAGAAATTCAAAATTCAGAAGGTTTATGGATCTTGACACTTTGTTAAACTTAAATATGAATAAATAGCATAAGTCAGAAGAATCTTATCAGAAGCATTTATAAATAGTAAACATGAATATGGAGTTGTCATTTTACAGAAAAATTAACTTGAAGGACTCCTTTGAGTTTTGTATATACCTTCCAGGAAATGTGATTATTTATCCAATAATGTCAGTGTTCAGCTTAGTTGAACATGCGTTAGAAATAAAATGAGCTAGTCGGGCGCAGTGGCTCATGCCTGTAATCCCAGCACGTTGGGAGACTGAGGTGGGCGGATCACCTGAGATGAAGAATTCAAGACCAGCCTGGCCAACATGGCAAAACCCCATCTCTACTAAAAATACAAAAATTACTGGGGAGTGGTGGCATGTGCCTGTACTCCCAGCTACTCAGGAGGCTGAGGCAGGAGACTTGCTTGAACCTGGGAGATGGAGGTTGCAGTGAGCCAAGATTGCACCATTGTACTCCAGCCTGGGCAACAGAGCGAGACTCTGTCTCAAACAAATAAACAAACAAAAAAATTAAGAAATAAAATGAGCTTTTGTCAGATTGTCAGATTGCATAAAATTATATGAAGTTCTCAGGGAAAAAAGTTGAAAAGTTCATGTGTTTCTTTTTCTCAATAGATCAAAAAAGTTTAGTGTTTCAAATAAAAATTTGAAAGCTTAGAGTTTCAAATGAAAAATTGAAGTGGGTTCACAAAATAAAATTACTTTTGGTGTATCTTCGTTATAAATTCTACTTTCGGAAGTCTGTTTAATCTTTTAAGATATGTTTAGAACAAAAATGAGTAGAAGAAAAAAAGTTTTACTCAGAAACTTTACAAATTTTTACCATCTGTGTCTTTTTGAAGCTGCAGTCGTAATTTAAAGGCAAACATATCTATTCTGTGTTTCTTTTTTCACTCTGTTGAGGTTTAAGATCATTTGCCAGATGTTGCTTTGAAATGTTCTGTAGACCTGAAAATGTATTCTGTGTTCTAGGCACTGTGCAGAATTCCAAATTAATATATAGCAATCCCTCAAGAACACATAATCGAAGTGAGGGCTTAAAACATGGGCACAAATAACCATAATACAAGTTAGGATGTGCTTTAGATGTTGAAAGCGACTAATTGCCATTTCATATACATGTATCAGCTGTCGTTTCTAAACATCTGTAATCACAGTAAAGAGCATTCGAATCATTCAATGCAAGATGAACACAGGATGCTGTAGGCACTATGTATGATGGCCTGTGCCTTCAGCTGAAGGGAAAAAACCTAGGTAGGATGTTATTTTATTTACATAGTAACTAAGCATTTGAATTTTGGCAAAACATCCAGTTGACAATGTTTGTGTTTTTACAGGGCAGTAGAGGAGAATTAGGACCAGTGGGATCCCCAGGCCTACCAGGTAAACTGGTAAGTAAAAAAGTTTCCTTTATTTGCCTTCTACGAAACACAATACATTTTTAAAAATAAGCAAAAGGAGAAAACAATTTACAATTGAATTACCTGTACTTGCTTTCTCTTGTTATGTGAATATGTGGACAATGTAAAGCGGAAATTTCAAATTACAGGTAGGATACCCTCAGAGGGTGTTTTAATCCGTGTGGTTTGTAGCATCCATTTTTAAACCTGGAGAGATGTGAAGTGCTACATTTGGCCTCTCGTTGTCCTTGGAATGGCAGAAAACAGAGTGAATGGTGCCTTTTACTTCTTGTGCAGTGCTTGTTTACACAGCGAGAGGAGCAGCTGCGCCATTGCAGGCAGTGGGGGTGGCGGGGGCTTGACTGAAAGAGCCCACTGTTGCCAAGGAGTGCAAGGGGAACTGAGGACCTCAGGGTGGAGTGAAGGCTGGGAGAGCATTGGCCCCTCCCTCTTCTCCTGAGAATATGAAAGAGAGGCAAACCCAAGAAGCAGAGTTCAACCCACTGCAGCACGTTTATTTTAGACACAAGTCAACAAGGTTGACTGTGTTGTCAACCTTGGTTGACAAGGTTGTTTCTGCCTTCCGTGCTTTCAGTGTTGCAGTGACAGTAACACCGGGGACTTTGTGTTTGTTTTCCAGGGTTCTCTGGGTAGCCCCGGCCTCCCTGGCTTGCCTGGGCCCCCTGGACTTCCTGGAATGAAAGGTGACAGGGTAAGAGCTCCAGCACTCCAGAAAGTTCTTTATTTGGAAGAGTGATTTCTACCATGTTGAGAAACAAAGCTTGCTTTTGGCCCCGTGGAGAATTTTCTAGAATTTATCATAAAGAGCTATCAAGAAAGGTATTTTAAATTACTCAGAGTTGAGATTAAGAAGCAAAGTCTATTAATATAATTTAACAGAAGGAAAAAAAACCTGAGAAAAGTAAAAATTTCCGTTGTACACACTTTCTATTTAGCCCTCAATTTACATTTACACTAGTCAAATTTTATGAGGATGTGATCAGAGAATGCCCCAAGTTCCAGAGACTCTTGGAAAATTGTGACCTAAGGTGGAAACTTATGTTTTGGTCCTGATTCTTGTTGGGTGGTGGGGAGTGGGAACGTCCTCTCCCATCACATTATCCGTACTTGTGCTTATCCGCCCACCCAATAAGGTTCACTTGAAATTATATAAACAGTTGAAAATACTGAAAAAGTATTATATTTTATTTATTACAGGGTGTAGTCGGTGAACCGGGTCCAAAGGGTGAACAGGTCAGTCCTATTATTTAATTGGTATAAAATGCAATGTTTGATATGCACCATTTCACAAGCAAGGGGGAATGGCTGGTTTATGGATGTTAATAAAACCATGGAGGCTAACAGTTTTTCTCAATGTGTTCATAGTGAGTGAAACCTGGTGTTGAGTTTGGTCCGCGGCAATTGTTTACTATTTTAACAAGCTGGAGCTAATTATGGCTCTGCCTCCAGGACTGCACACTGTCTTTCCTTTGAGGAGGGTGGCTCTGTCTCTGGCTCACGGAACTGGTTTATTCATGTCTGATGGAGCCTTCCACAGCCACATTAAAATGTTTTAGGTTTTTCTTGATCAAGACCTCAGCAAATAAACTGTTTGTATGAATTAGACTCAGTCCTTTCTCTGGGTTCTTCTTCTACTGTGAAAGCCCTATTTCAAGGGCTAATGATAAAATTGTTGAATATGGTCATTTATCCTTCATTCTAGCTGAAACTCAGCCTCACCTTCTGGCTTTCCCCAGGCTATTTTCTGATTGGGACTAGCCACTGACAGCTAGATTGGAAAGCCGCTGAGAGCATTTTGTATTTCTGCATGATTCTGGGAACACTGTGGGCACTTATGAATGCTTATCAATGTTGACTGGTTAAAATTGGGCAATGGGACTAAGAATTTTAAAATGTAACCTTTTATCTTAATTTTTAGGGTGCCTCTGGTGAAGAAGGTGAAACAGGAGAAAGAGGGGAACTTGTAAGATTTTTTTTTTTCTGGTTAATGATGAAGCCTTACTAATTTTGAACTGTGTTAGAAGTGTGTGTGTATATATATAAATTCTTATTTTCTGGACACTGTTACCCTCACTGCCTTCTTTAAAGGTTATGATGTTTCTCCTATCAGTTAACAAAAGTCTCCCAAGACTGCAGCCAAGATCAAGTAAAGCAGAGAGGAAACACTGCCAAATTGATAGATCTGGCTTTAAACTTTTGGAGAATAAAAGTGTTCCCTTACAGATGGCGAATCCTCTGTGGCTTTATGTCTAGACATTCAAGGTGATTCTTACATGACTATAGAAAGTCTATGAATAATAGTGCTCTATCATGAAAACAATATTCAAGTTTTATTATGGTTAGAAAACTGTGACTCACAGATCTGACCAAGGGTAATCTCTGTAGTCTAAAACCCTCCGAAGAAGTGACCTCCATCTCCAGAGGAGGCTGCTGCCTAATCTCCAGGAAAGGAATACAAATGAAAACAAGTTCTCTTCACTGCTGGAGCTGCTTGGTTTGCAGGCTCATCATTATGGTTTTGACACAGACTAATGTGACTTAATGTGGAAGCTTATGTTTTGGTCTTTTGGGGTAGTGTAATAGATTTTACAGAAAACAGTTTCAGAGAGCTTGTAGGGCAGGAAAAAAATTCTAGTAATGTTGTTTTATTCTTATTTTCAGGATTTAGAGCTAATATAAATGTAACATCTAAATTAGTCAAAGCTTCCCAACTATTAAGTAAATTCATAAGAGGATTATTCCGGTTTCATCTTCTGCTAAAATTGTTCATTTTATAGGGTCACGTGATGTTTTAAATCATTGTTTTGTAGTGGAGGTAAGCTGATATGCCAACATGAGCTGAATTTATCTCTAGCATTAGTGGTAGGAAATTTTCAAGGTTTTTTTTTTTTAAAGCATAAAATCATGCATATTTGGTTTAGTAGACTTTTGGGGATGACTTTTAAATATTGTTTGAATTACAAAAATGAAGTCGTCAGGTCCAAATGTCTGTTGTGTTTTATAAGAGAATGCTATTTTAATATCTTTTGCCTTCCATATTTTTAATTCTTGACACCTAGCATTTGAGATCTGGATGAAACCCTGGAAAGCTCTGATTCAACCCTTTTATTTAACAGATAAATTAGCCAAAGGCTGGGAGGTTACATAGCTTACATAGCTTACAGAGGGTTACAGAGTTAAGCAGTAGAGCTGAGATTAGAATCCAAAATTGGAGTCTAATTTTTTTTTGCAGTGCCAGAGTTAATCTGTTCATGGTTTTCTATATTTTAGTAGCACAGTAACTTTTAAAGTTTTTTCAGGAAATTATCAAATGCAAACACGTTGTTCTAACATAAATTTCTTTTATTGATTTAGGGAGATATAGGATTACCTGGCCCAAAGGGATCTGTGAGTATGGTGAACAGTAATGGTATAAAAAATTAAAACTATTAATAAAGCTGTAGAATATATAATGCTCAGCTTTATGAAATCATTACATAACATTCAATTTTTTTTTTTTTTTTTTGAGACGGAGTCTCGCTCTGTCGCCCAGGCTGGAGTGCGATGGTGTGATCTAGGCTCACTGCAACCTCCACCTCCCAGGTTCAAGCGATTCTCCTGCCTTAGCCTCCCAAGTAGCTGGGATTACAGGCATGCACCACTATGCCTGGCTAATTTTTGTATTTTTAGTAGAGATGGGGTTTCACCATGTTGGTCAGACTGGTCTTGAATTCCTTACCTCAGGTGATCCGCCCACCTCAACCTCCCAAAGTGCTGGGATTACAGGTGTGAGCCACCACATCCAGCCAACATTCAACTCTTAAAGGACTTACTTTCATGGAAATAAATGTCTAAATTTGTCCCTTACGTAATGGATTAATCCAATAGAAAAATACCTCATAACTGTGTAAATGGATTTACCTTTTGAACTAACTACTCGAAAGGAAGTGTTTTTTTTTTTTTCCCCATATTGTAAATGACTCAATAAGTGTTACATGGTAATACTCTAATGTCCTCTCCAAATGGGTCATTTTTAAAGAACTGACTTGTGCTTTTGGTGTCAACAGTGTAACTAAATTTCATTGGCAGTTATACCATTGAAAAATATTTCAGTAATTGTCTTAATCTCTGATGTGTTCTAGATGGGGAAGTAAGATAGAGGAATAATGCATAAGAAAATATAACAGAGAATTATTAGAAGTAGAAAATGATCTTGTTCATTTTTGTCATTTTATAGAAACTAAACTGGTGTCCTTAGAGATTAGATGTATTCAGAATTATAGAATCACTTAGTAGGAAACCTGAGATGACTTACTAATTGGAAATGAATTCACATCTAAAACCATTAGGAATTTAAGAAAGTATGAGGAGAAAAGATGAAGCTCAGATCTCAATCTCAAATGCCACTACCGCCAGCTTCCATCAGTTTCCAAGTCCTTCCTGTTTCTGGAATCTCCTCAACCCTTCTCTGTCCCTGTCCAACATATTATCCTCATGGCAGCCAATGTCATCTAGATTTTGAAAAAAGATAAAACCTCATCTCCTACATACCTAGAACTTCATCCATTTACAGTTCTTTTTACATGCTGTTTAACACCTTGTTCTGGTCTCCTCTTCCTCTTAGCTACCTCCTACTTAAGCACTTAGATCTATCCTCAGCTTCACTTTCTCCAGGAGGACCCAATCAGACTTGGCCACAATGCCTAGCCTTGGGCTGTTTGCAAACCGCAGAGATGAATATTATTACTTTGTATTAACTTACCTGCCTCTAAAAACCATGTCTCAAGTTTCAAGTAACATTTTTATGCCTAAGAATTTTTAATAGAAATGGTCGAAGGTTGAGAAAAATTTAGAGTAAACCTTGATTGAGTTTAGTAATAGAAATCCTACTTCACTATCTAGAAATGGTAATGTTCAATAGAAAGAATTCAAGCTGTAACAAAAGAAAAGTTAATGAACCGTGCAGTGACAAGAATAAATTAATTGCATTCGAATTTGCATATAATATTAGGAATTAGCCCTTGATTCATCTCCTTCCCCACCTGTGTCTTACCTGACACTGCCCAGGTAATATGAGTGAAATTGAAGTCTACTGTCCCAGAATCCGGGGAAATTGTTACTAACACAAAGACTTTCACTTTCTTCATTGATTTCAGCATAAACAAAGTTGTGAAGTAGGCGATGTCTGTAACCTGATTTCTGGTTCAGTATACCACTCCTCAATTGAGGAATTCTTTCCCAAAGACCCAGGGTCCTGGCCATATTGGCCCTTAATCTCTTCATTAGGAAGTTCCCATCTCTTATTGTAGCAGTATTTCAGTCACTACCAGCAGGATTATACACTCCATTGTGGTCTCCTTTGTTTTCTGTCAGTTCTTCAGTATATTTCTGAGTTCATTTTGTCGTCTCTTCCGGGTTCTTTTAGAAGTTGTTGGCCACGCACGGTGGCTGATGCCTGTAATCCCAGCACTTTGGGAGGCCGAGATGGGTGGATCATCCAAGGTCAGGAGTTTGAGACCAGCCTGGCCAACACGGAGAAACCTCATCTCTACTAAAAATACAAAAAATTAGCCAGGTGTGGTGGCACACACCTGTAATCCTAGCTACTCGGGAGGCTGAGGCAGGAGAATTGCTTGAACCTGGGAGGTGGAGGTTGCAGTGAGCCAAGATCGCGCTATTGCACTCCAGCCTGGGCAACAAGAGCAAAACTCCATCTCAAAAAAAAAAAGAAGTTGTTACAGTTTTGCACGCTAGGCACCTGACAATGTTGCAGCCTTCTATATAGGATACCTTTTCCTTGTCCTGCTGACAGTCTTTCAGGAAGTCTTTTAAACCATAATTTCTTCATAGAAACTATTTTGGCAAGTTGACTTAGATGAATATCAATTTCTTTTGCATAAAGAGAAATTGGAAAAGCACATTTGCTGAGCTTTATTTGGATGTGTCTAGTAAAAGCATTGCTTCATCACCTTCTTCAGTTTAAAGTATTTGTTTGAAAGAGCCAGGTTTTCTAGATAAACGATGCATATGAAAAAGAAGCAGGATTAAATTGCTTTACAAACATTCATATCTTGAACACTAGCATTCCCTTGCTACCTTGTGTTCTTTTATCTTCTCATTCTTATTCTGAACAGCTGCAGTACATTAGAGCTATTCTGCCACAAATTCTACCAAAAGAATTTAACAAATTTTTAGTTTAACAAAAAGTGAATTAATTTGGTCTCTTTTAAAACATTTATCTTAGATGATTCTTTTGAATGCTTTTAGTGGTCTGCTTTCAGCTGAAAAAAAAAATCAAGTTGTGTTTGCTTTTATGCTAAGGAAACACATGGTTTACTTTTAACTTCTTTAATATTTAGATTTTTTTAACTTCCTTGATACTTAGATAAGTTGTAACTTTCTTTGGTCAAGATTTTTTTTTTTTTTTTTTTTTTTTTTTTTTTTTTGAGACGGAGTTTTGCTCTGTCACCCAGGCTGGAGTGCAGTGGCATGATCTGGGCTCACTGCAAACTCCGCCTCCCAGGTTCACATCATTCTCCTGCCTCAGCCTCCCAAGTAGCTGGGACTACAGGCACCCACCACTACGCCCTGCTAATTTTTTGTATTTTTAGTAGAGACGGGGTTTCACCATGTTAGCCAGGATGGTCTGGATCTCCTGACCTCATGATCTGCCCGCCTCGGCCTCCCAAAGTGCTGGGATTACAGGCATGAGCCACCGCGCCCGGCCTGGTCAAGTATTTTAAATGCAGCATTTTAAATGCGGTATTTTAAATGCATTGATTTAGTTTAGTAATTCCTGGATATACATGGCATCTTCACATTCTCTAAAAAAAAAGTTATAAGGGCTAAATAACTTATGTTCTTGGAAATATCTTTATTTTATGCTTGCTGCATTATTGATATGCAAAGTAACGTATTTTGTAGGAATGCAGGGGCTTTTGTGTAGCCAGGAAATGTTAACAAGCTTATTGAAAACTAAGTTACTCTTAGAGAGTGACTTAAAGTATGAAGTGACTTAAAGTATGTAGTTTTTTTTAAAAAGTAGTATTCCAATAAACATTTTGCAAGAATAACTATCCCCAAAAGAAAGATGATGATGATGATGATGATTATTATTATTATTATTTTGAGACAGAGTCTCACTAGGTCACCCGGGCTGGAGTGCAGTGGCGCAATCTCTGCTCCCTGCAACCTCCATCTCCTGGGTTGAAGTGATTCTCCTGCCTCAGCTTCCCAAGTAGGTGGGACAACAGTTGTGCACCACCATGCCCGGCTAATTTTTGTATTTTTAGTAGAGATGGGGTTTCACCATATTGGCTTGCCTGGTTTCAAACTCCTGACCTTGTGATCTGCCCGCGTCGGCCTCCCACAAGTGCTGGGATTATAAGTGTAAGCCACCGCACCCAGCCAAAAGAAAGATATTTTGAAAGTTAACTTGAACTAGATTTCTTTTTTTTTTTCTTTTTCCTTTTTTTTTTTTTTTATTATTATACTTTGAGTTCTAGGGTACATGTGCATAACGTGGAGGTTTGTTACATATGTATACTTGTGCCATGTTGGTGTGCTGCAACCATCAACTCGTCAGCACCCATCAACTCGTCATTTACATCACGTATACTAGGATGTGTAAGTTGTGTGGCATTATGTGTCTTCACCTTGCGGTGAAGGTTTTGTAACCTCTGAAAGAACACCTGTTAGGATGCAGAATGCAGGAAGCCCCAAATTTCATGTAAGTGTTTGTATGAGTATGAAGCAGGCACATTCTTTATGCTTAGCCCTGGTTTGATAGTGTGCAATTGTGTTCCAGGCAGGTAATCCTGGGGAGCCTGGCTTGAGAGGGCCTGAGGGAAGTCGGGGGCTTCCTGGAGTGGAAGGACCAAGAGGACCACCTGGACCCCGGGGCGTGCAGGGAGAACAGGGTGCCACCGGCCTGCCTGGTGTCCAGGGCCCTCCGGTGAGTGGTGGGCAGCTTCTGTGGTTTCCCTTTGGAGGCTCCATCCCACTGCAGCAGGGCTGTTCTAGGCATCAGCTTCTCAGCAAGTTCTCTTGTAAATCCAGCCACCTGGCTCCTTGCAGAGTCTGTCAGTTTACAACTTAACAATGTTCTCTTTATGATTTTGTGCATAATCTGCTTTTTTTTCTTTTCTGTCGCAGGGTAGAGCACCGACAGATCAGCACATTAAGCAGGTTTGCATGAGAGTCATACAAGGTAAATAAATCACAATGGTTTGACTTTTTCCACCATCAACTCTTGTTTCTTAAGATTTTATTCTTGCAGATATGCAAGGGTAAACAAGAGTGACTTTTGGTATGCCTTAAAGACAGGATATTTAGGGTAATATTAATGCCAATTCTGTTTTATCCAACTATTGGCATCCACAATAGTATATAGTACATAGCCTCAATGTAAAATATTACCCTTCTGGTTATCCTGCCCCCCTTTTTTTTTTTTTTGCCATGGGGGTTAATTTATAACAAAGTGCACACACACACACACACACACGCTTTTTTCCTTTGGAACACAAATTCTTAGTCGTCTCTCCCCTCCTTAAGACCCTACCACTTAGTGTGTACCTAGCACTGACCTAGGCTTTTTCTACGTTTTGTGAGAAGTACATGACTGACTCCATGCCCATAAGAAGCATAAGGACATTATCTCCATTCATGTACACATATGTAAAAAAAAAATCAATAACCAGCATTTACCAAAATTATGACACATTTTCATACTTGTTAACCCTTGTCAAAATGTATCTGTAACTATGGCAATTGTTATTTGTTTCAGAATTGGTCTAGTTACAAAAACACACAGAAAATGAAGATGTACAAAAGCACCCTATCGCTGAGGAGTTCTGTCACATTGAAGCCTACAGTTAGTGATAGTATTCTGGTGTAGCTAACTTTGTCATGAAGAGATACTCTTTTGTATGCTCACTAGACAGTCTAGTTTGTCTAGGAGACTTGAGAAGTTTTCCAGAACCAAATGGGAACGAAATGTTCACTTCTATATTTGAAAAGCAATATAGGTCTCTTCATTGCAGACATTTTGTCCCGAACATCTATTTTAATTTTAAACATTACATATCTAAAAAATTATGATTCGATGCAAACTCTTCTTATACAAGCAAATTTAGAATACTCACATTTAAACAATTTAAAAATGTTGGGTAGAAATTTGTTTCCATTTCATTTTCTCCTTTACCCTCTAAGTTTAAAAAACATTACATGAGAATATTTCCCTTAGAATGTTTTCATGGGGAGATTTTCTTGTAGGCCATGGCTTTCGTGGGTGATTCAGAATCTATTTAATGGTTCCTGGAAAAGCCCACACAGTTATTAATTTTTAAGACTAACTCTGACCATTCCCAAGAAACAAGTTATTTTTAATGTTTGCTGTCTATTTCAAGCATGGAAAAAACTTCTGAGAAGGAGGATTTATAAGAGGCTGTGACTCCTGGGGATATTTCAGTTTATATAATATCTTCAAACTAAGAACATGAGGCGAGGTCTCAAATGGTGTCTGAATATTAGTTCTAGACGATGTCTTTGGCTTTTAAAAACTGTCTGGATATCTGCTTCCACCTATGTTAAGAAACTCATTTGTCTTCCCATTCTGGGTTTTCAGATACCCAGCTGGTATTCAGACGACATCCTTCCAGAACACCATTCACCCCAAAGCCTTAGTTGAAGATTTTTGTAAATCCCAGTCCCTGCTACCTCCATTCCTGTGCCCTGACTCTGTCTCAGAACAACAGGACCAAATATATCCAGGGAGAGCTGCATCAAACAGCACCAGCAAAGCTTCCTGGCAGAAAGCCCACAGAGAAATTATCCAACTTTATTCATGTCTTACCACCAGTTTTGAAGATCTGGTGACACATTTAGAAAAAAGGCATCTGGAATACTTCTCTTTTTCATTAGAATAACTTTTATGTTTCTGATACTTCTGGGTTGTTTTGTTTATTCTCTTTCAGAGCATTTTGCTGAGATGGCTGCTAGTCTTAAGCGTCCAGACTCGGGTGCCTCTGGGCTCCCTGGAATGCCTGGTCCTCCTGGTCCCCCTGGCCCTCCTGGAGAGAATGGGTTCCCAGGCCAGATGGGAATGCGTGGCCTTCCGGGCATTAAAGGGCCCCCTGGTGCCCTTGGTTTGAGGGGACCTAAAGGTAAGTCATCTTGCCCACGTGGAACCAAAGAATACAACCTTTTTCAGATGTATAATCTGTATCAAGCTCAAGGAATTTATGTTTTACCAATTTCTGAATATCCAGTGAGATAAGATGTATTATTCTCTTTTACAACAGTGATGGTGAAGATTCAAAAACTGTTATATAATATTCTCTTGTCCCTGCTATACCACAACAGTAGACCAAATACTAGAATTAAAGTCCTGTGTCTTTTAGTACTGATCTTTTTCGATTACACTCTACCTCAATCATGGTTCAAAACAAAGATTATGGGATCTGGTAAATGATCATTCAGCTTTTTTTTTTTTTTTTTTTTTAAGACCTTGAAGTCATTGTCGAGCTCCTCTAACATGGCAACCATGCTTAGGATGTTTGTATTTGTTATTTAAACTAACAAAATGTGTTAATAGGACATAAGAAAAACATGAATTGGAGCTTCCTCCTCTTTTAAAATATCACATTGGATATTTAGTTTTGATGGGATTTTTTTCAGCTCTGAAATACAATCTAATGTAATTTCTTCTTTAGTACGTAAGATAGTTTGTTCCTTCCATTTTTATTCAAAGCAAGTTAAGCCCTTGCATCCAGTATTTTGCAGAAGAACGGGGCTATGAGTGTGTTAGGTACTCAGCAGGACTGGTGGAAGAACTGGCTGCCTCATTTGGAGTCTGGTAGTTGAGGGGAGTAAGTACATCAGCTTGGAGTGTATATGCCCTAGATACTTTACAGAGAGGACTAAATAAAGTGAGTAGTTTCTATGTCATGATGAGTGACTGACATCTTTCTGGGGAACTTCAGAAAGACATGGCATTAGAAACAAGAGAGGGATTTTTGTTTTCTTTTTTAAGTACTGCGGTGCTCCAATTAGGGATAAATATTATGGTATGAATGGTCAGAGGGCAAGCAAGCCGCCTTTTTGGATCTATAAATGAATTGCTGATGCAGTTGGCTAACTAGACCTTCAGCTGGAACAATTTATTTAATTACATTTTTTTTTGGTGTGTTCAGAGCTTCATGTTAAAAAAAATGGGGTCTAACTGAGACCTCTTATAAGGCTGGCATGATTTCAAAGCTTTGGGAGGCTAGACAAAATCAAATAGAGTGCAGACTGAGGGTAGAGTTTTTCTTAAAGAGAACTGAGCACTTTCTTTGAAAGAGTCACGTACCTATTCATGTTTGTCCTGCTTTACTAGTTCAGGAGCTCATGCCTTAGGTGCTCTCTCTATGGTTAGTCTCAATTCACTCTGTAAATAATTTCTAAGAAACTCTACAGCCTTAGGTAGATTGTTGACTTCGTTGGATCTGTTGTGCTGAAGTGGCTGGATCATGATGACTCAGACTTTCCTGAGTTCACTTTAGGGTAGTGGTTCTGAAAGAGCTGTCCCCGGAGCAGCGGTGTCACCAGGGACCTTGTTAGGAAAGCAGATTCTCTGGTCCATGCTGGGTCCACTGAATCAGAAACTCTGGGCTTGAGGTCTAGCTGTCTAGTTTAACAGGCCCTCCTGGGGGTTCTGCGGCACCTGGTGTGGAGCAATTGCCCATTTTCCTACTGAAAGGGAATGCGTTATGGGGCCTACAGACATCACAGCCCTATTTTCTTTGGTTAACAGGAAGTCTCCTTGGGGCAGAGCTTAACTGTGTTTGAGCCAGTCACAGAACTCTTCTTTAAAAAATGAAAATGCCAATGTCACTTGCTAAGCTAAGACAGTCTAAAGCTGCCTTTGTCAGCCTTGCCTGCACACTGGAATTGCCTGAGGAGCTTAAAACCACTGATGTCTGGATCCCATTCCCAGAGATGCTGATTTTATTGGCCTGGGCATTGGGATTTGAAAATATTCTCCAGGTGATTTGACAGTGCAGCCAGGGTTGAGAACCACTGGAAACAATGGTGAATTGTTTGGGGAAGATTTAGCAACAGTGACTTGTGGCTAGGTTGGCTTGGGTTGGCTCTAGCAGATGAACCTCAGTTTGAAAGAAAGAAAAATAAATTTCTATATTTGGAACCTGGAAAATGTCTCTAGCACTAAGTTCATTCGTCAAGCATAGCTTGATCATATGAGGTATTTCCCCTTAATTTTTCTTCAGTATTCATGACATAATCTATAACATGAAGTGATATAATTCTTTTCTCTTTTCCAAAGGATTTTTTTTATCCACCCCTTTCTCGTTATCAGATTCCTTTAAAGCAGTGTCTTCTCTCAGTTTAACTTCGGAGAATTTGGGGTGGAGGTAGGGAGGGGTAATTAAATTTTTAAAATCAATTAACACTGTCATACTTTTGGAAATGTATGATTTTAGGCAGCTGGATTAGATTCTTCTTGTCCCACCACATACATTAACAGTAGTATTTATTAGAAAACATATAGCTTTGTAATATCCAAAGGGTAACAGCTGAAATTTCCCTGAGAATAAACATTCCACCATTTTGAAACTTAAATTTTCAGTCAGTTAGAGGAGAGATGTATTTCAGTATTGCTTGTTGGCTTTTTTCCCCATCCCTGGTAAAGAAGGGATGGTATGAATCTTGCTCTACCATCTAGCCACTTTGAGAGCCTTTTTCCAGAGAAACTGCTACATAAATAACAAACAAGTTTTATTATGAATGCTTGAACAGTTCAGCCTATGTCTTAGTCACTGTTTTTCTCCTAGAAAATACTCTGAAGAACACAGTAGAACATTTTCAATAGGAGCTAGTAGAAATATGCCTCAAATCATAGTCAAAGCTTAGGTTATATCTATAATTTTTCTGTTTTTCACTGACATGCTTTATACAATACTATACAAAAATGTTAGGGCCCAGGCTCAAAACCTGAGAGATATCTAACTGGCCTATGTTCACTTTGCTTGGTATTACATTGGTCTTTTGTGTCATAAATATTAGTTTAAAATATTCACAGTTTTGATTAATTTTAAGTCCCTTTGAGTAAGGCTGTATATTTTTAGATATTTTAGTGTGAATCAAACAGACACTGCAATATGTAAATGAAAGTCTGAGAAAACACACGTGTCGTGATTATGACTAACACCTTTCTCAGTGATAATCTGTTTACATGGAGATAGAGCATCAATGATAGCTCGTGAATAAATGAAATAAATAGCAACTATAGAGCAATGAGAATTTCCACTCATTTATAATGAGCTGTTTTTCTGCTCAAGCTGTGTATTTTTCTCTGTACATTATCTAAAGCTTATTTTACAAGCTCTTTATGCATATTTTTTGACTGAGGAGGATAACACAGCTGGACCTTTAGTTCGCTGAGCTGGTTTTTGTACATCTCAAAAGAAGACATGACCAGGGTTTGAAGTAGTAGATTAACCTTGTCGATGGAACCAACCTGTATGCCGGGTTTGCTGTGGCGTGGCAGTTTGCCAAATGGGCTCTGTTTTGGAGCTCATCTTAAAACTTGTTTTTCTCTGACTGATAACCAAAGACATAATCACAAGAAACACACTGGTCTTATTCCTTGAAGCAACATTAAAAGTTGGTGTGGCTTCATGCTAAAATGTACAAACAAGTTTAGCTTTTACTATCAGTGTAAAAGCCACACTTTAATTTATAATGTTCATCTCATGTCTTCAGAAAATGTGGCACATTTAGAGAGTCTGTTCTCATTTCCAGCCTCCAGAATTATAGTGATACGACACTCGAATTACCAAGTTAACAAGAATGCTTATGCCATTAGTTTATAAGATGTTAATTGTCATATCTTCCTAATATTCCATATTGATGATGAGTGTTAAAAAAAACTAGCTTATATAAATATGAGTTCAACCTGAGTTCAATCCTTCATAGTATTTATATAAATTTAAATTGTTTTGAAATGTGGTGAAATGTAGTTGATCATAAAAACATTCACTTAAAGACATTCACAGCTAAAATCAAAGTATGGTGACTAAATATTCACTTCAGAATTAGAGATCTTTGACTATCTGAGTGCAGATGGTTATACAGATATTTTTTCTATTTTTGTTGTGTACATGACTTTGTTTTTAAAATTAGAACAAATTTGACTTAATGTTGAGTGAGGCTAAGTTGATACAAATGTTTGGGAAAAAATGGTCTGGATAGAATTTATTGCAAGGTGCCATTGCATTTTCTAACAGCATAATAGAATAATGATATACTACTGTACTACCGGAATAATGGGATAATGCCTTCAGCAAAGAGCAGCAGACGCCATTTAGGACCAGTTAACTAAGGCAACAATGCATTTTGTTAATGAGCCAAGTTGCTGGGTTTGGTATCTTTAGGGGCTGGGATAATTAATGAGACTTTGTTCCGTCCCCGCTAAATCCCCAATTTCAATCAACTGTCTTGTAAATGTCTTGCAAATTCACATGGTTCATTGCAATCCAAAGTATGTTCCCCATAAACAATGAGTCAGTAGTGAAATGTAGACACTGTGACAACACACTTTATGTTTTTAAGATTGATTAATTTATATTTCATAATACTAAATTTATATAGTTCCAAAAATTAACAACGTGTAAAAAAAGTATTTAGTGAAGTTTCTCTCGCATCCCTGCCTCCTATCTGCCTAATTTCCTTTCTCCTTCCCACTAGGTAATCAATACTATTCTTTTCTCACATATCCTTATAAGCAATTCTATATAAGGATACATGAATATGTATTTTTTCTACATCCTTTTAAAAATGAATCATATTGTTCTTTAGCAAGTGTTCTGGAACTTGCCTTTTTCACTGAACAGTATGACATGGAGACCATTCCAAAGAGCTTCCTGGCTATTTCTTCACAGCTGCATAGTGTTCTGTTGTGTGGAAGTTCTGTAATGTATTTAACCTTTTCATGGACAGAGATCGTTTCCAACCTTCTGCTGTTATAGCAGGGCCACAGTGAACCCCATTGTAGGTATTTCATTTTTGTATAAAATAGCAGCATATACTCCGTCTCTATGTCTATGATAAATTCCTAGAAGTAGAACTGCTGGGTAAAAAATTTTGATAGCTATTGTCAAATTACCCTCCAATGGGATTGTCCAAATTTATACTCTTATCAGCAATTCATGACAGTGCATTTTCCACAGACTTGCTAGTATATGTTTAATTGAACTTTGGAATTTTTGCCAATCTTATAGGTTAAAATAGCATCCTTTTTTTTTTTTTTTTTTTTTTTAACAATTTGCATTTATTTTGTTATGAGAGTGAAGTCAGGGAATTTTTCATATTTTTAAGAGCCATTTTTACTTCCTTTTAGTGACATGCCTGCTCATGTATTTTGGTTATTTATTTATTTTTTTTGCTGTTATGTTGTTGGCCTTTTTGTATTGATTTTAGGAACTTTACATATTTTGCATCTTAATAAAAAGGCCAATCTGAGGTCATAATTCTCCCTTGTTATCTTTTGATTCTTAACTTACACTTAAATACTTGATCCATTTGTATTTTATCCTGGAATAGGGTGTGAGGTATAGATCTAACTTTTCTTTACTCACTTCTTCCAATTCCATTTACTGAATTGTTCAACTTTTTCCCACTTTAAGACACCACCTTCATTATAAACCCAAATCCTGTATGTATTTGGGCCTACTTTTTGGGCTTTCTATTCTGTTTCACTGGTCTGTGTATTCAGAGACCAACACCACACATTTTAGTTGATTTAATATCTGGTCAAATTAATTCCCTTCATGTTGCTTTTCTTTATGGAGTTTTGTGGCTTACTCTGGCTTATGTGTTTTCTACATAAACTTTAGGATCTTCTTTTCTGATAAAAAATGGGTTTGTATTTTTAATAAGATCATGATGAAAATTCAGCTTGGGGAGAACTGGCAACATTTTATGATGATGTCATTTCTATTTAAGAATGATTTTCAAGTCTTCTGGTGTCCTTTAGAAATGTTAAACCTTTTGTCATGTTGGACTTGCCTATTTCTGATTAGTTTTATTCATCGTTGTTTAATATTTTAATTGTTATTATAAATGGTGTCTTTTTTACTATGTCTTATTACTGGTTGTGTTAATATATATAAAATTATAATTTCCATTTATTAATTTTGTACCCTGCTAGTTGACTGAATGCTACTGTTTGTAGTAGTTTTTGAGTTAACTTTCTAGAGTTTTAAGATATATATTCATATCTCCTGAAAATAGAGATAGTTTTAATTCCTCAAACCAAATGTTATATAATAGTGATAAAGTAGGTGTCTTTATATTGTTCTGATTGTAGTGGAACTAATTCTTGTGTTTTCCATTATGCATTATGCTAACTTTTGGGTTAAGATAGATTTATTTTTCATGTTTAGGAAGTGGCCATTGGTTCTTATTTTATTGAATGTTTTATCAAGAATGTGTGTTCAATTAAGTCAAATGTCATTCCAGTATCTGTGAATATAATAATTTGATTTTCCCCCCTTAGATCTATTAATAGGATGAACTTGATGTTTGCCTTGCTGCATACTCACTACAATCTAGTTTATGGCAATTTCATGACCTTTTGGTTTCTGAATTTTAGATTTGCTTAAAGTTTAAAGATACGGAAGTTTATTTTTATAGATATGCAGAGTAATAACATTTCTTTAATGTAATGCAGGTGACTTGGGAGAAAAGGGGGAGCGTGGCCCTCCAGGAAGAGGTCCCAAAGGTTTGCCTGGAGCTGTAGGTCTCCCAGGTAAGTGTGCTGTATAGCTGAGAGGAGGAGGTAGCCAAATTGGTAGCAAGTCGACGGCCTGAATTGAATAAACTTTTAAAATAATTTTTATTTGATCACTTAAGCATATTAATTATTCAGAATGGCTAGCACAGATTTTTCAAGACCAGCTTTAGTAAAGAATGATCTGTAAATCATATCTGTATTCTTTGTCAGAAAATAGATATCAGGACTTGAAATACTAATTTCCTTAAATGCTTCAAGAAAAATAGTGTCAAGGTCCAGGCACAATGCACTTGTTATAAAATTCTAAATACATTGGATCCTATCTATTTCTAAAGCAGGTGATAGTTTCCTTTTTTTTTTTAATCTAAAATGCCAGAGCAGTAGGAAAATTAACCAGTTTTTAATCTCTTGCACAAAAAGTAACCGAAATTTTATTTTAAAAGCTCCCCTTACAAACACTCTCCAAAACCCCACATCCACAAAAAAAAAAAGAAAGAAATAAAGAAAGATAATACAAAACTGAACATTTCTACTCATAACCACTAAGAGCCACACGCAAGCCACACATCACAGCTGCGTCAACTGAGGTGACAGGGTAGCCCCTGTGTGAAGGGCCCAGAGTGTCACTGGGCCTTCTGTTCTCTTTATACACTGGCTACCCTGTCACCAGAGTCTAGGCTGGAACACACTCATCCCTTGAGAAATGACTTACAAGCCCAAGCACAGAGGCAGCATAGCAGGGCCAAAAGCCAGTTCAGTTTAAGGGCATGAATGATGCTCAACTTTCCAGCAAACGCTCTCTTATTGTGTCGAGGCAGTGGCTTAGGAAGGCCCCCAAAGCCCTAGGGCTCTGTTGCTGAGGAGAATTGAGATGATACTTGCTTCCACAATGGTTTGGGAAAACTTGGTTTAGGGAAGTTTAGGAAAAGAAATTACAATTTTCAAATTCTGCCAGAGGCTGATGTATTTAATCACAGCTATAATTGTAGCCAAAAACATCATTGCTTTCCAATTATCCATTTCATTGCTTCTGGGGATTGCGTTCTCATTAAAATATTTTTTTTAAAAAACATGAATGTGTGGAGATAACTCAAACACTGCCTTTCTAAAACTGATTCATGGGCTCGTCAGAATGTTTTCACAAATTGATAAATTTTTATAATTGGAAATGGAAGATTTATGATTAGAAATGAAGGGAAAATCTGGCTTAAATGGGATTTAGAGAAGATTTTAATATGTGGTAAAGCTTGGATTCATTGATTGGTGTTTAGAGGAGAGGAAAAGGAAATAGAATTTACTAAAGGTGTTTGTCTCTGTCACCAGTGGTAGGAATAGGAAGTTTTGAGGCTGATAACATATTATCATCACAATTTACTTAACTATCTATATATTTATGAGATAGCCTAATAACTTCTTTTCTCATTTTATTGACAAATCACTTAACAGTTCTTGAACCAGTGACTTGCACTATTGGCAACATTTTCCTTTATTGAAAAAGTATTCTGGTTTCTAGGGATTCTTACTTTGAAAAAAATCTATTGGTAAGCCACATTTTCAATGTAAAGATGAGAAGATGGAGGAAGATCAGCTCCATGTGTGCTGTGTCCCAGACTGTCAGGAGCACATTATCTCCCACCTGCAGTAAACCATTTTCAGGAGCCGAGTTGATGGGGGCGCAAACGGGGTGCCCAGCCTGAGGGGCTTCCCTGATTGCTTTTTAGAACATCAGACCATCCACGTGTAAGCAAATTGTGAGGCAGGACAAGATCATCATCTGCAGCCCTCCCTGGGATCACTTATAAACAAAATGATTAATTTCAGCTGATCTTGGATTTGATCTTAAATCTGAATTGTTAAAACATTTTGTGCACTCCCTTTTCCAGGGGACTCTTAATAACTGTCCTTTCTGTTTTCCTTTTCCTTTCTTCCTTTGGTCGGTCCTTGCCCCTCTTTTCCTAGGATCACCTCCAAAATCGTCGCCCTCCTCTGATCTCTCCCCATCAGCTCTGATTGTCTCTCATCCTTCTCACCTCCCAGCTTACTCTTCTTTCTTGATTTCCTTGTTATAGTTACTCATGTCTCAACCTCGGTAGCCTTCCTTTTTTAGACTTTTGCTACCTTTTAATTGAGAGGATATCTGACATTGTTTAGTGAACAATCTGAGTTCCAGATTATTTTTCAGGAATATAGGCTAACTTTCAAAAGCACAGATGCCAGAGAAGAGGGGTCTGCTGCTGGGTCGTTTT
Organism: Macaca thibetana thibetana; assembly: GCF_024542745.1. Taxonomy (NCBI): domain Eukaryota; kingdom Metazoa; phylum Chordata; class Mammalia; order Primates; family Cercopithecidae; genus Macaca; species Macaca thibetana. The sequence continues at coordinate 67,698,122 of NC_065581.1, read as the reverse complement.
CTGCGCTTTGGCGCAGTGTCCTCGTGTAGCTCGCAGGTGAAAGCACCAGCTGAGGGCTTGGGTTTCAAGGTCGGCCCATGTTCTCTTGTTGATTCCGTGCGTATGCTCAAGTCAGTCAAGTTCCTGACAAGAGCTTTTTGGGTCATTCCTCCCTTAAAGCTAGTACCCGAAAGTGGGCTGTTTGAAGAGTGGCTTCTACAATTCAGACATCCCAGGTTCACATTTTGACTCTGCCACTAACTTTATGACATTGGGCATGTTACTTAATTTCTCTGCACCTCAGTTCTCCCATTTGTAAAACAGTGATAACAAGGACACCTCTCTGATAGTGTATTTCTGAGAAATAAAGAAACTCAATCCATGTAAATTGCTTAAGACAGTTCCTGACTACAGTAGGCGCTCAAGAAATGTTGGCTGTTGGTACTATTATTAATAAAGCAAGTCCACTTTTTGCTTTTTAAGGTGGATCAAGGAGAGCTGAGGGCAAAGCTGGGCCCCAGTTGAGCCCTTGCAGCTTTTTTCTCTTGCTCTTGATCAGCAGTAATATATTACTCTTCTCTAAATCAGCACCACCCCGGTGCCTCAGACTTTCTCTCCATGAAAGTCTACTTCAACTCCAAATCACAAATGCAAAGTACTGGGTAGCAGTACATCATTTCACTGGTTAATTGTCCACTGAGGCTAGACTGCTTTTTATTTCCTGGTAGAGCTTGAATGTGTCTAGGAATGTGATTTCTGATCTCTCACAAACATATTATTAATACGACTTTAAGGCCTGAGGGACCTTCAACCAGATTCTGTGCAGGGATTTGTCTGGAACCTTCTAGATAAATACACATCTTACCTAAAAGAAAGAGCCTAAAAAAAAAAAAAGAAAGAACCTGCAGAACAGCATATTCTGCAACCTTCTTTGTTGTTTCTATTGTTGGATTTGGGGCTCAAATTCTCCTGAATAAAAAAAAGATAGTTGGATCATTCTTTGTGCTAAGGCATTTAACATATTTTTTTTACGATGTAACTAATATCATCATTTTCTATCAGTTGTTAGAGTTCCTGTATTCTTTCTGGACAGTTTTAATTCCCTGTCTCCCCTCTCCAATGCTCTATCTCTGTTTGTTCAGTGTTAAGTATTACATGCCCTGTAGAGACATAATGCTACATTGCTTGTTATGGAACACAGGTTATTATTATAACCATTACATTGATGATTATTTTGGCTACAGTGCTTTGTTGTTTAAAAAGTACACATACACAATCTAGTTTGTTTCTCACAGCCAGGAGTAGGCTGGGCAAATATTTAAGAAGTGCAGACACGGAGCCAGGCTGCCAGGGGCTTATGCACTATTCTTTTACCTCGAAGTGCTTCAGTTTACTCTTCTGTGAATGGAAATCATCATGCCTACCTTGTATTTAGAGCATATATGCACATGTTAATACATGTAAAGCTCTTGGAACATGTAAAGCCTGGCATATGGCAAACAGACACTCTGCAAATTTAACTATTATTATTGTTGCTTCCTTTTTCATAATATATTTGAGAAAATACAGACTCTTAAATTCATGTCCTGACAAAAGTCTCTCAGGTAATAACAAGACATATTCATGCTTCCTGAGTCTGTGTTCACAAAGTGGACAGAATGATTGGCTGTCTGTCCAATCATACGATTAGTTTTTCTTTGTAACCTAGACACGTGAATTGGGCATGTCCCATAACTGCTGGGTGTCTTGCTTCTTTCTCTGCCTCTCTTGCAGAGCTACGTGGATCACATTAGCAATCCCTGGAACTTTAGTCTCCCCCACCTTCAGTTTTGTGCCACGGGTCAGCCAGTGTTATTGCTTGGTTGGTTGTCTTATAGGTCTCTCTCTGTCTGCTGCCACCAAACTTGCCCATTTGGGACTAGTTCCTTGTCACTCTGAGGATTTTAAAGGAACATATTTATTAATAATTATGAGTCCTGATTTCCTCTTTGTGCACTCACTGGGGCAAAACATACATTAAATGACAAATCATTTGAATGTGAACACCAGGAAGGTGACTTGTGAGCTGAGATGCTTTTTGCCTCTTGGACATGGAAGTTATAGCTGGCTTTGTGCTGGGCTCTACTAGATTGTAAGAATATTTGTTTTTCTTGTGCAAAGTCTGCAGAAAGGTGAGCTTTGCTTGAGACTATTGAGTGGAAAAATACACACGCACACATTCAGTTCTGGGCTAAGTTTTTCAGTACCTAATTATTCAGTTTCCATTGCTGCAGCTGTTTTATTTGGTTGCTGGGCCTTACATAAACCAATTTACAATTCCTTAAACATATACTGCTTTGTCAAATACCACAACATTAAGCTCAAGAAATATAAGAAAGTCCTGGTACATACAAAAAGTCTACATAACCAGTGGATTAATTATGAAATACCCTATTTAATATGAAAATTATTCACTTTATTTTAAATTTTATTTTTTTACTGTATACACAGTCCCTTTTATTACATAGCATGTATTAGGTAAGGGGCTGCCTCCAGAATGAGCCAGCCAGGATTGGCTTCCGTCAGTGTAACTTGACTACCCTCTAGTGGTTTTATAGAGAATGATATAGATACTCATTTCTTAAATAAATAATAATAAATTTTTAAAAAATCATGAAATGTTTGGCAATAACATTTCTAAATATTTTATTTTAATTGACATAGAATAGTTACACATATTTATGGGGTACATAGTGATGTTTCAATGGAAATATTATATAATGACCAGATTAGGGTAATTAGTCTATCCATCATCTCAAACATTTATCATTTCTTTGTATTGGGAACATTCAACATTTTTATAGGTCCTTGACATTTCAGAACACCATGTAATCATTAGGCAGTTAGTGTAAGTATCACACACATGAGGCAGGCAGAGCAGAATAACACTTTAGATCCACGCTTTCTCTTTCTAAAGAGTTACAAAGCAGTTGGTAGATACTCATTAATGCAGCTGCTGGACTAACCATTTATGCCCACTTTGTGAACAGTTATTATGAGTCAGCTTCACTTTTTGAGTGATGTGGACTGTGGACATAGTGTCACCCAACTGAGGCTCCCACATAGTTCAGAACATCCATGAGAGCAAAGGCCCTGGGTCAGGACTCTCCAGAGCCTGACAATCTGCTATGTTAAGGCTGTTTTATCTCTGGTATTTCTACAGGGCAAAACCTCAGAAAAATATCTTAGTTTCTTATGATCATTAGAGCTCTGCAAAAATCAATACTGCTCTTTGTTTTTGTGCCTCTGTCTACTTCCTGGTCAACTCAGGCCCAAGGAATTAAAAACAAACAAACACACACAAAACAATGACAACACACACACACACACCCTGCCACACACCTCCACACCCTTCCACAGAGTTAAAAAATCAATAGGTGGGAAAATGCAGTTAGATTAGTGCAGTGGCTAAGGGTCTTCATTTCTAGCTATATGACTATGGACAATTATTTGATCTTCCTAACTCTCAGTTTATACATGAGAAAAATGGGCTCAGTAATGAGCATAGTGTATGGCACATGGAAACGAGAAAGCATTCTCATTACGCGTTGGTGATGATGATGATGACATCATCCAAAGCTCCAAAGTGGTAAATTGCTGCATTTGGCAAAGGCAGAATTGGATGAGATGCACGTTTCATAAAATAAATCAAGGGTAGACAGGATGGCTTCATCAACCCTTCCCTCAGAGGATAAGCAGAAATTTGGAATAAACTCAGCAAGGTAAAAAAGAAAAAGAAAAACTTCTCCTGGAGTGTGTTGATGGGGAACCAAATGTGAAAATCTAAAAAGCTATCCTTCTGCTTTTTAATATTGTTTGTGTATTAGAGAATGAATTCTCTTAAACTTAAGGTTTTTGGTTGGCTCTACAAATGTTGAAAAAAAATTGAATTGGTTGCTAACATTTAAACATTGGGAGATATTTATTTAAAAACTCAGCTTCCTGGCTTCTCTTGAAAATTATCAGAAGTTCTGGCAACACTGGCCTGTATTCCCCGATGGCAGCTGTTAGCTGGAGAAGAGCTGCTGCCTGCATCCACTTTCCAGCTCACCACAGGCCTCACTCCTCCCTTTGGTCTCCCCAACACTTATGTGGAATATTAGTGGCCAAATTTCATTGCATTTGTCCTTTACGTTTCCATCTCATAAAAACAGTGGGGGAATTTCTTAATCCAGGCTCATTTCTTTATCACATCAGGGATCAGCAAACTTTATTTATGAAGGATCAGATTATTTGGCTATGGGCACCATATTGCAGCTACTCAACTCTGCCCTGGTATGCCAAAGCAGCCACAGACAATATGTAAACAAATGGCCATGGTTGTGTTCTAATAAAACTATTTACAAAACCAGGATTTAGCTCATGAGCTGAAGTTTGCCCACCCCTGGTCTAAGTGACCATCCCAGCCCCTGTGCTCATTTGGTTTTCTACCTCTTCTCTGGGCATTTCCTTCTCCTAAACTTGATTTGATTTTAAGGCACACCTGGTGTGTCTCAGTGGGGACATTCCTACTGATAAGGTGCATGAAAATCAGATTTAGATCTGGCTCATCGTTTAAACCTTAAAAAAAACCAACTTCACCTTTAACTGCGTCTGGTGTTAAGGATCTTAACAGGTGCTGCTGAAGGCATCGTTCTGCTACAGCTTTATCTACAGATGCTGGGGATTAGGGAGACGCTTTCTCAGGGGCCTCATCATTAAAAGAAAACACATAATGGTTTGCTTCATGCTAACTAGGTATAGTTGAATGAAAGTGTATGGGGTAAATTAGGGAAAATGACTTATATCTCTGTTTATCTATAGCTTCGAGATGGATAATTATTCAAAGATAATTATTCCCCCTTAAAACTTATTAATATATTGCCCTATGACATTGCTTTGTGTGGATCGAAGTGTATGCAGCAGAGGAAGAATGAGATGTTACGTAAAACGAGATCTCTGACCTACCTTCTTTCTAAAAGTATGTGAGATATATGTAATAAGACCACTGAATAAGACCATATTCCTATAGTAAGACCAACAAAAGACATGTAATAGGACTACTCAAATAGAAAAAGAAAAGTAAGAACCACAGAGAAAGAAGGAAAGTAACCAAATATAAGCAAATATGTAGTTGAACATGGGGATTTGGCTTCCAGCTTTTTGGCTGAAAGACCAAGTTAAGATGGCTGAGATGGAATGAGGATCCCTATATTATTTTGGCATACACAATTTGTTTTACACGATTTCTCATCACCACTTTTGCAATGATTGTGTGAAAGTGCTGCTGGTGCATTGGGGTAAACATTCAGCAGACATTCCTCTTTGTTATGGGGTGCTGTGCCTCAGAGAGTGTGCCCCATTGAGGGCAACGTACAACCCTTAAACACGACAAAAGGAAGACAAGCAAGAAATGTCCCCCAAAGAACCTGCTATGGCAAAGTTCATGTTGGGGTCACCCTTCATGAGAAAAATATGAAATTTTGTAGGGCACATGGCACAGCCTTCTAAAAGATATTAATCAATAATATCTCAATAATTATAATAATAGCTCCTATTTATCAGGTGCTTTCAATTGTAGAATTTAATTGTTATTATTGTTATTTTTATTTTTAAGATGAAGTCTTGTTCTGTTACCCAGGCTGGAGTGCAGTGGCGCGATCTCGGCTCACTGCAACCTCTGCCTCCCGGGTGCAAGTAATTCTCCTGCCTCAACCTCCCAAGTAGGTGGGACTACAGGCATACACCACCATGCCTGGCTAATTTTTTCATATTTTTAGTAGAGATGAGGTTTCACCATTTTGGCCAGGCTGGTCTCGAACTCCTGACCTCAGGTGATCCGCCCACCTTGGCCTCCCAAAGTGCTGGGATTACAGGCGTGAGCCACTGCACCTGGCCTGAATTTAATTATTAAGAAGACATTATAGCATCTTGTAGATGAAGAAACTGAAAGATTAGCGACTTGCTAATGTCACATTATTCATAAATGATAGGGCTAGAATGTAAAGCTATTTGTCTCTAAAACCTGTGTTTTTAACCACTAAACTATACTTCTCCCTGCCCAGATGTTGCTCAACTATTAGAAGTAAGGAATACTGCTACTTGCATTCAAAAGAAATACAATGTGAGCCACAAATGTGAGTTGCATGTATGATTTTTAAATCAAGTGGCCACATGAAAAAGGTAAAAATAATCAGGTGACATTAGTTTTAACAATATAGTTTACTTAACCCACTGTGTGCAAAAGATCATTTCATCATGTAATAGGCACAAAACTTTTTAATGAACTATTTTACATTTTTATTCATATGAAGTCTTTAAAATCCAGGTGTGTTTGATACTTAGTTCATCTCCATTTGGCCTCATCACATTTCAGTGCTCAATAGACACCTGTGGCTGGAGGCTACCATGGTGCACAGTGCCGCTCTATTGATGGAAATGTGGGTTAGAGACACTAAGGTCTCTTTCTACTTTTTATTTCCAAGAAAACCCAAGTCCAAGGAAGGGATCTTATTATCATCATCATCATCATCATCTTCATCACCAATCACCACCAGTCATCATCCATGGTTTCCAAAAGCGTTTGTTAAGCCCCTTATCTCAGCACTGCTGAGCTGTGAGGGTCCAGTGCCCTCTGCCAGTTTGCGTCGATAAGGATTCTCCTGCTCACATGTGCAATCTTCTGTGTGTTTCAGGTGACCCAGGCCCTGCCAGCTATGGGAGAAATGGCCGAGACGGTGAACGAGGCCCCCCCGGGGTGGCAGGAATTCCTGGCGTGCCTGGACCCCCGGGACCTCCTGGGCTTCCCGGTTTCTGTGAGCCAGCCTCCTGCACCATGCAGGCTGGTCAGCGAGCATTTAGCAAAGGGCCTGACCCGTGAAAGGCTTAGTGCTGCATGACTCTCTGCATGAACCACGCCTGGTGAAGGAGCTTGGGGGAGAAACACCACCCAAAGCTGGGGCAAAGATGATTACCTTCAGCATGATTCCAATGTATTACCTTCAGCATGATTACGGAAGTCCTACTTGACAATCACATTTAGAAGAACGGTGCTATTCAGTAAGCTCTCTTTCCTTTCCCTTGGAGGGAAGACAGCAGAGTCATCAGTTAAAAAAAAAAAAAAAGGAAAGAAAACCAAACACCTCCCTTGAGTAAATTTATACTCCTGTTCCCAGGATCTTGAGCTTTAGTGTGCTATACCTATGTGTCTTATCGTGGGCCACTGTGCCAATAAACAAAAACAACTGTTTGGTTTACCTCAGTTGCAGTAGTTATTTTCATTTAGATGTTGTTCTCAGATTATTGTTTCAGTTATATAGAGGATTACTAGACTAGTTATGAAAAAAACCCCACTACATTCAATAGAATTGGTGCTTAAAATCCCATCGATGTGCTGTCTCTGGAGTAAGAAAGGGCTACATCGCCCAAAATGATTTCCTTATGTCACGTATTGGTTTTCTTCTTCAGCCTGAACTTTTGTTGAACTGTATGTACTGTACCCCAAACCTGTTAATATTTTGACTGCTTCTATGTGAAAGCAAAGAAATAATTTTAATACTCTGGCATTCACAAATTTTATTGATGAGATTATTTATTTTAAAGGTTTGAGGTAACATCTCTGGTTGTACCAAAGAAGAAATAAATATGGTTTCTTAATCTCTTGCATGTTTTCTTATAAATAATCATGTTCAATGAAAAGAAGCTACTGAGCTTATTTAGATACATTAAACGTTACTTAACTACTGGTTCTATAGGCGTATGTTTATAATATTAGTGTTTTTTCCACAGAGTAATTAAAAAAGCTGTTCCACAGAGGGTGTTACCCTGTGAGAGATGTGTGTGTGTGTGTGTCTGTGTGTGTGTTTTAGTGTGTATGGGGAGAGCTTCATGGACCTTTTTGAAATGTTAATTCCCTAGAAAGATGTGCAGCTGCATATGCATCTATATTTGTGTATAGTAGTTCAGAGATTTCGTGGACTCTTTTCAGTCTAGCCTTGCTTTATTTCTAGGTTAAGAACCACTGCGTTCATTCCAATGGTTTGTTAGCTCCCTCCTACTCTGAACTTTATTGCAAACATGATTTATGTTTCACCATTTCTTGTAAATTTTACAAAGGTAGCTCAGCTAAAGCACTGTATTCTTAACAAGTATTTCCTGACCACTTAAGCACTTTATTATTATTTATGTAATCATATTGACTTGCTGTTTCATTAACATCTACTTAACTATCCAACAGACTTAATATATTCATTTTATATCACAGAGCCTACGAGTAACCTGTGCTGGGGCATAGAACAATAGCTTAACATAGTATCTTTAGTTTATGGAACTAAATTCTGTCAAGTCAAAGGAGAGTGAGCCCTAATATAATACTTATATTTTTTTCTCATGTGTATTTTATACATTTAAAAATTCTAGTCCTAGTTGTTTGATTAAATCAATCATTATGTAATCTGTATTTGGATTTCTTTAAAACTGCTTACAGCATCTAGTTTTATGCTTCTAGCATGAATTTTGCTTAAGAAGATTCTTTGCCATATAGATCAGTGCTATTTACATAGACTGAATGTTCTTTCCCTTTTTTCGAACATTATTTTTGAAAATAAAGGTCTCTGTTATAGCTCCCTAAAACAATACAAAAAAAGGCAAACTTTTTCAGGAGCTGTGACACATAATGAAATAAATGCATAGAAATTATCCTTTCACCAAAGTGCTTTTATTTTAAATAGAGTGACATAATCAAATACAATAAAAGAAAAATTAGATAATCAAACGTTTCTAAGTTTTATAATATTCATAAGACAATTAAAAAAATAAAATGTCAAAGAACAGTTCACTCAGCTGTTCTACAAACCTGGTTATGTAAAGGTTGTACAACAAGCTCCACAGATACAGTCAGCAACATTGGAAACAACCACTTAGAAACAGATGATGCAAAACTACCACATTCCAAATGGCAGGAATGATTCGTTATAAATTTCAGTTAAGTGAAGTAGTTTACAGAAGCAGAAGATACTTGACTTAGAAATTGTAAGGAAAAGCCCCCAGCAAATTCTCTCCATGAAAGAGAGTTGATAAATGTTGAATCTGACCAAGTATGTCTCTCTAGCAAAATAGAAATCTCAAATCCTCTCTGAGATATTTTTGAAAGTTGGACAAAGTGGCAACTAGAGCATTCACTGAGAGAGGAGAGTGTAAATAAATAAAGTTGGTTCGAACCTGGCATGTTAATTAAGGGCAAATGATTCCTGATTTATTTCTAGCCAGTGCTTCTATGGCAGTATGATATGATTTTCAACCCAAATATCTGACATGTTGGTTAAGAACTATGCAAATCACTTCCTAGGCTGATTGAGCACATAAATTCACTGGCATGGTTTTGGGTAATTGGCTTCTGCACAGCAGAAGAGTTGAATGAGTAGTCATATCAGGATAGGTGACTGATTTGATTATTTAGATACTTTATATTTCAAGCTGACTGAACCAAGATTGTTGTTCTTAAACATCATTAGTAAAATCTGATTTGCCACCTGAAATAAGCTTAATATAAATTCTTGCTTTAGAAGATCACCTGTATTGTATTTTTTAAATTTTTTGGTGATTATAGTGTTTCTGAGATATAGTCTCTGAGTTTAAAAGTAAACCAAGGCCGGGCATGGTGGCTCACACCTGTAATCCCAACACTTTGAAAGGCCAAGGTGGGAGGATAGCTTGAACCCAGGAGTTCCAGACCAGCCTGGGCAAGATGGTGAGTCTCCTATCTCTACAAAAATAAAAACAAATTAAAACATTAGCCAGGCATGGTAGTGAGCGCCTGAAGTCCCAACTACTTGGGAGGCTGAGGTTGGAGGATCGCTTGAGACCAGGAGTTTGAAGCCATGGTTAGCTATGATCACGCCACTGCACTCTAGCCTGGGTGACAGAACAAGACCCTGTCTCTAAAAAAACTAAGTAAATCAACATAGGTGGAAAACCAATAGAAATACTGATTTCCAAATATCAAGAAAATTGCTTTAAAATATTTGCTGGTAGCCTGACAAAAGAAGTGAAAACTCAGTATTAAGGAAAAAATACTAGCAAACTTGCAATCTTGCTGTTTATAGAGGGGTGACTGACATAAATGATTTTAATTATCTTTTTTAAAAAGAATACTTGTGTTCAATAAACATAGGTCAAGTCATTTTGTACAAAGTAAAATAAATACTTTTCAATTGTGCAGTCTTCTTTAGTGAGTTGTGATCCAGGGCATGACAGTATAAAGTACCTATGACTGAGGAACTATTAAATCAAAATGGGCTGACTGTAGTAATGCCTGTCTGTAAATACACATGCTTAAGTGCTCTTTGAATGATCAACGAGAGGAAGTGTAACATATTTGATTGATCTGGCTATCAGGAAGAGGATGCTGCTAACTGAAAATTACTTTTAGTTTTAATAAATGGTAATTCATGCTAACTCTCTGCTTAACATGCCTTCACAAATTACTCTTGACTCCAAGTTATCAAAACATAGCTGGAGAGAGAACAAGTGAGGGAAACTGTCTCCAACAAACTACCTCTCTTTCTGAGATATATTTGAAATTCCATTTTGTCTCTAAGTTGAAAATATGTGTGTGAAAAGACAACAATATTCTTTAGAGCACCTAGTTAATTTATCCAAAGGGGGCCTGAAGATAGGAATAGTTAAGAACTATGTAAGTTATTACCCGGTATAAGTAAACCTATAAATCCTCTGGCACATTTTGATGTAATTAATTTCTGTTAAGAAAACCTGCTATGTATTTAACTACTTATTGCCTATTGCCTTATCACTCATGGTGTAAAAGCTTCTATGGATGAGAAAAGTTAATTGTGTTATTTCTTATCTCCCTCAGGGACCTCTATAGCAAAAAGTCTCATATGATTTTAGTGAGATGATCACTCTGGGGGTCAAAAGTCCCAAAGGACTGCCTGTTTTCTGGCTTTTGTTTCTGTTTATAATTCTCATTCTGAAATAATTAGACTAGGGTTTTTATGAACTAGGCTTTTATAAACCCAGGGAGATGGGTGACAAACTTGATTATTTCAAGCTGAGCTTGAAAGCTTATTCATGTGACAAAGAAAACTGTAATGATGGTATAAACATGAACCCTGCAATAGACCAATTAAGGTTCCTTGGACACCTGTGGGGCTCATGGTTAGCCAAGAGTGTTTCTGGAGCATCCCCATGGTTGACACCAAACAGAATGGACTGAAGTGTGGAGCTTCAGCCATGGCAAGTGATGAAGAGTAGATGTGGCCTTAATAATTGCACCTTAGATTTCCTTGACATAGGGTCAGATCCTTTATTGCTGAGACAGGTGACAAGCTCATTATGTATAATGAACACGTAGGAATCAAGGCCTCAAAGCATTACGCCCATGTGGGATTTTGAATAAAACTAGTGCCATTGCACTTAACATGAGTATATTCAATTAAACCTTAAAGAGTTTGATGAGGTAAGATAGAGAGCAAACAAAATGGGGGAAAACACACCCTAAATGTTATTTAAAAATAAATAGTTGTAAAATATGCCAAATACAACCTGAATTTAAAGACATTAATGCACTGAGAAACATTTATCCCCAAAATGTACTTTACCTAACACAATAAAATAAAAAGTTGTAAAATAGCCAGCATCTTTACTTACACCCAGAAGCTTAGTATGGTCACACAATACACACACTTCTGATGAACTTAAATCTTATTTACCCCCTCATTTAGTGAAGCCTCCCACTTTATTAGTATTCACTTTTGACAAATTCATGAAGCAAATAACTAACTCCTCCAGTTGTACCACATCACTCACTACTGGATCTGAACTTGCAGTTTTTTTTTCCACTTAGATTTTCTTAGACTTAGCTTTGGTCTTAAAGCTTGTCTTATCTTTCAGGCAAAGTTTTGCTGTGCTGGGTCTACTTGTCTGGATGAGTTTTCTCTGTGTTCACTTGGTTCTTCATCCAATTTAACCAAATTGATCAGTTACTCTAGCATGATTTTGTTGAGTAAAACGTTTGAATTTTAGCTCCAGGTATGCCACACAATAAAAATGATGACACTCATTTGTCCTATTGCCTGAGACTTTTAGTAGTTGAACAAATTTAACATAATTAATGCTACCTTTACCAGCCAACTAATAAATCAACACTATTCAACGTTCTAAGACACTTTGAATTATGTAGGCATACAAGATACAAATTCAATTCTCTTCTGCATCTCTTCCTCTTCAAAGCCTGCATAATCTATGTGAGCAGAGATGGTACAAAAGGGGGATGGTACAAAAATGCGTCAACACTCAAATATTAAGAAATAACGCTGGGAAACCGTGACAGTAAACACTTGTGTGTCTTCAGAAGGTGGATACAGACAAATGTGAAAAATAACTTAAGAACAAAAGCAATGGACAAATCTGCAAAACTCTTCTGAGTATCCATTAAAACAACTTCAGCAAAACAGTTAACTGAAAAATTCCCAATCCCAGTGTATTATTAGTCTTAGGAAAATAAAAATGGTACTTAAAAAAAAAAAAAGGTGTTCCTAATCGTACTTTTGTAAATAGTGATGTATTCTAGAAAAATATAAACATTATACAAATCTAATTGTAAAATTTTAAGTACACTGAACAATATAGAGTTTAGACATTGTGTAGTTTTATAAATTGTCTACTTCTTGTGATAAGCTAAATCTTTTTTCTTGTCTGTTGAAAGAGTATCTGTCCTGTCTAAAAGGTAGGATAATTATTTAGCTGTCTTCATATTGATCACTAAAATATGAAAGTGGTGTATAAACAGTTATGAATAGTTAATCTGCATGTTAACTAAGTGTATAAGTACATATATATCCACTAAAGAAATAAAATCAAAACAGTCAACAAACCAAAGGGTACTGTGCCTGTTTCATAAAGATGCTTAATATGAGGAAAACAAAACAAATTAACAAAAATTACCTACAAAAATTATCTACAAAAGTAAAAAAAAAAAAGTGCAAAGGCAAGAGTCTGATTTAGTTGTCCACTAAACTGTTCGTAGCCTTGTATTTCTGTTAGTTTGTTCAGTTCTTCTGAACAAATTGCTTTAAACACCATCTTGTGGACATATGGAGGTATATCAGAGGTTCCCAACAGATGAGAGAGATGGCAGAAAGGCTAAATCTTACCTAACTCATAAAACAGATTCATAAAAGTTACTTTATAAGCCAAATATCAAATGACAGTTTTCACAGACAACATATTTTAATATAATTGCTTAAGTTCTTTAAGTGACTAAAATTTTAAAGTTTAAACAATATCACAAAATAGGGAAATAAACTTACGGGGTTACTTTGATCGCAAAGTGAAAAGTTTAAAAGGTTAAAACCTGCTGTGTTTGTGTTATGGTTAGAAGTAATGGTTAATGTCTTCAGTTGGAAAGAACAATGAACAAATTCATGAATTATTCTTCTGTTTTTCTTTGGATTCCAAAGGCCATAAATATTAATTGAAGTCATACTTTAATCTTGGCATAGAAAGACTTCTATCTGGAAGTGTTTTGAGCTTGGTATAAAATGTAAGATTGGAATTCAAACATACTTGTATATGGAAATCACAGTTTTAATATTAATCGTCGTCATGAGCCATAATTATTTTGTATTTAAACACGTATGTTGTTTTCTGGAGTGCAAACGAGATAATTCATGAAATTGAATAATTCTTCTCCCCTGCTTTGAACATCATTAACATCTATGTGGAAATAAACATGTTTTGGAATGGAATAAAATGGTACAAGGGATTTGGCAACCATTAAGTCATTTAGAGGAAAATTTCCCACCCTACTTTGGGGCCCAAATAATTTACTTTTTTTTTATTAAAGGAATTGGGCAATTGCCAAATCTCAACTTCATTTGGTGTTAAATTAGGTGGATCCAGCACTTCTTGCTGCCCTTTGTTGCATATCATGTGTACAGAGCTGAGGCAGGAAAAAGTATCTGAAGGTAAATAATAGAGTAGGGTCAGAAAGGCTTGTACCATGTACCATGACATAACTAGAGAAACAGGGCTATGTCCTGTTTAGTTATGTCAAATTTAGTCATATTTCCCAGTTACAAAAAAATGAGTTTGTGTCATTGTGACAAGTCCACTTTGTAATATGCATCACCCATCCCATCAAATTACCTGAATAAATCCAAATCCTTGAAATAAGAATTAACAAGTCAAGCATTAATGTATTTAGATTTCTAAATATACAATTTGTAGGAAAGAATGCATGACATATTTCGTAGAATAAAAATGAACAGTTAATAAAACAAGAAAATGAATTGTCTTTTTATGTCTATGAAAGGAACAACTCAAAAACCAAAAAACAAAAAAAAGTTGATTACCATCAGCAAAAAAGTCCATGAAAACATTAAAATGATAAAATAAATATTTTTAAATTAGCATAGAGGCAAAAAGATAAACAACCTATTAATTAATATGAAAAAATAATCTTTGAAAACATATACAATGTTTAGCTTTATGACAAATTCAAGTAAATTAATATGAGTGGCAGATAAATTGAAAGCGTTTAGAAATTCAACAAATTAAAAGCTCAAGATATACACATAGCACCGAATTTTAGATCTATGTACACTTTTTTGGGATAAATTACCATTTTACTAAGAAAACACATATGTATGTTCCAATTGTGTAAGTTTAAAACACAGCACCATTGTAGGTATTGCACAAGAAAGAAAATGAAAAAAAAATGTCAAAATGCTTACAATAAATAAAATAACCTTGGAAAATAAAATAAATAAACTTGGAATTGAAATATACAGTATAATTCAATATGAAATACCTAAAATGTTGTAGGTATGCACAGCCATTGTAGACAGTACCTGACCAGCAGTTCATTAATCTATAATGAAAAACCGGTTCAAATCACGGATGCATTGGAACAAACCCTGCCTTAAATTAGGCATGTTCCTCAGACACAACTCTGTTCACAGCTTTTTCCAACTTCAGTGGGCTAGCCTTTCTAAACTCATTTTTCAGTTAACAGACAAAAGCAATCATCCCCCATCCTGTTTTAGCCAAATTGAAATCTGCACCGCTCCTTGAAGAGGAGTGAGTCCTGATTGCTGTGGCTGGCAGGCTCTCGCGGCATGTTCTCACATCTGTGGGACCCACTGTCTAACTTCTGCAACATCCTCATGCCCAGTTATTCTGGAGAATCAGTGCCTGCCAACCAACAGTTCCTCAATGAATGTACAGCTAATCAATAGAAAGACTGTTTAGTCATTTGATGATCACTGTATTTTTGCTTCTTTTCAGAGGACATGGTTTTGGAGTGGGTGTGAACTCTTTGGTCTGAGCACTAGTTGCATATTCGGTCCTATGGTTTTCCTTTGTTGAGCTGTACCTCTTGCTGCAGCTTCTGGAGAAATATAATTCTCCTTAAGAGCTTTTGGGTTTCACCTTCTTAATATGCATTTGCTGACACTACACATCCATCTTCTAGGACAAGTGAGTCCATTCGTTACGTATCCCATCCTTTGTTCTGATGGTGGCTTCTTGTCTTAAAGTCTGAGGGTGATGAGGTCATAAGGATGATGGATACAAGGTCCCAAAGATCTTGCTAGGCCATTGAAGCTTTAAGAGTACCGAAGACAGCTTGGTGGCTTCACCACCAAGCACCTTGTAGGGAAAACAGCTTTCTGTTTACCAAAATGAGAAACTGAGTGAGGGGACCACAGAGTATTAGGCTTTCTTTGCAGAACTCATACACAACTGGAATTTGATACTCCCTTTTCATGCACCACTTATTCATGCCAGTGCTGATTGCTTTGAATTGAGATCATTATACAGAATTAACAAAATCATCTCAGTAGTTGGCTATGCTGGGTGTTTGGGCTCCCTGATAAAACAGTTTCCTGTGGTTTTTCTTGTTTTGTTTTTGACAACAGAAGTTGTAAAATGAAGTTCTTATTGCCTATTTTTCTGCATAAGTAGGATAGATGTAGATGGTACAAAAATTCTTAAGTTATAAAAAGTAGTCAAAAAACATTCAACAGGAGCAATGCACTATATCAAAAAAGTTGACAAAATGTTTAGCAATGATAGTAAATTTAAACACCAAGAAAACTTAAAGTCTGAAACTTTAAAATTCAGAAATCAAAGGCCAACCACATGTTGATGAGTCTACAAAATGGATATCATCATCAGTCTACTAAGTCACAAGATGCAATTTCCTTTTGAAGAAGAACTAACGATAAGATTTACTTGCATATTTCATATAAAACTCTGAGTAAAAATCATAGCAATTGTAAAGCAAAACATATGGAATGAATTTGGGAAAAATCAAAAAATGCTGATTTGCAATTGCTATAGGAATAGGATTCAAATGGTTGCTTTTAATGTCTGGCTTACTCCAAAAAAAAAAAAAAAAAAAAAAAACAAACAAAAAAACCCAACCCACAGATGATGAGGGTTTGATGGTATTAAGATAGCTCCAATGACAAGGAGGTGTCACCAGGAACCAAGTCTTCTTCAGGTGTGTTCATTTCCCACCTGTCCGCTGATGGGCCTGAGACAGAGGATAGAGGCAGTCTTCTGGGTTACATCTTCCACTGGGTCCTGGGGGCCCCTGGGGGCCTGGGGCACCTGGTGAGCCTGGCAAACCCAGAGCTAATGACATTAAAAAAAAAATCACAATGCAGATCACATATGGCCCTTCCTCTCTCCCACCCTCTAGCCAACATGGATCACTCGACTTGACATATAAGCACCCTAGGGGGAAGCATGGTTCTCATTTTTAAAGGCTTGCTTGTGTTGTGAAGATAATATCACTCTTACCCGAAGTCCCAGGAAGACCTGGACTCCCTGGCAGCCCAATTCCAGGTTCACCTCTTTCTCCCTTCTGTCCTCTGTAGCCTAAGTGAGAAATACACAAAAAAGAGGCACACCAAAAGGGTTCTATGGCAACACAGCACACACAAGAACCATTTTCTGAGTCTGTGATAATTATGTGATACATTTGCTTAACATAAATAGTATATTAGCTAACTGTTTTGCATTAACCACATATTAAACTTACATATCAAATAGATTAGGTATAATAGGGCAATGAGGATCTTAAAAAACATACAATTGCTATAAAAAGTTCCAAATAGTCAAACTTTTTTCTTTTTTTGAGACAGAGTCTTCCTCTGTCACCCAGGCTGGAGTGCGGTGGCACTATTATCTTGGCTCACGGCAACCTCCACCTCCTGGGTTCAAGTGATTCTCCTGCCTCAGCCTCCTGAGTCGCTGGGATTACGGGCACTCACCACCACTCCTGCCTAATTTTTTTGTATTTTTAGTAGAGACAGGGTTTTGCCATGTTGGCCAGGCTATTCTCGAACTCCTGACCTCAGGTGATCTGCCCGCCTTGGCCTCCCAAAATGCTGGGATTACAGGTGTGAGCCACCGCGCCCGGCCCCAACTAGTCACTCTTTTTTTTTTTTTTGAGGCGGAGTCTGGCTCTGTCACCCAGGCTGGAGTGCAGTGGCCGGATCTCAGCTCACTGCAAGCTCCGCCTATCGGGTTCACGCCATTCTCCTGCCTCAGCCACCGAAGTATAGCTGGGACTACAGGCCCCTGCCACCACGACCGGCTAATTTTTTGTATTTTTAGTAGAGATGGGGTTTCACCGTGTTAGCCAGGGTGGTCTCAATCTCCTGACCTCGTGATCCGCCCACCTCGGCCTCCCAAAGTGCCGGATTACAAGCGTGAGCCACCGCGCCCGGCCTAGTCAAACTCTTGATAGCGAGATTTTGGCTCTGAAAATGATACCTAAATAAATCAATCTTGCAAATAGCTATGACAAGCTGTGTGAGCCCTCTTCAGTAGGAATTCTGATTGAAGGCGAGGTATAGGCTAAATGAAAGAAGTATACTGAAAGAGTCTTTCTTAAAATGAGAACAAGATAATATAATAGGATTATGGACCTTATTCCAAGAATTAAAGGAAATGAAAGGAACAAATAATTCAAGATTCTAATAAATGATAGCAAGAGCATGAGTATATGTGGGTTAACTTATCTAAAAAGTCAGGTCTGTGTTCAAATGATCGACTATAAACATTATATCTGCTCTAAGTAACGTTTAAACATCCACCCCATGTTTGAATGTGGCAGTGTATAACTCCAAAGGAGCTTCAGAAAGCTAGGAAACAAGAGGAGACTGAGAGTCTCCCAAATGCACTCCATCAGCTTAAGATATTTCAAAAAAAATGAATTAGGTTTAAGATCTGTCTATATTTTAAAACAAAATTATTCTTACTATTTAATATGCTTGCTATTGGCTGAGCCACAAGAGTACAGAGAAATCTGTGCCTCCAGAAGTCATTATCCCTGCTTATAAAAAGCATAAAGCATTTTTATCTGTGTTTTATACATTGGCACCCATGTAATACTTTGTCTGAATGAAATGTTCCATGCTGTAAGAGTTTCACAGTGACAGCAAATAGTTTTTATTTCCAACTTTTTCACACTTAAACAGCCCCTTAAAGATCACTCCTTGTCCCAAATGGACAGAGCAGCCGTGCAGACTCATGTGGACACACAGCAAAGATATCAGTAGGAGAGCATCTCAGTAGGAAACAGTAGGCTGTGACTTAGTTGTGCCTTTTCATAAAGGTGTGCTGTTACAGTAGAACATGGCAGGAGGAGAAAATGTAATGCTCCCTGTGAACAGTATGTATGATCAATTATTTCCCATTATTGTTGAGAATTAGATAGCAGTTTTTAGGATTATCATTTTCACTTTGACTAGGCCATACAATGTGCACATTATTATCTGAACAACATTGGCAATGGAATCACCACACACTTTTTTTTTTGCTTTTTATGTATGACCTGATCAAAAACGTGAAACTAGTGGAAAAAAGAATATATGTTAAAAATATTTTGAAGTATATAGCAGAAATACACCCACCAGCAGGAAACCTTCACATATTTATATTTGAAAATTGTGTTAAAGATATTCAATACAATCCTAGACCCTAGAGAGAACAGTGGCTTTGACATGTGACATAACAGCCTTAGTTGATCTATATTCAAATTTAAAATGTTTCCAGGATTTCTTTGATATAAGTGACCTTCATTTAACGTATGGGAACAGCAGGAAAAAATGTGTATACTTAGGGTCATTTGAAAGCACCCTCCCAAATCCATTACTTAAACATTTCTGGAGTAAAATAATATTTATTACCTGAGGTATATTTGATAATTTAACTCAGGTCCCACTATTACAGAAAAGTTATAAAGTTGACCCTTGGCTATCTCAGTAAGTACTTAAGATTACAGGTTAAAAATATGAGGAATAAAGAATAATAATTTAAGATACATGAACTTTTGATTAGTAAGAGGATTAGCAAGACTCTAACACAATTCCAAATGGAGAATATATTTGCTAAAACTTACCTATTTCATTTAAATGCAGCTCTCGGATTTGCAATATAATGCAGAAATATATTATTCCACATGCATTTCAGTTCATGTGGTATTACAAATTAAGAAACTGTAATTTGTGTATTTGTATAAGGTAACATTTACCCTTCTGTCAAATGTAACAATTTCTTTGCACAAATTTCTCAGTTCATTAGGTTAATAATTACTTGTTATTAATAGATAAAGCGACTGAATTGCACGAGTACAGAGAACTTTCTACTCTTGAATTTCCTGTTAAGGTCCCAAGCTCATTCATTATGAGGGCTGCCATAAAGCCGTAGGGCCTTTTTTTTTTTTTTTTTATTACTTCATAACAAACTCCTGGTAGGAATGCTAACAAGGTCAATAACACCTTTCCCCATTTATAGAATTAAGGGTTTCATCTCTTCAGCGTGGGCCTGTCTTTAAATTTGGAAGAGGCAGGTCTATCTGCAAAGAGACATGTATTTCCATAGACAATAAGTCTACAGGATGGGCCAGGCACAGTGGCTCACACTTGTAATCCCAGCACTTTGGGAGGCAGAGGTGGGAGGATCACCTGAGGTCAGGAGTTCAAGACCAGCCTGGCCAACATGGTGAAACCCCATCTCTACTAAAAATACAAAAATTAGCTGGGCGTAGTGGCAGGCACCTGTAATCCCAGCTACTTGGGAGGCTGAGGCAGGAGAATTGCTTGAACCCAGGAGGCGGAGGTTGCAGTGAGCTGAGATTGTGGCCATTGCACTCCAGCCTGGGCAACAAGAGTGAAACTCTGACTCAAAAAAAAAAGAGTCTACAGGAGGACAGCTTGATATAACTGTAGCTCATGTAGGAAAACAAAACACCAGCAGTGTCCTAATTGAAAGCATCTAGAGGTACTTGTCATTGATGAAACCTGGTGCTTGGTGTAGTTTTTCAGGTGGTAGACTGTGTTTATTTCTAGTAGGAAGATTTCAGTTTTGACTCCAGAGATTTACTTCTAAAGTTGTAAATCCGTGCACCTGTATACATACCGGAAAAAGGCCAGAAAATGGATGCTATTGGCATTTTAGGAGGGATAGTTGTTTACGGTGGGCATGGTGGGGGTGGGGTTAGGGGTTGCCTCGTGCCTTACAAGTTGTTTAGCCTCGCTGCTTCTGGTCCACCAATTGATAGCAGTGCCCTTCAGTCATTCTGACACACACTCACATGTCCTCCCATATCCAAAGCCCCTAATGCTAATAAATTTGAAAGGTCGAATCTATATATCACAAGTGCTTCCTATAAACAGTATGTATGATCAATTACTTTAAAAGTGCACAAGTAAGAACAACTACTCCCACTACTCTCCTTTTGGAACTGATGCAGGGTGCAGGGAATGAATGTAGCTGTTTTTTCCTACTGACCCCACATGTGAGGTTCCTTCTGAAATGAGTAGGGCTTTAGGTGTGGTATCTATTCCTTGAATGGAAGAGGTGATGGAGAATCAGCTGTGTTTGAGAAAAAGTTTAAGTGAAGTCTTTTCTCATAAAACTCACTTGAAAGAATAAGGTCTGTTAGGAAAATTCGCCTCTCCTGTTTATATAGGGGAACTCAGCTGAATCATGCTTCTTGGGGTCTCTTTTATTCTGATGTGGCACATTTTAGCTCATAACCAGGAGAACCAGCCATGAGGCCCTGCGCTGCAAGCCCCAGGTGGGAATGGACACCAAGAAAAGTCCTCTCAAGGCAGCAGGAAGCCAATACTCAGAACCCCATGGGATGGCTAAAATTTAAAAGCTGTTTGGAAGTGTTTTCAATTTAAAAAAGACATCAACAACCACCCCTTTGGAAACTTAGAAAAACGGCAAATGAGGCAATGCAACTCAGAATCCGAATGGTTTTTCTTTTCACTTTAAGAAGATCAGGGTGCTGAAGGCGGAGATCAGGGTGCTGAAGGCGGATCCTCAAGCTTTCACGATCAGAATCTCGGTAGGATCGGCTCTTCCTTTTTTCAACATGAATTGTGTACTTCTCACAGTCTCACGTCGATTTTCTCACTGCTGTCTATATGTCTCCTGCTTCTCAGAATAAACACAGGAAACTTTACAAAACCCCTTTATACTTTTGTCCTTTCCTAAAGATAAAATAAAGGACTCATTCCATAGTGCATATTTCTTTTTTTGTTTTTTTTTTTACTTTTTTTTTTTTCTATTATACTTTAAGTTCTAGGGTACATGTGCACAACGTGCAGGTTTGTTACATATGTATACATGTGCCTTGTTGGTGTGCTGCACCCATTAACTCGTCATTTACATTAGGTATATCTCCTAATGCTATCCCTCCCTCCTACCCCCTCCCCACAATAGGCCCTGGTGTGTGATGTTCCCTTTCCTGTGTCCAAGCGATCTCATTGTTCAATTCCCACCTATAAGTGAGAACATGCGGTATTTGGTTTTTTTGTTCTTGCGATAGTTTGCTCAGAATGATGGTTTCCAGCTGCATCCATGTCCCTACAAAGGACACGAACTCATCCTTTTTTATGGCTGCATAGTATTCCATGGTGTATATGTGCCACATTTTCTTAATCCAGTCTGTCACTGATGGACATTTGGGTTGATTCCAAGTCTTTGATATTGTGAATAGTGCCGCAATAAACATACGTGTGCATGTGTCTTTATAGCAGCATGACTTATAATCCTTTGGGTATATCCCCAGTAATGGGATGGCTGAGTCAAATGGTATTTCTAGTTCTAGATCCTTGAGGAATAGCCACACTGTCTTCCACAATGGTTAAACTAGTTTACAGTCCCACCAACAGTGTAAAAGTGTTCCTATTTCTCCACATCCTCTCCAGCACCTGTTGTTTCCTGATTTTTTAATGACTGCCATTCTAACTGGTGTGAGATGGTATCTCATTGTGGTTTTGATTTGCATTTCTCTGATGGCAAGTGATGATGAGCATTTTTTCATGTGTCTGTTGGCTGTATGAATGTCTTCTTTTGAGAAGTGTCTGTTCATATCATTTGCCCACTTTTTGATGGGGTTGTTTGTTTTTTTCTTGTAAATTTGATTGAGTTCTTTATAGGTTCTGGATATTAGCCCTTTGTCAGATGAGTAGATTGCAAAAATTTTCTCCCATTCTATAGGTTGCCTGTTCACTCTGATGGTAGTTTCTTTTGCTGTGCAGAAGCTCTTTAGTATAATTAGATCCCATTTGTCAATTTTGCCTTTTGTTGCCATTGCTTTTGGTGTTTTAGACATGAAGTCCTTGCCCATGCCTTCGTAGTGCATATTTCAAACCAACCACTTAATTTTAATTTTAAATTTCAGATTAATTTAGTCAAGCTATATTTAAGATAATAAATATTGTCAAATTGTCATAAGTGGAACAAAGTTTTTTGCCAATATAAGCAACGTTTGGTTTCAAAAACTTTAGAAGACACATGAAAAATTATTTAAAGTTCAAAAGTTACCATCCATGAGCTCTATTAGCAGAAAGGTTCTAAAATTTTTTAAAAATGTATTTTGGAACCAAATGGATTTCTTCCCTGACAATCACTGAAAACAAAACAAAACAAAACAAAATGTCTCTTTTAGAAATTTCAGAGGAGCCACCATCAGACAGGATGGATGAGTGGCAGAACACACTGTGTCATATTCAGAAGCCACCTTTTCTTCCCAACCTATGTTGCATTTCTGACTTCAACTCTTTCTTAAACTCAATCATGCTGTGTCATTAAGAGGACTAATTCAGACAATAGCATCTGAGGTTTACATGGTCACTGGTGATTTTAAATGCATTTTTTTCTTTCCTTTTTGAAAAAAAAAAACACTTAAATCGAGCACAGCAAAGCTTGTAAGTTACATGTATAACTTCATCTTCTGAGCGCGTCACACCTATTTATCTACTAGAGAAAAATCCTTCAATTTCTTGTGCACTTCTGTAGAGGCACCAAAAATTAAACAGCAGCCTCTCATTCTCTTTCTTTTCAGTGAGATTTCTGTGCCTTTAAACAGGATTATCAGTACAGCATGCCTACTGTACTTACATTCCTTAAAAACAAATATTTTTAAGAAACAAATATTCCTTAAAAATGAATTCTATGTTTTGCAAGTTTTATTTATTTTTGTTGCTAAATTTTAGGCAAATCTAACAAATACTGAAAAGGAAGTATTATGGAAAGGTTAAGGAGACATCTACTAAGTTGTAGTCAAGATATGTCTGTTGTCAGAAACCCAATGGAGAGACAAAAGTTTTGACAATTTTAGTAAACCTTTGTTCACAAAGAAACTGGAAATCATGTGGGGATATCTTCCAAATTCAAGAATTGCATCCAGATGCCCTATCAGGAGTAGAAGTAGTCTAAATCTTTGAGGCACAACAGCAGATAAAATCCATAGAAATCTTTTGCAAAAGGAAGGGCAAGTGGAGTGGTGAACAGAGGGCTTGTTTCCAAAAGTTTCACTGATACTCTGGGTTTAGAACTGCCTCTGACTGACAGCCTTCCAGATGGGCCTTCACAGCACCTGTGAGGTGTCTGAAGCCAGGTGTTTGAGTGGAACAGGAGACGCCAGTTCCAGAGCTGTTTTCCTTGATCATCTCAATTTTCCATTGTTATTGTCCTCTCAAACTACCACTGTTTGAAGGATCTATCCAAAGTTTTCTTCCTATTGGTGTTAACGCTGCTTATTCTTCATGTGACTTGTGGCATTACACATTTTCAGATGAGCTTTCGAGATCTGCATGCCAGTCTCATATACTCTGACTTCAGAACAGACCCAACTAGCAAAAGATAATAATTAGCCCCCTCTACACAGTAGTGTATACAAGAGGGCTACTCCTCATCCTATTTTCTCTTTCCTTCATCAATCTGCCAAACTTCACTATAATCTAAAGATAATGGTGGAATATATGTATGGTTTTAAAAAAACTAGAGAGATTTTAACTGTTCCTGTTTTATATTGTGCTAATTAAACGCAAAGACTTGGCAATCGTGGTTATAGGTTATAAGGTTATATTAGGATACTAACAGGCACTGCTACTGGGAACTGAACAGGTGTTGCTCCTTCAGAAGAGGAAGGGCACATCAGTCACTTAGGGACACTTCAGAAAACAAGGCTCAATATTACAGAATAGCAGTAGGAAGGAAACTGGTGACAGAAAAACACTTCTTTGTGTATATATTATTTTGGACTGCATTCTTATTTTAGTGTTAATTTCCTCTTTTCTTTATACAAGTTGCTTTTGATTATTTCAAGGAATGAACCTGAGATCCTCCATTGTTAACAATAAGAAGCAGTTTTCCTGGGGTCTTATCTTTCATGATATGTACTCACTGAATTTAATATTTCCCTTTCAGAATTGTTGACTCTTCTAAGCCTGGGCCTATTTGGCCACTTTGCTGGATTGCAAATCATACTTCTAGAAAATGGCTTTGTCAGATTAATTTAGTTAAGCTATACTTAAGATAATGTCTCTTGTTAAGTTGTCATAAGTGGAACAAAATTTTTTGCCAATATAAGTTGGGTTTTAAGAACTTTAGAAATCATGCGGAAAATTCTTTAACATTCAAGTTACCACCCACAAGCTTTATTCAAAGCAGAAAGATTCTAAAATTTCTTAAAAATATATTTTAGAACCAAATAACTATTTGTATTTGAGTCTCCTAAAACTCTTTCCTCAGTTTATTTAAGATCCTAAGATGATGGAAACTTGTTTAACTTACACCAAAAGGGGAGGCCTAAAAAATTCTAAGATTCCTAGATAATAATGATATATAAACACACATTATTGCTGTTATTGTTTTAACAAATATTATTATTACAATACATTTAGAATACCAGGTAACTCTCATTTGGTTTTAAATCTGAAGTAGTAATAGTTAAACATCTACTTCTAGAATGTCAAATATTATAAAGAGATTACATATGAAACCATTTTATATATTACATATATGTATATATGTAATATATAAAGTACATACATACATACATACTTTTTTCCTTAACTGTGACTAACATGTTATAAATACAGAAGGTTAAAAATCAAAAAGCCAATATTACATTTGAAGACTTACCTTGGGGTCCAGGGTCTCCTGGTGGCCCAGGCAACCCATCCTTTCCTGGTGGCCCAGGCCTCCCATGAGCTTGGGCAGCCAACATTGCTGCCGGCAGCTTAAGCTGGGATAGGAATACAGCCATCCTCTCTTCATGTATAGAAGAAAAAATAATATATCATGGAACAGAAATATTTTATGTCAAAAAATTTCAAGATACATGAAATCAAACAAACAAAAAGATTTAATTTTTAATTTAAGCACATCTAATTTACCAACTGGTCTGACTGCTGAGTTTTTTGATTACACAAATAAAATCAATTGCACAAAGTTGTTTGTGTATAGATGTAGACCAGCTGTGTCACTCAGAAAGTCTGAGAATTTTCAGTGCTTCTGAGATGTAACCATCTAGCGGACAGAACACTAGCATGGAATCTAACCTGTGGTAATGGCATGTGGAGAGAGTTTAGGTTCACATTAAAAAATGATTTCCTAATAACTTTAAGGCACTTTCCAGCAAGGTTGTGAACGTATGTGTGGTAATTTAAAATATATTCACGAATTCTTTGACACTGTCTTCCAAAGTTGGAGTTTAATTCTATTTTTGAATGGGGGCTAGACTTTTCATTTCTAGTGAAAAGAAAAAGGCCGAATTAATAGTGGGCAACTAGAGAGATGAGGTCATAAAAGACATCGTGGCTTCCTAGTTGCCTTCTCTCTTAGATCACTCATTGCAGGAAGGCAGCTGACATGGAGTGAGAGCACCCAAGAAGTCCTGTGGAGAGGCCCACGTGGGGAAGAACTGATGCTACTTGCCAGTGGCCACGTGCATGAACTTGGAAGCAGATCATCCAGCCCTAGTCAAGCCTTCAAATGACTGTAGCTCTGAATGACATCCTGACTGCAATTTCATGAGAGATCCTAACCAGATCCATACAATTAAGCAACACTTCAAGCCCCTGACCCATAAAAAATGTGAGATAATAAACGTTTATAATGTGAAATGTAAGATAAATGTTTTAAGCCACCAACATTTGGAGGTATTTTCTTATGCAGCAACAGATAACTAAAAAAAAAGCATATGGAATATTTTACTACTGAATAAAATTAATTTTGGTAAAATCATTAACTCATTCCAGGGCCATTATAAATATGATCTATCATTGGAGTCTTTCTTAAAATTGCTTGGTTTGTTTATATTTGGTATACCTCACATTAAAAAAATCTAATATATGAACAACTAGATTTCAAACAGAAAACTTGAGGAGGCTCTATCCTTGCCATGATAAGAAGTTTTTCTTTTTCTTTTTGCATAACTTCTTCAA
Organism: Macaca thibetana thibetana; assembly: GCF_024542745.1. NCBI lineage: Eukaryota > Metazoa > Chordata > Mammalia > Primates > Cercopithecidae > Macaca > Macaca thibetana. The sequence continues at coordinate 67,671,342 of NC_065581.1, read as the reverse complement.
AAATCTCTTAGTAATTTAAATGGTTTTATTTTGAAATAATTTACACATAGTTTTTCAAAGATACATGTGTGTCGTAAGGAATGAATATTTAATTTAAAAACTTCACTCTGGGTTTGGTGCAGACAAATCTTCCAGAAAAGTTTTTTTTACTGAGGAAATTAGTATTTATTTTGTAAGTAAAGACCAAATGACAGACCACAACATAGTAGAAACTATAGCCGTCGGTTAGAAAACACGAAGCCCAAATCATATAGATCTTGTAAAGAGTTACTTCCACGTTCTCCAGTCTTTTCACTCAGTTTAGTTGATTTAATTGAATTGCAAAGGCATACTTAAACAGATATGTATCTTTTATTTTATGTAAATTTTAAAATAAAGAGTAAATTACTTCTGAGGAAAATCTGTTTTCCCATGAATTTTCAATTAAAACAATCCTTTAAAAACAATGTAGGCCCATACTGGTTAAGAAAGAAAAAGAATTATTTTTTCATATAGAATTATTAAGGCAAAAGCCCCAATAGATATAAAGCATTGACTGTCATTATCCAAAAAGCAATCACCTACATTCACATTCTCATGTCACAAAGCAAGCAGAATGGAAACATACCACAACCTGCACAGGACTAGAATCTCTGGCTGTAGACTGAAGGATGAATGGGAGGCCAACAGGGATCTCATGGATGCTGGTCCCAAGGAGTGATATGAAATCACCTGCCCTCCAGTATTACTACCTCACTATCTACCTGGGATGTTTGGTTGATATTAATACATCTTATTCTAGTAACTAATAGATAAAACAAATAGATAATTAATATATAGTTTTAGTTTTACAAATCATCATATTGAATGTACATATAATATCTTTATTACATCAAATTATGAACTTGGGGCCTTATAATAAATATGAAATTCAATAATCACAGTTTGAAACTTTGCATAATATTTGTTGTTCTGCACTTCAAAAGAGAGATGTATTTCAGTACAATTTTTCTTAATTTGAAACATGTCTCTTTAAATACCTTCAATGTTGAAACACAAATATTCACAGTACTAATTTTTCTTCTTTAATATATGAATTGAATTTAGAAGTACTTTGGTGGTTTGTAATATTTTTAGCAAAACAGAAAATTATTTTTACTACTTCTAGCTGTAAATTATCTGGCTTTGAGATACACTCAGAAACAGTCATTTAGCATAAGGGTAATTACCTCTTCTGAACCCTACCCTAATGCTCTATAATTTACAATAATATGTTTCAGAGCATCCAAATGAATTGTAAAGGCCTTTATTCTTAATTGCTTTTCCTCTGTTTTCAGGGATCTTCAGTCAATTAAACTGTTTTTGGCTATGCTTTCTAATGAGGCAGGAAATTGAAGAGTTCAGATATAAGCATGCATAAACCAAACACACATTTGCCATCTGCCAAGGCAAAGCCACAGCAGTCACTCTAACAAATGAGACCAAAGCTTGGCTTCTTTGGAGAATGGGCTCCTTACTATAATATAGACATTAATATTAATGTGATGATAAACTACGTGTTTTAGAGGAGGAAGGAAGACACACATGTCATCTGGCCCGTGTCTACTATTTCACAGATAAAATTTGTAAATATTTCAAAGACAGAAATTAATCTTCTCCGAATGCCCATGGAAATGTCTGATTATCCATTTTGTTGGTATAACTTCAATTTATTTCATTTTGCTACCCCATTATGGAAACAGAGAGCAGTTAATGAGTATTTCCTTTGGGAAATCAGTCATATTGTTACATATCAGCATTCAGGTTAAATAACTTTTACTCATAGGCTTCACAATCTATTTTGTAAATCTCTTTTTGGTTCCATTATTTCAGGGCTTTTCCATAAATGTCTCCTAAATGTGGAAATCAAAATTAAATACAGTTCTCTCCTAAAGGGCAAAAATATCAGAAGAGTAATTTCCTGTGATATTTTTATAATGATATTCTAGTTTCATTTTTAACTGTTAATTCAACAGTATCATTTGGTGGATTCATATTTATTTTGTGGTTCATTATGATCCAAAGGTGGTTACCACTTCATTTGTCTCTGTCTGAATCATTCGCCACCTTTATGAGTATGTTGCTTTGAACTATCATGGGTAAAGATGGTGGATTAAACACATGGATCTGCTTTAACTACCTCCTGAATCCTAGCAAAACAATCCTCTTAAAGGCATAAACAGACAAGAATGGGGGAGCATATGAAAGGAGACAATATCAGCACAATTTTGGGAGGTGAGAACCAGATGGTTGAGTGATACATTACTTAGCAAACTCAAGACAACTAAACTCTTAGACTAGAAGTAGAGGAATAACTTGATCTAAACTACAAAATCCTCAGAAGGCTTAGAATTGGCAGTACAAGTTACCTCTGGAAGTGGGGGTGAAAGAGGGGAACTAAAATAAGGAGCACGGATTGAAAGCCTGTTTTAGTAGTTGTTGAAATTCCTTTCTCTATAAAGCTGGGCAGGTGACTGTCCCCATCCCTAGCAAGATGCTGAAGGTTTATTATTATCTGAAAAGGGTAGTAGTCTGCCTCTGCACTGAGGAGCCCAGGCTCCATTGAGACTCAGGCTTCCAAACTGAAAATCTGAAGCAGCTGAGCTCGCAGCCAGGCAGGAAGTGAAATGTCTCCGCGGGAGAATCTGACCAGACTGAGAGGAAAGAGTTAAAGACACTGAAATTAAGGGTCCTTCACTTAAAAAGTCCAACTGGGCTACCCTGAGTGAAACTCGAGGTTGGCAAGCCCCACTGTTCACTCAGAGCTTTCAATCGGTTTTTAAAACCCTGCTCTTATGTATGCAGACATCCAAGGATTACTGGACACTGAGGAAATCCTATAAACTGAACAACAGAGTTGCAACCAAAAAAACAGAAAGCAGCAAATTGGAAGAAACGGAGACTATGTAGTGGAAAATATGTTTTTTAATTTTCTCTCTCTCTCTCTCTCTCTCTCTCTCTCTCTATAAAATCTCATCAATGATGTATATTTATCAGATGATGTGTATATAAATAAGTACATATACAAATATGTATATATAAATGAATATCTTACTTGTAGAGAGGTAAGAAAAGATGTTACAACCTTGGAATAAGAAAACAGGATCACACATATTTACACACATTCATATATATATGAAATATATGTATGAAAAATCAAGAAAACATAGGTAAGGGGATTTTCTGAACACTGAAAATCTAGAGGCAGAAACATTGTTTAGGAATACTTAGCCTTGATCTTTCTTTTCTCCCACAGCTGGAGGTGTGGGCTTGTTGGCCCCATGTCTGACTCAAGAACCGAGAGAGCCAGATGTTAGTACACATTTTTGCATAGGTTGGTAAATTCTTCCTGCATGTCGATGTAAATTCCCAAGCATAATAGGACAGTGTAATAGCAAGAATTAAACTTCTCAGATCTGGCAAGACCCTCCATTGTGTGGGCAGCATCACTGGCAGCTGGAAAGCCCTCCTAAAGCCAAATGCTAAGCTGAGACACATGGATGATATCTGTCCTTGTCCTGTGTGGTCACTTTACTAGCAAAAGGACTTGACTTGTTGGACAATCAAATTGGGGATTTAATTGAAGTTCAGAAAGGATATATATTCGTGCATAGGGATCAATCTGGAACCTAGACATGGGATTGGTGGAAAGACATCTCTTTCCGCCACAGTTAGGTTTGGGAAGGGGCACCAGGAAGTTGAAGGGAGGTTAGGTGGTCTGGAAAATAGCTCAAGGTGTGAGATTTGCAGGGTGTTGTATCAGTGGAGTCACCTGGGAAGCCCCAAAGGGGGTTAAAAAGCCACAAGAGGAGGGTTCAAAGTTTGGGTCATCCTGGTCTAGGGTTTCACTAGAGGGTGTAATCTGGACACTTGGGATGATAAAGTTGGAGAGCAGGATCTTCCAAGGACTCCCTCAAGCCCGGGCTGACAGTCTGCGACTTGCCGCTCGGAGAGAATGGCTCTCGAGGCTGCAGATGTGCAGGGGTGCGTGGAGCAGAGATAGCATTAGCTGTTGTTGACACTGTCTCTTGTGAAACCACTAAGAAAAAGGGAGGGAGACGGGTGCTACTTAAGTGTAGCAGTTAGCTGTCTGTACTACTTAACTTTAACTGCTTTAACATGTGAAAAATAATCTTTGCTTTTAGAGAAAAAGCTTTCTGAAAACGGTAACTGTGACCTTGGGGCTCTATGATTTGTGAAAATGGAGTTTTCTCTTTTCTTTTTTGTAAATGGTGTTCAGAAGCCATGGAAAAGGTGATTTCTAAGTGGAAAATTAAATGGAGTAAATCGAAATGATCTTGGGACAAATTAACTTAAATGCTAAATAACTAAATTCTGGGTTTCAGGCACAGTTTTGTTTGGGAGGACGGTTTTGCTGGACTAGTGTCAAGAGAGATAAAAGGAGAGGGATATCACACAGGGAGTCTCAGAGTTTAGAAGTCTCAGAAAATAGTTTCCTTATGGGTCACTTTAAAATATTGTTTTGAGGCTAAGACACCTGTGGTTTCTGAGGGACTACTAGCTCTGGTGGGGGTCCAGCCACTCGCCTGGACCTGGCCAGGCTGGAAGAGACAGAGAGGCAGTAGGAGAGATGGGTGTGAAGCCAGAGACCTGGGGAGGACGCTGCACCTGTCAGCTTCCAGGCAGGTGGGCTCTGACAGAGGAAGGAGGGGCAGGAACTCAGAGAGGAAGGATTCAGACTCAGAGGAGGAGCTTCTCAGAAAGCAGAAGCCTGGTGAGCCTGCCCCAAGACAGATGGAGAGTGGCCCAACTCCGCTGACCTGCCTCCTCAGAAGACTGATAGCCCTTCTTGAGAGGAGCCACAGAATGGCCTGGGAGCCTTCCCCAGGAGGAAGTAGAAGTGTCTCTTCTGCTGAATGCACAGGGCAGGCTGCCAGGGGCCACACCTTCATCCAGTGTCTGATGGACTTGTAAAACGAACACCTTCTATATCTCAGAAGCCCCCCCCCCTTTTTTTGTTTTCTGAGAATGCTTGGTTATATTTTCTGACATTCTTTTTTTTAATTTTTTTATTTTTTTGAGGCAGAGTCTTGCTCTGTCCCCTGGCTGGAGTGCAGTAGCGCGATCTCGGCTCACTGCAAGCTCCGCCTCCCGGGTTCTCGCCATTCTCCTGCCTCAGCCTCCCGAGTAGCTGGGACTACAGGCGCCTGCCACCGCGCCCGGCTAATTTTTGGTATTTTTAGTAGAGACAGGGTTTCACCGTGGTCTCGATCTCCTGACCTTGTGATCCGCCCGCCTCGGCCTCCCAAAGTGCTGGGATCACAGGCATGAGCCACCGCACCCGGCCTATTTTCTGACATTCTTAATCAGCTTCCGAAATATGGGTTAATTACTGACTATTAAATATATGATTTTATCTAAAGCCTCTTAAGAGATTGAAGTTCAGGATTAAAGCTCCCTGAGATAAAAGATAAATAAAGACACTAGAGCCCATAGAGATTAAGAGTTAAAGGAAAACTTTAGATTGCAATTCAAAAACACATATATGCTGACATTTCTCTTTTCATGATAGAGGTCAACTAAACGCATGGATACTATCTGAGATCCTAGATGTCCTCTCCCCAGGACTGCCTTTCATGGACATGCTACCTATGTCACATAGGGCCCCATGTTTAGTTTATGGCTTTGCTATTGCTGTCTTAAAATTCTTAATCATTTTTTAACAAGTGCACCAGCATTTTCACTGTGCACTGAACACTGCAAATTCTGTAGCCATGAGTATGTTCTTCAGTATTCCCCTGAAGAGCCTGAGATGTCTTTTTTCAAACAGTTGTCTTTTTTCAAACTTGCTGAGGGGGAAATGAGTGTTTGGATTGCAAAGTTTAGAGTGTAGTCCATAATGTTTGATTCAAGAGAAGAAAAGAAAGAAAGAAAGAAAGAAAGAAAGAAAGAAAGAAAGAAAGAAAGAAAGAAAGAAAGAAAGAAAGAAAGAAGGAAGAGAGAGAGGGAAGGAGGGAGGGAGGGAGGGAGGAAGGAAGGAAGGAAGGAACGAGAAAGAAAGACAGGAAGGAAGGAAGGAAGGAAGGAAGGAAAGAAGGAAGGGAGAAAAGACTTCCAAATACAAGGGCAACATTAAAATTACTGGTAGCTCAACAAAAGAGTGGACAAATGTATTAGTAAACTGTCATATCAGAGCATGATAAAGATACTTAGTAAAGATCAAGATAAATTAAAATCAACAGCATAAATTCTTGACCTTTAAAAAGCATTTTTTGCCAACATGGTGAAACCCCGTGTCTACTAAAAACACAAAAATTAGCCGGGTTTGTGGCGGGTGCCTGTAATCCCAGCTATTCAGGAGGCTGAGGCAGGAGAATCGCTTGAACCCAGGAGGCAGAGGTTGAAGTGGGCCGAGATCACGTCAATGCACTCCAGCCTGGGTGACAGAATGAGACTCCATCTCAAAAAACAAACCAACAAACAACAACAACAAAAAAAACATTTTTTTTTTTGGTTTTGTCATTAAAGTAGCTACAAGTCCCGGTGTTACTCTACTGTATTTCCAGTTCTCATATAAAACAAGACAATGTGCATCCAAGCACCAAGATTTCAGTCTCTACTGCTAATTATTATTTAAAATAATCAAGACTCCTTGGAGAAGAGCTGATTCCATGTTTGAAGCAATGGACTCAAGATCGACTTGGGGCATCTTATAATCTTTTTCCTTAAAAAATTCAACAATCTATTTTTGGCTTGTGGATGCTAAGCAAAGGAAGTAAGAACCATGAGAGCTAACATGGATTTATTTGTTAAATCTTACAGTTCAGAAGAGTGATTTTGATTTTAGCAAACCATTTGTCAAAATCACGTGATACTGTCAATTCCTTGCAAATAGACAAAGAAATGTAGGGTGAGTTTTAGGACAACGAAATGGATTCAGAGCTCACTAAATAATAGATTAGAAGATGATTTACAAGTGGACAGAAAGAATCCTGTGGCATTTAGAAAGACCTAATCCTTGACTCTTGGCTTTTTTAGTCAACATTTCTATCAACAACTAGAATGATGGCATGCTTATGAAATTTAGCATGACATAAAGTTATAGGGTCAGCCAACCTGCTCTACAAGAGACAACATTCCAAAAGACATCTTCAGGTTGGAACAAGATATGAACACAAATGTTTTGAAATTAATAAGAGGAAACATAAGATCACACACTTAGATTTAAAAAATAAACACGCAGTCCATAATGATAAACACCTCATTTAAAAATATTTTAACAAGGAAGATCCAGGGCTGTTAGTTAATTGAAAACTCAAAATGCATCAACAGAATAATACGGATGCCTTTTTCAAAAAACCAATACATCTTAGGATGAATTATTGAAGTATCTAGAGCAGGGGTCAGAACTTTCTCTGCAAGGGCCAGATAGTAAATATTTAAGTCTTTATGGACCATATTGTCACAGTTGCTCAGTCCTGTTGCTGTAGTGGGATAGCAGCCAGAGAAAAGAGGTAAAGGAATATGCATACTTTATTTATGGAAACAAATTCAAATTTCAGATAATTTTCACATGTCATGAAATATTCTTTTGATTTTTAAAAACTATTTTAAAATATAACTCATTCACACCGCTCCCGACCAAAAAGCAAAAACCATTCTCAGTTTGTAGGCTGTACAAAGCAGGTAGCAATGGCTTTGGCTAGGGGGTTCAGTTTGCTGACTTTGGTCTAAATAAAAAGACACTACTCTGCATTGGTCAAAATCTTCCTTGGTAAATGAGAGTCATTTATAAATTAAATGTTTCCCAGGGGTGATAATAGTGGAGGAGCTAGACACATTTACTTCATAAAAGAGAAAACTAAGGATAAGTATGAGGGATATGGAAAAATACTCAAAGGGCTGTCATGTGAGTACAAGCAGGAACTTTACCTGTGTTGTTTTACAGAGCAGGTATAATGAAAGGAAGTTCCAGGGAGGCAAAAGTTAACTTTGTGTAAAGAACAATTTTCATCAAACAGCTGTCCCATCATAAAATGGGCTGCCCCTTAAGGTTTTTGTGGCATGGCCGTCTTTCGAGAATGTTGCTGGAGGGATTCCCCATGGTAGATGGGAGGTGGGAATCAGTGAAAAATTCAAAAATGTTATTAAGAAAATCTAACCTTCAAAAATCCTTAGGACCTCTTGATTAATATACTTCTTTATTTCTTCAAATGAAACTGCATCAGCCTGAAGAAGAAAAAAAAAGGTATGTTAAAATAGAGCATAGCACAAATGAATAAAGAATAGAAATATTGGGTTGGAACTTCTGTAGAGATCCATTTATCAAGAAAAATGCTTTTGGCAGTTGACTATATTGGGCAATAAATATGTGTTGCTTTGACCAAATTCTGGGAAGAAGCTGAAGTGCATAATTGCTTTAAAAGCTATGGGCTGGAATCATAATCAGTGGTATCAACAGGTTTCCTATTAAATGGAGACACATGGCTTTATACAGTTAGGGAAGACATTCCTATTACTTCATTTTATAAGTTTAAATAATCTAAAAAGTGTAATCATGATGTTAGTAGTCTAACCACAATTTAACTTCTAACCAATCCCTGGATGGCAAAGTCAATGTCTAACTGATACAATGTATTTTCAAAGGAAGACAACCTGGAACAGAACTGCAAGTATGCTGGATTATTTTCAAAAATGTTGTATTCATGGGATAAAAGCAAGCTTTACCCATTTCATCATAAAGTTTATTCTGTAACTTACACATTGCAAGTATGTAGGTATTAAGTAATTTTCTTTTCTTAATTGGGATCTGGTAAAAGGAAGCAGGCAAATAATGTCAGCTGAATTTTCCACCTGTTGAAGTAAATCCACATGCATTTGACAAAGAATCTAACATTTATAACAGTAATGTTTTATTATAATACCTTGATATTTTTAAAAGAGTTATTATTTTTTTCTTGATGGTTAGAATTTCAAAGTATTTTATTACTCTTCATAGTTGGTGATTATTATCCAGGGGTGTATGTGTGGCATTAAAGACAATATGTTGAAGATTGGAGGTTGTGACAAAGGCAATAAGCCCCACTGCCAACTATCCACTTTGAGATATATACATGAACAAAAACCCTAACAGAAGATGGTCAGATGAGAGAGTTGGAAGCTCTATGGAAAATCGCCACGCAATATGAATTTAAGAATGAAGCAGAGCCTAATTAGATAGTGAGCCTTAATTTATAAACATTCCTGGGTAGGTTCCTCACCACTCTTCACTGAAAATTCCTCTATCCTGTCTGTGTGTAGATATGTGATAACAATATTGTTGTGGGGTTCCCTAACACAATGGTGCTAGTTCATTTGTAACAACAAACTGACTTAGAAAGCCAAAAAATAAAAATAAAAACAATCCAATGTGACGGGCTTATAAAGTGATGATTCCTGTAGGACAGAATAATTCCAAGAATGTTCTATTTCATTAATGAACTTTAGTTAATGCATCTAATACCAATTACTGACACAACGCCGAGAGCTGAAGTTACACAGGCTTTATTGAAGTAGAGTTTCAGGAGAGTGGGCAGAAATAAAGTATGAAAACTGTGTGAAAACTCAGTTTTGCTTTATATCTGGTATTGGTTGATTATCTGAGGAGAATGTGTCTTTAACTGCCCTACTTCACTTCAGGACCCTCCTTTCTTCCTAACATGGATATTTTCAGATTAAATTCCTCTGCAGAATAGCCACTCACCACTCCTCTTGAGGATTAATAAAGATATGGGCTTCCTTCACTAAACACTCTTGGCCTAAGTGGTTTCTACTTCAAAGCACTACTCATGGCAGATTTGTTGTTCTGATAGTCAACAAAATAGAGTATGAAACGGACACGTTTCATAGCAGTATGAAACAGGCATATGTGGTTTCTGTGTAGTGTAAGGAGACATTAGAGATAATACCTGTATTTAAAAGCACGGTTTTGAAGCCATCCAGACCTGGGTCTGATCCACTTAATAAATCTGTGACCTTGGGCAAGTCAATACTCATTTTATGCGTTTATAAAAGTCGGCTGAAAAGGATACCAATCCTTCCAGAATGATTATGAAGATCAAATGAGGTAATGTATAGTAAGTGCTTAGTAGAGGATCTGGCACATAACTTTAAATGACAGCTATTGTTGCCCTCACAGGGACCAGTTTAGGTTTGTTTTATTTATTTGGAAGGCATTATCATTGCTTTCATTGTAAAAGGGATACATGGTCAGTACAAGTCAGGAGCCCTGAAGCTCTTAGCACTACTTACCGGAATGCCAGGGATGCCAGGAGAGCCTGGAGGGCCTTGGTGGCCAGGGGATCCCATTGAGCCCTTGTTTCCTGGTGGACCAATAGGACCGATGGCCCCCTTCATGCCTGTAAGGCCTGGTTTTCCCCGTTCACCTTGTGGGCCTCTGTCTCCTGGAATCCCCTGATCACCCTGTTAAGGAAAAAAAAAATAATAAAGAATAATCTCTTCTAGCATTAGCTATAGTTGAGAGCAAAAGTTCTGGATTCATACTGGCACTTATTAGCTGTTGGGCCTTGGATAAATAACTTAAACTCTCTGTGTCCTAGCCTCCCCTCCTACAAAGGGGCATATTAATAGTATCCATTAAATAGGGCTATTTTCAGAACTGAATGAATTCACCCAAGTAAAGTGCTCAGAACAATGCCTGGCACCTTGGCAGTACTTAACATATAAAAGATAGTGAGAATGTTAGTTGTACTTGGTTGCCCATCTAGGATGATGGCAGTTTTGAGTGTCAATACCAGCTATCACTTGAGGTCTGGGTCTCCTTTGCAATGATAAAGGAAGATTGCCAAGAGGATCTCATTACTGAGACTTTTTACTTAAAAAAACTTCAGGACACTCAAAATCTCTCCTAAATCATGTGCTCTCCCCACCCGTGGCTTTTCCATTTGTTTCGTCTTTATTAGACGCTTCAGGTTTGTTTTCTGTATTTGTGCTTTACACTTGTATGCATGTGCATGTGTGTGCATGTTTGTGTGTGTGTGCACGTGAGTGTGATCCCTGTGCCCTAAATATATACCCACAGGAAGGTGAGAAGGGAGAGCCATTGAAAAGATCAAAGCAGGTGACTGGGGGGAGGATGTCACTGAGATCATTTACTTGATAGTATAAATGAACTATAGAAGAATCAGTTGGGCTGGGCACGGTGGCTCATGCCTGTAATCACAGCACTTTGGGAGGCTGAGGCGGGCAAATCACCTGAGGTCGGGAGTTCAAGACCAGCCTGACCAACATGGAGAAATCCCGTCTCTACTAAAAATACAAAACATTTAGCCAGGTGTGGTGGTACATGTCTGTAATCCCAGCTACTCAGGAGGCTGAGGCAGGAGAATCGCTTGAACCCAGGAGGTGGAGGTTGTGGTGAGCCGAGATCACACCATTGCACTCCAGCCTGGGCAACAAGAGCGAAACTCTGTCTTAAAAAGAAAACAAACATAAAACAAGAATCAGTTGAACAAGATGTTATAATTAATCAGTAAAATATTATATTAGATGTGACTAAATCTGATATGAAGTTTGCTTGATGCTGTTTTTTATCCTGGAATGTGTCTACTACTGTATGTGTTTGTGCAAGAGAGAATGAGAGAGAGAGAGAGAGAGAGAGAATGAGAGAGAGAGAGAGAGACGGATCATGGCAGTTGCTTCAGTAATAAATTTTCAAATATTCAGTTGCATAACTCCAGGAGGTCATCCTCACACCAAATATGATGGAATGATGCTTGAAGCTGCCCTATATCTCATTATATTATTCTTTTAACTATGACTACTCTGCAGAAGGCCAAACTCTATTTCTCTTGACTTAAAAAATAAAAATAAATGAACAGTTACAGAGATTTATGTGATCATAGAATCTGATATAGAAAGAAGCCATGTGGAAAGAAATAAAAGCAGTTGGGCCTAGTATCAATGCTACTGTCTTAGTTATAAAAATATATCTGCATACAAGTCTCACTCCAGCTCACATTTGGAGACATTTCTGAGATGACTAGAAAAAATATTAGCACACTTTGATCAATAATTAATATTCTGATCATGTGCAAGATAAATGCAATCTTCAACATATTAAAATTATTTTATAAGTTAGGTACAAAGATGTTCGTTGTAGTGATGTTTATTATTATGACAACTAGAAGGAATCCAAATGCCCAGCAGACCAGGTAAGTGAAATAAGGTATGGTCAAAGAGTAGAATAACATACAGCAATTAAAAGGCAGATACAGATTTATATTTACAGACAAGACAACATAATCAATATATATTATTAGGTGAAAAAAGTCACTTACAAGACAGTATAAGCTCCTTTTTGGAAAAGTATATGTTTATATTAATACATATAAATATATGTGTATATTATGTATTAGAGTGAGAGAGATGGAAATACGTCCAAATATCACAGGGCTTATCTCTGTGTAGTGGGATAAGGTAGATTTTTAAAATTTCCTTTTAAATTTACATCATCTATATTTTCACATTTCCTTCAGTTATTATGGATGACTTGTACAATAATAAATAAAAGTTAGCAAACTAGACACCAGTATACAAACATATGTGCCCACACTCACATACAATAGCAACCCTTAATAGAATTACACTGAGTAACAATGTTTGAGTAACTTCTTGCAGTGGCATGACTCTACTAGAAATTAATTCTATTAATTCTAGTGGAAATTAATTGTAGTAGAAGTTAATTCTAGTAGAAATTAATTCTACTAGAAAATGTTGAGGTTCATTAAAGGAAATAAAGAGAAATTGCAATAATGACATTAACGCTCCAAATAACACAAAAACATATAACATAATTGGCATTACTAGTAACTTCACTATACTTTCAGTTACCCTTTCCATTTCTGTAACCCCTCACACCACCTTCTTTACTCTAGTTAGTTTTTCTGTATGTCAGCAGCTCTCAGTTGCAGTGATTTTGCTTCCCAAGAAGCATTTGGTGATGTCCAGAGACACTTTTGGTTGTCACAGTTGGAGGGATGGTGGTGCTACTGCATCTAGTGGATGAAGGTCATGGATGCTGCTAAGCATTTTACAATTCCAAAAGAGCCAACCACAACAATTATCTGTCCCTGAATAATCACAGTGCTGAGGTTGAGAAACCTTACTCTAGATAAAAAGAATATGGGTGATGGTTATAGTAGAGATATATGTCTGAGACAGGAGGATAATAAAGCTTTCCTAATTTAAATAGCAAAGTATACTTGGCTGGGTACAAAGGCCAACTACATAGATGTAACCATATAACTTGCTCTGAGTCCTTTGTCATATTTAATATCTACTAGAGATCTTGGATCACCTACACCCTAGCCTTTATAGATTTGGTGATTTGCAGGGGTCTACACACATAATTGTGTGACTCAAATGATGGGACAGTTGTAACAGACTTGCATAAAAATCACAATAGTAATATACATACACGTTCTCCTTTGGGGCCTCTGTCTCCAGGCTTACCCATGATGCCCTGAAAAAGAGATACCAACATGAAAATCACTCCTTGCCAAGATTTTTCATCAGTCTGATTGATCTAAATGTTGGTAGGTATTCTGGATGCAGTATCCATTATAATTTTTATTTTAAATTATATTTCCCATACCTGAGCACCTGGTATTCCATCTTTTCCATTTATTCCCTATAAAGAAAAAAAGGATTAATATTTCTAATTCTGCATTAACATAGTTAAACACAACAAAAGAGTAAAGTTTCAAGGACAGTTCCTTAATCATATTTCTACTGAGAGCTTGGTAAAGCAAGATGGTAAAATGGAAAACAAATAGAATCAGACAGTCCTGAGTTCAGATTCTGACTCTGTCACTTACTCGTCCCATTAACCTTTTTGGGCAATTTACTTAACCTCAATAGCATCAGCCTCTTCACTAGTGAGGAAAATAAATAACCTTAAAACTAAGAATTAAGTGAAATAACATGAAAAATGCATGGTCCTCTATAAATAGTGAACAAAGATTATTTTCCTTTTTTATTTTTCTGTTAGGTCATCCTGAGAAATAAGAAGGTGCCTCATGGCATAGGTGGCTGGAGTATGACATTTTTGTTACCTTCTAACAGGTTTTCCAGCACAGAGTATCATTCTCAGTCAATGGTCTCAGTTGCTGCTGGGGAAATTTCATAACATGGCCAGAGTATGATTGTACTATGAAATAAACTGTCAGAAATTGTTATTTTTCAGTCAGGAATATGAAAGAAAAGCAAGAAATGTATAATCATGGTTTTTGGCAGTATTAAATAGTTACTTTTTATTAGAAAACTGGAAGTTTCTTGAACTTTAATAGGGAGTTCTAGAAGTGATAATGAAGCCTAGTCCTGCTTAAAGATTTTAAGACCGAGAGAACTATTGGCTGGGAGATATAAGAAGGAAAAGTATTTGAGGTCAAATCAAATACCTAGGGCCCAACAGCAGGTGTGTTTTTGAGATCTGATTTGAAGAGGAAGATCAAGGTGAAGAATATGATTTCTTAGCCAGCAGGCAATTGCATGGACATGCTCCTCTAAAAGCCCGAGGGACTTTTATTGTGCTGGAATGGATTCTGTGGGATGGAACTGCAAAGAACTGCTATAAATTACGCTGAAATCTGTCACAGTTGACAACCCAACCATAGTTCGCCAACCTTTCTGAACCATCCTGGGAATTATTGAGAGTACGTTAACTAAGAACATGTTACCTGAAGTGTATGGTTCAAAGAATTTATTACATTCAGACACACGAGGAACAAAGATAAAGCTGATTAAGGAGAGGATGTGAAAGAAACAGCTGTGTCACTTGAATAAAAGAAGATAAATCTAGTGTAAAAGTGTAGTTCATGTTTTTGGTAACAATATAAGAAAAGAAGTAACCCTATAACCTGTTTTTTGTCTCCAGTAATTTATCAAAGACTATCATGAGTGTTCTCTTTTGTATAGGAAGGTGTTACTTTCTATCCGCAGGGAAGCCCTGCTTTCAGAGATTTTTACAATAACTCATATATATTTGCTCCTCTCTACCCTCATTTCATTCATCTGGCAGAGCCCCATTCCTGAGTACATCCAACTTTCTGCCTACCTCATGTCTGCATCTGAGCAGCAGAGTGGCTGAAGAAAACCATGTATCTTTGCTCGCTTGTTCCAACCTAAATGTACGACAGCAGATTGCAAGCAGCCCCCTCAGCATTACCAGGTCATCCTACTGTATTTCTCAATTTGACTCCCCTTCTATCTTTCCAGAAGTACTCTTTCACACATTTTCCTGTCTCTTCCAACCTCCATCATCACCTCCCCACTCCTCACACTTGGATGACCTCCATTCTTCGTTCACTAATAAACAAAAGAGACCCCTCTCACCATCCCTCCACCAGTTGCATCAATCTTCATGGATTTGCACCCCAACTTTGGCACCCCCACACCCCACAGTTAGGAAGGGTGACATGCCCCTGTTCCCAGTTAAGACCATTCCCACTTGTGAGTATACCAGTTCTACTCAAAGTAGTCTTCACTCTCCTTTGTCATCAAATTTTTCTCTCTCAACTGGATCATTCTTACCAAGATACTAAAATGCGGTGATCTCTCCCACCAATGACCTCCACATTTCTAATGCAGTAGAGAATTGTCAGCCCTCATGTTACTTATCTGTTTGTTGATCACTCCTTTCTCCTTTCTCTTAAAACAGTTCACTTGACATCCAGGAAACCTCACTTGCCTGATTTTCTTCCCGTCTCTCTGGCTGCAGTTTCTTAGCCTTCTTTGTCGGGTCCTCTTCCTAACAGTTGAAGTGCTCTCTTCCCTTACTATCCACAGTGACTCCACTTTTCCAGGCTCAGGTTTAGATCCCCTAATTGGTCTCACCAATCCTGGTCTCTCCTAAATATTCACTGTGTACTTGACATCTCCACCTGAATATCTACTAGTGCTTCAACATGAACACATCCAAAACAGAACTCTCGGCTCTCCCTCCCAATCCCACCTACTTACCTTCGTCTGCCCCATTTCACCAAACAGCAGCACTCTCACACTGTTGCTCAGACCCTACACCACAGCTGTGATTGGTCTCTTTCCCTCACACTTTGCTAGATTAGTCTACCAGCAAGTTTTCTTGCTTGCTGTCTCTCCCTTCAATGTACATCCTAAGTTCCTCTACTCATGGCTGTTCCCACTGTCATTACTTCTTGTGGAGACGATGGAGATGTTTTCTTACTGCTCTGTCTTCCTCTACCCTGCTCCCTACAGCCTACTCTCCACACAATGTCAGAGTGGTCCTGAAAATGTTCAATCATTTTCATTCTTTGCTACAAAAGCTCCAGTGGATTTCCATCATATTTCAAATGAAATCCCAACTTCATTCCCTGGTTTGGAAGTTCTTCATGGTCTGGCCACTGCCTACATCTCCCTCTGTATGTTTCCCACTCTTCCTTCACTTCGTTCATTCCTGACTTCATGCCTTTTGATGAGGTCCTTGACCTCATCAGGCTCGTTTCTCTCCCAGCCATTTCTTTTTCCTGAGACAATGGTCCCCTGACCGTCCCATGGCTTGACTTCTCACTTTATGCAGGTTTCTGCTCAAATTGCAGGCAAATCTTCTCTGAGCTCACTATTTGAACAATATTCCAGAGCTTTACTTTACTTATACCTTCTTCTACTTGAAACTGTGTGTGTGTGTGTGTGTGTGTGTGTGTGTGTGTTTATCCGTTTTCCTATAGTAGAATGCAAAAGCTATGAATTGTTAGCACCTAGATCAGTGCCTAGCATGTAGGAGGTATTCAAGAAATATCTGGTGATGAACGAATTGCTTTTTGCATAATCTCCTGGGGACTCAATGGCAGGCTTTAATGATATGCCTTGCAGGGGATGGGAATGATGAGGTAAGAGGGGGCAGTGAATTAAACTAATACTATTGAGTACCTCCCATAGCCAGGCACTGGAAATGCTTTCCATATGTCATGGCACTTAAGTGACTCATAAAATCCTTTGAGCCGTAATTCAGACCCAGATCTTCCTGACTCTAAATTGCATTTTCTTCATGTTGTCTTCTGTGGGGAAATGGTGGCCACCAACCCTGAAGGTTTCACAGAGGTGCCGAACTGGCCTCTTGAATTCTGTGCTGCTTGTTCACCTCGCCTTCTTTCCCGTACACACCACAGCAAATAAATCAGCAGTGACCTTCTATAAAGCGTAACTCCGAGAGTGAGGTGTGTTTTATTCATCTTAGATCCCCTCGCTAAAGGCCCACACATTTTCAGCAAACAGCAGTGACTAGATGAATTTATGTGACTGAATTAGTCAGAATGATTATTACAATGTCACATCAACACCACAGATCAGTAACCAAGAGCTCTTTTAGGACATAAGGGGATGAGACATTCACCAGTAGTGATTTAGGAAAGTGTAAGAAAACAAGGCCTATATACAAAGGAGGAAATTTGAGAAAATAACTTCTACTTTGGGATTTGGCTTAACATACAGGTATTACATCTATAAGTCTTTGCTTTCTTTATACTTTAGGACGTGACAGGCCATTATATTTTCTTTAAGTCTGTTGAAAACATTAGGCTTAAAAAATAATGAGTCAGATTTCCTGACACTTAAAACTCTCACCGTTTTCAACACTGTTTAAGACATAAAGATACCACACACAGATCTAGGAAACTCAGTGAGAACTTCCGCCCATGCCATCAAAAATCCATCTGCACAATCTTCTTAGTTCTTAGAAACTGCTTATTCAAATCTCAGAATTTCTGAGGTGGTAGATGAGGAGATAATGTTAGAGCATTTCTCTAAGTAGCATATTTCAAATAGTAAGAAGTACTTACTGGCTTTCCTGAGGGTCCTTCTGGTCCAGGGAAACCTATATCTCCAACAGGTCCTCTCTCACCCTATAAACACATCCACAGACAAAAATTAATTGCCAAGAAATGTTTTAAAACTGCATGCAAGTACAACACAAGTACAACTGTCATGAAAGCAACTGCCAACTCACCGGTTCCCCTGGAACTCCTGGAGGCCCTGGGGCTCCAGGTTTCCCCTGGCAAGGCAATTGAAGAGAAATGTTAGGAGCCAAATTGCTGAACGACACCATACGCTTCTCTTCCCCCAACCCCAATTGAGTTTAAAGTGCTCCCAAGGATGATGCTCTCCAGTGGCATTTCTAGCCAGGTGTGGTGGCTCACGTCTGGAATCCCAGCACTTTGGGATGCCGAGGTGAGTGGATCACTTGAGGTCAGGAGTTCGAGACTAGCCTGGTCAACATGGTGAAACCCTGTCTCTACTAAAAATATTACAAAAATTACCCAGGCATGGGGGCTCATGTCTGTAATCCCAGCTACTCGGGAGCCTGAGGCAGGAGAATCACTTGAACCTGGGAGGTGGAGGTTGCAGTGAACTGAGATCATGCCATTGCACTCCAGCCTGGGTGACAGAGTGAGACTCCGTCTCAATAAATAAATAAATAAAGTGGCATTTCTAAGGGGACAGAGTCTGGGGAACATACAGTCAACTCCACAGGCCGTAAGTTTCAGACTGGGGTGCAGTTCTTTAAATACATATTTGTGTGGATGGTGGAGAGTAGGAGAGGAGAATACTTTTGAAAATATTAGCCCAAAGTATCATCACTATTGGAAATCCCTCTTGTGCTTATTTTCCTGGCAGCTCCTCTTTACTTTGGGAGTGGAGAAATGCGCACAAAGCATCAAAGAAGTTTTTTTTCTAGGCTTTGAGTTTCACAAGACAGTTTTTAAGTTCATAGTAAGACAACCTGAAAAAATCATGTTTGATTTGAAAAGCCATGTTTTGTTCGCAGGAAAAGAAACAGATTAGTTTGTGTCACTACACCGTGGCTTGGACGACTGATCCTGGAGCAGACAGACCACAGGAAGGGATGAGAGGGGCAGATGGTCCAGTGGAGACTGAAAGCACACAAGGCCCAAGTGTGCAGGCGAGGCTTGTGGGGTTGCCTCTGAGAAGGAACCACCTCCTGTCCCTTGGACCTAATGTGGCTGGGAAAGACAGACGACATGGGATGTAGGTGTGGGGCTGAGACCTGAGAAAGCCAAGTAGGTTTTGGAGAAATATGAAAAGAAATGGGCTTTTTCCAACTTGCTGCTTAGAATTCTGGAAGAAGATCCCTCCATAGGTACAGATACGGTGCTGAGTGGCAAAGCTAGGCAGACAGAGAGTTAGAGAGAGCATCCCTGGGTCCCCATAGCTTGTGTGTGCTGAAGTTGTTGGGGGCCTGAGTGGGAAGATGTGTTAGAGCTGAGAAGGCCAATGTCCTGAAGATTCTTACTGTGGGACATGGCGGGTATGGAGGGCTCGGGCATTGGGATCTGAGACGAAGAGATCAGGGACATTGATGGAAGTCATCCCTAAGGTCAGGTAGGACCAGCAGAGAACTCAGAGCATCCAGGGGAGAGCGTGCTGACCAGGAGCCCCACCACCCCACCACCAGCACTCACAGGCACTTCCTCCTGCAAACCCACATGCCATCCTCAGAGAAAGGCAAAGAAAGAAGCTCTAGGGGAAATCCCTGGTTAGCCCTGAATATACTGGAAAGGGATAGACTGATCTGTTCTAGAAGAGCAGGATTGGGTCCCCTTGGTAATCAGCTGAGTGACCAGTGTGTCTGCGTGGGCAAGCCCCAGCCTTGCTTCAACTAGAACAATCACCATTTTTCAAAAAAATTTTTTATCATGGTAAAATATACATAACCTAAAGTTTACCCTCTAAACCATTTTTAAGTGTACACTTAAGTGGCACTAAGTACATTCACACTGTCATCTAGCCATCACCATAGTCTATTTCTAGATTCTTTTAACGATTTTATCTTCTGAGTCACAGAAGGGCCAGTTATAAAAATCAAATATGCATCTTTAACTGAACGTATTTGTAGTATGTAAATTTTTTACCCTTTCCTATTTATGTAATTGTCAGTCAATGCTTCTATTTTATATTATTTTTTGAGACAGGGTCTTGCTCTGTTGCCCAGGCTGGAGTACAGTGACACGATCTTAGCTCACTGCAGCCTTTGCCTCCCATGCTCAAGTGATCCTCCCACCTCAGCCTCCAAGCAGTGAGATTAAAGGTGCCCAGCTAATTTCTGCACTTTTTGCAGAGAGAGTTTTGCCATGTTGCCCAGGTTGGTCTCTAACTCCTGGGCTCAAGTGTTCTGCCCAGCTTGGCCTCCCAGACTGCTGGGATTACATGCGTGAATCCACCGTGCCTAGTCAGTTTATGTTTTTAATTATGACATATGAAAACTGCTTTTTAAATAAATATATCAGATCTCAGACATCCAACTAAGTGGCAGGCTAGCCTCTTATCTCAATAATGCTGCCTCTTTGAAAAACATATTTGGAATTTCTCATTTGGATTGCCTGTTGCCACTGTTGCACGTCTTTTAAATACTTTCGATGGTGGCCAGTATTTTTTCCTAGAAGATAAGCTTAATTTAGGGTAATAGCAAAATGTAATTTGTAGACACACCTGGGTGAATACAATGAAAAAATTAAGCTTTATTTTGTCACAAGGAAACAAAAATTCAAATCACAGGATGTGAGTATAAGAGGAACAGGTTGTAAGGGTTCTCTAAGTACACTTCCAGAAACTGATTTCCAAATATGTTGCTGGCAATGGCTGTGAGTGGGGCAGTGGTGAGGGAATAGAATTAAGTGTGTAGTCAACTTTCAAGAATACTTCCTTTTATAAAAAATTTGGAAGGGCTTTTCAAAGAAGATATTTTCATGCTACTTTTACAGTCATACACATATTTGACTTGATCTATAATGGCTAAGTAAGGGAATGTCATCATCTACAAAGGATGCAGATGATGGATGAGGCTCTATTTTGTGTTGTTAGACTTAGAAGTTAATGGAGTGAAGCAAAGTGGCTCTGAGTACTTTGTGGGATGGCAGTGGGTGATGAGCCGGGCTTTGGGTGGTGCTGGGTGTCAGTAGATCTCAGTGGGTGACTGTGGGTGGTGATTTTAGGGCCCTTATCTTATCTTCTTATTTTCTTGTGATACAAGCCCATGGTTTCCATTGACTTTCCTGTAATGTTATCCTGGACCTGCCCTGCAGGGGCACCTAGAAAGACGATAAATGGCCTCTTATTCATAAAGCATGACCACAAAATTTTAATTAAAGCATCATGAATGAAGATCAGAATGATCTCTAGGGTTCAGAGAAATAATTTCAGCCTTTCCTGGAGCACTTCCTATTCATTTGAAAAGACCTTGATGAGATTAAAACGTTTGACACTAGAGAGCAACAAAAATGATTGAGAGGATTGAAGGGCTAGTTTACGAGGAAACATTAGCAGCAATAGAGCTCTGCTAATAACACCGGGCTAAGGAATAACTCAGGCAGATTGCAACTTAATACAAGGAACTTGAAGTACATGCCTGAGGATAAGAACTCTGTCTTTTGAAGACTGAGAAACCTTGAAATATGACAAGAATAGAGAAACACAATAAACTCTCCAAAGCTGTGCTCATAAATTAATGTATAGTAACTGGGTTTCCTCTCCCCTCCATGAAAGTGGCTTGGGAAGAAAATAAAAGAGGACAAAAAACAAACAAAAAAAATTAAGAAATAGAGGATTCTGGAGGTGGAAAATACAGGTGGCATTATTTATGAAACTAGAATTGTTAGGAACCTAATGCCATGGGAGTTATGGTATGCTCGCCTGCCCGTCTCGATCCCTGGCCACAGGTGTATCATGGAGATAGAACCGTTTACCTGTGAAAATTATGTGAAATAATCTGAACTCACCGACATCCCTGCTATTCCCGGGGGACCTGCTGGGCCTCGATCTCCCTGTTAGGATTTAAAAATATTGCTACTTTAATGACATCAATGAAGTCTTTAGTTATGAAATTAATTCTCAAATAATAATTTGGATTTGGTAAAGCTTTCCTTCGGATCTGATAAGTGTTACTGATATTAGCTGGGGTGAAGCTAGTGTGTAGATGGAAAAATAGCAAACTGAGTGGCTAATTGCCAGCTGAACTTGTTACAGCTTTTTTATTTTCCATAAAACTAAAGTAAATAATAGTTTTAATGAAAGCAAGCATAGATGTTATCATTTCTGTGACCTATTTTAATGTCCCTTTACATACTTATAGCTAAAATCAGTCAATATTTTTATTCCACATGTTCAAAAGATAATTACTCTTACTCAAAAGATTAAGCACTTTGAGTGTCTTCCAACAAGCTTTTCCTATCCTTGTCTCATTGGATGTAGAGTTAGAATAAAATGATCTACAGCTAATGATTTGTAGTTCTCATTTGGCCAATTAGAAGATCCTTTGAACTGCTCTGAACAACAGAGTGACTCAACTTCTTTTAAGAGCCGATGTGATATTTTAGATAAAGCTGACAATGCTAAAAATACTAACGACTATATATATGGGATAATAAAATGGCAATTTCATTGGGCAGAAACTGAATTTAAAAAACTTCATAACTTTACTCAGGGACATAAAAGGCTTGATTTAATGAAGAGATATGCTTTGTTCTTGGAGAGCAAGACAATGTTGTAAAGGTGTCATTGCTAACTAAACTAATTTATAAATTTAATGCAATTCTTGCAAAATTGCAGTTTGATCAAATGATACTAAAGTTTACTTGGGATAATAACTTGAGAGGATAAAAAAATTAAAAATGAATAATAAAGAGATACTAGTAATATCAACATTTAAACATATAATAAATAAAGCTATAATGGAATATTGGCATAAGATTAAGTAGCATATCAATATACTATAACAGAAATATCAGAAACAGACTAGCATTTATAACAGGATTTTATTTAACAAATAGTTCTAATAATTGGATAATTTCTTTGAAAAAAGTTTGATTCTTCTCTTTATATTATATCCCATATGAATTCCACATAGATTTATATAAAAATAAAATAATATAAACTATAAAAGAGTTCAAAGAATATATTAGTGATACTCTGATCTTGGTTGAAAATAAAAGTAAAAGTCATTTTGTGCATAAAAGCAAAACAAGAAATCATAAAGAAAAATAGTGTTAGATTTGACTACATTAAGGTTATATTTACAATAAGATTCAACATAAAAATGAAAGGCAAAGACCAACTAGGATGAAAACTCCAACACATAAGATAGAAGTAATGTCTTTAAGATATGAAGCATAACCATCCTCAAAAAGAAAAAAATAACTAATAGAAAAATTGGGTAAAGGACATAAACAGGCAATACACATCAATTTCCCTCTGTTCCTTTTGAATTATGAAATTTTCATTTTTAAAATTAATATATTAGAACTTTTCATTCAATGAAATAGTTGCATGCCTCACGCCTCTCATTCCTTAACCACTATCGTCGAACAAACTTGCCTCTTATTTTCATAGTTACACCTGGCACTTTGTCAATAAAAATATTTTTTGCCCATCCATAATCTCAATTTCATGCGTTCCAACTTTGGACCACCATTCCACATTATTCTAACTCACTCTTTGAGTACCTTGAACCCCTAAACCCTAATCCATTGATGGTACACATTTGTTATCTTTCACTCCCTGGATGGCCTCTCCCTCTTTTTTTGCCTAGTTAAAATACCATGGTTACTTGTTATAATCAATCCCTTGTGCATGCCAATAAGCCAATAAGGGTCTTGTCCCATTATTCCTTCCAGTACTCATCTGTCAAAAGCAGAACATTGTTTAAATCCAACTCCCCTCCTATTCTGTGTCTTTACCTGAATGTCTGAACATGGCTGGAAAAGCACATGTAGTCCTGTGTTTTTTTTTTTTTTTTGAGGTGGAGTCTCGCTCTGTTGCCCAGGCTAGAGTGCGATGGCAAGATCTTGGCTCACTGCAACCTCTGCCTCCTGGGTTCAAACAATTCTCCTGCCTCAGTTTCCTGAGTAGCCAGGATTACAGGTGCCTGCCACGATGCTTGGCTAATTTTTGGTAGAGATGG
Organism: Macaca thibetana thibetana; assembly: GCF_024542745.1. Lineage (NCBI taxonomy): Eukaryota > Metazoa > Chordata > Mammalia > Primates > Cercopithecidae > Macaca > Macaca thibetana. Next base: position 67,647,374 of record NC_065581.1, on the reverse strand, counting down.
GGTTTCACCATGTTGGCCAGGCTAGTCTTGAACTCCTGACCTCAGGTGATCTGCCCGCCTGGCCTCCCAGAGTGCTGGGATTACAGGCGTGAGCCACTGTGCCCTGCCAGCACACGTAGTCTTGTTGAGAAGTCTCACTTCTGTTCATGACCATGAACCTCAAGAGGGTCCTTAGAGCTGAGCACTAATCACACTTCTGAGGTCCCTGAACCCTCTCTCTTTCCTAGAGGACCTTCTCCCTAAATCCCCAACCTCTTTCCCTACTTTGCTCTTGGATAATGGTCTTGCTTCCTCTTTATCTTAGAAAATTTGAGCAATCAGAAAACAACTTTTGTAGACTCCATCCAATACATCTTCCCACCTGTCAGCCTCTGCCCCATACTCTGCTTTCTCCCCTTTCACTGTAGATAAACTATTCTCTCTGAAGCCAAACCCTCCATATATGCACTAGGTCCCCTCCCCTCTAGGCTACTTAAAGACATTGGTTGCGCACTCTCTCCTCTCTCTCCAGCATCATCATCCCCATCTTCCCCTCTACTGAGTCATTCCTTTAGCATATAAGCAGTCTGATATTTCTATTATCTTCAAAATCTATCTGAAAACGGTGACCCTACTTCCTCTAGTAGCCTCTGGCCTATTTATTTGCTAGCCTTTGTAGCAAAACTCTGTGAGCATTATTTATACTGACTTGCTGTCTCTATTTTCTTTCCTTGTTCTCTCTTAAATCCATTCAAGTCCACAGTTGCTCCTACAATATAGTGAAATAATAATTTCTCTGGTCAAGGTCATCCATGACCTCTACATTGCTAAATCCAATGTTCAATACTTGACCTTTCTACCTGGCCCCATCCCCATTCTACTTGACCTATCTGCAGTATTTGAGACAGGTGATCACTCCTTTGCCCTTGATTCATTATTCTCTCTTGGATTATAGGATACCAAGTTTTTCTCCTACCTCCCTGGTTACTTCTTAGTCTTCCTTGCTCCTTCCTCCTTTTCTTCTTGATCTCCTAATACTGGAGGGCCTCGGGGCTCAATCCTTGACTCTTTTCTCTTTCTAAAAACTCTATTGTCATTCCCTTGGTAATCTTATCTAGTCTTCCGGCTTTATGACAGCATCTCTATGCTTAGAACAGCCAAATTTATATCTCCACTTAGACTTCTTTTCCACACTCCATACTTTTATATCATACTGCCTACTCAATACCTTCACTTTGCTGTCTAACGGATATCTCCAAATTTGGTCTCATGCACAAAATTAAACTCCTGATAATTCCACCCCTTCAAAATAGGCCTTGCTCATAGCTGTCCTCATTTCAGACGATGTCCGCCCTATTTTGCAAACTGCTCAGGTCATAAAACTGAGGGTCCTCTTTGACTCCTCTTCATTCTGTAATAATCCAATCAATCTGAAAATCCCATCAGTGCTACCTTCAAAATATATCCATATTGAGGCATTCTCACTGTCTCCACTGTTTCTTCTCTGATCTGAGCCAACATCAACTGGCACCTGGATTACTGGATATCTTTTAACTGGCTTCCCTACTTCTACTCTTGCACACCCTCTGGCTGCAAGTTCCCTCATGCCACTACTCAGAAATCACTGATGACTGCATTTTACACGGAGTGAAAGATAAAGGCCTTGTAATGACTGTTAAGCCTTTTTATTAGTGTGTCTCAAACTTCCTGCGGTAAAAGAGCAATCTCTTATTTATTTTCTAATATATCATGAACAAAGATAATTCTACCATCACATGCTTGCCAGACATTTTAGACTAATTACTGGACATGTTTTTAGGTGCTTACTCTCGGTCTCTGTACTAACCTTGCCACCGAACCCATAACAAAGGGTCTGCAGACTGGCACTGGTTCTCCACTGGCTGTACATTGAGTAGCACTGCTCTACACGAGGAGTCCACTTCTCACCTCCACCCCCGCCGCTCTGACCTCATCTTCTACGACTATCCCCTCACTCCCTCCCCTGGTCTCTTTGGATACACATCAGGAAATCTTATGTCTCGGGCTCTTTAGACCTGCTGTTTCCTCTTCCTGGAACATTATTCTTCCAGACTGGAGGGGACTTGGCTTTCCCTCTCACTTCCTTCAGGTCTTTGCTCAGATACTGCCCTCCTACCCCCTCAGCACTCCTGATCCTCCTTAACCCAATCTACTTTTTGTTTTTTTCCATAGCCCCAACAATAAGATGTAATTTTAAAATGTTTATTCTTTTAGTTTCTATATCCTTTTGCTAGAATGTAAGTCCCATGAGTACATACATTTTTGTCTGTTTTGTTCCTTTATATATTCCTAACCTAAAACAGTTTTTGGCACATTAGGTGCTCAGTAAACAATTTTGAATGTTGAATAAATGAACACATTTCTAACTTCTGTGCTTACCTTTACACCTGGAAATCCTTCTAATCCTGGCAACCCCATTGCACCAGGCTCTCCCTGTTAAATATGAACATAAGAAATGCAGGAGCAATAATCAAAATGTTTTTAAGCATTGGTTTCCAAAGCAAAGATATTTTTTGCTTAACCTTCCCACCCCAAACATTGATGTGTAATTTAGCAAGGAAATGATATGCCCTGTTTTTAAGCAACGTATTACTGCATTTGGTGTTTGAAAATAGTTTGAGAGTGAAAGCTATTCTCCGGAGAGGTATATTTTCTGATTAATCATTTTTATTCTGATTGAGAATCTAATCAGAATGAATCCCTCTGCTCAGTGATAACTCCAATTTCAATAAGAACTAGAATGAAAGATGGGGCTTTAATAAAGTTTGCCAATTTGTGAGCTACCTGGTGCTGCTAGATTTTCAGAGAATAAGAATAAACTGTTTAAGAGTAGATGAAGATGGAACACTCAAAGCAGTGTTTATCATCTTTAAGTAATCTCTGCAGCTGGACAAGAATTGTGAATGCTTAAGAAGTTGACCCCAGGATCATTATCTCCAATAACACTAAAAGTTATTGCTCAAGTTGATGAGTCACTGGAAGGGGGTAGATTAGTGTTTTCTATTTTAAAAAATCTTTACATGTTCTAGTGTATGATCCCAGGCTAACTGGAGCCTGTAGACCCACAAGGAACACATTGGGAGAAACTGTGGTGAAAGAAGTTGCTAACTTTTAACAAAAAAAGCATTAGGGAAGGAGTGTTCAATATTTTGGCTTCCCTGGGCCACAATGGAAGAAAAATAATTGTCTTCCAATAAAATACACTAACACTAATGATAGCTGATGAGCTAAAGTAATCACAAAAAAAATCTCCTAATGTTTTAAGAAAGTTTACAAATTTGTGTTGGGCCATATTCAAAGCTTTCCTGAGCTGCATGCAGCCCACGGGCCATGGGTTGGACAAGCTTGCACTAGGGCTTTAAGTTAAAAAAGAGATAAAGTGGGGAGTTGTTTGATGCCTTCTTGTTAATAAACTAATGTTCACTGCAAATATTTTCTTAGGACACTGGATGCTTTAGACATAATCACGAAGAAACAGAAGCTTTCAAATTGTATTCTATGTAAGTGTATTTTCACATACAAATTCTAATCTGCTTCAAAAATATTACCAAGGATATAACTTCATTATTATTTACAACATTGCCCTTATTACAGAATATTTAATGAGTGAGCATATGAATTGATATGCTTTCTACGTTTCAGAAATCTTTTAAAATGCCCCCTAATATATAACTTCATAATTGGTTAAAAAAAAAAGTTCAGATTCTGTTCTGCATAAAGTTCTGTAGAAGAGTCCCTAGGTTGCTGACAAAGGAAACACACTCTTTGATTCTCTTTGTTTACATTCTCAACAGTCCTTAAGACAGAGAAGGTGCTCAATCAATCAATAATTGCTTGAAAGTAGCTAATAATTAAATATTTAATTAAAGATCACTTATAAACTGAATACTAAAGGAACGAAATGGAGCATCTCAGAAGATAACAAATTCAATTAAGGGTAATATTCCTCTAGAAAGGTTTATGGAGAAGATTAGAAATAGTGAGACAGATCTATTGTCATGGGATTTGAAGAATGTTGGAAGAGCAAATTTCCCACCTTAAAAAGACTTCTCAAGTTTTTGCTCTGTGATCTACAGTTCTATCATTCCTGGATTATTTCTCTGGCATGAACTATTATTTTTCCCTACAGGACAGATGGTGGGAGAAGGTGAGAGTTGCAGGATGGTGCTGACAGAGAACCCAAAAGAGTAACTTCAAAATTTTATCTAGGATAAGCCTGAATGTGTACACTAAACGTGTATTTAATTTCATGATTGCAGTTTTCTGTTTTTGTGCTTCACTCTCTTAATTCACATCTCTAAAAGCAAGGAACACGCTTCCATCAGTTTTCTTTATCCTTTGTTGCAGCTAAGAAATTTGAAGACTAATCTTCAAATTCTACTCAAATAGGTCTACATTTTTGTTGCCAGCCCCTTGTCAATGCCAGTAAATTTTAATTTATCCTTTATTATAATACTTAAAAAGTTCTTATCTTAATCTGCAGTTATTAATGCAAGAACTTCAAATAATGTTCCCAAAAAGTCAGTGAGAAGCCTAGGTACTCTTAAATGACTCAGAGAAGCTGTTTTGTGCATATGAGTATGAGAGGGAAAGACCAGGAGGACATTTTTTATCAACAAGATGTAAGAAAATTAAAATTAGAATGAAGCATATAGTTGGTTTCAGGTAAAGACAGGGTAGACAGAGTGCATGAATAGTAAAACAAAGGACACTCTGAATTACAGAATATGATCCTAACTAGTTGAAATAATGCTTTCAGGGGACAACAATTTGGCTTTTAATATATATTTCCTAATAATAAAATCAAACAGCTCTTTAATGCATCTCTTTAAAATATGTTTTTAGACATAAAAACATTGCTTGTTATGACTTGTCCCTTTGCTGATTTAAAATTTATTCATTGAGTTTTAACAAACTGTACTATAATGAAAAGGCTTTAAATTTTTTTCACATGGCAATGGAAAGTGGTTTGAACATTTATTTCAGCGTTAGGTACATTTGAGTTTCAAGTATATACCCAAAGGTTAAAAGATACACAAATGAAACATGAAGGATATGCTTGAAAAGGACATGACAGGAAAAAATGCCCAGCAATAAAAGGCATCTAATTGAATTTGGCAGAACTTTTACAGTGAGGCTCCATGGTTGAGAAAGATGCTGAGAACAATTATCGTCCTTTAGGCGGGGGAGGACATGATCTCCTTCCATGCTGAGCGTAACCTCCTGATACATTCCTCCTAATAAGCAGGTTTATGACAAAACACATCTCCTGCAGAATAATTGCCTAAGACATTTAAAGCAAATAAACAGTTCCTTCCTTTTTTGTTGGGGAGATGGCAGATATATTAAGGAATTTCTTTCCAGTAAGTATTTCTCTTCCACAATCTACTTAAAATTGAATCAATCATCAGAAGAGGGCTATTAGAAGAAAGTGTCCCATTTATCAGAGCTTTATATGTGTCTTCCTCCATCACAGGATGATTTTTAAAACATGCTGATGGAAAGAGACAAACCTCAAGGGCAGGGACAACATCAGAACTAATGCATCTCAGAAATAGAGAACACATTGCTGGCATTCCTTTTGTGGCCTGCTTGTCACCACCACCATGTTAATTGATGAACACCTAAGAAGGCAGGCCATTTTGCCTGATGCTTTTCTTTCAAAATTTAACAAAGACCAATATTCTAAATGACACAAAACATGGGAACATTCATACCACTGGGCCAGGATCGCCTTTTGGGCCCTGTAAGAGAAACATGGAAAGTCATTTTTCAAATAATGACCAAAGCAAAGTTACAGAATAAGAAACACCATTGGCCAATCTGCTTTAATACATATACAAAAATTAGCAAGTTTTCCTTTAATTACAGTTTGAATTTGAAGAATAAGATGAAAAAATATAACTTGATGGAAATTTCATAAAAGTGATTGCTTGGACCTTGATTTAGTTCTTAGATTTGCAATGAAAAAAGTGACAGCACCATGAAAAATGCTATTTACATTTTCTCAATTTCATTATAATTGGTTTTACTTATTTTCTTCTGCTGTAAAATTGGGCTATATTTGTAACATGAAGTTTTCAGTGAACTTAAGAGGTTTTTATTGTTTGTTTTTCATTGTGGTCGTTCAGCTAAAGTGTGTTTGACGATAAACTATACTTACAGGAGGACCGGGTGGCCCTGGGTAACTGGGAACATTCACACCTCCCTTCAAAAGAAAATGAAAAGAAAAGAAAAGGAGAAAGATGAGAAGAATTTATAGCAGTCTATAACTGGATTTTAAATAATTACAAATATAGTATAAATACCTTAATTTTATATAAACTGCTCATGCCATTTCCTTCATTAAATGGAATACCCTGAGGAAAGAGGTGAGATACAGAATTATTCTTGAAAGTTAGTACTTTGCATCTCTACATTTTATCATTTTACCAAATGATACTATTCCTATTCTATTTTTTACTTTTTTTCTCTTCTGTTTTACAAAGGGAGTTTAATACTCTAAGTAAAATAATACAACGTTTTAATTTTTAGCTTTTCCAAAGCAAATGCAGGGAAAGAAATGAAAAGGGAGTGTGAGCTACACCTGAAGCAGATAGACACTTTCAGTTGGGGTTTGATTAATGTTCAGGTTTGACAGATGAGACACTAATGCATTCGGAGGAAAATATTTGCTTATTAAAATTCAGTTTCTGAATTGCCAATTTAGACTAACTGTTTACAGCCTGCTGACCTGCAGGCTATAATGCCGTAGTGCTGATGAAGATGTGAATAGGGAACAATTTGGCTACTGAAAAGTAATTTTTTTCCACAGTCTCTTCATACCAAATAGAAAATTAAGGTAAATGAGGAGATGACGTTATCCACAATGCTGTGTGGATGTTTCTACAAAAATAAATTCTTTAGGACAAAAGAGAATAAGAACATCTTGAAAAAAATTGACATGTCCTAGAGTAACCAACACTTAAAGGAGACTTATTCTATAGTTTTAAAAAATCATACATTTTAGCATTTAGGAAAAATTTGCATATGAAAATTTTAGTTAGGATCTTTTGTCTTTCCTTTTAAACATTTGTATAGAATCATAGTCAAATCTGTCTTTTCCTTTCTGCAGTTTTCACATATTAGTTGAAGAGTTGAAGAAGTCACTGTTTCATTGTTTCTGTATGATGGTGGCCAGTGGTGTTCTGTGAAGACAATTTGCATGCATCTTCCAAACACTAGTGATAGAAGAAAAACGCTCCATCCATTTATTACTTCATTATTTAACTCATTCATCTGACAGTGACTGAATGTCTACTATATTTTAGCGTGCTACGTCCTGAACAGACAAAGGATATTTTTATCTGAGATTTCCAAAGGAGGTTTCCCAGGGAAGAAAACATTTAATCAGTGTTTTGCAGGATGGATGGTTTTGGAGAATTCAGAGGGAAGACAAAGATATGTTAGGCGCATTATAAAATTATAGGTCCCTTTCATGAACTCATGTTATATTTGCTGTTCTCCCCACTGGGGAAGGAGTGAATTTTAGGATTTGAACCCTAAATACCTTCTGTCCTGCTTTCTGGTCAAGTGAAAAGGTCAGTAACACAGCTGAACAGATTTAGGAAACAAGTTCAGGAAATAGAGTGCTAATCTCTTCATTTGCGTGTACAAAGCATGCAACTGCATACAGACTGATAATAATCCTCATTGTCTTCAGAAAGTCACGGTCAATTCTGCCCTTTCTATGGTGAGCTTGGTTTATTAAAATATTCCAGTGACGTGGGGTAGGAAAGGGTGTTTGGCGTGAATCTCAGGTCGGCTCGGCTGCGATTCGAGCGTGGCCCCACATGAGGGCAGACTTGCCACGGAGAGAGGCTCCTCTCCGCTCCACCGTTTCCCTGACGGAGCGTGCATCTGTCTCAATCACAATAATAAAAACATCGATGCCTCTTGTACTTTTTGTTCACTAGGAGCTACATAAATAGAGTCTCCTTGCATCTCAGACATCATGAATGGGAATGAACACATATAGCATAATATCAGATTTTCTACCAACTCGCATCAGCGGAAAGGATCTATTTTTCTGGCCCTTCTCTTTTCTGTGAATGAAGCACACTGAGATGAATGACTTTCCCAAGGGCCCCAAGGCAGGAACTGGAGAGTCGGAGCACAAACTCAGGTTCCTAAATCCAAGATGGGGAGACACGCAGTATGCAAATCTGAGCATTGCACATTGAGGCTGAACCAAAGGGGGAACAAACCAGGTCTCTTTAAAGCTACTTTGGCTATCATTTGTATTTATACACAAAATTCAGAACACTTTTATCTTTGAAAACATCTAAATGTAGTCTTACCTCTGAGTTATAAAAGTCTTAACTAAACATATGAATTTTAAGTTTTAAGCCTAGAACAACTCACAGGTGGTCCAGGTGGTCCGGGTTTCCCGGGGGGTCCGTGGCTGCCCTGCAAGGGATATATAGACTAATATCAGCGGCGTAGACGTTTCTACCCCAGGTTTACAAACTACCTTCTGAAATTAATCACAGAGCCGTCTTCTGAAATCAATATGACTTGCCATGAGGTTTCAGCCTTGTAGTCTCATACAGCTGGGCTCTCTCCTTTACCAAGGAAATACATTTCTAGACCGCAGGACAGGTAAAGGCCTTTTCCCGTACCCATTCAGATTCTCACAGTGTGAGCTCTAGAAATGAAGCTTGTTTTTAGATGGAGCCAGACAACCCAGGTGCTTATGTCCTGGATTTCCAGTGTAGCTGGGGGAACTCTCCCAATGTGGAACTTTCCTACAAGCAGGCAGTGGGCTCTGGGATTGTGGCTCTGAGTCAGCCCTAACTTTGAGCCTCATTTCTACCACCTTCATCTTTTGGAAACCAGAGGGGACATGAACATAATTTGATGAAAGTGAAAAAATCACAACCTGTGTTGTGTCTGCAGAAGGGAAACTTCATCTCCATTTCCTACATTAATATCTGACTTTATGCCCTAGTCAGATACATCTCCCTGAACAGAAGCAACTGTGGTATGGCACTGTTTAAAGCAAATGGTCACTACAATATAAACAGTCTTAATCTTACAGGAGAAGCAGACTGAAAATAGAATTTGTGAGAATGAATTCAAGTTGAAAGTTGAAAAATGTATTTCACTTTTATTTTTACAAACCATAGATGTTTATCGGTCCATGATAAGCAGAGCTACTGAAGTCCCTCTGGTGTCTCTCAGCAGTTCTTCCTGTAACTCTGCTTTTCTCTTAAAATAGTAGCCTCATAAAATCTTTTAAGTCCCTCTATAGCAGAGGAAATGGCAAGACATGGTTAATTAAAAAAGAATTCAGATAGAGTAAAATTTCTACTCACAATGTCCAAGAATTTTGAGGGATTTTAGTCCATTCCCACAAATGTAATCAAGGACTTCATTCCAATACCCTCCCAATTTTTGGTAACGAAAGTATCATAAAATCTTTTGTTTGTATGTTTATCAATAAAAATAAACTGTAAAGTTCTTCTTGCACTGCTTCTGCCTGAGAATATATAACAAAGAACAAGCATATAGTTTCTTTTCTCAAACTGCTTTGATGGTGGCTATCTCTCTAAGACATGTCATATTCTGCTGACAACTGGCAGTGTCCTTCAAAGAATTATGTCATAGTTCTAATGAGTCAACAAACAAGGAAAAATATGTGCCTATTGAAAAGCCTTTTTTTCCGCCTCTGGCACCATTAAAAGTCATATCTTCACTCTCATTTGTGCCCCAAAGCTCATCTCAGTGTGGGATTCCCATTAACTTCAAAGGCAAGTCTATGACTGAGTAATTTCCATAGAGAACAGAGAAAAAAGGCTGGTGGAGTTGGGCAAGCTCCTTGGGATAAAATCAGAAAAAAATGTGCGGAGACTATCTAGAATAAAGGCATTGTTTCCTTCAAAATGTGTTGAGATTCCTTTGCTCCTTGATGTCATTATGCTCCACGTTGGTCAGGGAACTTGTGTCCTGATGAGTGGGTGGAAGCTGCTTGAGTGGCTCATGTGGACTCTTGATTCTTATTTCCCCAATCTAAATAGCTAGGCTTATTCCACTTACTTGCTGGATCTGCCTGGACTAGGGCAATAGGGCCTGTTTAGATCCTAAATGGAGTAAACATGTGAAACTGTGTGGTGTCCTGTCTGAGACTCATCTATTGCTGGTCCTCCTTTCTGACTATGGCAACCCATCTGTCCAATAACTGATCTCCCCAGGAAACAAGCTATCCTGGCTCTTCAGTACATTTCCCCCATGACCGTCTAGAGACAGAACTTCTAGACCGTCTCTGCAAGCTCTTTGATTACTAGAATCTTGGTCCTGAGAGCCAGCCCGCTGTCTGGAGCTTTTGGAGGTGAGGCCTTTGGGAAGTGATTAGGTCATGAGGGTGGAGCCTTCATGAATAGGATTAGTGCCCTTATAAAGGAGGTCCAAGGGAGCTTGGTCACCCTTCTACTATGTGAGGACACAGCTAGTAGGAGACATCTATGAACAAGAAGGCAGACTCTGTCAGATACCGATTCTGCCAGCACCTTGATCTTGGACTTCCCACACTCCAGAACTGAGAGAAATATGCATAAATGTTTGTTGTTTATAAGCCACTCTGTCTATGGTATTTTGTCATAGAAAACTGACTGCCCCTGTGGCTGGAACTCCCTGGTTCACACCACATTACTTGCATCCTTTCAGGAGGCTCCCCCACTCAATCCTTCCACATAGATGGTTGCCCAGGATCCTGAATCCAGCCTGAACTTTTGTTTTATGGTTCCAATGTTCTATTTATCCTTTATCCTAGGAAAATATCTCCCATGTTGAGAATAACCTTTGGACCAATGTTCTTCCAAGTCCACTACAAGAATAGCTACTCTCTGCCATCATTTCTACTTTCAGGCTTTGCTTGATTTTATGGCTCTCTCTGTGAAGAGTCTCATCTTGCTCCCACTCCAAGCCCCAGTGTGGATGGTAAGTGAGGCTTTTCCTTTGTACCTTTTCACCTTTTGCTCCTGTGGGACCAGGATGTCCAGTTCTTCCCAGTAAGCCCTGTAAAACATAAAACTAAGTTTGTTACAGAAACAACAATTAAATGGCCGAAGGGTATTGGAAGTTGGTTACTAAAACTTACACATTTTGAAGGTCATTTGATCCTAATTAAATAAGCCCTAGAAGCTTATATTTCTTCTGGCTGATACAGCAGCTGTATCCTGCTGATAAGCCCTTGGAAGGGTAAAATTTGTATTTGTGGTTGCTTTTTCACCTTGGTCAACCACATTTAATGACCTTAATTGGAACCTTTTGATACACTTAAAGTCTTGCTGTTTAAATGGCAATTTATATAACATTATGCCTTCCTAAATGAGCTATAGTTTTGGTAGGGATCAACATTTTAAATACTGCAAGGCGGCAGAATTAACAGTGTGCACATTGAGTTATATGATCTGCATTTTACCACTGAAAAATAAAATTTAATTTTAATCCTTTGGGAACAGAGTTAGCTATAATTTTCATGGTTTCTTTCACAACTCTTTGTCATCGTTTTTAATTTTAGTGAACAATTTAAAGCCAGGTTTGTTCTATGTAACTGTGGTGAAAGCATAAATGACACAACTTTAATTATGGAAAATCCTTATTTCAGAACATTAAAAATATATAATTACATTCCTACTGGTGTGGTAAAGACTCTGTCGGCATAGGAACTCTAAGAAAGGATGAGGTGGAGAAGCTGAAGCATGTGCTGGGTTGCCAGATTTAGCAAATAAAAACACAATATTTGGGATGAACATATGCTAAACAATTATTTGTTTATCTGAAATTCAAATTTAACTGCATGCACTGTATTTTATCTGGCGACTCTAGAATTAAACTCTGTTTGAATGAGAGATTGGGTTTGGCAAGTATAAAGGAAAAGAGATTCTGTTCTAGGAAAACAAGACAGTGAAAGACACGAAGGCTTTGATGGTGTGTTTGAGGGTCAGTGGAAGCCTTGACTAAAATAGAGGGATTTTAATTTATACATAGGAATAACAATAAATGAAATCTAATAATCCTTAGCCCACTTTTTTTTCCTTTAGAAAATAAATTCTCAGTTTGTGCTGCCATTTGACTATCTCTTCTAAAGGTTAGTGCCAAAAAATTATAAATAAAAAATAGAATGCTCTTTTATATGCAATTTCTATTTCAAACAGACTAGCTTAATCGCAGACTGCTTTCTGGTCTGGTGGAATTCTGATACAAGCCCCCAGGACACTGAGCAGTCTTAAGTAATTACTAAATGAAAATCTGAGAGCTTGGATGAGGCTACTTTTCCAGGCAATAGCTGGACAATCTACATAGAGGCACAGAGAACAAAATGCAATGAAGAAAATTAATTCACCTTGCATCATCCCAGCAGATGTAAACTGTGAGTGCAATCATTTTAACAAATACTTACAGGGGGTCCAGTTGGGCCTGGAGCGCCTGGAATGCCTGGAATTCCTTGAAGACCCTGGAAAAGATAGTTCCTACCATAAAATCTGTTATATCATTGGGAATAAGGCATTTTAGTTAATCAAATATTTTGACCATTGAACATTAAACACTTATTTAGCTAATTGAGAAACATAATGTATGTCATATGCAAATATCCTTTTTTAATTCTAATTTTCTAATTTCAAAAATATAACTTTTTCTTTAGGGGTGCAAGTGATTTTCAGTTATGTAGATAAATTGTATAATGGTGAAGTTTGTGATTTTAGTGCACCCATCACCCAAGTAGTGTACACTGTACCCAATAGGTAGTTTTTCATCCTTCACTCCTTGCCTGCACTCCTCACTTCTGGGCCTCCAGCATCCATTATATCACTCTGTATGCTTTTGTCTACTCATAGCTTAGCCTCCAATTTTAAGTAAGAATATGTGCAAATACTCAGTTTTAAACAGTAAGAAGGGTGAGATAAAATGCCAGGACATGGAATCTGAAGCAAACATAATTTAATCTGGTGATTCACAGAGCATTTCTTATTTTATAGAGCCATTCCGTCAGCAGTAGTATCTAAGAATCTTGTACTGGTAAAACATGGAAATACAAATTTCAGATTGGCAGAATGCCATTGAAGAAACACATGATTACACTAAAGCTCCATTCAGCTTGGGAAAAATGGAATATGTTTTATGATATAATATTTATTTTAGCTCATCAGTTTATTACAAGGAGAAATTTGGCTCATTGGTGAATTTAAATTTGGAACCCTTTCACGGCTTAAGCATAATAATGGATAGATTTCCCCTCCCTCCCCTCCTCAGATTTGTAGAATAGCACCAATTATATCGGATAGGATTTAGGATGCTGATACATTTATATATCAAGGAAGAACTGGCAAGATTAGCTAACTTATGTAATTAGTTTTGAATATTATTAAATAAATTACATACAATTCATAATACGAAATATTTTGCAATTACTAAAATCATGTTTTAAAAAAGTTAGAAAACATGCAAAAATACAAGTCACAAATCTTATATAGCAGAGGGTCTACATTTTTAAACAATTTTAAATGTACTTCCTAAAAGATGGGAATGATACATACAGGCTTTTATTATTTTATCATGACAAATAGATAAAAGTTTTATCAGAAACTTTAGTGTTAGATGTGTGTTTTAGAATTCTGGATTATCACTTCATTTCACAGGTAACATGATATACATACTGAATATTATGTAATACTGCAGTGGTGTTTGAAGCAGTGCCCTCTAATAAACACACACATATTTCTGTGGCAAAACACAATATTCTGACAGAGCGGGATAGACGAGCTCTGTGTGAGTTAGGCCAGATTCGGCTGCCAAATGAATTTGCTTGGGAAACAAAGCCAAACTTGGGAAACATTTCCAGGGTTTTCAGAGGCTTTGGTTTTGGAATTTATAGATGAGGTGTTGTTGATCTGATTTGGCTCTGTGTCTCTACCCAAATCTCATCTCAAACTGTAATCCCCATATGTAGAGGGAAGGAGGTGATTGGATCGTGGGGGTGGTTTTCCCCATGCTGTTCTCATGATAGTGAGTACGTTCTCAGGAGATCCGATGGTTTTAGAAGTGTTTGGAAATTCCTCCTTTGCTCTCTCTCCTGCTGCCTTGTGAAGGTGCTTGTCTCCTCTTCACCTTCTGTCATGATTGTAAGTTTCCTGAGGCCTCCCCAGCCATGCGGAACTGTGGGTCAATTAAACCTCTTTCCTTTATAAATTACCCAGTCTCAGGAAAGTTCTTTATAGCAGTGTGAAAATGGACTAATACAGTTGTGGACCATGACATTACTATTACCAGAAGTCCCTCCTGGGTAGTGGGAATAGGGAGAAATTTTATCTTTCAGTGATTTTTGTATTTTCCTAATTTTCAATAGTGAACTGATATCACTTCTATAATGAGAAAAAACTATTTTAAAATACCCTTTTGTTATATCAGACAACCATGTGATACATCAAGTTCTAGACTGAATGATTCCACTCTTTCAGGATTTAGTCTCCTTTACTGAGTAAAATATTCTTTCTGTATTGCTATACCATTCTTTGTCATGATACAATTCCTTTACCTTTCACTATTATGATATATGCATTTTCATATACTTTATAAATATTATATGACATGGCCATGGAAATATTACTGCATATTGATTATGAGCATTCTATAGGACTGTGAGCTGGATCAAGGTTCTTTGCATCAGTGGGATCAAGGACCAAGTTCTTCCAGTTTTGTCCATTCAATGGCAAATGGTGTTCAGGTCTATTCATGTGATATGATATGAAGAAATGCTTAAAAATTCTACTTGAACATGCTAGAATTCCTCATGTCATATACTCATGTCCTTGGGCCAAATCTTGTGTGTATTTGTGTTAAAGAATGTTGACATATTTTTTCTCCAAAATTTTATCAATCTCATTGGCAGTGCTGTGTGTGTGTCTGTGTGTGTGTGTGTGTATGTATGTGTGTGTACATGGGCATGTGTGCATGTGCAGGCTCTACATATTGGTACATGGTACTAGTTCTTTTTATTTTCCTAACATTAACTTGCATACAGGTTTATAAATGCAAGGTAAAAAACATTTCCATCGATAATGGCACCTCTAAATGACTGGAGATAATAAATGTTATACTATAAATTTCTTTACCTCAAAATACCCATTTTCCATAAAATTCTTTCTATATGTACATGCATAAAATATATGTATATAGGTATTCTTTTTTTTTTTTTTTGCTACTTTTAGTCTCAACACTGAATCAGTCCAGAGATGTTGAGTGAGTTTTTAGATAGCCTAATTTATAAGCTTGGGATTCATTAACCTTTGATGACCACATTAAACTTTAAAATAAACCTCAGTCCATAAATAAAAAATCATTCTCAGCAGCCTTTCTCTGAAAAAGCTGAAATTCTGTAGTAAAAGTAAAAGTTACTATAGATGCATAAAGGGCAATAAGATAATTTTACAAGACAAGATGATCATTAAAGAAGACAAATGCATATTAAAGAGTAGGACAGTCAATTTAACATACAGTGCCAAACTAACACACAAATTAAAATTTATTGCAGAGATATTCAGAGATCATTGGAGCTACATTCTTACCCTGCTCTGATATTTCATTTTGCAAGTCCCAGATTAGTTGCTACCAAGAATATTTTCTGTTGCTATAATATCTGGCTGATGATATTTTTCATGTCTAATTTATCCATTATTACCCTAAAATATTATACGAAGACCTGCATTTCAAGCAAGAAATCACTCCATCAAAGGTTAGCATGTGTTCTATTAGCATCTTCCAAGTTGCTACCTTGAGATGTGCAACAACATCTGTGAAAAATGTGGAAGAAAATATTGCTTTTCTAAGAGTAATAAACAAGCAGGCAACTCCTCTCTCTCATTTTCCAAACAGATGAAAAACATAATAATTAGAAGTCTCAAAGAGATGGGGTGTCCCTCTGTATGTTTTCCACTTAGAGTAGAATAGACATTTGAGATTTTGTAAGATTAGATATTAAGTCCATACTGTGTGTTGAAATGGTATAGTTCATTGGCCAGTTGGAAATGCACATGTTTTTGGTCCAAGTTTTATTCACTTTGACAAATCAACAAATTGTAATTTCAAATAATATCTGAGACCAAGTAGAAGATGAGATTATATTCATTATTTCCCATCTGCTAGAGAGAAAACTGCACCACCTTATTCCCTCTACAAGGCCTAAAGGAGTCAATAGGTTACTTCAGATTTATTCATATTATTCACGTGATGTGAAGAAACAATGGAAAAGAATCTCCCGAACTTGCTGGAACTCCCCATGTGACGAGCATTGTGCACAATTTAGTGAACTGTGTTAAAGAATTTATGAGGGGTACCAAAGAAAAAGCCCACTAAAGTGTGGGGAATATTAACAATGGATTTCAGTTCACTAAGAGAGAAAAGTGCCCTGCAGAATCAATGAAAATTAACTTCTAGTGACTTTAACTTAAAGTTACTTATACAAAACCTGAATTCCAATTATTTCCTGATCTTTTCGTTATTACCTTCTCAATTGCCTCTAAAGCCTACCTTTTGAGTGGAGGCAGTTCAAAGCTGTTGGACTATGAAAATCAGTTATTGTGCTTGTACTTTAGTAAAACCTTCTGTGGAACATGAGGAAGCAAAAGCACAATAACTTATTTTGAAGATAATGTTTTATTTATGGATGAAAATAAATATTGAATGTATTTGGTATTCAATTTTTAACTTGGGAAAAATTAAACCTCAAAGTTTTCTAGATTACAAGCAATATTAATTAGAAACAATAGTACATGATAATTGCTGTAATGTAAAATATAACTCCACCTAGAAAAATAGATTTTCTTTATATAGTTATGATTTTCCACAATAACATCAAGGTTAATATATGCCAGATGGCTTACTTACTTTCATTAAGAATTATTAGTATCAAAACTGTTTAAACTAACAGCAATTCATCATTCTAATTGGTTTTTCTAAGAGTTAGTGTGAATTATGTAGGAAAAAAATTATGTCCTGAGCATCACCATGGCTTAGAGTCAGAAAATTATACCATTATCTCAAAAGCACATTGGACTTGGAACCTTAGTCCAGAGGGTGACCAGCTGATGTAAACTAGAACAAGAAGATTCTTCTGACAGTTTTTTTTCTCCCAAGAATTTGAAAGCTGAGCAAAGATGCAGACAATCCAAGGTCGCTGAAGTTTAATCACAGTTTAGTGGTACCCAGGGAAGCTCTGCTGGGTTCTCAAATGCCCTTACTCCTAGGCTGGTTGTCTACTATTCCTTTAAATCTCTTAGCTACCCTGGGAGTTTTTTTGAGCTCCTTTCCCCCTTTCCTTTACTTTTATTTTGTGAGAGCTGGAATTGTTATCTGCTAAATGAAAACAGAAAAATTATAACTGACATATTAACTTTGTGCCTTAATTTCCTTGTCTCTAAAACCGGACCACTGATAATAAACATAAACATGTCATTTAAAATGTGTCAACATTTTAAAAGCTCTAAGTGGTCTTTGTTTTTACTGGTTCTAGCATTAGATCTGAGCTATAGAAAAATTAACATTTTTACTCTGTTGAGCCACGTAAAGAGAATCATTATTAGGACTGTATAATCAGAAAAGAATCTGTTACCTCATCGCCTTTCTCCCCAGGTATCCCAGGGTAGCCCCGCTCTCCTTTGCTTCCCTAAAAAGACAATACATTCAGCTAGCACATGCAATCATTTTTCTTATCTTTTGGAAATGAAAAAAATCTCTTCTAAGAACACTTGGGGCATGTAATTTGGACAGGGTCAGGGAACAAATAAATGGCAACATTTGCAAGTGGCTTTTTCGTCTCTCTCTCCCTCCATATATATCTATATATACATGTATGTATTTTTAAAGTTGTATATTTTCAAATATCGGGTTCCTTTTTTTCATACTGAATTGAGGGTCCCAAGGTGAAAGTGGAGAAGAGAATTTCTTACCTTTGGTCCCTCTCTGCCTGGGATTCCTGGAGGACCCCGTGGCCCTATATCACCCTAGAGGACAGAGGAAGAACAGAACTGAGAGGATGCACTACATGTAACCTATAGGGTTCGTAAACATTCAGTCAGGCTTCTCACCTTCCGGGCCGTGGAATCATACTTTCCAGGCTCACCAGCGCCTCCTTCTCCTTTGTTGCTTTTCAGCCCTGGGACACTGGCTTGGCAGTTGCCACAGAAATTCTAATGAGTATAAAGATAAGGTTACTGAGAGAGTCATAAAAGCCATCTCTAAAGGTGAGGTTTCATGTGATGTGAAGTTCTTTTGGAACCTTTGTCAGAGATGAGTGATATAGATACGTCACTCTGCTTTCAGAAACTTGATTTATCCAATTTAAAAACATTAATTTTGTGAGGTAAAAACTATTTTCAAAGCTCATCAGTGATATCTGTTTATGATATTGATGAGCTTTTATTTTAAAAGCAGGTCTCCAATGACATTTAAATAGAAAATTCCAAATAAATAAGGAAAAGACACGTAAGTCAAGAACAAAAACTGAAGTTCCATTGTTTAGTAGAATGTTTCAAAAGGGAGTGGTAATAAAGTTTAGAAAACCCAGCACGATTACAGAATTCATACACCCTATAGCACAAATCATTTTAAAAACAACAACAACAACAAAAAACCTGCAAAGAAAGGATTTGTCCTTGTGGGAGCAAAATTAGTTCTCCAACTACATACAGTTTACTAACATTTTGTCGGTGGAGGCACTCTAGAGAAATAATTACTTGACTGACATAGACTTGACTCCTAGGTCAAATCCAAGTGACAATAGGAAATCTAAGTGAAATTACCTTTCCATTGCCTTCTCTGCAACCTTTAGCTGATGTGGGAAATCTTAACTTCCAGAGTCTGAGCTCATAAGATAAACATAACTCTCATCACACAGCTAAAGAAAGAGTATGTGTGAAAAGCTCTATATAGGCTTATTTTTAAATAAATTGTTGGAATAAGAATATGACCAAGAAAGGCACAGAATAAGGGCCACTGAGTGGGGGAGATAGTTTAACAGTTGACAGAAGGTAGGACAACCTACGTTTCCATACTTCCATCCTTTTCCCTAAAGGAAAGAATCTTTAAACATGAAAGAGAAGTGAAGCTTGCCATTGATAAGAAACTGGCAAGAAAGCCCATGGCTATTCAAATTCAATATTTTTGACGTAATGAATAGCACTGTAAATCTGATTTTCAAACATGGGCTCCTTGGAACACTAAATTTGCATGATACTGAAAAGCTTGCAAGGTGTGATGGTTAATACTGAGTGTCAACTTGATAGGATTGAAGGATGCAAACTATTGTTCCTGGGTGTGTCTGTGAGGGTGTTGCCAAAGGAGATTAACATCTGAGTTGGTGGACTGGGAGAGGCAGACCCACCCTCAATATGGGCGGGCACAATCTAATCAGGTGCCAGTGCAGCTAAAATAAAGCAGACAAAAGAAGGTGGAAGGGGTTGATGTGCTGAGTCTTCTGGCCTTCATCTTTCTCCAGTGCTGGATGCTTCCTGCCCTCAAACATGAGACTTCATATTCTTCGCTTTGGACTCTTGGACTTACACTAGTGGTTTGCCAGAGGATTTTGGGCCTTCGGCCACAGACTGAAGGCGGTACTGTCAGCTTCCCTACTTTTGAGGTTTTGGGACTTGGACTGATTCACTATTGGCTTCCTTGTTCTTCGACTTGCAGACAGCCTATTGTGGGACTTTACCTTGTAATCACATGAGTCAATTCTCCTTAATAAACTCCCTTTCATATATACATATATACCATTAGTTCTGTCCCTCTGGAGAACCCTGATGAATACATGAGGCAAATCATCTCAAAAATGCTGGGTTACAGCAATCCCATTACTGGGTATATACCCAAAGGATTATAAATCATTCTACTATAAAGACACATGCACATGTATGTTTATTGGGGGCACTGTTCACAATAGCAAAGACTTGGAACCAACCCAAAAGCCCATCAATGATAGACTGGATAAAGAAAATGTGGCACATATACACCATGGAATACTATGCAGCCATAAAAAAGAATGAGTTCATGTCCTTTGCAGGGACATGGATAAAGCTGGAAACCATCATTCTCAGCAAACTAACACAAGAACAGAAAACCAAACACCGCATGTTCTCACTCATAAGTGAGAGTTGAACAATAACACATGGACACTGGGAGGGGAACATCACACACTAAGGGGGCCTGTTGGGGGTGGGGGGCTAGGGGTGGGATAGCATTAGGAGAAATACCTAAGGTAGATGACGGGTTGATGGGTGGAGCAAACCACCATGGCACGTGTATACCTATGCAACAAACCTGCATGTTCTGTACATGTACCCCAGAACTTAAAGTATATAAAAACATGCTGGGTTAAACAGCTCTCTTCATGGTGGTCTTTCTTAGAGTCTGAATATAGAAAATTTCCAGATGAATTTTATCACCTGGATTATTTCACAGGGACAATGTGTTGGCACAGGAGTTAAATATATATATATTTATAGAACCATTACTGATGATACCTGAAAAACTATGAAGATAAAGAGACACTTGAGAACTTAAGAGAAACAAAAGGATTTCCATATTTCAAAAAGTATGAAAAAGATAATGATCTGCAGACACAAACATGACATCTCAATACGGAGCAAAACCTTGGCATATCGATATGGAGCAACATTTTAGAAGAGATTGTTCAACTGACTATTTTAGTAAAACATTAAAAAATGATAATCATTATGACAAATACAATTTCTAAGAGTCATTTGAAACTGACTTCATTTTCTTTGGGTTAGTGTTACCAGAATGGTAAATGTAAAATAACTGAGTTTTATTAACATTCTTGGAAAAATGTCTTAAGATTTTCTCATGGAAAGAATAAAGATGCATCAATTATTAACCAATACACAATGTCATTCAAAGAGGGATTGACATACTGATTAATCTAAAAGGAGGCCTTTGAAGGGGCCTGTAATTATGCCAGTTCTTTTTAATACTTTAATCAAAGATATTTTTGCAAACAGAAAGCAGGATGATCAAATTGGCTAAAGACTCAAGGTAGAGAGATATAGTGTTAACGTATGGGGTAACAGGATCAGGATTTAACATGATGTTATTACATTGGCCTGACAGATCCAACCCAGAATCTAAATTCCTGTATTTGGACTTTGTTCGGGGAACTACATGCCTCCCCTTGCTTCTATTGTATACAGTTTGTGGAGACTATCAGTCAAGATGTCCGGCTCTCTACGGACTCAGAACTTCAGTGAAATGACACAGAGACTGGAGCAATGGCAGAGCACGTTCATTAGAGGGATGATTCCCGGGTGAGACTGCCAATTAGTTCCACTTCTGAGAGCACTGGAACCCTGGTTCTGCTTCCTGTCAGAGCCTATTCATGGTCCTTTGATCTGTTCTGTGAGATCCCATATTCTACCAGTATATTCATTTCTACTACAGCATAAAGGTTTCTCATCCTTAAAGAACCCTAAGTATTCTGAAATGATATAACTCCTGCAATCCTGCTATTTCCAACACCACTGTCTCATAAATAATCTAGGACTTAATGTCTGAGGACCTATGTTCCTGTGTTAATGTTACATTTACTTGCTGTGTGACTCTGAAAAAGTTACTTAACTGCTGAGAACTTCAGGTCTGTCATCTATAGAATGGGAATGCTGCAACAGGCTGAACTCATAAGATTATTATGGAAATTAAATGAGATGATATAAGTAAAGTGGCATATTAACTGGCCTGTAATTTTAACTCAATAAATATAAGATTTTCCTGAAATTCTGGCAAATATTCTTCTCTGGCTTATAAAAACTGCTGGCTTTTGGAGGTCTTAGAAATTCCTTTAATATATATTTATATTCATATTCATATTTACACTTATGTTTATGCATCTATTCTCAAAACTCTACTTTACAAATGTATATGCTAGAACTCGAGTCTTTTGAATTCAATTAAACAAATATTTCTGCCTGCTTACTATTGTGCAAATAATTGTGTGAATCACTGGGCTACATGCTAGAAATACAAACTAAATTATATATATCTAACTATAGTCTGTGTGTGTGTACACATACACAATGTCCATTCATACAAAGAAAGATACAACACATTGTGTTTGAGTATGAAGTCAAGAGCCTGATTTTCATGTGGGCTCACTCAGTCGTAGCACACCAGGCAGAAACATGCAAATACATACCCTTACATATGTGCCATTATCATCCCCCCAGTATGTTTTACTGATAAAATACAGGGAAGTGTTAGAGATTAAAAAAAGAGATAGCAAGATTAATTCCCTGAGATGATAATAGGTAGAGGTGATTTTTATTGAACAGAGTAACAGGTATTAGGGCAGGTTTCGACTGTGGAATTTTGTAAAATCCCATGACATCAAAATTCAGCCTTGTAAGTGGCCATATATAGAGCAGCACTGATTTTCATCTTGGGACTGACCAGGCCAGATTTAGTGAGAAGGATTCGCTTTCACAGTAGTGAGCCAGGGTGAGTCAACACCCATTAAGAGAAAGATGTTCCTCCAGAAGAGAGAATAATCTACTCCAGGGTGCTAATGACATAATTCCTTCCCTGTAGCCAATTCATAACTATACTACCCGCTGCCCTCCACCCCTGCTCCACCCAAAATGAGAGGCTGGTAAAGAAGAGAGTGAAAGAATTACGATAAATGGCATAAGGTATATAAGATACATGTTTATTTTCCTATCTTAAAGATGTCCTGCCATTTAAAAATTGAATTGTAGTTCCAGCTAAACAATTGACTCAATTTCTGCTAAATATTTTCTTTGTGATTTTTCTGGAAATTAACACACAATTTCTTACACAGCAATACAGTACCTTGAGCAAAACACCAATGTCTCCCAAGAGAGGAAGTGCAATCTGTGGTTAAGAAGATAAAACCAAAGATATGTATTTATATATGAACACAATATAATATAAACATACAGTACAATATAGATATTTTTCCTCAAAATGCCATGAAGCTTCTAGTGTCTCACTTTACAATCACTGGCTTAACGTTATGTTTCGTATCAAGAAATGTGCACGTGGAACTGATAGAATTCAGAACAAATTTTGAAAAATGTTCACTATTCTCTCATGAACGTGCAAACACACATATCATCATTTTGACTGTGCATCCCTATTTTATATTTTCATGGCAACCTTTATGCCGTCCCTGGTATATTATTGGTTTTAAATAATACATAAAGATAAATTATTTATTAAAAGGAAATCACTCCTCTGGCAAACACATTATCAGGCTGTTGAGAAATATGAAAACTACCAGATAAGTTTGCCTTACAGTTATTTCTCATGGAAGTTCAAAAGAACCTACAGTTGGCTTAAGTGATAGGCAAGACAAATACTGAAGGAACTTGGACCACATTTTGGCCACATATCTTCAGATGTTCTTTCAGAGAGACACTGTGTAAACCCAAGTAATATTTTGTAAGATTCCCAGAAAAATGCACAAGTGATTCACCCAACAGTGGCGTTAAAGTAATGCCAAAATATGCCTCCACACGTAGCTTATAAAGGCACATAAGGCCCAAACACTGTGGGAGGTAGAAAGGATTTGTGAGGCTTAGAACTGAGAAGCCAGATTTGGATTTTATTATACAAGACTCTTAATACAATGTCATGTACCATATGGCCTCTCAAATTATAACTGCCGAGTCTGAGGCTATTTAAAGGGATTTCACTGTTGCTCAAAGCAAGGTTTAACCTAGAATAAAACTTTGAAACACACATTTAGTGCCTAAACCCATTTTCTAAGAGTCTACTCAAGCCAGTTTTCATAATTTAATCATTGCGACATTTTAAAGCTACAGAATCAATGGATCTGTACCATATTGTAGGCAACTTACCTGCAAAATTTCATTTAGAAAAATGAAATTCATTTAGCCACTAGCATTAGAAAAAATAGAAATCGTGGCGATATATTTTATCTCAATTTTCAATGGGATTGAGACATTATATGCCAAGGCTCAGCCTGGGGCAAAATTGTACAGTTGAATTATACCCTTAGGAAATAAGTATTCATCACACACACAGAAATGCTGACCCAGCCTGAATTCTTTTTCTCTCGACAAAATAATGGGGATAAACAAAATCACCAAGCAGTCACTGAGCATTCTAATGAGTTTGGACAGCAAAACTTGCTTGGGAGGCTGTTTGGCTTCTGGGTACATTTAAGACACATAAATCAGACAAGGTCTGTCTACATACCGGGTCACCTGGGGGGCCTGGCAGGCCTGGCTTTCCATCCCTCCCTGGAACTCCCTGAAAACAGAGGTGTCCATGTTCAATCTTTGCACATTGGCACAGATGCAGATTAAAATGGGGGAGGGTAGATAAAGAAAGTCCTTACATCATTCCCTGGAGTCCCTGGGGTTCCTGGCAACCCAGGAAGACCTCGAGGACCCTGGAAAAGGAGGGAAATAAAAACAGTTACTTATGAGGACGGTCTTTCAGTCATTTCCCCCAAGTCAGCAAGGTGGCTTTGCTGGGATAAAAAATTAGTTAAGTAGCTTACCTGAATACCTGGCTCTCCAACTGGTCCTTGGGAGCCCTGAGTACAAATGAGATTTTATTATCAAAATTCCACCAAGAATGTCCATAAATTATCCAAGTGACATAAAAGACTAAGCATTGTAGTTTACTTAGAGGCACAACAGGGTTTGCCACCGTACACACGAGGAAAACTGCAAAGTCGGCCAAGACTTTCAGGTCGTAGGTGAATAACTTAATCAGATACCTGTTGCTGGAAACATCAATATGATTTTGCTCAGAGACTTGGGACATCTATCTCATTACCATAATCTGTCACTGCACATTCATGAGGGCACAAAGAATGCATCCAAATTCCATCTGTCAGAAACTGACCGCCCACAGGGGTAACTGGTTCGGGGCTTCTTTTCTTTTCTGCTTTCAACTTTGAGTCATTTATCTCTTGGAAGAAATCACCAGAACCAGTGTTCAGTGACAGGAGTAGGAGGTAAAACACTAATCAATGATATTTTTCTACTTTTAGAAAATTGGAATTTGGGATAAATAAAATGAGGCTGGGAGATTATCAGGGAACTTAATGATGGTAGCTGTACCGCTCTTACGTAACCATGAACTTCTGTAAGAGGAATTTGCAACCTAAGTAAGTCAAGAGCTGGTTTCCTAGCAGTTGACTTCAGTAACTACTCACTGACTTTTCCTTTCTTATTTAAAGAAATAAATATTCATATCACTGCTCTTGCCAAAGCTACTTTTTTCCTCCCTTTCTATTTATCCTCAACCACCATCACTTCCCTAATAATTTTCTTTTCTTTTCCTTTTTTTTTTTTTTGAGATGGAGTCTCACTCTGTCACCCAGGCTGAAGCGCAGTGGTGGAATCTCGGCTCACTGCAACCTCCGCCTCCTGTGTTCAAGCAATTCTCCTGCCTCAGTCTCTTGAGTAGCTGGGATTACAGTCACCTGTTACCACGCTCGGCTACTTTTTGTATGTTTAGTAGAGATGGGGTTTCACCATGTTGGCCAGGCTGGTCTCAAACTCCTGACCTCAAGTGATCCACCTGTCTTGGCCTCTCGAAGTGTTGGGATTACAAGGATGAGCCACCAGGTCCAGCCTCTAATAATTTTCTGATACAAGTTTTTACTTGGTTTAATTTCCATCTCCAATGGTCTTTTACATTCTTGCCCTGGCAAATCAGACAACCCTCATTCACAACATATCCCTTCACTACTTATGCTTTCTTTTAACTTTTCATGATAACTTCAATATAAAGATGTGATACTGTGATAAAATAATATTTGGTTTCTGCCCTCAGTTCCTGGCACAGAGCTCCTAAAACCCTCGTAAATTCCTTAACAATAGGTTGCTAACATAAACTTTTGTTCTAATACTTGTTTTTTGGCCCCGGTTGACACAGAGCTTCTAATCCCTTGGGTTTCTTGGGTGATAGGAGAGTCTTTTGTTCCAATGAGGTGACTTGGTGGGCTCCTTGACAGGAGCTGATCACCAGAAAGACCAAGCCACAATTAGAAACTCGGCCTTTCAGCCCACCCCGCATTCTGTGAAGAGGGGAGAGGGGCTGGAAATATAGTTAGTTGTTTATCTTGCTGACATGATGAAGCCTCCATAAAATCCCAAAATATGGGGTTTAGAGAACTTCCAGGCTGGCAAAAACACCCATGTGCCAGGAGAGTGACACACCCCAACTCCGCAGGGACCGACGCTCCTACACTCAGGGACCCTTCCAGACCTCTCCCTTTGTAACTCTTCTTCTGACTGTTCAGCTGTATCCTTTACTGATACCATAAACCAGTAAATGTAAGAAAGAGTTACTTGATTCTGTGAACCACTCTAGCAAACTACAGAACCTGAGGTGGGGGTTATGGAAACTTGCAGTTTATAGCTGGTTGAACAGAAGTAATGAAGGCCCAGATATGCAGTTGGCCTCTGAAGTAGGGGTCGGTTTTGTGCGATTGAGCCCTTAACCTGTGGAATCTGACGCTAACTCCAGGTAGATAGTGTCAGACGTGAATTGACTAGTAGAACATCCAGTTGATGTCCATTGGAGAATTGATGAGTAGGGGAAAAAAACCCACACATCTGGTGTCAGAATTGTATTATGTTGAATGTTAAGAGCATAATAGGAAAAAAGTTAGTTTGTTTTTCTATTACACCATACAGGACAATTTTCTAAATTAATGTCGTTAGAATAACCATTTATTTCTACTTTTCTTGTTCAAAAATATTTTATGTCTTTTCATAGTAAATGAAAATTGTATATTTATTATTATTTGGTCTACAAGTGTGGATATAGTGGTCATTATTAATAGGGGCTGTTCTAGGCTCTGTCCTTATAGTTTAAATACTTTAAAAACTACCCATTATTTGTTTTTACCATTGAAAACACCATCTCTTCACTCTGAAGACATTACTCAGACCTTTTTGGTGTCATTTCACCTATGTGTACGCCATTCACTTTAAATATTAACTTCTTGTTTTAACTTAATTAAAAACAAGCTGTAATATATAATGACCTAATATTAGGCAGTCATACCATCTTACAAATATGTATTTGTGCTTTTTAATATATAGATTAGAGGTATAGGTTAAATGACTGCTTCTAATCCAAATTAGCATATGTGTGACCAGCATCTGTAAGTTAAAAAACAAACAGCGGGTACTGTCTCTGTGCTTAAGTGATACAACCTCAGTGCCCATCAATCCTCTCTGGATAGTGTTTATTTGTATTTCCTCCTCTGACCTTTCTATTCTTTTCACCTTGTTAAAATTTGACACTGGATTTTGTTTCACAATATTGGAATCAACAAGGACTGAATGAATTTCACTTACTGTTCTGCCAGGAATTCCTACCCCTGGTGGGCCTATGTCCCCTGGGGAACCGTGAACACCTGGAAGTCCTCTTTCACCCTGTGAAATGAAAGGCTGCTGTTAGCGCAAGCCTCAAGAGACATAAACTTCTCTGCTATATTTTGTTAATTATTAACTTCTTAAAAATTAACTAAATATTTTTATACCTTTGGTCCACGCGGACCAGGTGCTCCAGGATTTCCATCTAATCCCTAAAAGAAAAGGAAGGTGAATACATTGAATACGTATCTTCTTCTAGAAAGGTTATAAACACATTAGAAGTTATAACTAATATGTTTTATCACTCTTCATCTTATTTGAATAAATCTTTTTCTATAAAAGAATAAGGAACAGGGAGTACACATTTCAATAGGTTATAGATTTTGTATAGTTGTTTTAAAATATAAAAGATTTTTATTTATAAAATGAGGCACCTGATATTGAGAAATATTATTATTATTTAATAACGTAAGTTCAAAGGAGATGAGAAACAAAGGCACATAAAACATATTTTAAAAACATTGGTTATTTAGACTTTCCAGCAGTCCAGTTTTCAATGTCCTGGGAATAGTCTGGGTCACAAAGACATTTTCTGCAAATGACAAACCATGGTGATACCTGCAAAACCTCTGGAAGGGAAAATTCAGGTAGTTTTTCTGTTTTACAATACTGTCCTAGGAAGTTTTATGGTGTAAAACTAGTGTACCCGACTGGGATTCATGGATCTCTACAGAATCCATGTGTAGGATTCAGGGGACCTAGGAATCTTCCAAAATCATATGCAAAATGTTGTATACATGTATATTTTCTTCAGAAGAAAGCCCTTTGCTTATCACACATTTAAGAGGTTTTATCTGTGATTTAAAGAATAAGATGCCTGTAATCCCAGCACTTTGGGAGGCCGAGGTGGCAGATCACTGGAGCTCAGGAGTTCATGACCAGCATGGACAACATGGTGAAGCCCCATCTATACAAAAAATATAAAAATTAGCCAGGAGTGGTGGCATGTGCCTGTTGTCACCACTACTCAGGAGGCTGGGGTGGGAGGATCACTTGAATCACGGAGGTCGAGGCTGCAGTGATCCATAATTGTACTACTGTGCTCCAGCCTGGGTGACAGATTAAAGACCCTGTCTCAGGAAAAAAAAAAAAAAAAAAAAAAAAAAAAAAAAAAGAATAAGATGAATAGATGAATATTTCTTTTTTCCCCTGACTTTTATTTTAGGTTCAGGGGTACATGTACAGGTTTAGTACATGGGTACATTGCATATTGCTCAGGTTTATTGTATGAATGATCCCACTACCCAAGGAAGTAAGCATAGTGCCTGACAGTTTTTCAACCTTGCCTCCCTTCAACTCTCCCCCATCAGTAGTCCTCCACATCTCTTGCTCCCATCTCTACTATGCTGGTGTGCAACCAGTGTTTAGCTCCCACTTATAAGTGAGGACGTGCAGTATTTGGTTTTTTGTTCCTGCATTAATTTGCTTAGGATAATGGCCTCTAGCTGTATCCATGTTGCTGCAAAGGGCATGATTTTGTCCTTTTTATGGCTGCATAGTATTCCATGGTTATATATATCACATTGTCTTTATCCAGTCCACTGTAGATGGGCATCTAGGTTGAATCCATGTCATTGCTATTATGAATAGAGTTGCAATGAACACACGAATGCATGTGTCTTTTTGGTAGAACTATTTATTTTCTTTTGGGAAAAGAAACCCGTAGTGAGATTGCTAGGTCAAAAGGTAGTTCTGTTTTAAGTTCTTTTTTCCTTTTTTTTTGCAGACCTAAACTTATTCCCATACTTGTGATCTGAAACTAGGAACCCACAAGCAGTAATTAATGAACTTGCAAGAAATATTTTAACAAAAGGGCTAATACTTACTGGTTCCCCTGGCAGGCTTTTCCCTGGAGGACCAGCCTCACCTTTTGGACCTGGAAGCCCAGGAGGGCCTATGATCCCACCTGGATCTCCCTGTGGAAAACAAAGTAAGATTCTTTCTTTGATGCTCAGGTTCATGGTGGGAAGAGAGGAGGTAGTGGCTTCCATTGTTTTAAGTTGTCATCATAGCCAGTCAAACTTCATTCACTCACTTACTCACTCACCAACTCAATAATATTTATTGAGTACCTAATTCATGCCTGTTCAGTGCATTTAGATTTTGCAGTTAGTTATGTTAGCAGTATCACAAAACATATGCATGTGTGTGTATATGTATATATATATATGCACAAAAGGGCATATTTATTAATAAAGTTCTATAGATGATCTTTATGTTTTCTTTAAGTTATTCCCCAATAATAGTTCAATGTTAATACACTGTTTCCATGTAGATATCAAGAAACAGGTCCTGCAAGATTAAGAGACTTCTTAGGTTTATATCAGAATTGGTAACTGAGCTTGACTTTCAGACTCCTGATATCTTCATCTCTCAGTTCATTTTGTCACATGGCATTCCTGTGCCAGAACCAGGGCTGCCAAAATGCACAACTCTAGGGGGTACCATTTACATTGTAGTTAATGTGAATGTCTGTCCCCTGCACAATCCCAGAAGCCCTGGGGCATCCTTTCATCTCCCTTATGATCCTCTGTCTCTTCCTCCTATCTACTTAACATATAAAATGAGGAAAATACAAACTATACCTTTTCTCCTTTAATGCCTTGTTTTCCTGGGATACCATGTTCTCCTGGCAATCCCTAGAAAACTCAGAGTGAATAGGAAAGAGCAATGAGAACATCTCTTATAATAACATTTCCCTATATCTGAATCTTTGTCGAGAGAACAGAATTTTAACATATAGCCTATTAATACAAGGAGTAGGATTGATTTTGGCCTTTAAGACCTGGAAAAATATTAGTGATTCTACGTGGTCTATTGGTTCAAGTGAAGCCACCTGGATGCCATAGGAAAGAAACTAAAGTCGAATTGAACCGAATGTCTCACCCATATTATTGCCATGGAAGAGGGATGGTGGTTGGTAGCATCACATAATGATTCCGAAGGACTCTCAGGCAACTAGAAAAATATGTTTTTACTATGTTTTAGAAACAGTGGCTCTTTCTCTTTTGATTTTGTTCTCTTTATAGCTCTGGCCACTATCACTTAATCTCAGTTTTTGAGCATTGTGGCTCCACTTGTGCCACCAGGATTATCTCTCTTTTCATAAGATCTGTCCACTAGGTTTATCTACAGTGGCCCATTAGTTGGCATAGGGAAGTTATCAAAAGCTTTGCTCTATAAACTGGGTGTTCAAAGTACCAAGCAGAACATGTGCACCGACCAATAGACAGGAGAGGCTCAAACGGTGAGCATGGAGAATAGAACGTGAGGTTAAGGGGCTGTTCTCAGGGCATGAAAAAAGGAGAGATCCTAAGAGTTGCCTGGAGGGAACTGTAATCACGGTCAGATAGTGATCAGTCTCCAAGGAGTTATGGCCAAGGATTTTTCTTATTTTGCTCAAGTGTGAACTGATGGAGAGCTCGCAGCTCCCAAGTTGTCAGAAGGCTAGGAAGGTTGTCCAAGGAATAGAAAGTTGATCCAGATAATGAATAGGAACGTGCATTGAGTATTTTAGGTCCACTAAAGCTAGGTTATAATGCAATCTGTCGATCTTCCTTCAGATATAC
Organism: Macaca thibetana thibetana; assembly: GCF_024542745.1. Lineage (NCBI taxonomy): Eukaryota > Metazoa > Chordata > Mammalia > Primates > Cercopithecidae > Macaca > Macaca thibetana. Next base: position 67,616,296 of record NC_065581.1, on the reverse strand, counting down.
TTTTAGCTAAAAGACTTGCTTTTTTTGGAAGGCTTTTGCTAGAAAACAATGGAAGTTTTGGAAATGTCTTCCTTAGATGGAGACTTGAACTAAAAACTGTGAATATTGAAAATGTTTTCTTTCTCTTTTGGTGTTCTTTATTTCTATTGGCATTTCCAATCTTTCTACTGCTGGTACAGCACTGACAAGCATGTCCAAAATGACAATTTAATTAACTTGAGCTCCAAAAATCAATTTATTAGGCTAATGATACTCAAAAGGACCTCACGTGAACATATGAAGGGCCTAGTCTTCGCAATAGCCCCTGACATTAGGTATAATCAGTTTTAGTGGCATAGATGACCCACATCCTTGGGAAATGAGGGATAACTCAGTTACTTGAACAGATGTTGATGTTTTTAAAAAACATGTCCTAGTCTCAATTTCATTTCAAAAATATCAAAGACATTATACATACAACATCTCCTGGTGGTCCTCTGGGTCCCATGGAGCCTGCAGATCCCTGCTGACCCTAAAATAAAAGGTGGTATATGCTTTAGCTTTGCTAGGAAAAAAAAAAAAAGATAGATTGTACCTGAGTATTTGTAAAGCATAGTGTGATCTTCATGTATAGGAAGACCGACTTTCCACCATCCCACTTTCCCACTTTATCTGTATAGTACTGAAATGTGCTTTGGGTTTACCAGGATAGTTTCCAGATGCTTTTATTTAATTTATGTGTTCTCTCCAGCAGGTGATAACTGAAGTTAGATAACTTGCCCTACCCATTGTCTGTGAGTACACCACATTAATTTCTCCTGCATTTTCCAAAAGCTGCTCTCTTGGGACACTGGTGTGGAATCCCACTTGGGATACTCAAGCAACTCAAGGTTACATAATTTTGGTTTAGAAACTGAATCTTGAATTCTGTTACTTTTAAGAATATAGCTCAAGGTCATAGATTTAGCTCACATTGTTTACTCTTAAAGCCTTTAGGGATGCTATTGTGAATATGCTCTGAAAAAGAGTTTAGAAATCCTATTGTGAACCAGAAGATAGTTACTATGTGTGTAATAAATGCAGCGGATGGGGAAAGTCACCATGGAAACAGGATAAAGTCTCGAAGAGCATTTGTGAAGAAAATGAGTGACACACCAAAGCACCCTGTTTTACACAGAATGGCTATAATTCCCAAATTATTTCCCAATAAATCTTAGTTATTTCTTATATACCTTTAGTCCTGGGCTTCCTATTAAACCAGGGGGACCAGGATCTCCAGGTTCACCCTAAACACATAGGGGGAAGGAAAGATCAATGTTGCTTTAATTTTCATAATCTAATTAAGGTTGGACATGAAATTGAAGAATGCCAGGAAATTACCTTTACTCCCTGTGATCCTATTATCCCAGGTTCTCCCTGTAAATAAAATAATTACTATAGGGGTAATGCTTAAATTCAGATGGAAATGGATATCTCTGATACTTTAATTGAATTTCTAGTAACTAACATACAATAAAAAGGGAAATTATGGAAGACATAATGAAATCAAGGAGAGTTCATTCTAAAACATGATTGAAAATACTTACTACTAATGAACAATACTTTCTTGATTTTTTCATTATAATAGTTTTTCCCCCAATGCCACTTTTGACACTGTAATTATCATGTCCCATTAGCAATCACCGCATTCTCTACTTAGCTGACATAGTTATAATTTGCCACCAACTAATCTTATGTCCCAGAGAATTAAAACTTCAGAGAAGGAATTAGGGAGAGTAGAATTTAAGGTAATATGTGTTGGTGATTCTACTTTTAGTTATATGTGCTTAATGATTAGTTATATGTGCTTAACGAAAAAAAATCACAACAAAATTAAGGTTATACAAAAGAGGACAATATTGGCTATAACAAGTTTGCTTTTTACATTTTCTGTGACTTATTAATATATTTGATAAATCCACTTTGTGCCATTAACAGAATTTTTTGAAAAAAATGTATCTTTTATTTTAATTTGATATTTGTGATATCCTACATGGATGCCTTATATAACATTCATGGCCAATCACTATTAGTAATTGGTTAAACAATGTATTAGAAAACTCATACCAATGTTGAAGTCTCCTTGCATGACAACACTTAACAAGGCTTAAAATTTCTTATTTATCAAAATAAAAGGTTAAAAATCACAGAGGAAAAAGTAAAATGCTCACGGACCTTATTTAATCAAATCTATTAGACTCCAAACTAAACATACCAGAAAATCAGAGAGAAAAAAAATCAATGAAGTAGAAAACCCAAGATAGTGATAAAATATCTACTTACTCTATCTCCTTTTTCTCCTTTTGTAAAAGGCTCTCCCTAAGGAGAAGGGGTAGAAGATAGAATTAAACACTCTTAGAAGTAAACTCTCCAAACCGGGGTGTGGATAAACCCTACAGGCCAAACTCAGATCCCCATTGCAAACAGACCTCTAAAAATACCCAGAGTTCCACACAGTCTGCCTTTGCAGCTTAAAGGAAATATATGATAATTAATTTAAAAACTCCTTTATATTCCCAAATGAACAAAGAGTTAATCATTCTAATATCATTTATAAAATCCCAAGTGGCTGGCAAATCGGAATGCTGCCCAAGGCCAAAGCTTCCTACTGCCTAGTTCACATAGAAAACAATCACACGCACACATCCGGTTGGATGTGAAATGGGAGTGACAGCAAGAAATTGATAAAAATGTTGAATGGAAAGACATTCATTTGAATCTTCCAGTTGGTTGTGTGCTTAAATACATAAAATCATTATTTAAAAAACAGTTTTCTAGTTTTCATTTCTACTTTAATGAAAATGACTTGAAGAGGTTAACCATATCTGTAAGTTCTGTGTCCATGGATTCAAGCAATTGTGGATATAAAATATTTGAAAAAGAAAAACAATAAAAAATAAAACAGCAATAAAAAGTATACAAACTTTAAAAATAATATAGTATAACAACTATTTACATAGCACTTACATTGTATTATGTATTATAAGTAATCTGGACGTGATTTGAAGTATACAGGAAAATACATAGGTGATATGCAAATAATAGGCCATTTTATATTAGGGACTTGAGCATCCTCAGATGTTGGTATCCTCTGAGAGCCCTGGAACCAATCTCACACAGATACCAAGGAACAACTATATATCCATATCTACCCAACATGATGAAATATCTTAATAGTGGTTAATTTCTATATATTAGATCAAGGCCTTATTTATATTCTTATTTCCCTGCTTGTTTTTGCTTACATGACACTGCTCATGTCACTGCTTATTTACAGCCACTGTCAAGTTTAGTGGCCACATTGACTAAAGTAACTGGTTATAAAATAAAAAGAAAAAAGAAAAACCAGGGAGCCTAGTTGTCTAGATACTTGATATTTAGTCCTAGATCCAATGGCTACTATTTGAGGCAAGTCACTTAATCTTTTAGAGGCCCCCTTTCCTTATCTATAAAATCATGGAGTTCAACTAGGTGATCTCAACTATATTTTAGCTCTGATGTGTTACACATCAAACCATATTCTGAATGTCCTATGGTGGGGGAAAATTTGCCATTTTAGTTACCATTTGGGATCAGTGGTTCAGAATTTACCTTTGAATGAATACTACTCTTCTGTTTGGGCCTTCTGATTACTATGAAAAGTAAAGTCTACATCCTGTTCTGGAATAGAAAGGTTGAGACCATAAAGAGCTAAACTGCTCTCCATAATAATGTAAAATTTGTGTTGTTTTAATGTAGGGGTAGGGGAAGGCGGCAAAGACGTATGGGGTGGTGGGATAATTGGGGGATGAATAGGGACCTGGTATGGAGAAGAGTTAGGAGGAAAAGAAGCTCTAGTTAAGGAAAACAGGGCTAAAGGCAGTCCCTGTGAGGTACATGGACTGCCCTTGAACGTTAGTGGTAGGAGAGAAAGCCAGAGGAAATCCCTGCAGGAGGAAAAGGCCTATCACTCCTAGGAACTATGAACTCCTCCAACCCTTGCTGTTTGAAGTGTGGTCCATGGAACAATAGCACCAGCATTACTGAGCGCTTATGAGAAACCCAGACTCTCTGGTCCTGCTCCAAACCTACTGACCTAGAATCAGTGGGATTCAAGTGCACGTTCACATTTGAGAAGCAGTGTTCTAACTCACTGAAAGTTTCTCCTTTCTGCTCTAAAAATCCTTGATTTTCCAGTAAAATTTTTGTAAAACTTATAGCAAGGTCCTCCATGTGTCATGTGGAAATTAAGAGAGGGTGGGTGTCAATGTTCAGGTTTGGAGGGAAGACAGTGGAGACCTAGAGAAGCAGTTAAGAGATGGTAAGAGGAACTTCCAAGTGTGGAGCACCTAGAGAGTTGGCAGGTACCAGGGGCATGCACCAGCCTGGACTTCTGAGACATGAGATTTTCCAGACATTATTGGAAATACTCAGTTGGAGAACCCCATTAAAGACTGCCAAATCCTGTAGTTGTGTAAGAAGGCTTGAACTGAATACTAAGGGCAAGTACGACTCCCGAAAGTAGAAGAACTGGGGTACATAGGCTAAGGGAGGAGACCACCCCTCATATTGTCTTATGCCCAATTTCTGCCTCCAAAGAAAGAAGAAGTAAAAACTAAAAGGCAGAAATGAAATCCACAGGCAGACAGCCCGGCGCCACACCCTGGGCCTGGTAGTTAAAGATCGACCCCTGACCTAATCGGTTATGTTATCTATAGATTACAGATATTGTATAGGAATGCACTGTGAATATCTCTATCCTGCTTTTTTCCGATCTAATTACCAGTGCATGCAGCCCCCAGTCACGGACCCTCTGCTTGCTCAATCAATCACGACCCTCTCACATGCACCCCCTTAGAGTTGTGAGCCCTTAAAAGGGACAGGAATTGCTCACTCGGGGAGCTCGGCTCTTGAGACAGAAGTCTTGCTGATGCCCCTGGCTGAATAAACCCCTTCCTTCTTTAACTAAGTGTCTGAGGAGTTTTGTCTGCCGCTTGTCCTGCTACAAGGCCACAGACTGATTCTAAAGCTGCAAAAATTACTGTCATTGTTAATTTTTTAAAGTTGAAGCACAGGGAAAATTTGACTTTGTAACACTGAATGCTTTAAATAATGTTCCTGTTTGTCATGCAGGCAATTTAGTGACCTCTTCATGTTTTGTCCCCTGATAAACCAATATCCTTTATTCACTCTTATAAAGAAAGAGGTAGAGTGGTTTAATAAGATGTATTACTTTTTTTTAAACAAAGATGAAACATTTGATAAGCCTGATTCTTGAAAACTGCTTTTTTAAAAGGAGCATTAAAACAAGTCATTTTTTGTACCTACAATTTCTCTTATCACTTTAGGTGGTCCTATTTGAATATAAATGATACTGTAGGGTTTTTCTCTTTTTCCCACAAAAAGAACTACATTTTGAAAGAAACCGGCCACACTAATACTCAAAAGTGGTTGGGAAGCCACTTTGATCTTACAAAAATCAAGAAAGAAAAATAACTTCAGAAGGTACACTGAGAACAGTTATTTAAGCAGAAAGATGTGTTTCCAATTTCTTTCGGATCAATTTGTACTAGCCTTTTGATACATTGATTTTATTATTTTAGCTACAGTGTGTAGTTATACCAGATGAGCATTGTGATTTTAAACTTTAGGTTCTAGAATCAGCTCCCCTAGGTGTGATTCACAGCTCCAATGCTTAGTACTGAGTGACTTTGGGCAAAGTTACTTAATGTCTTTATGCCTTACTTTCATCATTTGAAGTACACAGGTGATAATAGACGACCTTATGGAACCTTTTTGTGGATTAAGTGAGTAAATACACGTGAAAGACTTAGTGCATAGCATAGCATAGCTAATACTCGCTTGAAAATCTGATCGGTTGTTTCCCATGACAGGATCAACCAAGGTACGTGGAATTGGGGCTGATTTGGAAAAATATTTTTAATCCAGTTTTTTAGATATTCTTCCTCTGTTCTCAAAGCTAAAATACTTACAGGTTCTCCTTTTTGTCCTTTAGGGCCAACAGACCCTGGAAATCCTGGTAGTCCATTTTCACCCTTTCAAGACAAAGCAGAAGAGAGATTTTGCAGATGGTTAGAGAAGCACTATTGTGACTCAGAACAGAATGATTGCTTGCTCTGCTAACTATATAGCATCCAACAGACAATGCAAAGTTCTGAATCTACTTAGACTATTTGTATGATAATGTGTTTGTCAGTACTTCACAATGGCTTTATGTCTTTTAGAAATCCATACATTTCATTATGATACTTAAATGTAATTTGAAACAAAGTTAATTATTTTTCCAGGAAAGAATATCTAGAGGAGACTAATTATAATTTTGTTCTGGTGTGCCAAAACCAATTTTTTGTGTGTGATCTCAAAGACATCAGACTGTTTAACTGGCACAATAATCTAGACTCATTTTATTTCAGGCACTTTTTTGTTTAGGTGAGCAGAGTCAGTAGTCATATGAAGCAAAATGAGTCTCTCAGCTCTTTCCAGGGTTTATAATGCTACTTAGATGATTGGCTGTGGGCAAATAAGGCATTCTTGTAGATGTGGTGACGGCAGTAGCTTAGAAATGTCTAGGAGGTTCTGGTCAAAAACGCTGAAGAGAGATTTGTATGTGACATATACAGAGTGTTTTTGGAAAATGTAATTTGAGAAGAAATATTTAAAGAAAGGAGTTATATCACTAATGAGGCTTCAGAGGAGTCTCGGCATTGTGCATCCTTTTAGTGTTTACCAAGATCTCTGAATACCTACACAATTTTTAAATTAAACATAGTCCCTAGAAGATATGTAAGGCTACTTTTTTTCCCCCAACCTCAAGAGCATTTTTGCAAAATGATGTTCACCATTACATTTCTGAGCCTATACCATTTTTGCCTACCTGGCCTATTTTTTTACTTCAAAAGAATAAATACAGAAAGCATAAAGTAGAATACACTAAGCCTTCATGTACCAGGTACCCGAAATGAAAGAAATTAAAAAATTTACAAAGAAGAAATCCCCTATATTTCCTATTTCCACCCAGAGGGAGCCACTCTCAAGAATTTAGTATTTATATTTTCAGTTTATATTATTGTACTTTTACTGCATATGTGGAATCATAAACATTATTTTGGATATTTGAAACAAATTCCATAAATAGCTTTATCTCATATAGAACATACTACGACTTGTTTTTTCCACTCAACATTGTTTTTAATATCCATCTCTATTGATACATATGATCTCATTCATTCACTGTAACAGCTGAGTAGCATTCCAACATGTTAATAAACCAGGGTTTATCTCAGCCCCACCGATGGGCGCTTGAGTTGTAATCAGCTTGTCTCTATTATAAATAAGGCTGCAGTGAACATCTCTAATCCTGACCCCTGTGTGGATGTGCCTAACTGTTTATTTTGAAGCCTCAGTCTACCCAAAAGTGCTTCAAGTACAAATTTACTACAGCCCTAAAATCTTTGGCTTATTTTTATATGTATATCCTAATCCATATCTTGTGATTTTCTATAATGGATAGACAAGATCATGTTTGTATTAATTAGTCTTCTAGATTTATGGGATATGTTTTGTTAAATTAATCTTAATTTTATTAAAATTTTAAAACCTCATGCAATACTGTAACTGTAGAACCAGCCCAAACAGGGCCTACTCTGCTGATAACAAAATGCCGAGTTACCCTTAAGGTATAACGGAGCCCAAAACTCCAAGTCATGCAGCCTAGGCACGCATAACAGAAAAAGCTTGGACTTGTAACAACAGCTGGAACCAACAATTCCTCCCCTTGGGTGGAATCAAGAAGACCAGGACATGACCAGAACCTGAACTCTTTCAGAAGCAAGGGGGTCCACTGGCCTGGAATATCCAGGGCAAAAATCTGCCTCAACATACCTTACCATAAATGGTCAAATTTGAAGCTGTCCAATCAGACCCTGCCAAACTAACATCCCTAGATCCTGTCTCTTGCTCTCTGATCCCTTAAAATTTGCCCCAATCCCCAAATCCAGGAGGCAACTTTGAGCCTGACTCCTGTCTCTTTGCTGGCTGGTTTTGCAATAAAATCTTTGTTTTCTGAAAAGCTGGTGCCATAGTTATTGGCTTCAGTGCATACTGGGCAGTGAGCCCATCTGCTTGATAACAATATTGTAAAATACATATTTGGTCTTCGTCCCAGTTTCCTGGCATACAACTCATAAAATCCTTGGAATCCCAAAGCAATAAGTGTCTTTTCGTATGTTAATGAGTTGACTGGTAGCTGGCAGCCCCTAGGGTAGCTTCGGGATTGGGCTGGTCACCAGAAGGACCAAGGCTTGATTAGAGTCTTTTCAGCCTCACCTCCAACCTCTGAGGAGGGGCGAGAGACTGAAGGTTAACTTGGTCACCAATGACAAATGATTTAATCAATCACACCTACATAATGAAGCTTCCATAAAAACCACAAGGACTGGGTTCAGAGAGCTTCTGTAGAGCTGAAGTTGTAGAGGTTCCCGGAGGGTGGCATGACCAGGGAGGGCATGAAAGCTTGGAAGCTTGGCACCCCTTCCCACATACCTTGCCTTATGCAGTTCTTCATCTGTAACCTTCGTGACATCCTTTATAATAAATTGGTAAGCATAAGTAAATATCTCCCTGAGTTCTGTGAGCCGTTCCAGCAGATTAGTCAAAGCCAAGGATAGGGTCATGAGGACCCCGATTTATAGCCATTTGGTCAAAAGCACAGAAAAAACAACATGGGACTTTCAATTGGCATACGAAGAAGGCAGTCTTGTGGGATCGAGCCCTCAATCTGTGGGATCTGTTGCTACCACCAGGTAAATTGCATCAGAATTGAATGGAATTAGAAGACAACCAGCTGGTGTGTATTGCAGAACTGATTGCTTGCTTGCTGTGTGTGAAAAATTCACATATTTGGTCATAGAGGTATTTTGTGCTGTGAGAGTTGATACTAGGAAAGAAGTGTTTGTTTTTATGACTCACCTCAGTACTAATTTTTTATACCATTAAGCTTTCAGTTAGTAATAGTAAGGCCCTGTTGGAGAGCCAAGGAACCAAATGGATAAGAAGCCAATTTGCAGACCTGTCAGTACAAATATTCTAGAGCAGTGTTTCCCAAAGTTCAGTCATCCACATCCCAACTGCATAATATTCGCTATGTCCACATACCACCTATATATACATAGCTTATTTTTTTCTCTAAATTCACTCACATTCTTAATTTAAATATTCAATAAGCCTTTTGAAGCAGTATCCATAAAATTTAAAGTTTAGTGTGCTGGATACAGGCTTTTTCCTAATTCAGAGGAAGCTACATAAGTATTGTTTTTTTCTATGATAGTATCTAAACATCCTGTGTATCATCACTCTTATTCTTACCACATTATAAGATAAGCCATTTTTTTCTTAGACATAGTAAATCATATTCAAGGTAAGGAGAGGGAGAAGTTGGTGGATACATTTAGGGACCAATTGTTGTTGGTTTTATAGAGAAAATAGACAATTAGCCTTGTATAGGCATTAGGGTGTAGAGTGAAGTTCATTTTACCCATCTGGTAGGTGCTACAATCTCCATTGCATAGGTGTGAAGGAAAAATACGCCTACTAGTTACACTTGCCTAATAAAATAAAAGTAGAAAGCTAAGAAGGGGTCTAGAAATTGCTTGTAAAAATCAAATCTGCCAATATCAAAAGGGAAGGGGAGGAGAATGTACATGGTGAAATAAGAGTAATTATATTCATAGCTGCTATACAGGTGAACCAATGTACATAGGTCTCCTGGGAAATATAGAGGAAGGACAAAAAAGGGGTTGTGGCTCGTCTTTCCACATAGTCATCGGATGACATTGGGCTGGAAGGAAATCTTAGAGACCTCTTTCCTCATAAAATTCTGCAAAAAAAGCATTTTCCACCTGAACCTTAGACACATATGGGTTTGTATTTTTTATTTAAATTGAACGTTCAATGATTTATCACGGTAGAGATGAGTTGAAACACAAGTGATGAATTTACTTTGCATCAGGAAAGACTCTCCTTCAGTTTGACACTTTTGATGCTATTCGAAAAGCTTGGGGCTGTAGCGACTCCACCTTTTCCCCGACAGTCTTCCCCCACAAGATACCTGCTATTTTCTCAGGAATGCTTAGATATCCTGATATTTTGTTCTACTGTCTCTATAAAGCAGTAGTTCTCCTCAAGTAACTTGCAAATACATTATCCCTTCTCCACATCCTGTCAGTCCCAGTCAAGCCACAGAGCAGGGATCATCCATCATTTCCACACTGGTAGACTGGTCATGTGGACAGTCTCCATGGTCATTTACTGCAAATCGTGGTTTTCCCTGTATCGTAGCGTTCTTGATACAGGTTGTGGCTGCTAAACCAGGGATGATTGGTGTGTATATTCCAGTGCTGTTTGTGCTTGTTCTGGTGCTTCATTGTAGCGTCGGGTTCCAAAGGGTTGACTCTTTTAGGAATTCTATTTTGCTGGTCAGTGCATTGAGAAATAGCATATTATAAAGGAATGATGAATCACTTATGTGTTTAATTATTCTTCTGGTTAAATATTTTATTCTACAGCACAAATTGAGTCCCTTCTTTGTCAAAATTATGGTGGGAGATACAAAGATGAGCAAGACCAGGTGCTAAGAATGAGAATAACAATTAATCCTCAAAAGTGCTAAATGAGACCTCATGAGAGGAAGGAAAGATTGAGGTGGGTGAATAGAAAAGAACAAATCTTTAGTGAGGGCTTTATATATGTTTTAGTTATTGTGCTTTTGAGTAACTTCCTGTTATTTAATTTTAATCCTTCTATCAAATCTTTGTGTAGATACAGTTATGCCCATGGTGTGAATGAGGAAATGGATACTTAGAAAAATGAAGTGACCTTCCCAAGGTGACCCAGCTGTTAATGCCACAATCAACTTTTTGTCTCAAAGCTCATGCTCTTCCTATTACTCAGTGGTTCTTAGCCCTGGTTGTATATTAGAGTCATCTGAAACACTTTTAAATAGAGCTACAACCCCTACTCCAAATCGGAGTCTCTGTGGATGGAGCCCGAGTGTGGGTATTTTGTCAAAGCTTTCCATGTGATTCCAATGTGCAGCCAGGATTCAGAAGCACCGGGGTTCACCACAGGTGCAAGCAGAGATCTGTGAGAACAGCTTGATGGAGCTTTAAATTATCACTGTGGTGACTTACATCACATTAAATTACATTACAATTTTTAAAACTAATGTATTGATTCAGAAGAGATAGTAAGTAGACTTGCATAGGTAGAGTTGATTTCACCCTTCCAGCAACTGCTATGCTTATGTTTGTGTTTGGTTGGTTGTTTTGAGACAAGGTCTTGCTCTGTTGCTCAGGCTGGAGTGCAGTGGTGCGATATGGCTCACTGCAGCCTCTATCTCCTGGCTCCAAGTGATCCTCTTGCCTCAGCCTCCCTGGGAAGCTAGGACCACAGGTATTTGCCAGCATGCCCAGCTAATATTTTTAACTTTTGTAGGGATGGGGTATCACTATATTGCCCAGGCTGGTCTAAATTTTGGGCTCAAACATTCTTCCCGCCTTCGCCTCCCAAAGTGCTGGGATTACAGGTGCGAGCTACCACCTGTAATTTTTGTTTATTTTATGCATTATTTATTGGCAATTTCCTGTTAATCACGCTTTTTAAAAGTTTTTTTTAATGTGTCTCTTTATATCACATACAGCATCAAGTTCCCTGTAGACTCGTCTATGTTATTTATTTGAGTGAGAGGAGGGAACAGTTATGCCACTGGCTTTTCCTAATTCTACTTAAGATTCTGAAGCAATTAGAAAAGATTTTGAGCAACAGAAAAGGTCCTTAGAGTTTGAAATACACCTGTTTTACAGAATCAAATTTCTCATCAGTGAGGTCTTAAGAATGTCTAAGTAACATATGTTTCCTAATGAACACGGCAAAACAGAAGCCAGCTGTTTTGTTTCAAGAAATGAATCATCATTTAACTACTTTAAAAGTCACAGCTCTCTTCTTTGCTCAGCTGTCCTATGTGACAAGCTTTGTGGCTTTCTTTCCTTTTTTTTTTTCCCCTTAGCCTGCATATGTCCAGAAGTCATTGCTTAAAATGTAATGCGTTTGTTATGGTGGCGTATGGTTTCTGTTAGCTATTAGGTTACAGGAAATAATGCTAATGTACTAACAATAAAATCTAACTCACACAAATGACTTATCATTGCTGTGTAATCAGTTTTTGGATATCTTTTTTCAGAATGTCAAGGTTTTATTTATGATTTATTTATTTAGCAGAAAACTTCATTTTGAATCATCAATCTGTAAGAAGCTCCTAGTTTCTGGCAAGAGTCTTTTAGTAGTAACTTCTGGTGATGAGTGTACGACTTTTTGAATGGATTGGTTGCATTGATTTATAAGACACAGAAGTCATATTTTCTTGGATTCATGTCAAAATCCCCTGCCCTCAATCTAGAGAATTTTTACAGGTGAATGAATGAAGATAGCTAGCACTCACAGGTCACATTCCCTCAGAGTATTTTCAAACCTACTCATCTCTGCCTGTAGATTTAATGTGCATTTTTTTTCTGACAATGGCACATTTGCATGGAATCCAAGGTCATTACAATTTCAGAATCAAACAGGAGTGAAACATCTTATTGAATGGGGAAGTGAATCTGTCATCTTTACAGTTAAGATAATGAAACCTGCGAATGACAAGGAGAATGCAATGGAAACTTACCAGTGTCTTAATTTTAAAACTATTTTGAAATAATTACTTGGCTAAACCACTACTGGACAGTATAAAACCCCACCAAAATGGCTGCCAGGGCAGCTTACGTTTTGGTACTTAGGAAGACACAAAACAGTGAGCCTGGGCCTGAGGCATTTTGCCAAAGGGGTCTTCAGATTGTTTTTGCCACCTACACGGATTCACATTTAATTACAAAACAAGTCTTGTGTCCTGATTTCATGTATCTTATTACAGTAATTTCCCCTTGATATGTTCTCTTTCTTGCAGCCAACTGCTACTCAGCAGTCCTTGCTGGACCCTGAAGCAGATTCCAATCCTACTGCCTGGTTAGGAGGCAGGCAGAGGCCCCTGCCCACTGCAGGCTGGACACCCTCCCAGAGATGCAACCTAACTGCTGCCGGGGGGCTGCCCCCACATGGGAATGTGTAAATCCGTAGAAAATACTGGACCCTTCTATTCACTTTGAAAATCTGATTACCGCCGGGTGCAGTGGCTCAGGCCTGTAATCCCATAACTTTGGGAGGCTGAGGCGGGTGGATCACCTGAGGTCAGGAGTTCAAGACCAGCCTGGCCAACATGGTGAAACTCTGTCTCTACTAAAAATACAAAAATTAGCCGGGAGTGGTGGCACATGCCTGTAATGCCAGCCACTTGGGAGGCTGAGGAAGGAGAATCACTTGAACCTAGGAGGTGGAGGTTATAGTGAGCTGAGATTGAGCTACTGCACTCCAGCCTTGGCAACAAAGCAAGACTCCATCTGAAAAAAAAAAAAAAAAAAAATTCTGATTACCTTGTCTCCTTTCAGGCCTCCAGCTTCATGTTCATCATTTCCCTAGGGAGGAAAAACAATTTAAAATTCAAAGAAAAATCCACTAATTTTTAATGCATTCAATGGGTAACAGTATAAGTAGTCAGATAATAGTACTGTAACAGCTTTTTACGGATACTAGGTCATTTGTGCAGACATCTTTGTCTCTCTCACCCGTTGTTAAATATTCCTGTTAAATATTTTTCTAAATAATTCCAGCTTTGGAAACCCTATGCATCTTCTTTGTGACTTCTTAAGGAGATTGCCTCCGGAGAAACATCACACCTCTGGGGATAAATACTCACTACTCCAAAACCACATCTGGCCACTTCAGCTGGCCTCTCCATGTATCTGAGCATCTCTGATCTGCTCTCCCTACTCTCAAGTATGCTTTATTGTTCTCAGACCACTACATTACACTCTACAGTCCCGGGCAGGTGACTTGCCTGTAACTACACTGAAAAAAATACAAGTTCTCGGACATCACTTTTTTTTTCTTTTTCCTTTTTGTGGAGAATGGTGTCTCGCTATACTGCCCAGGTAGGTCTTGAACTCCTGGGCTCAAGCTATCCTCCTGGCCTCTGCCTCCCTAAGAGCTGGGATTGCAGGCATGAGCCACTGCGCCAGGCCTCAGATACCACTTCTAATTCCTGTCAATGAATGTACCAACCCATGTACATGCACACCCGGGTAGTTAATGAGCTGTCTCATCTCTTATCAGTGGCTGTTTCCTCTATAAATTCTCTGATTCCCATGCCCTCTGCCTTCTTAGGAGATTTTCCTTATTAATGTTACCTATTGCTATCAGGTGAAATTGGCCAATTTGGTAAAGTTAAATAAAATGTAGCTAAAATTGGCCAATTTCTTTAACACTTCTCTTTCTCTCTCTGACTACCTACCTACTCTACCTTCTTTAAACTTAACACACAAAAAGCATACAGTTCCCCAGCACACATTTCCCTTAAGTTACTCTCTTTCCTCCCATTTCTGGACATTTTCTCAAAAGGGTAGTTAGTGCTTTCTGTGTCCACTGACCAAGACAGCCTTTAATGTTTCCTTCAGCGGGAATCAACTTTGGACAGGCTTGTTCCTAATTCCAGACCCCGGCCTCTCTTTTTCTAGACCAATTGCTTTAGAAATCTGTATTTGTAAGTTCTTTCACTATCCCTTCGAAATGTAAATCTTCCTAAAGTTTTACAATCTGGGAACGTCTTTCTCAAGGACCTGGGAACCATCCCTTTAAAATGTAATCGTGGAGAAGATAGTGCCACTATCTTCCAGGCTCTGTGAGAGGGTAGGAGCCTAACTTCAGCCTTGTGCCAAGTTGTAAACCTTCTTCCTGTCACAAAGATATGAGAAAGTTACCCTTCCTTTGGGTAGAGCCAATTAGCAAACACAAGGAAGTGTGTTCTCTCTCTTACATCAACACTTAAAAACTCTCCTGAACTTTGTTTCAATGGAATTGAGCTCAGACTAAGTCTGCCCTCTCTCTCCTATTGCAGTAGCCTTGAATAATGTCTTCCTTGCCTGTTTAACTTTGTCAGGTGCAATTTTTTATTTGACACCACTTATTCATCTCCTGTTTACTCCTAAACACATATGTATTTGACACTGGCCCCAGTCAGTCCACTGATGTGGCCCTCTAATGTTATTAATAATATCTTTGCTGCTTACTCTAATGGACTCTTCTTTAATTGACCTTGCTACACTTGTCACTCTCTTGGCTTGTATGATAGCTTACTTTCCTGGTTTCTTCCTGTCTCTGTGACTTCTTCTTCCCTCATCTGTTAAAGGTTGGATTTCCTCAGGACTTTCTTCCTTGTGACTCAACACTTTCTCCCCAGCACTCTTATTTACCTTCATGGCTTAGGTAATATTTACACAGCCAAATTTATAAACCCAGTATATACTTCTCTTCTGAGTTTTAGACCCATATATCTAATTTATACACCCTGCATATACTTCCCTTGTGAATTTTAGACTCATATATCTAATTTTCTACTTGATGTATGTACTTGTAAATTCTAGAAGCAATTCACATTTAACAAGTTTAAAACTGAAATAAAAAATGCAACAAATACACATATATATGAGAGAAAAAAATAGAGTTACATCACACTGCTAACATTGTTTAGTACAGAAGTGGGAGAAGAAGAATCAGTTTTTTCTAATGTGTCTCTGCAGTTGTTCTTGTTAAATTGAGCAGGAATTCCATTTTACAATTGAAAACAATTACGGAAAGAAAGAAAACCTGAATTCTTCCTCTCTGTCCGAGTGTCATTCTCAATACCACTTGGTTTGGCTGTGTCCCCACCCAAATCTCATCTAGAACTGTAGCTCCCACAATTCCCATGTGTTGTGGGAGGGACCTAGTGGGAGGTAATTGAATCATGGGGGAGGGTCTTTCCTGTGCTATTCTCATAACAGTGAATAAGTCTTATGAGATCTGATGGTTTTATAAAGGGGAGTTTCCCTGCACAAACTCTCTCTTCTGATGTCTGCCGCCATGTGAGACGTGCCTTTCACCTTCCACCATGATTATGAGGCCTCCCCAGCCACATGGAACTGTGAGTCCATGAAACCTTTTTCTTTTGTAAATTGCCCAGTCTAGGGTATGTCTTTATCAGCAGCATGAAAACGGACTAATATAATCACCCTCATCCTTATTCCTCGAATATGATCAGTCATCCAGTTTGGTTGACTCTGTCTCCCCAAATGTCTTCTCTTCTTTTGAGAGAAAGAGTCAACCTGCCTACACCCAGGCAGCCCACCATCATGTCTTGCCAGGATTATTGCAGTGAGTCTCTAACTGGCCTTTTACAATCCACTCTTGCTTTCCTGACATGCATATTCTCTACATAAGATTAGAGAAATACCTTCAAAAGACATTCTGACATCCATTTCTCAAAACTTTAACATCTCCAGCAAATCTCTGCATAACCTGAACTCATTTCCCTCTCTAGTATCATGTTGGCCACTCTTCTTCCTCAGAAGCTTCAGCTGTCATGGTCTTCTCTCAGCTTCCTAAACTGACCAAGGTCATTCCCATCTCAGCCTCCAGATCACCACTCTGTGTCCTCACCTTTCTATCTGGCCAGAAACTAGTCATTAATCAGGTCTCAACTATTATGAAATGCCATTCATGAAAGCCTCCCCTGGCATTCAATAAATATCTGTTGGGCACATGAGCCAGTAATTCTAATCATGTGGTTTTTCCATTAAAGTTATTTTTCTGATTAAAAATACATGTGCTGATAGAAAACCTAAAAGGTCAAGAAATATTTAGACAACAAAAATATACAGAGGTACCTATTCAGATCACTATTGCTACAGTTTGGTATTTTAAATATTCCTTCCATGTTATTTTGCTGCTCCAATAAAAAGTCAGTAGTTTATAACTGATATTATTATTGGTCTTGTAATGGATAGTCTCTCATTTTCTTCTGTCAACTTTGGTCTGTGATATCTAAATTGAAAATAAAAATTGTAGTCTCAAAATTTTGTTCTAAATTATTACAACCAACAGTATTTGAAAATTAAGCATGGAAACACTAAGGTATATACACACGTTTATAAAGAACCAGTAGTTACAAAATGGCAGGTTGCTTGGATGCAACCTGCATAGAAACATAAATCTTAGAGATGTCTCAAAAACACTAGTCATTTGAGCATGGTGTCAGCACAAAACATCAGCATCTCCCCCTGGCTATGCTTATGATAGGATCCTTTTTGGGAAACTGGAACATGCTTTCATCTGAGATACGATTTGCCTGGAGATGGTCTTTGGCTTGGAAGGCCCCATGCTCTTTGATTGCAGAGCAGGAAAGCACCTAAACGGCCTCTGGGGAGAGCATGTTCTAGTGTAGCCCACCTCACCCCCAATAACCTACAGGGCATCAGAGATGCTGTGGCTGGGGTGAAGGAATGCCTCTGTAGCACCAACTCCTAGTGTCCCATCAATAGGCTTTATTGTTCTAAAATCTTGATTTTCTGATGGCTTTCACACCCAGAAAAACAACAGGGCCATTTACTGCTGATCAGAGCACCATGTTTGCTTCACTCAACAGCAAGACCAAGAAATCCATCTAATCAAGGACTCTTGGTGGCCTTTAGTGCTGTTCTCCACTCTTGGGTTAATAATACTCAAGGCAGATTCAAACTCGAGCTTCAGTAGCGTTTATTCATTGACATGTGAGCTGCTTCTCCCTGCTATCTCCAAGCTAGCTGCACCAGACAATTGCCTGGCTTAGTGAAAATCATAAGAGGCATAGTCTTTGTGTTTCTGGGGCTGCGGTTCTGCGTCCGATGCTATTCTAATTTTATTAGGTTATTTTGTGTCTTGGTGCCATGTTAAGGGTTCTTGTAAGCCTTCCAAATACAGTTTTGAATGTGTTTATTTAAAAATTCTTGTGGTGATGTGGTGAGGGTTGTGGCATAAGGATGCTAATCTGCATGCCCATCTCAAGAATTCTGGGATGTCAGCACTTGCTCTCGGGTCTGTGTGGGAATGGTGAATGCAACTTTGGAACGTATGGTCAGGCAAGTGAAAACACTCAAGCTACTCAAAGTCTTAAAGAGGATTTTCTCTGGAAAGACAAGAATGTACCTGGATATATCATGGATTGAACCACATGAGATGACCATTTTTATAGGCCCCAGAGAGTAAAATATCAGCAATTTTCTACTGTTCAACTAATAAAAGAACCTAAGGATATGAACTCCTTCCTAGGGTATGGAGTCATTACAAATCCCCAGGGTTAGCCTTTGGGGAACTTGCTGTAATATCCTAGGCATGAGAGGACATAAAGTTCAGAAAAACCAGGTTGTTTTTTATAGGTTGAAATTGTGTACCTCCCACTCCGATATATATGTATAAACTATAACACCCAGGACTTCAGAATGTGAACTTATTTGCCAATAGGGTCATTGCAGATGTAATTAATAATTAGTAATAAGTAGTTAAGATGAGGACATGCTGGAGTAGGTTGGGCTCCTAATCCAATAAGACTGTGTCCTTATAAAAAGGGAAACTTTATGGAGACATGCACGCAGGGAGAACACCACGTGAAGATGGCCAAGGAACGACCAGAGGCTAGGAGAGAGACCTGGAAGCCATTCCTCCCTAGTGCCTTCGGAGATAACATGGCCCTGCCAACACCTTCGTCTTGACTTCTGGCCTCCAGAACCGTGAGATGATATATTTCTGTTGTTTAGGTCACTCAGTTTGTGATATTTTGTTGTGGCAGCTGTAGCAAGTTAAAACATAATATGTGGGCTAGGAAAGCTGTGCTCGTTTGAAAATAAGGCCTAAGGCTGGCTCAAAGCCCAACTTCTTAGTTAACTGCAAAAAACCATTTCACCAGCCACAAGTGTGGAGGGTCATGAAAGGAAGGGAAGACTCAGGTGAGTTGGGAGGCTGTCTGTAATCAAACCAACATCTGAAAGTCCATATGTCTGTCCACAGTGTTCCTCAAAGCCAGTGGAGCCTGGGGCACAGGGAAGGAAAGTGATGAAGTTAGAACCTAAACTTTATTTCTCAATCTTCTGGGCTCAGAAAGGTTGCCTGCAGTGTCTCCAAGGGAGTCTTCACTTTATATGCCATCATTGGGTTTAACTCACTGCTTGGAAAGGCCTTGAATATTGGATTTTGGATAAAGGCTTTCTGTCCTTTCTAGTCTGTGGATATTAAAGTGAAGTTATGATTTAATATGTGAAAAGAAAAATAGATTATTTTGCTAGCAAATTGGTTTTATTTTTGGATCAACAATTTGGAGAAATGAATACAAGAATTGGTTGCTGGGAGGCACAGCATCAATCTCCAACAGCTGAGACCGAGTGTGGTGATGTAAGATAACACAACTCTGCATTTTCAATATGGATCTTTAAAAACAACATCAAATGTAAAATCCGCCAGTACTTGGCCTCCGCAGATAAAATGTGTTTTTTTCCTCCATCTAAAGTGTAGTAAGGAACTGTGGGTCTGTGGCTTCGGTAGTTGACAGAGCCTATCAAATTTTTATTAAAACCCCCAGAGCTGGAAACAATGAAGTGCAGTTTACTGGATCATGAGCAGATTTTCCTTGAGGGGAAGAATATGCTCAGCACTGTTGCTTCTTTGCAAACAATTTTACAGAATGGGAGCAGCTGTTTTGCATATTATTTTTGTGGTAGAGAGAGAAATCTAGTTTTTATTCTTTGCATCCATAAGTGGGCATGCAAAAATCCACATAAACACACCCGTATCATCTTCCTGACCTCACTCCTTAGGCTGTCTCTCTATTCCTCATTTGCTTTTTCTTTCTTCCTCATTTGCTTTTTTTTTCTTCATCCCTTTTTTGATTTGTGCTGTGAGGAGAGAGGGTTTCTTATACCTGAGCTTCTCCCTCCAGATGACATGAGGAAAATAGTAGAGGAAAAGATCAGTTCCTATATGGGAGCCAGAGGGGAAGTGAGCATCCTGGGACCAGAAAATGAACCATGGGCTCTTTGAGTTCGGAATGAGGAGGGGCAGTTTATGAGTAGTCTGGTACTCATTCTCCCATGGGTAGTTGCTTGAGCAGAATTTGGGCTGTGTGACTGTTGAAGCCACTGTGAGTTGAAGAGCTGAGGTCCAGGGCTCCAGTGCAGACATCACATAAATCAATGCCAATTTAAAAGGGAAGATTATTTTAACCTTGGAGTGTCACTTGCTCTGTCTCAATACATGGTCCATTATTTAATCCTTAGGAAGATTTCACTTAGGCCCTGCTTCTCTCTGTGCTTATTTGCTACAGTCAGACCATCAGACACGCTACAAATTGCAAAATGAAACAACCTCAGTGTCCAAAAACAGACAGGGGTAGGTGGTGGAGACAATGCCAATGGAAGACATGCATCGTGCTAATCACAGCACATCTGGCTTTTCCTTTGTGAAGCTGAGGGCGAGGAGGAGGTGGTTACAATACAGAAGCATGGGGCAGTGTGGGCGCTGGGAAGGTGGGTCCCGCTACCTCCATCCTTCCCAGTGGGGCCTTGGTGTAAGAGCTCTAACTACTCTGAAAGGAAACAGAATAAAGTGTTTGGTAAGCTATCTTCCCTTAATTCACAGATGGATCTAAAGCCTCTAATGCTAAATGGTTACAATGCATCATTTGGGATAACAGCTATACTCTCTTCTCTTTACCCAGTTGTACTCCAGCTTTAAAGTCACATTTAAAGAACATGTGGACTAAATACCTGTGAGCCTCTATTCTGTAATGGCAATAAGAGTAACGGGTTCTTTCAGGTGAGTTAATAAATAAGTTCAAAGTACTGGTTTGTTACTAGCAAGATTTTCCACTCCGTTGCTCTGGTCAGCCCCCAGTTTTTTTTGAAATATAACCTTAAAGTTTAAAAATTTACATTCTCAACTTTAGGCTCTAAAATATAAATGCTCTATATATCTTCATTTAAGGGAAAACTGACTCATCAGCAAGACAAACTGTATAGAGAAGTACTATTGGGAGACCTGTAAAGATGAGAGCTTTAAAAGTTTTGCAAGGGATAGCAAATATTTAAGTAGCTGAGTAGCAACTCGGTATATTTTATACCAAGGGCGATAGTAATACAGTGTGTTCTTTAAGTTTTTCTAGCTGACACTGTGTCATTAGAGCCAACTTATTCTCATTATTTTGAAGCATTTATGATAAATCCTATTTTATAACAGCAGGTGTCATTATAGGTGTCATTAAATTGATTAAATTTAAACATGCTTCAGCATTCTTTTTTCCACTTGTGCTAAGCCTTAATATTTTGAAAAAGCTAGTACAGTTCTATTAAAGAAATGTCTAATAAAGAAACATGAAATATATCCCAAACATTCCTCCTAATATAATACTCCCTGGAAAACCTAAATAAATGAAGGAATTTAAAATAGCATCACTATCAAATTTATAAGGTATAAAAAACTTTTCACATGATTTTAAATTTGTCAACCATAAATTATCTAAGTCTTTATGTTGACCTTGTTCTGATGAAAGAGAAACTGGATTTTATAATTAGTTAGCTAGCCATTTAACACATTTTTTTGGCATATAGTGTCTCTTTGGGATTTCTAAACATAGAGGAGTAAAAACTCAGAAAAAATTACAGGAAGGGAAAGTAAGAACATAGGAAAGAAAGACATAAAGGGAAGTGTCTCCAATTCTTCCTGTGGTGCAAGAAATCAATGATGAACCATTATGTATACAAGGTATCCTAATTAGTGGACAGAATGCCTCACACAAAGTGATCAGACCGCAAATATTTGGCATTGAATGATGACTCAATCAATGATCTCACCTAGATCTTCTCTTGGCTGCCACTCTGTTGTGCTCCTTGTAGAATCTGGAACAAAACTCTCTTGCTTTTGCCATTTGGGAGCTTCCACGTCAGCATTCTACCTATCCCAAATGTGATTTAATAAAACCTTGGGGAAATTAAACGTAGTTCCCCCTGAAAGGTGGGGACTCTCATTCTTGAACTGTAGTATGCAAATATTTGCTTGAGATTTTGGTGCCGCACCTATTGGTTTTGATAAGAAGTCTGTCACCTGTTGTGCTACCCAGAGCTTCAAAGTATCAAATAATTTCTTTCTGCCAGAGGCTAGATCTATGATATTATCAATGGCAGAACACCATGTTTTGCATTAACAAACTTTGAACAAAATTTTTAAAACACTTACTAGGATAAAATCCTAGATCTGTAAGATACTGAGCAAAATACTTTTTTATTTTTGTTTTTGAAAACATAGCTTTCAGCATGGAAAGATGTTTAAATGCATGTGATCATGTATAAAAGTCTGAGAAGTTAGGAATTAATACTTTTTTTCAAAAATACAATCACATAAAATTTCTATGTATTATAAATTATGGGAAAAAAGAAGCCATACCTTGTTATCCTTGTTATAATATCCACCAAGAGTCTGGTGTATTCCTTGTATTCCAGGAGGTCCCTGTATTATAAACAAATCAAAGACAAATATATACACATTTACCAAAACAATGCATATTTAAATAATATATCTAAGAACTCTTGAAATCATATAGTGAAGAAAAAGGAAGTATCTATTTAGTCAAATATTCTGATTAATAGAGAAATACATGGGCATTAACTTATCATCAGGCTCCTAAGATATTTCTAGGTTAAATCCTGCATGAATCCAAAAAGAGGTCCTAAGTGGGAGCATGTAACATTTTACCAGAAGGTCAGCCATCAGCATATTCTTTATTAAAAGGAATTATACCCATAAGACCCTCCCAGAGAAGAGGTTATAGCTCTTCAGTTTATTTTTGGCACTTCTCACAGGATTTTGATCAATGTACTATAGGACTGTGTGTTCCCACATGCTATTAACTTAGTAAATATGGGGAAAATGTTT
Source organism: Macaca thibetana thibetana (assembly GCF_024542745.1). Lineage (NCBI taxonomy): Eukaryota > Metazoa > Chordata > Mammalia > Primates > Cercopithecidae > Macaca > Macaca thibetana. Next base: position 67,593,364 of record NC_065581.1, on the reverse strand, counting down.
TTCTATTGCTTTACTTTTTTAAATTAGTTGTATGAAAATGGGATGCACATGGACTTTTGGGCCAGAAAAAAGATGTCTGCTATAAAATCTCAGACTTAAGAAATTTAAATATTGATAGTTTTCAGTTGACCTGGAAATAATTCAGTAAGCACTATGCTGGGCTTGGAGTGGATAGGAAAGAAGCAAAGACATTTGGCTGTCTCTAAGGCTTCTAGGAAGAAAGGAAGAGAAGACTTTTCCAGGTTTTTCAGGGATTACATTTTGGGGTGAGAGCCATAAAAACCACAAAGGTTAGCATTATTTTAGATTAAGTAATTCAAGTCAAATAGGTTCAACTGTCTCGGAAAAGAGATTGCATATTTCATCCAGACCTCAAAAGCTAGGAGGAGAGAAAATATTATAGAGACCAAGTTTTTAACATGTTACCTTAGAAGATAAGACCTAGAAGGAAGATGATTAGCCAAAATCAAACAGCGCCATTATACAAAGATTATTATTTTTCAAAGGGAATGAAAGCTTTGAAAAGTGGAGACAAATTTTAAGAAGCAATCGTTAGCTGCGCTCACTGATACAGGTAACACCTTAGGTATACAGAAAAGATTAATGTTGGTTAACATTTACATCAGGTGTTTCTTATGAGCAGCTTGTGACTGAAGATCTCTTCTAATATGAAACCTTTGCATTGTGCCACTAAACATAAAGGGCACAAGAATGAGGTGATGGATACTTAGAAGCAGGTTGGTATAATTCTTGAGAAAATAATGGGCCTCAGGAGTAATGGTGTTGCCTATGATTGGAAAGACAAACGATGCTGTTACCTTGCTGAAACAATAACAGAGCTATTGTAAGAAGAGAATTCTTATGGCATTATATATTTTTCATGAAACTTTTCATCAGCCAGCATTGTGTAAAGAATTCTAGGTCAGTTAGAGGAAGTAATGAAGAAAGCAATCATTGAGTTGGGGGTGGGGGTTGTTACACAAAGTATCTAGCCGAGAACATGCAAGTTAAGATCTTATTCTTGAAAGTCAGGAGACATGAGGTTCCATACATATTGATCCTTCTGCAAATATATAATGAGGCAAGGAGGAATTTTAGACACGATATGTAGTAGCATTAACAGGTGGCTTAGGAGTATATGTATAGTAGGCATTCGGTGAATGTGTGTTGATGACAAGGTTGATTTGATCAAAGAACAGTGATGGAGTAGGTAAATTTAACTTCATACATATTCAATCTAGTTAAAAGAGAGAGTCTTAATTATTACAGCTCTTAAATATAGCATAACAATTAATAATACAGTCTCCCAAATAGAGTAGCAGAATCAGTGAAATAATAATAGCAAACTTTTTTGTTGTTTTTTTTTTTTTTGAGACAGAGTCTCACTCTGTCACCCAGGTTGGAGTGCAGTGACACGATCTCAGCTCACTGCAACCTCTGCCTCCCAGGTTCAAGAGATTCTTGTGCCTTAGTCTCCCAAGTAGCTGAGACTACAGGCATGTGCTACCATGCCTGGCTAAGTTTTGCATTTTTAGTAGAGGTAGGGTTTCACCATGTTGGCCAGGCTGGTCTCGAACTCCTGACCTCAAGTGATCCACCTGCCTTGGCCTCCCAAAGTGCTGGGATTACAGGCGTGAGCCAGTGGGCCTGACCAATAGCAAACATTTATATAGTGCTTATTATGTGCCAGGCATTACAGCAGGAGTTAACTAATTTAGTCCTTACTAGGACACATGAGGAATGTCCCATCATTCTCTCTGATTCAAAGATAAAGAAAATGAGGGTTGGAAATGTTTAACTGGTCCAAGGTCACACCGCTGGCAAGTGGTAGGGCTAATACTTAACATCAGCGTTGGGCCCAAAGCCAGCTCTTGTCTACTCTACTGTCTTAACTTAAAGGCAAACTAGGCAAAAAATCACTGTTGCAGTAATTTTCTTATCATGATGATGTGTGTACCCTAGAGAACACTGGGTGATCACTCTTCTATGTTCTGTTTACTGAAATTGAAAAAAAATCAACAAAACTTGTACATAGCACTTCTGCCAAGTACCACACTCCTGCACTGTGCTTGGTGCAGGAGGTGAGAAAGTAAGCACATTACCTTTCACTGTAGCCCTACCGTGTAGTTGAGAGAGGCCCCTTTATCGTCTCCTTGTATCTCCCATCTGTGTTCATACAGTGTCTTAACCCATGTTAGGGAGATTGTCCCTGAATATTACAAAACATTTCTCCTAGTCTGTGACTGTATTCAAATGTATCCTATATTTGTTTGTAGAGGGTGGGAGAGCAGGTGGTCTGAGATACAAGAAGTGTGAAGTCTCCCAAAAGGTTCTGGGAGGCAGTAAGGAAAAGAAGCAGGAAAGCAAATGTGTGGTAGGGTTTGCATAGCATAAAACAGGTAGCAGTGTAAATGAGAACAGTAAAAACAATAGAACGATAATGATTTGTAAAAAATTGGATGAAATGGGATATGATCCTTTACAGACTGGTCATCTGCAAACAGAGGATAGCTGTATTTCATAAGCAAAGTATATACTTCTCATTCAGGATCCTGATCTGGCTGCTGCTGAGCTTACCACTGAGGGTGGAGTGGGAGAACATGCGTGGCTCAGTACAGCTGCTCCCTCTAAAAACAAAGGCAAGGGCACGACTCACTAAAAACAATTCCAAGAGCAATGAGGCTACAGAAAAGGTTGAACATTATCATTCAAATATCCACAAGATTAATAAACCCATAACAATTACTTCTACATTTTCATATGTTCTGTTTTTGTCACAAAATGTCATATCTCCAGAGTAGTACTCAAAATGGGTTTGATTGGCAGTTTTAGGTTCTACCACTTAATCTCATCATGAGCATTTATGATGACACTTTCTTTCTCACTTTTTTAGTCACTGGGAGAGTTTGGGTACCATGAATTCCAAGTTTAATGTAACAGAAATTTACAGCCAACAGTCTACCCTGCAGGCAATACTTTATACAAACTCTCCTAGTGGTCCAAAGGAACTCTTCAGAGACTGGAAAGAGGCACCAATTAGAGTCTTCTGGAAGTCCCCCTCTACTCTGACTATAGACAGTGAGGCAGTGTCTCACTTGGTTGCTCTAAAGCTGTCAAAAATAGTGGTCATAAATAAGCTCTATGCATTTAAATGGCAAAAGCAACTCTGTTTACAATTGGAAAACAACCTTGGGGTTTCAGAATTGGTGGCTATCCTACCAGCCACATTCCAAGAAATGTGCTATTTTTCTATCTTCTATTCTGGTAGGAAACATGGCTGGAGAAGATTCAAGGAGTTGTTTCCAGGTTTAGCAAGAGTTGTCTATCTTGCAGACTGTTAACTCCAAGAAAGAAGTTAAAGACTTGTGGTAAGTGACAGATCTCTCGGCATCACATGGTGTTGTAGATGCTCTAGGGCAGTTGACAGAATCCTTTCCCTAAGGTTTGCATTTACAAGGACCCATCAAAAGACACTCAGATGACCCAGGCCCAGTGGTGAAGAGAGGCCAACTGCAGAGGGTATGTCAGCCTTGGCTAATGCTCTTAGGAGCTCTACTAGGAAAAGTGGTTAAAGATTTATGGAAAGGAAAAATGTCCCAATATCTTGCTTATAATAGTGACCCGCAACATAGTTGGACACAAGTCATGGCTATACAATGTCTATCTTTTATGGAGATTTGCTTTACTCTATTTGTATGGGATTGGGAGATATAGGACATCTGGATTAATGTGGTGAGTATACAATTACAGAGCAGCTAAAAAATGCTAATGAACTCCAGGGAGAAACAACTGTTCAGAACCCAACTGTACTGATTCATAATTATCTGAGAGGCCTATAAACCGGGTGTGGATAGAGATCCTGATGTCGTTTCTTACTGCAAAGAACTACAGCAGGTGTGATAAAGTGAATTAAAGCTATATTCAATTTGGGAAGTATATACTCTCAGCAATAGTTCTAGCAGCTTTTAAATAGTTTTTGGCTTAAATCTTGCTGGAGGTGGAAAACAGAAATACCATGATGTCTGCCACCGGACTTGTCAGACGCATAGTGTAAAAATGATGAGCTATTTGCATTATCATTCCCTTAGTAGATTTCAGTTTTGGCTGCACATTCCCAAAGTTTAGAAGTTGGGAAGAGTTCTCTGTTAAAAACCATAATCCTTAGTCCTAGTCTTAGCTGCATTTTCACTTTTTAGCCAATTCACCAGGTATGCTCAGCTTAAAGAGCAATATTTTTGCCTTTTTTTCCCTCATTGTTCTTTGCCATAAGCTGTCTGTTCAAGTCAGAGCTTGAGCCTTCTGATCCGGCTTCAGCACAGCCTGCACACTGTGAATCAGGGTCTCTGTGGCTCCTTAGTCAAATCCCCTGCTCACTTTCTGATCCTCAATCCTGAACTCTTTTCCTTTCTCCCTTATCTCTGAAAGTACCCTGTACCTCTTCATCTCTGTTGACTGAGTCTCCCTGAGCCATCTGGATGCCACTTATGCACCATAGCTCTTCAGTCTCCTATTGGAAGCATTTTTCAGGATTCAAAAATACATATTTTCAGGTTACATACAACTGCTTTTGGCCCTGTGGGTTTTCAATTAAATTCAAGAACAATCTTTGAAATACCAAAAACCTCTGTGAAGGAAGTTGTACTAACCAACGCTCTTCAAAAGTGCTAAAAAATAGCTTTTCTGTAAGAACAGATAGAATGCTTGTTGGAAAGTCCTTTGGACTAATTTTCAAGAAACCTTTCCAGTGTTCTAATGGCTTGTAAAAAAGTAGAGATCAGTAATTATTTTTCCCTTTGTATTCAAGAAAAAAAAAAAAAGCAGTCATTAGGAAGCCTAAATTCAGACACAGGAATGGTGAGATGAAGCAATAATAATGGTTGGAAAAGGTAATGTCAAATGAGTTTTTCTCTCATTTATGTTTCCGTCTATAACACATTATACATAACTTAGTAAAGCACATTTACATTGAGTATAGTGGCTTATGTACATGTTTCTATTCCCAGTTGCAACAAAAACTTTGTGAGGGCAAGGAGTTTTCATCCTTTCTTTTTTTTTTTTTTTTTTTTTTTTGAGACGGAGTCTTGCTCTGTTGCCCAGGTTGGAGTGCAGTGGCACCATCTTGGCTCACTGCAAGCTCCACCTCCTGGGTTCACGCCATTCTCCTGCCTCAGCCTCCCGAGTAGCTGGGACTACAGGCGCCCACCGCCACACCTGGCTAATTTTTTTGTATTTTTAGTTTAGAAAACGTTTAGAGACGGGGTTTAGAGTTTAGAGACGGCGTTTCACTGTGTTAGCCAGGATGGTCTCGATCTCCTGACCTCGTGATCCACCCGCCTCGGCATCCCAAAGTGCTGGGATTACAGGCATGAGCCTTTTAACCTCATTACAGTACAGTCTGCAGTATCTCTCCCCCGTCACCAGCACCAAATGTTTGTTGAATTCGGTAGAATCATTGCTTTTATAAGAAAAAGTCTGTGGAGAAAGCCAAGTTTTTGCTTGTTGGTTTTCCTTTTAGTTAGATATGGTATCAAACAGAGCAAAGGGCTGCTGCTTCCAAATTTATAGAAGACAATATCAAAAGATTTAGATTAACCTAAGAATGTGGCTACTTAATTGAAAGCATAGCTATAGTGAGCTCCAGTTAAGTAGAAAAGAGCTCATTGATGGATTTTTGGACCAGAATTACAACATATAAAGTTATAAAGTAACTCTGGCAAAAAACCAATAACGTTTTTCAGATAGAAAATATTTGAGAACTCAATTTCTTTTTTTAAAAAAACTACCCATCCTTCTCTGTCTTAATATTTGCTCAAAAGGAAACTTTTTTTCAGTGTGGGGTTTAATTACATAAATTAAGCAGTTATAATTGTAATGGATTTTTTTTTTCTGAGAATGCTTCTGCTATGAATTTTTAGTGATTAAAGGGATGCCAACACCTCCTCCCTACCAAAAAGAAAAACAAAACACCAAAAAACAAAACACAACAGTTAGTAGAAACTCTTGAACTACAAAATGTGATTCCTAAAGCCAAGAGCAGATTCAGTGAGTATTTATACTATTTTTATATTTCAATATAAAGACCTCAAGCTCACATACTTGGGTTTAACTGGGTCACCCTAGGGAACATGGGCGGGCCAGATATAGGTAAAATGCAAAGGTTCCTGGGAGGAGGTCTTTTTCCTTCAAATATCTTGCCTACTCTCCAGGCTATGCCCAAAATGTCCTAAAGCAAGTCTTTTTTTTTTTTTTTTTTTTTTTTGGTGTTAAGTTTTATTGCCAGATCAAATACAAATGTTCCTAGGAGATATAATACTAATGGTTCATGTTTTCACAACTCTGGATAACTCTAAAAGTATTTTCACTTATATTTTCTTGGGTGGTAGGGTAATGTGACTGTAAAATGCATTATCTTATTTGATTCTTATAATAACCAACTGAAGTGGGTACTATTATATTTTCCATTTAACAGATGGGAAAACCAAGAGATTTTTCCCCAAACCACACGAATGGTTGAACCAAGTCCAAAATCATTCCATTCTAATAGATTCATGTGAATTGTTCATTACATTTTTCCCAAGAGCAAGGTGGGTAGGACAGAAAAGGAGAAGAATAAAGGGATGGCCCTTGCGGGCTAAGGACAGAAGAAGATAGCACCAAGGAGGAAAGGGTGGCCGGGGACTCTGCAGACTACGTCTCTGCCTCCACCACCATTAGGCTGAGGGCTTTAACTTTCTGGAAAGGGGCTTTAACTTTCTGGAAAGAGGCTTTGAGAAATGACTTGTGAGCCAAGTCTTCAGGTTAATTTGGATTGTAAGTGGTGGGGACTCAAATGGAAATAAGCTCAGGGAAAATTCATGTTTCAGTGCTAATCTGAAGGATCTGTTTCATTCATTGGTCAACACAAAAGAATAGTTATGCAACTTGAATGCTCTCAATTTAAAAGAGATGTTTTCAAGTGCGTTTGTTCACATTGAAAATAGAATCTAATGAGTTTTTCCAGATGATGAATATGTATATGAATATATTTAGGCCAACATTCTTAGATGGATGAAGTTTCTCTATAAATACTTTAACAGAGGAAAATAGGAAGGAGGGGAGCAAAGCAGATAGAAGAAAAATTTACATGCAGGTGATAATAAAAGAGAAAAAATAACCCTTTTGCCTTGGAAACGGTAGGTCCTAAATCCTGGGAAAGAAAGACAGAAACGATGAGAATATGGCAAATAATGATTAAATGAGGAAAATGATAACAAAAATATTAATAGATAACAATAGTTACCATTTGAAAGTGACAACTGTGTGGCAGGTACATACATTATTGCATTTAGCTCTTACAGCAATCCAGTGAGGTGGTGTTTCCTTATTTTACACATAACAAAAGACTAAATATCGGACTCAAGATCATATAAATAGTAGACAAGAGCTAGGTTTCAACTCAGGTCTGTCTGACTCCACGGCCTTGATCTTTTAACTCTTTCCTTTAAACCACCTCACAGTGAGAAGGATGATGGGAAGATAAAATACCAATCATCTTAAAGCTGGTTTTTAAAAAATCGAGCAGGGCATTGTGTGGTGAAAGACCACAGGATTAATGAGATACACAATCACTAAGGGCCAAGCAAAGAAGGGTCTGAGACTTGGTATAGATATGCCTTTTGAAAGGGCCGGGCACAGTGGCTCACACCTGCAATGCTAGCACTTTGGGAGGCCGAGACAGGCAGATTGCTTGAGCTCAGGAGTTTGAGGCCAGCCTGGGCAACATGGTGAAACCCTGTCTCTACTAAAATACAAAAAATTAGCAGGGCATGGTAGCGTGCCTGTAGTCCCAGCTACTCTGGAGGCTGAGGCAGGAGAATTGCTTGAACTTGGGAGGCGGAGGTTGCAGTTAGCTGATATCACACCACTGCACTTCAGCCTGAAAGACAGAGAAAGACTCCATCTCAAAAAAAAAAAAAAAAAGACTTGGATGACAAGTAGAGTCAAGAGGAAAGTGACCAGAATGGGAGGAGGATAAGGATAAAAGAGAGGAACAACACGGAGACACAGGGAAGTTCAAAATCATGGAGGGCTTCTATTAGAACAAGAGCAGGAGAAAGAAACAAGCAGCGTTAGGCTGAGAAGGAAAAGGAAGGAAGTCAGCAATCTCAACCAACATCTTAAATAACTTTTGAGGTTTCAATAACGCCAAATGAAGGCTAAGGAACCTTAGCACTTATAAGATGGTGGAAGAAAAGAAAAAATAAATATAAACAAAGGAGGTGGAAAAATACCAGTGAATTAAGAGAGTATATTGCTTGGGGATGATTTTGGTGCACAGAAACTCCAATGAGCATGAAATTGCAGTGGAGAACAGTTGTGGGAAAGTTGTCACACTCAGGCAAAATGAAATATCCTTCACTTAAGACTACAATAGTGCCATTGTATTCTGTTGTGGAAGAGAGATTGTGTATTAGCATTGCAGTAGTCTGAAGAATTTAAGTGATACAGTACAATGGTTTAAGCATTCATCAAGGACATCTTTTGGGAATTTCCCCTACAAAAGATAATAACAGTTTAGTTGGAAGCTGGCAGTGACATGCTTATTCTTGGTGAATGTCTGAAAATTCTGAGCAGTGCTGTGATCCATGATCTTGTCTTGTCTCACTAGTTTTTCCCCCACCTTGGCATATACTGGCACCATACCTTGAAAGATCTATAGCTCCTAAGTGTCTCAGTCTAAGATATCGCTAGCATCCCTGGTTCACAAGTTCAGAGGCAGTGCGATTAACAGGTGAAGGATTGCAGCAAAGGCAGCTCGATCTTGAATGAGAATTTTTCACATCTGCCACTTTGGACATTTTTCAAACTCATTCCCTCGTGTATTCCAGGAAAGTGCTCACTTGAGCTGGGCTTGTCTGCTTCTGGCCTGCATACTGAGCTGTGTAATTGAGGGAACTCAAGCATAGGCCGTTTATGGTTGTATGAATAAGCAAAATACTCAATATGTGATCTGATTGTTTTCCAAAATTGCACAGTCCCTGGTTTCACTTGTCATTTTGGAACAGAAGTGGGAGGATGAGACTGTGACAGTGAACGCATTCAATGGGTATAATTAACCCATTTCATAAAAGCAGATTTTCTAAATTATGCTAGGAAGCTTGCACGCTTTTTAACACTTTGCTTCCCAAGGCAGAAAAAAATATCTTTAAAGGTGCTTATTTCCCCAGATATCAACCTAATTGGTATAAAGCCCACTGCCTTATTGATAGAGTGGGACATTTTGACTGATTTCTATGGCATGATAGTTAGAAAAAAAAAATGATTCCTCCCCTAATGCTGCCATTCTGCTTATCCATCCATAAAATGTTTCATACTCATCTTTCCTCAGTATGTCCTAAAAAAGGAAAACTATTATTTGTCAGTGTCCTGCAATATAAGGAGCAGCAGGAATCTTTAGAGTGCCTTGCCACCCACAGATGCAACATCAATGACCCAGTACAAGGTGATAAAAGCCACAGGGGCATGAAAACTAGCAAGGAGGGGAATGTGTGAAACAAATTATTTGTATCCAGTGGTGTCCTCAAAAGATCACCACCAACAAAAATCATACCTTAGGAACAACTGTGCCTCCATCCCCTTGTCTGACCTCAGGAATTTTTCAATATGCCACCAAAATCTGGAGGAAAGTTGGCTTACATGGACCCCACAGGCAGTCTGCACCTATGAATGCTTTGAGTTTCCATTTACTGTAATTAGGTGATAACATTCATTCTCTTCAAAAGTGTTGGTAGAATGACACCTCTTCCTGAGTTGAGAAAATGCAAGTTCCAAGGCACACTGCTGGGACTTAAGATAACCAGGCTGGTGGCACTGGCTTATACACTGCCAAGTTACATAGAGGCCAAGAGCGAGTGTGCAACTCAAATAGCTGGGGACATTCTGGACAGCTCTGGAATAATTGGGCGATTGTGGTCTTCACTTTCAACTCAAATGTGTGATGTTAAGATTTCTCCCTTATCTCTAGGTTGTACTAATGATAAATCTAAAAATGACAATTCTTGGCTCAACTGAACCCCATGGTTATAGAGAGTGTGTTCACGAACGTTCTAAAAAAATAGTTAATAATTTTAGTTTTAAAACACGTGGCCCCATTCCACAAAGGATTTCAGTCAAAGGAGAAGATACTGATGATATCAGCCAGTGAAGAAGTAATCAGTGATATGCACTGTTACTAATTCCATAGAATGTTTTTCCTGTTTCTTAAAATGAATTTGAACTATTCTAAGCATGCTGAAAAGTACCGAAAATAATATAAATTCCAATGAGTCCACAATCCTGTGTTGTCAAATATTAACAATTTTGCCATATTTGCTTTGGGTATTTTTACTTTTTCATGAATTCATTACAGACATAGCTGAAGACTCTTCAAATCTTATTTTCTGCCAACTTTTCTTCCATGTTTTAGGTCCCATAGACAATGCTGAAAACTTGTTGCTTCTCTGGTTACATAATTTCCTTCAGTCTTTCCTTTGATCATACTAAGCTATAGTTACTGATCTGCAGAGAAAACCGACTGCACAAATTGAGCTGAGCCCCTTATTCGTCAGGACCTAGAATTTTCTTATTGAATGAAAAAAATCTCTTCTTGCCTACCTTGCAAAGTTATACAGCAGTAAAATTAAATACAGTATGGAGATCCTCTTGGAAACCATGTCATCAAATGCAAACTATAAGATTATTTAGGAGACAAATCTCCCTTTCTGCAAATTAAGGTTCTAATAAATCTGATTGGCCTTTGACTTCTCAAATCTTAATGTTTACCCGACACAAAGAAATGATGTTTAATCCAGGCACTATCACAACTAATTACAAGTTTGGTGACCACAGATCAAGGATTTCAAATATTCTGTCTCACCATTGCTGTAAATAACACATGTCAGTCCAGATGTCTTAATAGTGGGTTTCAAGAACATAACACAAGATGAAACAGGCAGTCAGTGACTGTACAAATATAATATTCTTTTCAACCATAATGTATGTTACCACTATTAGTAAAAAACATAGGAACTCGGAAAGTGAGTAATAATGTCCTGCTACTGTCCATAGGGAGAGAAAAAGAGAAATAATTAGAAAATAAAACTTGAGAGCTAGTTTTCAAAATCTCAACCTGATACCCCCAGCTGCCTCACATGCATGTCTACATATTCTGTGGTCACACAAGGTGACACTGGAATTTTAGCAATGTTGGGAACAGCTGTTTTGTCTGGGACCATTACCCCCATGAGGGACAAGTGGCAATAAACATGATTAGCCATGTCTCCATTTTATAGGTCTTATGTGTCTATATTTTTAAATCTGAGAAAGTGTCATCTTACTTTTTTTTAAGAAATGAAATTCCTATTCCCATTGACTCAAACTGTTAGGTTCATTTTCTCTGAAGATATTACATTGCACAGACTTTAGTCATTTAATAGACAGAAGACATTGTGGTTCTCTTGCTGAAAGGAAAACTGAGAAACATGACAAAGCCCTGATCAGTTCAAAGCTTCTAGAAGGGATGTTAAGAATTTGAATTGGATTCCTATTGATACATGATGAGCTTCAAAATGCATGTAGTCACATTCAAGGTATTTTGAGGGTATTTTAACAAGTAATCAAATGTTTGACACAGTTTCTGTCATCTGCTTTATTCAGCAGTCCAAAAATGTGTTTCGGGACACTAAATTGTTTTAGAGGTGGATCTTGCTATATACTGGAAATAATAATTTTGCACTTTCAGTTTTCAGTACATAGTAAATAAAGTTGGAGACGGAAGATACTCAAGTTGAGAATAGTGATGGATAACGGGGCACAAGTGCTGGAAGGCACTTAGTCCTATGGTGTTTTGAGGGCATGTATTTTCATTGCCACAACTGTTCAACTGGCTTAACCTATAGCCTAACAGAAAGGAAACATCAGATTTTGCTGTGGGGAAAAAGAAAAGACTTAGATGTGATGAAATTCTCCATCTCTAATGACCAATGTGATATCCAGTGGATTCAGTCAAGACTGAAATTAAATGGGCTACAATCATACCTTTGTCAATTTTCTTGTTTTCTCTCAGCAAACAAGCCTATTTCCTATCTACTCAAAGACTAAAGATAATGGGCTAAAAATAATATTACCTTCAATAATTTATTTGAATCAGTAGGAACAGTAATTTCATCACATAAAAAAATAAAACCACTGCAGACACACACACACACACACACACACACACACACACACAACACACTTACAAAAGGGAGATATAACTGGTTATTTCATGGCTACTTGTATCTCTCCAGCTGCCCTCCCTGCCAACCCTTCTCTTCTATTCTTAGAAGGCCCCATGTGATGAAGCCATTCAGCTCCCAAATCTTTTCTGGCACTATTCTTTTCTCAGCTCCTTTATTGTTTATTGAATACATCAAGCTTTTCCCCACCTGAAGCCCTTTGCAAGTCCTGATATTTCTGTTTAGAAAGTTCTTGCTCTGGCCCTCACATGGCCAGCTCCTTCTCAAGGAATGTCTTCTGCTCAGAGACACCTCCCTGGACCACCTCAATGAGATGGTAATGAGAACATTTCCTCCTTCCAAATCATTATCACATTACCCAGTTTGTTTCCCCCATAGCACTTCACTCTAAACCGAAATTGTTTTGTCTATTTATTTAACTGCTTATTAACCATTGGTGTACTGCCTTACCACAGAGAGTAAGTTATAAAGAAAGGTAGAGACCTTATCTGTAGTTTGTTGTTGCTTTGTGTTTTTAACCACTGTATATTCAATGTTTGTAATAGTGATTAATACATGGTCAATAGCCCATAAGTGTTTAGTAAATGAATTAAATTTTACACCCTAAATTTACTCTTTTAACTGTGCAAACTGATTAATTTAATTTACAATTAGTTTAATTGTAACTTTCAGGACTGTGTAATGATTCATGCTTTAAAGGTAGAAGAAGTTCTACACTGAAGTTAAAATTAAAATAGAAACAAGAATGTACATGTTTTAAATCAGACTTGTTTTAGAAAAGCAGCATACATTTTATTGGAGTAAGCTCCTACAAAATTAATACTGCAGAGTTTTATTGGTATTGTACAACAGAAGGGCATTTCAGAGATCAATGAAGTAGGTATGGATTTTCACCTCAAAAGAGCATCAAGTTGACATTGAAAATGACTGCTGATGAAATAGCATTTATATTTAAATTTCAAGGTAAGCATAAATGCAACAAAAGCCTCAAAATAATTTTTAAAAAATCATATGGATTTATAATAAACTTCAAACATCGAAAAATTTCCACTCCCCTGACATCCTTCAAAGAGCTATAGTCATTCTTTGACTACAGCTTTTCCAACGGAAACAGTAGATGGAGCTGCTGCCCCATGTTACACACTTTTTTGAATTTCTGCTTTCAACCTAAATTGCTATGCACACAAAAGTGACAAATGGAGCCCACTGCTCAATTCTCATACTGCAATAATGAAACAATGCATAAAAACAATACCAGAAGAAAAAAAAATGAAAGAAAATAAAAAGCCTTGCCTGTAACAGAAAGAAATAATAACACATTTTAAAATTAATGTGGTTTTTAATAAACGCTTTTTCCAGCAATGATGAATGAGAAGTAATGTCAAATGGGTGGGCTAATACCTACTTCCTTTAATGGTTCATTAGTTAAATTCTCCTACTTTCTCTCTTGCTTCGCCTCATTTCCAGCTGCTTTCCTCTCTTTTCTAAAGAAACTAGAAACCAGAATACTTTGAAATAAACGAAGGCATTCCAAGTCTTGAGACTTTCCAAGTCTCATTATCATAACATAAGTCTATTACTTTCTGTTGCTTATGCTACTCAGATAACTGGAAGGCTTTTTAAAAAGACAAGCTTTTATTGGAGTGTGAGGAAGGACAGTTGAGACTTAGAGAACATCACAACTAATAAAACGCAACAGCTCAGAAGGTAAAGGAACAAGCCCCACAAGCAAGGAAGAGGCTACAAATCTCAGAAGAAGAAGCATCACTGACTCTTTAGACCTGGTTGTTATTGTTACCTAATTGCAAATAACTTTTGTATCTCTTCATGAGTGGATTTATGTAACTAGAATAAGCGTGCCATATGCAAAGGGATCATTTATTTACGCAATTCATTGATAGACATTCAAATTTCTGTTAACTAGATTTTTGGAAAACTGTAAAGAGAGAAAAGAAGTGTTGGTCTAATTACTGATTGAAGACAATCTCTTCTATCTACAGTGTGAATGGGTGTTCAGAATAATAACAGTGGAACTAACTTACATTTAGATAGAGCTTTACATTTAGAAGAAATTTCTTTCACATCCATGGCATTGGGCCCTTGTAGCCACTGTGGGAAAAAGGTGGGGTAGGTGCTATTATTTCAAATTTACAGAAAAAACGGAGACAAGGAAACATCAAGAAAATTGTTCTAGGACAGGCTAGTGAGGAGAAGCACTAAGTTCCTCACTGCCATCCTATGCTATCCTATACCATCTTGCTGTCTGGAGTCAGCACAGTGCCATTCATTGCCATGGCAAAATCAAACACTGTTCTATGTATGATGTTTGAAGAAGACTAATCTTAGTCGAATTGTAAACTAGAAGCTTGTCTTTCACACCTGTAGTCTGGCAGAACAAAGGTTTAGGGATCAGTTCCTGTGTTTCAATTCTGTCTTCTCTGCTTGTGTCAGCTTGGGTAAGTTACTTGACATTTCCAAGTATCATTTACCTCATTATAAAATGAAGATAATTTCTACTTTTCAAGAGAGTTGTAAGGATTCCCTAAGACACTGGAAATACAGTACTTAATGCAGAGCTAGTGATGGTAATAAATTCTCCTTGTCTGCTTCATCCGTCTCTCCTCTGAACCTGTTTCCTCAGATGTTAGTGCTATTTCCTTCCCGCGGGAGATGCTTAGCCCTCTCATACTGAAAAACTGTTCAGTTGTAATCTTTATGTATTGAAATAAATCCAAGAGATCTCTCTGTAATAGTTTCCCTCTAGTGAAGAATATTCGTTTAGGACAAGATGGCAGAAGTTATTTGGGAGACTTTGGGGGCTTTTTCCTTTGCATAGGTAAGATCAGCTCTGGTTTTTAACAAGAAATTGGACAAATACTTTACAAAAATACATGTGGCTAACTCTGTTAACCAGGTTAGTCACTGCTCAATGACAAGCACTCTGAATAAGAACAGTTTCATTATATGCATATTGCATGTGTATAAATTTCAAATAAGTCTTTCCTAAAGACACAAAAATTTACTATTGAATATGGGGAGCTAAATTGGAGTGATATATATGACTTTCCATGAAACACTGATTCACAAAGATAATTTAATAATGTTAGTTTAATAAAACTACTGTTAGTAAATTTCCCATTATTAGAAATCTTTTTTCCGTAGGAGATAAAATATCTCAGGGGACAAAACGTTGTCCTCTTACACACACACACACACACACACACACACACACACACAAACACACACACTTAGCTAGTTGTAGGAAATTTTTTTAGTAAACAAGTTGTCCTTTTGGTGCAAACGTTTCATAAGAAAGTGAGAATATACAAATTTGGCTTCAGAACAAATAATCAAGTAGAAGGACTCGTTAAAACACTTTAATTATTTGAATTGCTTCAGGCCATCAGAGACTTAGATTCCTTTCAATTCAATTTCCTTTCAATTCAAGATTTTTAAAGTCTTCACTGACACTCCCCTAAATAACAACACTATGTTTGATTTCAGAAACATCTTAAACCCCCAAAGGGAAGGACATTTTCTTATAAAGTATGCTGTTATTAAAAAAATAAAAAAATTCATGCCTCCTGGTAATTCCTATTCCTTTGTTCTTTGCAATCACACTGACTAGAATAAAGTCGCCCTCCAACTTTCCCAAAGACTAATTGCTCAAACATAATGTTTAAATTACATAAAATATTCACTTATTTGAGGGATATTACATAGTATTTAATTACTGTTTGATAAGGAGACAAAATTAAAATTTTTTAAAAAATACATTTCACATTGTCATAAGATATTCTAACACGTGTTTCAGGATCCTCACATACTGGCCACTGCAGTGAGGAATACACTAACTCCAATAACAATTAGAAAAATTATAGGTCCTACCAACCCATCTCTTGTTCTCTTCTTGCCTTCCTTCTTGCTATGAAGTAGGGTGCATGTCACAAAGGGTCCAATGTTGGAAAAGACAAATAAATGAAAAACAACAATGTTTTGATTTAAAAACGTTCACAATTAAGGAGGAACATCTCTTAAGCTATTTGTAAATTGTAATAAAATACAAATAGCTCCCTGGGACATCCTAAGAGATAACAAGTGCTCTGCTGATACTTTTAAAATAGTGACTACTGGCCAGGTGCGGTGGCTCACACCTGTAATCCCAGCACTTTGGGAGACTGAGGCGGGCGGATCACGAGGTCAAGACATCGAGACCATCCTGGCCAACATGGTAAAACCCTGTCTCTACTAAAAATACAAAAATTAGCTGGGTGTGGTGGTGGGCACCTGTAGTCCCAGCTGCTCGGGAGGCTGAGGCTAGAGAATTGCTTGAATCTGGGAGGCAGAGGGTGCAGTGAGCCGAGATCATGCCACCAAAGTAAATACTTTGTCTTCTGCATAGATTTTTCCTAATTTTTCTAACAAATTGGGTATTTTGTTATATTTAAAAAGTTAATAAACCACTTTTTAAAAATACTATGTTCCCAGGATTTAATGAACACTGTATGTCAGACCTATAGCTGAGTTTAAGTTCTAAATCTATACTTGAAATAAAATAAGCACCTCTCTCCTCCAAACACTCTGGCAATAAACTAAAGTCTGTGGAATTGAATATTATAAATCCTATCATACAGTCACATGGTTTTTAATCTTCTGAACTCTTCAGTAAACTCATTTGATCTGTAGTTGAGAACTCATTCCAGAATTCGGTGTAATCTTCTTCTCTCCTAGACATTTGGCAAGCTTGTCATAAAGGCCTTCAACATTCAAATTCTTCCTTTGAGACAACAATTATCCTGTCTTAAAAGCAGCACCATAGGTTTAGAAAACTACACAAAGGTCTAATCTTGCCTGTTAGCATTCACCAGATTTTCTTCTTTAAAGCACGAAACAATTATTTTAAAGATCTTACAATGTGTTCTCTGTTTTGTCTAAAAATTTGAAATAAAAATCAACAAAACTGATTCCTTTCAAGACTAGATGCTAGTACACTGATATAGCTTGACTCTGTGTCCCCAACCAAATCTCATGTTAAATTGTAATCTCCAATGTTGGGGGAGGAACCTGCTGGGAGGTGATTGGGTCATGAGGGTGGTTTCTAATGGTTTAGCACCATCCCCCTAGTGCTGTCTTGTGAGTGAATTCTCACGAGATTAGGTTGTTTATTATTTTTTTTTTTTTTGAGACGGAGTCTCGCTCTGTTGCCCGGGCTGGAGTGCAGTGGCCGGATCTCAGCTCACTGCAAGCTCTGCCTCCCGCGTTTACGCCATTCTCCTGCCTCAGCCTCCTGAGTAGCTGGGACTACAGGCGCCCGCTGCCTCGCCCGGCTAGTTTTTTTGTATTTTTTTTAGTAGAGACGGGGTTTCACCGTGTTAGCCAGGATGGTCTCGATCTCCTGACCTCGTGATCCGCCCGTCTCGGCCTCCCAAAGTGCTGGGATTACAGGGTGGGCCACCGCGTCCGGCTGAGATTAGGTTGTTTAAAGTGCACTTCCCCCTTCACAGTCGCTCTCTCCTGCTGCCATGTGAAGATGTGCTTGCTTCCCCTTCTCCCTTCTGCCATGACTGGGAGTTTCCTGAGACCTCCCCAGCCATGCCTCTTGTACAGCCTGTGGAACTGTGAGTCAAATAAGCCTCTTTTCTTTATAAATTACCCAGTCTCGGGTAGTTCTTCATAGCAGTGTGAGAATAGACTAATGCAGATATCCGGCTTATACTTCCTCATCCCTCGTCCCCCCAGTCTGCCTTTATATAATAAATATCAATTGGCCCCAATGCACTGTTAATAGGACAATCCACTAGAATGGCTACAGTGAAATGAAATCAATGACAGGACAGTAATCATGTTCATTTTTGGCAGGTGAGCACATCCTAAGAGATTCCTAAGGTACTGGGTTGAGGCCCTCTAGTGGTGGTGCAGGGTGTTTTTTGGTCTTCAGAAAGGCACTTACCTGGTCTTAATTTTTTCGTCTACAAAACATATTCATTTGTTACTCAGTCATTAAATAAACAATAATCACATGCTATAGGCCAGAGACTATTCTAAGCAATGGTGGGAAAATAGAGGTTCAAAACAATCACGGTACAGTGGTCAGATGAGGAAAATAAGAGTCCAAAGCAATGTGCAATATCTGTAGGCGGTGTAACATACAGGACCATGGGAGGAAACCTCAAATGCTGAGAGCACTGGCAAAGGCTCTATAGGAGAAATGTTTGAGCTGAGTCATGAGATACAGAGAAGCATATACAGGCCTATTGGAGAACATTTGCAAGTCATAGCATTTTTGAAACAGTAAGGGAAGATGTCGCGCGAAGTCAGGGACCCCGAACGGAGGGACCAGCTGGAAGCCACGGCAGAAGAACATAAATTGTGAAGATTTCATGGACATTTATTAGTTCCCCAAATTAATACTTTTATAATTTCTTACACCTGTCTTTACTGTAATCTCTGAACATAAATTGTGAAGATTTCATGGACACTTATCACTTCCCCAATGAATACCCCTGTGATTTCCTATGCCTGTCTTTACTTTAATCTCTTAATCCCGTCATCTTCTTTGTAAACTGAGGAGGATGAATGTCGCCTCAGGACCCTGTGATTGTGTCAACTGCACAAATTGTTTGTAGAGCATGTGTGTTTGAACAATATGAAATCTGGGCATCTTAAAAAAAGAACAGGATAACAGCGATGTTCACGGAACAAGAGAGGTAACTTTGAACTGGCCATCAGTGAGCTGGATGGAAACAGAGCTATATTCCTCCTCTTTCATAAGCAAATAGGAGAAATATCACTGAATTCCTTTTCTCAGCAAGGAACATCCCTGAGAAAGAGAATGCCCTGAAGGTAGGCCTATAGACAGCCCCTTTTTAAGGTGTCCCGTCTTTTATGGTCGAAGCCGATGGAATGAAATAAGCCCCAGTCTCCTATAGCGCTCCCAGGCTTACTAGGATGGGAAAATTCCCACCTAATAAATTGTGATCAGACAGGTTACCTGCTCTCAAACCCTGTTTCCTGATAAAATGTTATCAAAGACAATGCGTGCCGGAAACTTCATTAGCAATTTTAATTTCTCCTCATCCAGTGGTCCTGTGATCTCGCCCTGCCTCCATTTGCTTTGTGATATTTTATTACCTTGTGAAGTATGTAATCTCTGTGACCCACACCCTATTCGTGCACTCCCTCCCCTTTTGAAAATCACTAATAAAAACTTGCTGGTTTTACAGCTCTGGGAACATCATGGATCCTGCCGACTTGTGATGTCTGCCCCGGACACCCAGCTTTAAATTTCTCTCTCTTGTGCTCTTTCCTTTTATTTCTCAACCCAGCCGAGACACTTACGAAATAGAAAAGAACCCATGTTAAACATCGGGAGCGGGATCTCCCAATAGGAAGATGACTGACTACAAAAAAAGGAAGGGCATAGAGGAGGATAGGCCAAGGCAGGTAAAAGGCAAACCATGAAGGGCCCAGAATGGCATGTAGAGGATGTGGAATCCATCTGTCTTGAAGAAAAGAGAAGCGATTGAGGAATTTAAAATCAAATAGTTTTAAGCTGTTAGAGAATTTTAAGCCATCCAAGCCCACCTGGATGCTGTCATGATTTAGAGGTTTTACTCCACTTGGAGAAGGTAGAGGCAATGAGACCAGCTCTCAGATGACTTCAAATATATAGGTTCAAATTGACAATGGTCTAAACTAAGGCAGTGACAGTGAAGACAGAGAGGATTTGTGGGCTGCAGGGATGTAGAACTGATATGATTTAGAAACTGTTTAGATGAGGAGGATGAAGAAGAAAAAACATCTAGGATTATTTTTAGAGATTAGTTTTGGACGTTATACTTTTGTGGTAGCCAGGAGACTTCCACGTGGAGATACTAAAAAATAATGGGATGTACCAGCCTGGAACTCAGGAACAGTGTCTGAGTTGAAATAAAAAACTGGCATTCATTAATCCATCCAGCATATAGGGGGCAGAAGAAAAGCTGTTAATGGAGACAAAAAGATGGCCCCAGGCATAGGAGAAAAAACCCAATGTCGCTAAACCAAGAGAATAGGGAGTTTCAAGGAGAGAGCAGTCAATGCTATACATTCCTGTGTAGCAGTAAAGTCAGATGAAGCCTAAAACGTGCTCAGGGAATCTGTGATGCAGAGATTGTTGGGACCACAGAGAGTGCAGCATCGGTGGAGCAGCTTGGACACAAACCAGACTCTCATAGCCTGCAAAGTTACCAGAACTACAAGAAATTGAATACTATTTTTTTTTTTTTCTAGAAGCTCGGGGTAAAGGATCCAGATAAACTAACTGGTTAGATGATCTTTATAGCACTTTTTACTAAACCATGAAATTATACTAACAAAATAGTTTCATATCAAGAAAAGTGGATATGCTTCCCCTGATTTTCTAACAGCCTGGATGTTAAGAAATCGAGAAGATGGAGTTCAGGTAGGTTCAGAACAGGATTCATCTGTCTGGACACTTGGCTTGGGATGTTCAAGCAGACACTACTGTTATGGCCATCTGTGTAATAAACAAGTGGGTGAGGTGTGTGGATGATTACCAGCCTCCCTCATCTCTTGGTTTATGGTGATGATGGTGTTAGGAATATAGACTATGAACTACCAATCCAAATGCTGAAACCAGTCATTCGAAACAGTAGAAAGAAGGAAATCATTATCTACAGGCGAGTAAAATAATCCTTAGGTAAACACACAGAAATAAAGAGTGACTTTTTAAAGGGACAGTCATCGTATGGTTTACTCACAGGTGGTCCCGGGGGTCCTGGTTTTCCTGGAGGTCCTGTTTTCCCTCGTCTTCCCTTGAAACCAAAGAAGAACAGATGATAAATACTGTGACTCCATTACATTTTAATATCAAACAATATTAAATCGGAATATTGAACACATTAAAAATGAACAGAAAGTTAAGAAACAATTCCAATTCCTCATGACTTTTAAACATCAATTAATTTTAAAAGTTGTGGGCCAATTTTTAAGAACCATAATGAGAAGTATAGTACCTGAAATGAATAAATCTTAACTGTTATCAGCAGTCCTTTAAATGCTATCTACCTTGGTTCTTTTTTTTTTTTTGTGACAGAGTCTGGCTCTGTCGCCCAGGCTGGAGTGCAGTGGCCGGATCTCAGCTCACTGCAAGCTCTGCCTCCCGGGTTCACGCCGTTCTCCTGCCTCAGCCTCCCGAGTAGCTGGGACTACAGGCGCCCGCCACCTCGCCCGGCTAATTTTTTGTATCTTTTTAGTAGAGACGGGGTTTCACCGTGTTAGCCAGGATGGTCTCGATCTCCTGACCTCGTGATCCGCCCGTCTCAGCCTCCCAAAGTGCTGGGATTACAGGCTTGAGCCACCGCGCCCGGCCATTACCTTGGTTCTTTAGCAAAGTAATATAAAGTATATGAAAGATGGTCTAAGACGGGTATTTTATCTGATGATTCTGTGGTTTTGGATGCAATAACAAGTACATCTGTCATCTTAAGTTGGTGTTCTCCAAGAGGGCCCTGAACTGTAATTTTATATGAGTTATTTGAGGGTGAGATTGGGTGTTAAACATGCATATTCCTGGACTTCATCCTAGACTTCATGGTTTAGAATCTCCGGGGTGGGAGCCACGAATCTGCATTTTTATGCTCACTAAAATTTGAAAAGCACTGCCCTAAGCCCTATTGTAATTACATATACTGTGTGAAGCACATCAGCTCTTTTCTTCCTTTAAGGTGGTTAAGTTGTTTTTATAAGTGAACTGAAATGTGTAATTCTTGCATGTTAATCTTCATTATCACAACTGAATATTAACTCTCTCAAGTTCACAACTAGCTAAATTCCAATCGCAAGATGTTGTGCTAACATCTCTTGTACCTGTGAATCTACTAACATTTTAAAAGCATTTCATTAGATATTATAAAATTATTTTCTTAAACATTTTTTATTTTTTAAATTTTTAACAGAGGGAAGTAAGCTTAGGTATTGAAAGCATACATTTTGAATGAGAAGCATTTTATGAGCATATGTTTTCTAAATATGTTCACTCTATTTCATTGTTACTAACAATTCTATTTGATTATCATATTGGTAAACTGTCAGTACATATTAAGGCTTATTGATGCTTATAAAGTAAAAATATTAGGTTGATCTTTTCCATGCTTTTTTGGGGGAGAATTATAAATGTAGGCACAGAAAGGCTCATTTTATTCACCAATTTTCTTGCTCTGAAAATGTCGGGCAAAGTTGCCTGATTCCTCTGATTTTCATCTAGTCTTGGAGTGGGACAGGAGGTCTAAATGCCAGTTGAAACAGGAGAGTAAGTTTTCAGAGATCAACAAGCAAATACAATGTTGTGATTGGATGAGAAACGTGTCCATTGTTTCTGAAGGGAAATTAAGGTGATAACATCAAAGACTTCATATGAAAACAGCATCCTTGTCTATAAATAGCCCTAGTTAACATCTACAGAACAGATTTAAAATTTTTAAAAAATTAAAAACATAGGCTGGGCACGGTGGCTCATGTCTGTAATCCCAGCACTTTGGGAGGCTGAGGCAGGCAGATCACCTGAGGTCAGGAGTTCGAGACCAGCCTGGCCAACATGGAGAAACCTTGGTTCTACTAAAAATACAAAAAAAAATTAGCTAGGCATGGTGGTGTGTGCCTGTAATCCCAGCTACTCGGGAGGCCGAGGCAGGAGAATGGCTTGAACCTGGGAGGTGGAGGTTGCGGTGAGCTGAGATCACGCCACTGCACTCTGGCCTGGGAGACAGAGACTGTCTCAAAAAAAAAAAAAAATTAAAAACATAAATATAATTATTAATAGTAGTGTTTTTCTCTTATCTTTCATTTTACAGATCTAAACCATGCAGTTCTTTTGGAGGATTGTAAGATTGAAATGAACATATAATTTAATATTCTGTATGCTTAAAACAAGTTATACACATGTATGCCGTGTTCTAGTCTTGCAGTTTACATTTTCTGAAAATCAATATATTTGGTATTTTAGTAAATATAAGTAAATTAGCCTCTGAGGACTAATCAATGATAAAAAGTTTACTTAGAAGGTGGAAGCACTGTAATTTGTTAATTCACAAGAATACAAAGAAACTAAATAAATGGTATCTAAGTAAGTGATTGGTTCTTTCTTTAAGCATACATTCGGTTGAGGTAAGTTAAAACCATAGGATCAACTTTAGTTTACATTCCCCATTCTTCAAAGGAGACATGTGTATTGATTTGGGCAGGAAGCAGGGAAAATGAGGCTATTGATTAACTTTTATCACAGAGTTAATGTTGAAACAAACCAAATATCAGATATTGTAACATAACATTGGCACATGTTAAGATGAGGAGTAAAAAGCATCCAAGATTCAGGATATGGTGAGGGCAAGCATCCAGATTCCTGCATATCACTGCTGATTTCAGCCAGCCTTGCCATTGTCAGAGTGTCAGAGTGTCAGTGTGGATGCTGGAAGAGGGCAGAGAGAAGGCTCATTTTGCTGAGTGGACATGCAGGTAAAATATTTTTGAGGGTTGTTAAGTAATTGGAACATATTGTGTGCACACAACGTTAGCCAGCACATATTTTCACATTAAACCTGGTTTCTAGGCTTGAACTTTCCTAAATCAGATTTGAACAATTTTTAAAGATGTGCTATACAAAGCAATGCAGTTACCTTTTTGTTAGGCTTACCACCAAATACATACAGATTGATTATCATCTGTCCAAAAGTGGCTGGAACCAGAAGTGTTTTGGAATTTTTTTTTATTTTGTAATATTTGCATATACATAATGAGATATCTTGGGGATGGGCCCCAAGTCTAAACATAAAATTCGTTTATGTTTCATATATACCTTATCCACATAGTCTGAAGGTAATTTTATGCACTATTTTAAATAATTTTTTGCATAAAACAAAATCGTGACTGTGTTTTGACTGCAACGTGTCATGTGAGGTCAGGTGTAGAATTTTCCACTTGTGGTGTCATGTTGTTGCTCAAAAAGTTTTGGATTTTGGAGCATTTCAGATTT
The DNA here is from genome assembly GCF_024542745.1 of Macaca thibetana thibetana. Lineage (NCBI taxonomy): Eukaryota > Metazoa > Chordata > Mammalia > Primates > Cercopithecidae > Macaca > Macaca thibetana. The sequence goes on along the minus strand of NC_065581.1, from coordinate 67,569,079 downwards.
CGAATTTTCAGATTAGGGATGCTCAATCTGTACGAGAAACAAGATTTACCTTGGGAGAAACTCTTGACACTGAAGTCTCAAGTGTAAGTGACTTGTGGAGGACAGAGGAGAGGGGTGGACGGATGAGAAATGTAGGTGGAAGCTTTAGAGCATAAGAGAGTTATGGGTCCAGGCGGGGCACAATTTCTTTTTTTCTCAATCTTTTTGTTTTAGAGACAGGGTCTCACTATGTTGCCCAGGCTGTCTTGAACTCCTGGACTGGAGTGATTCTCCAGCTCTGGCCTCCTCCCGAAGTGTTGGGATTACAGGTGTGAGAAATGGCAACTTTCTTAGGGGCCACATTTCTATCAACATAATAGTCCATGCCTACTCCCAGACATCATTGTTCTTCTTTCCAAGGAGCCCTGGGAATTAACTCCCTTTTCTTGTTTCCCTTCTTCAAGGCCCCAAGCTGCACCGAATACTGCCGTACAGTCTCCTGTTCCTTTGAAGGATCATCTGTCTTCTACTTAAAAACATTAGGGAAAGGCAAAAGCCTACCTAAGAGCTAACAACACTCTTTAGTCTTGGCCATAGAAGCAAGATACTGAAGGGAACGTCATTGTCTGAAAAGTGTCACAATAAGATGCACACATTGTGCCACCACTGTGGCTCTAAGGCCTGCCACCTTCAGAAGTCACCCTGTGGCAAATGTGGCTGCCCTGCTAAGCACAAGAGGAAGTATAACTGAAGTGCCAAGGCTTAAAGATGAAATACTACCAGGACTGGTCGAGCGAGGCACCCGAACATTGTATCCCGCAGATTCAGGCATGGATTCTGAGAAGGAAAAACGTCTAAACCCAAGAGGGCAGCTGTTGTAGCATCCAGTTTATCTTAAGAATTTCAATGATTAGTCACACAATAAAAGTTCTGGTTTTTAAAAAAGGAGCTAACAGTAGATTTTTGGTAGGGCGAATTTTACTACTTAAGCTAGGACATTTTGGGGGAGTATTTTATGAATAATTATGCCAAGAAAACAGGCATAAACCACAACTCCCTTCCTAGGACTAAAATCAGATTCCCCCACTTTTCAGAGGAAAATCTAATCTGCGAATCTTTGTTCATAGGAAACAAAGACATAAAGTGTCTCCAATTCTTCCCGTGGTGCAAGAAATCAATGATGAACCATTATGTGTACAAGGTATCCTAATTAGTGGCCAGAATGCCTCACACGAAGCATTCTTCGTGTGGATGAGGATACCTGGGGCCAGGGCCTGCGGAGGTTGATAGCAGGCCCAGGAAGAAGGCTCCCGATGCCAGTGGGAGGAATGTTTGCACGTTTGCTTTTACTTCTATCTCTGGCTGTTTTGGTCCATTCATTACAGGGCTCTGTCTAGACCCAAAAGTGAGACAAAAGGTGGGGACTTGGGTGTGGGTGGAGGGAAAATCCTGGAGATAAGTCAGATATCTGCTGAGCTGGAAGAGGTCTTCCTGGTTAGGGTGGCTATTCTCAGGTAGCCATTTGTTCAGAAGCAACTCTGATAAATTAGTGCTTGGGTGAACTTTCAGATGGATAGAGATCTACTGTTTCAGCATTATTATAACTGGGCTTATCCAACATTTTCCTGAAAACTGTGGTATAAAGTGCAAAGCACAGATTTACTCTATCAAGTTGCCCTGGAAACCTGAAAGTGCTCAATATGTCAGTTTTCTGTTTGGCAACTGTGTGGAGATTATTACACAACACTTTAGATATCTGCCTAATGATCTAAACCTAGGACTGCTCAAACCTGACCATGCATGAGTGTCACCTCGAGGGCTGTTTAAAATAGATTGCTGTGCCTCACTCGCAGAATTTTTTTTTTTTTTTTTTTTTTTTTTTTTTTGAGACAGGATCCATGCTGGTCTCAAACAATCCTCCTCAGGATCAAGAGGTGGAAGTAACCCAAATGTCCATCAGTGGATGAATGGATAAACAAAATGAGGTACATATATATAATGGAATATTTTCAGCCTTAAAAAGGAAGATAATCCTGGCCCATGCAACAACATGGATGAACCTCAAGGACATTATACCAAGTGAAATAAACCAGTCATAGGAAACCTCAGGAGGATCATTTGAGCCCAGGAGTTCAAGACCATCATGGATCCTGTCTCAATAAAAAAGAGCTTAAAAAAGTTCTTTTTTAAACTTGATGCTTCCAGGATGACTTGCAGTGTGAGAGAACATTTATCTTAAATTACACTTTTGATTTATAAACACCTGGCCCTCTTAGGAGCACTAAGAAGGGAAGAATGCAAATAATGGACTATTGGTACTTATATGACAGATGGTTTTTGTTGTTGATGAGGATGATGATGATGAAGATGAAGTTAGAGTGGCAATTGAACTTAAAGGATGGTATGCAGCCCCCAAACCCACTAATGAAACATGCATTTAAGTACTCTCTCTAAACTGTCAGGTCATGATAACACAGCTAGCCCCTCTCCTGAGTAGCTGGGATTACAGGAGTGTGCCACCTGCTTGGCTATTCAGAGTTCTGGATTCAGTAGCTTTGGGGTGAGATCTGAGAATCTGCATTTCTACCAAGTTTGCAGTAATGCTGATGCTGCTGGTCTGGGGACCATGTTATGAGAACCACTACTCTAAAACTAAAGCTCTTATTTCATATTTAAAGTCAGGCAATCTTGTAGAGCACCTTATGTCTTGTAAGTCTATATCTTGTAGCTCAGAAAAAAAGAATTCAATTTGTTTTGTGATTATGTGGAACTTTGAGAATAAAATGCTCATTGTCAAGTTCAAGGGCACCTGGATTGGAAAATCTCTGTGCCCCATTTTTTCTCTGATAGAATCTTTTTGTGCTAAGATTTCATTGATGTAAAATGGTACTTATACTTTGCAACAACTTTGTTAAAGGAATAAAAAGATCACTTGTAAAATTCCTACTGCATACACCCAGTAGGATGGCTACTAACAACAAATCCGAAAACAAGCGTTGGCGAGGACATGGGGAAATTGGAACACTTGTGCAAGGTTGATGGGATTGTAAAATTGTAATCCTAGCACTGTGGGAGGCTGAGGAGGGTGGATTGCTTGAGGCCAGAAGTTTGAGACCAGCCTGGGCACCATGGCAAAACCCCATTTCTAAAAAAAATTACAAAAATTAGCTGGGCATGGTGTCATATGGCATATGCCTGTAGTCCCAACTACTAAGGATGCTGAGGTGGGAGGATCACTATGACCCAGGAGGCGGAGGGTGCAGTGAGCCGAGATGGCACCACTGCACTCATGCCTGGGTGACAGAGTGAGACCCTGTCTCAAAAAAAAAAAAAAAATACAGTTACCATATGATCTAGCAATCCCATTTCTGGTTATATACTCCAAGAATTGGAAACAGTTTTAAGAAGAGATATTTGCATACCCATGTTCATAGCAGTATTATTCTCAATAGACAAGAGGTGGAACTAACCCAAATGTCAACCAACAGATGAATGGATAAATAAAATATTGTACAAACATACAATGGAATATTTTCAGCCTAAAAAGGGAAGAAAATCCTGTCACATGCAACAACATGGAGGAACCCTGAGGACATTATACGAAGTGAAATAAGCCAGTCACAGAAAACTAAATACTCTATGATTCCAATTATATGAAGTATCTAAAGAAGCCAAATTCATAGGACAGAAAATAGAATGGGGGTTACCAGCGATTGAAGAAAAGGAAGAGGAAAAAAAAAGGGTTGTTTAAGGTTTATAGAGTTTCAGTTTTGCACGATGAAAATGTTCTGGAGATCCTTTCCACAACAATGTGAACATACTTGACACTACTGAACTGTATACTTAAAAGTGGTAAGGATGGTAAATTTTATGTTATACATTTTTTACCACAATTTAAAAGAAAACAACTATTTTTACCAAAATGTCCAGTACATGGTAGTTCTAATAAGTATTATTTCCTTTCCTCACTGCCTTTCCACTACCCTCTCTCCAATTCTCCATTTTTTATATAAAAACGTTGGATAATGTCTCTAGGAAAACCTCCAAAATATGTAGTGTGCATCCTTTAGAAAAGCGTAATCACCTTTTAACCGTGGATATAAGTTTGTTTAAAAGTCTAAAATAACAATCAAGATACCCATTAGAGGTAGAAATAAAAAAAAAATTTGGTTTATTCATAAAATGGAAAAGTATATATTTGACAGCAAAGAAAATGAATGAAATTGAACTACATGCAACAATATAAATGTTTCTTATAAACATAATGTTGATCAAATTACACAAAGAACAAAACAGGCAAAACTAATCTATCCTATTAGAAGTTATAATGGGTTACCCACGTGGGAGTGGAAAGTGAAAGCATGAGAGGAGTTTCATAGGGTTATGATGTTCTGCTGCTTGAACTACCTGGTGGTTGAATAAGTGTGTTCATTTTACGAAAAAGCATCAAGCTGTACCCTTATGACATACACATTTTTCTGAATCTACATTAAATTTCAATGTAACTTTAAAAAATGAAACCAGGAGATTCCCACAATGGAATGATTTTATTTGCATGATCTAAAACCTTGATTCCACTTGCATTTTCTGTGCACAAGGACACAGAGGGTCACTATTAACAGCAAGAAAAAAAGAGACAAGTCTATTTAAATAAATGACATCTACAAATTTTCAACAGTAAAAATAATCTAATGCTTCCAGGATGACTTGCAGTGCGAGAGAACATGTATCTTAAATTAGACACTTGATTTATAAACATTTGACCCTCTTAGGAGCATTAAGAAGGGAAGAATGCAAATAATGGACTATTGGTATTCATTTGACAGATGGTTTTTGTTGTTGATGAGGATGATGATGAAGATGAGGTTACAGTATTAATTGGACTTAAAGGATGGCACACAGGCCCCAAACCCACAAAATGAAACATACGTCTAAGTACTCTCTCTAAGCTGTCAGGTCACGGTAATTCAGCTGACTCCTCTCAAACATTCCCGTTTTCATAAGTGTATTTTGCACACTCTTAGGCATCAGCTTGGCCTAAACAAGGTATCATGGAAATGTCAAGAAAGAGGAGACAGGGCCTTGACTGGCACACACAACTGTGAATGAGGTGTTAATTACACAGGAAAACATTACAGACTATCTGGGAAGTTAGTTTTCTTTTTTTACTTTGTGAACAGAAATAAGATTTATGTCTGATGTAAAGAATTATATTTTGAACTCAAGGATATGCGTAAAAATGAGAATGGAATACTTACAAGAGGGGTGCATAATATTTTAAGTACATTTTATTTCTTACTAGATTTAAAAAATGTATCTATGACAGTAACAACACTAGTCATAAAGGTCTCATTACTTCAGGGATCCGACAAGTGACTCTGGTAAGGACATGAGAAGAAAATGCAATTCAGCATGAACAAATGACTTGAACTAGGTTCTGAGCTAAGGAAAGATGAACATCATTGAGGTTGGGATCTTAACATTTTAAAATTATTTAATTCCACTATTTGCTCATCTCTCTGCCCCTTTCCTTTTTATGCCCCCTTGGATGGACTCTATCTGTAACTAATGTGGCTTTTCAAAACAAGTTAGAAGTTGTGACATCATTATCTAAACCTCTTGAGCTACAATTCAGTAAATGATAATCTGAATAAATGATTTGTTAAAACATTAAAACAGGATTAACATTTCCTTGATGTGGGTATCCTGGTCATTCACAATTTAGGTTATTTTGCTGTTATAATTTTTGAGCTTCTCTTCTTCTCACTACCAAGTCAGACTCTGTAAATGTCCCATTTACTTGTTGCTTTTCCCTTTGGCATGTGGATCTTCCTAGTTCTTTTCTGCTTGCCTGATTTCTGCTTGCCCTCACGTCTCTCTACCCTGATTCTGAGGCCAACCCAACCCTTCCGTTTAGATTTGTTGGAATGCCTAACTGCCTTCCAAACCACCAACTCTCTAAGGCCCGGATTCTGACTCTGTTTTCTAGGCCTGTCATTGCCAATATTTGCCAAGCCACTTGATGCGTCTCAGTATCATGGGTGGGGCAGTGGTAGGGTATGACTAAACAATTTCCTGAATATACTGTGATGTATTTTAACATCTTTGTGCCACATGAAGCTGGTGGAAGCTGGAAGTTCATTGTGAAAACTTTCTTTCCTCCATATTTGGATGTTCACAAGCAGCACACTCCCAGACTGGATAAGTGGAATTTGGCCTTTATATACACTGCCTTTCTGTCTGAGAATTATGCCGTCAGGCTTCCACATCTCTAAAACATTCCACTTTCACAACACCTCATGAATGAAGACTTTTCTCCTTCACTTTTATTATGGGAACTATTATATTTGTAAGTTTAGAGTCGACAAAATTGACATGCAGAGGGACAAATAATGCATATAAAATGATGTCTTATTTAATAGAAATGTTAAAATAAAAATAATGTAGTGAAGTTCATCTACAAATTTCAGACAGGTCAGGGGCTAGGCCAGTGAAACAGGAACAAGCTCAGAATTACCAGTGAGCATTGGAATAAATAATCATTAGTAATATTTCATATCTTGATTTCAATTAAGGTAAAGTGACAGGACATAGTTTTGGTATTTCTAGTTACATAATCTAAAAGACATACTCAAGGGGTAGAATTCTAGAGCTACATTTTCAACGTCCAGGATTGAATTGACTAGTACGAAATAAGTTCACAGAACTACAATCAATAACTGCCTGACAAATGAAGAGAATTCTAGAGGATCAGTGAGACGGAACTGTAAAGGTCACCCAATTTTGAAATGGAAAAATTTTCCTTATGTAATTCTCAACTAATTGAAGTGAATTTAATGGATTAAATTGCATTTTGATACTTAAGTGCTGATTTCAGAAAAAATCCCTATAAAAAAGATGTGAGTAAATTTTATTTGGCAGAAATTTACTGTCTGTTTTACCTGCTGTGTTGGGGGAAAACAGATTAAGATGATTAAGACCTAGACTTGCCTTCATGGTAGAAGAGAAGGGACAATTATTCACAACAGGTATTTAGACAGACTTGTTCATTTGGTTATAGATGATCTCAGCACTTCCAGTTTCCCTTTGGAGTGGAGGGATCATGGGGATAGGAGGAAAATGTGGGTACAAAAAGTCATCTACACAACTTCAGCAACAACCTGGGACGTTATACCCCCTGAAAAGTCCTCAAACAGGGGATAGCTTTCCCTGGATGCACCTGCAGTAACCTGTCTTAGACGTGTGTGTGCTCTTTGGTTCTCTTCTCTTCTGATACTTATCCTCAACCTTTAGATCAAGCGTATTCAGAAGGCATTTCCCAGCTCACCACTTCTTTTTCTTGCATGATAGATTTAAATATTGGGAAAATGTATTGATGACCTTTAAAAACTGAACACTTAGGACATACTATTGTGCAAAACTGAGAGTATTTTTCTTTATTTGAATACCAGTTTTCGCTTCCTTAAACTTAACATCCAATGTCATTTGAAGCTGTAACTGGGTAAAAGTAATTCAAAGTCTGTCCTTTACAATCCACCTTCTCTCAGCTCCCATCAGATTCAACATTTCCCAAAATAAGGTTAAGGTTTCCTGGGAAAGCTGGTGACCCAGTTGGTCCTGCCAACAGCAATTGTTGGTCAGTTGCCAGATTCTTTTTATGTTCTTTGACTTTTTCTCTGTTCACCTCTAGGGAAGTATCCTATAGGCAGAAACCCTAATAACATCTTGTTCCCCCGATTCTTGCTACATCTAGTACATATGCATTTACATTTACAAAACTCACATAACCAGTTCAGCTTTCTCAACTAATAAATTTTCCATTGTGACTTTTAAACTCTTTATTTGTTCACCTGCTGGCTTTTCACTATGTTTGTATAGGATATTTTCCCCACTTTCAGCAGGCATGTGCCCAGAATTGTTCATAAATTAATTCAAGAAGCATTTATGAAGTCCCTATTGTGGGTTAGATGCTTTACCATGCTCTGGAAATACCTTGAATTCTGTCTCCATAGAGCTTATATACCAGTGAGGACAATAATAGTAACAGATGCCAAATATCTTGGCATTTCAATATGTAATTCAAAGAAAGTTACACATATTGTTCATTTAATCCTAAAAATATATTTGAGGTATTCCCATTTTAAGGAAGAGGCAAATTAGTGACAACATAACTTGCCCAACGTTATGGGACTAGTAAATAGCAGAGTTAAGACTTGAATCCAGGCAACTTGGCTGTATCGTCTGTGACCATTACCACTACGCTATACTTATTGCATCTCTAAGAACTAAACAAATAAAGATATGAATTTTGGATAGTCATAGGAAATACAGAAAAATAAAGCAGGTTAAGGGAACACAGAGTTATACAGGAAGGTGTGCTCTTTTAGACAGAAAAATCAAAGAAGGCCTCAGCAGAAACCTGAACCAAGTGAGTCCACGGATCATGCAAGGTCTGAGAAAGAGCATCCAGTAGAGGGAACAGCAACAACAAATTCTTCAAGGAATAGTAAGAAACACAGGTTGCTAGAGAAGAGCAAGTGTGTGGTTGGGTGGCAGGCAGGCCAGATTAGGCTGGGCCTTGTAGATTATGGTGAGCGCTCTGAGTTTCATTACTGTCATTGTGATGGGAAGCCATTAGGAGTTTTGTCTTAAAAAGGTCATATTATATAGGTTGGTATAAGCACCTGCTTAGGTAGAGAATAGCCCAGAAGGTAAAACTGCCACCAAATTCATCATTTAATACAGAAGCTCAATAGAACTAATTTTAGGTTATCTGTTTTAGATCGCTTATAACACTTTCTTACATGTGTGTAGAGTTGATTATATGTACATTCATCTCTTGGTATCTGTGGGAGATTTGTTCCAGATCCCCACTGTCCAATACCAAAATCCATAGCCATTCAAGTCTCTTATATAAAATGGTATAGAATCTGCATACACCCTCTCATATACATTAAATCATCATTAGGTTGCTTACAATACCTATAACGAAAATGCCATGTAAATAGTTGTTATATTGTAATGTTTGGGGAATGATGACCAAAAACAGTCTGTACATGTTCAGTAAGATGTAACCATATTTTCTTTTCAAATATTTTCAATCCATACTTGGTTGAATCTGCAGATGTGAAACCTACAGATACAAACAGCTGACCACAAAACATTTCCAAGTGCAAATCTTTTTTTTTTTTTTTTTTTTTTTTTGAGATAGAGTCTTGCTCTGTCACCCAGGCTGAAGTGCAGTGGTGTGATCATTGCACACTGCAGCCTCAACCTCCTGGGTTTAAGTATCCTCCTGCCTCAGTCTCCCAAGTAGCTGGGACTACAGATATGTGCCAGCATACCTAGCAAATTTTTAATTTTTTTGTAGAGATGGGTGTCTCTAGGTTGCCCAGGCTACAAAATATTTTTAACCTTACATTAACATTTTATGTTACTGAATATAATATCTATTATTCTCTGATATTTACCCAGCCCATTGTTTTTGGCTGGAAAAAAAAGACATACAGTATAAGGAAGTGAGATCTATTTCATCCTTCATTATAAACTATAGTTTTTAAAACAGAGAAGGCTGCATTGTGTAAGTAATCCTACAAGACTTATAAAAAGATATTAATAATTTAATGAACTTGTGCTTAAGGGAGAAAAGTGTTCTTGAAACATGTCAGGATGAATTTTCAAGGGAAAGGCCTAATTAGCAGTGTCTGAAGCATATGTCATCACATTTAGAAAACACGAACTAGTCCCTGTGGACAGAATGGTAAGTTGGATTTTGAAGCATTAACTACTCCAGTTAATAGGTATGATTAACGAGCAATATGTCAGTCTGCTGGCCTAACTCAAGTGAAAGAACTTGTAGGAGAAACAAGGATGTTTAAACTCATCCACAGAAATATGCAAATTTAGTTTATTGTCTCATTTATATTATGATCAACCAATAACTTAGAGATCTTGTGGGAAATAATGCCATAGTTTGGGCTCTTTTAAAATATAGAATCAAAGCTATGAAGATGCCCTAAAAAATACATGCCTAACATATCTATCTTTTTCTTACACATAATAAAGTATTTTTACCAGATGATTATTTGGAAAAAGTCAAATTGAAGAAACATGATTTAAATCCATTCAAAAGAGAAAACACACGTAGGCAAAATCTATTTGATGTCAAGATCTCCAGAGGCAAAGAGAAAAAGCCAGTCACTTGTCTATGGGATTCTAAACATAAAATTACATGGCAATATTCACACGATCATTTAGATGTTTGAGCTCCTAAAGACAGACTCTTAATTTAAATCTTTCAAAATCAACAATAACTAAAACTACAGGAGCTAATGTTGGAAACAATCAAAGTTACAGATTTGTTTACTACTTTAATGAGAAATCAACTGCCACTTAGGAACACAAAAGAGTGGGAAAAATAAAGATAGTCTTGTATCAATGATAAGCATTTGTACATTTATTAAGTGTTTACTATATCCTGGATATTGGAGAATAAAGAGAAAATTATACACAGATCTTGCCGTTGAGGAGCTCATAGTTTGGTACTAGAATATTTCTCTTCTTTCCTCAATATAAGTTTTGTTCTGCACCAAAAAAAAGGGCTATTTAAAGAGATCCACAAAAGAGAATAGTAGTTCACCAGTATTTTCAAGAATTATAAGTCTGCATTAAACGTGGACATGAGTGGCTTTGGACAATTGGAGTAGCAATATTTCTATTTTGGCATACTTTGAATACTTGTTGCCCATAGTCATGTTTTCTATTTTAGAAGGGTGCAGATTATATTGAGGTGATACAGATTCTAACTCATATATTTATGAAACAAATTGATCATTGACTTAAAAATAAAAAGCAGGATAGAAAAAAAAAGTGCATTGTATGAGAAGCCAGAGACCTGACCACTAGTATATCCCCTTTTATTTATTAATTAAGCGAATCTGAACAAATCACATAATCTCTCAGCCTGAGCAGTTTCTACCTTAGGAAAAAAAAGGAATAAAAATATACCTGCCTAAAGATAGTGGGCTAGAATGAACTCTCTGTAAAGGTGCTTCTGTGCAGAAGGTCCCAAGCATTCCCAGAGGAATTAAACTGCCTAGGGCCATGGAGAAGGTGGCCAAACACATTGAGATGTAGAGCCAGTGATCAATTACATTCTTGGCAAATATCTAAGAAAAATATGCCCCAAATCCTCAGTTTGAAATTTAATGTTACTGAGGCCATCCTACTGGCCTGAAATAAAACCTTACATAGCATGCTCTCTCTAGTGCTGACACTAGTGTGTCATCATGGATAACTTATGGGACAGATGTGTCACAGAAATGTTTTTCAAATGGTGGCAACATATAGTCACCAGTTATCTCGCTCTCTTTCCCTCGTAGCACTGGTAAGAACTGGCAGTATGGCGATCCTTACCATTGCTGGCAAGGTTAGAACTGAAGTTTTCAGACTTGAATAAATTTGACCTAACGAGGCAGTATCTATAGCTTTGGCCTCTGTTTCTAAATGAAATGAATATTCCAGATTTTACAACAGACAAATGAGGGCCCTTACTCAAAGTAAAAGCTGAACTCCTTACAATGAATGACCTGCAGGGCTGTGCTCTGCCTTTCTATGTGGACTCTCTTACCTCCTCTCACCTTCCTTCACCATTCTAGCCACACCGACCTCCTAAAGTTCCTTGAAATTTCTGTCTCAGACCTTTGCACCTGTTGCTTCCCCTACCTAGAAAGAGCTTCCCTCAGCTTTCCACATGGCCGTCATCTATTTTAGATCTTTGTTCCATGTTCAGCTTGGCAGCAAGGCTTTCTCTGACTTCCATACAACACTGCATATCCCCTTCCTCTGCTTTCTTAATCTTGGTTGCATGTATCACCATTAACCACACTAAAACTTATTTATTTTGTGACCATCTGTCTCCATAATAGAATGTAAGTTCCATGAGGGTAGAGGTTTTTGTCTATTGTAGATGTTACTAAACTTTTCCTGTCAAAAGTAAGAAATATTTAAAGTAAATATTTTAGGCTTTGTGAGACATATAGTCTTTGTCACAACTACTCACCTCTGCTGTTGTAAGCCCTCAAAGTCAGTATGTAAGCAAATGGGCATGAATGTGTTCCAATAAAACTTTATTTAAAAAAAAACACATGGTACACCAGATTTGGCCTAAGGGCTGTAGTCTGCTGATTCCCAGTCTATTGTGTTCATTGGTTTATCCTCTGCCTACAGCAGTTTCTGGAAAACAATAGGTGTTCCATAAATCTTTGTTCTTGTTTTTGGACTGAGCTAACAATGAAAATGGAAGTAAATGTAACTTTGTACTAGACAAATGAAGAGTTTGTGCTAATGAGAAAAACAGTGTAATTGCATTCATTACTATACTTTTAGATGGGCGTCAATACCAAAACTGTGAGACTAATTATGCCTTGAAAGTTCTTTAAGATCTGGTGATGTTTTTGTTTTTACTTTTGTTATTGCTGTAGATAACATGAGATAAAACCTTTGTAAATAGTTTGAAATTATTTTGTTGAGATATTTTCAAAATGCAGATATGTAAAAAGAGTAACATAACAAATGATTATGTTCCCACAGCACATCATTAACAACTAGTCATAGTTTGAAATATTTTCTTCAAGATTTTTTTAACCAACAAAATATCATAGATTAAATGGAAATACTTTTTGACCATCTGTAGTCCTTTTCCCCTCACCTTCCTCTTGGGATAACTACTCTCACAAGTTTATATTATCTTTCTGTTTCATGTATTCTTAAAGAAGAAATATACATACACATGTATTTTTTCTTGTATTCAATATTATTGTTTTTAAGATTTGTCCTTGGTGTGTGTGTGTCGAGGGGGTGGGGCAGGGGTGTGTGTAGTTTGTTATATTTAACTGCTGTGAACGCTGAATTCTGTTGTGGATAGGAAACACTTCCAAATGGAAATATTTCTAGAGTAACAAAATATAGAAATACAAAAAGTATAGGGCCATTTATTATATTATAGGGCAAAGCCTCAATTAGTTTTTGATGTTGTACGTACTGGGGTCTAGTGTTGCTCAAGTCTTTCACCCCAGAAAAGAACTAACCGTCCAAGGAATCTAGCAGTTTAACATCATTTTATTTTTCTCTGATAGAAAAACCTTATCCCACAAATGTCAGTTCAGTTATTAATACATGGTGAGTGTTGCAATAGCATAACTCAGTTTCAGCATTTCAATTTATCCAGCTGAATTTAAAAATACAAATTGGGTATCATATGGAACTTTTCTCTAATAGCACAATAACATTTTTAAATGGAGTTTAAGATATAAACTGAGCAAGCTGAAATTAAATTTGGGTCTACTGATCCAGGTATCAGTTTCTTAGAGCTTTGAAATAGAGTACATGTTTTCAAGAGATAAGATATATGGTGACCTTAAAAAAGCCTTCTGACGTATTCCATAACATCAAGGAATGGAAGGAAAAAGAATAAAGAATCCTTATGAAACATTTGCAGTCCACAAAACATTTCAAATAGTACCGTGTCAACCTATGTTATAAATAGTTTAGTCTTGATATTCAGCTGGTTTTATAAGCATCTATGTGATGACAAAGAGAAAAAATTCAAAACTGTTCTAGAATATCATTAGAAGTACAAACACTTTAAAGAAACCAGTTGTAGTAAAAGTTTACTTATCCAGCGCTTTACTAAATGGAAAAGTCTACTAACTGGCACTTCCAAGCTTCTATAGGATAGTGCTAACTGGCTTAATGACTTAGGAGACGGGGCTCCAGTTAGCAGATACAGTGCTTTCCTTATTAGCTGCAGCTCTACGCTGAGGTACCGTGTTAATAGTTAGCGGGGCACAGGCTGGATTTCACCCAAACACCCATTGGCTAGTCACACTTCTTCCTGGGGAACTGTGCTAAGAACAAATCCAGAGAAGTCTTCGGATTCCAAAAGAAGCACTAAATCTTTTCCACGGTTTTATTGCTAGAGGATTTTATTATGTTCAAATACTTAGAAATTAATATTATAACTATGATACAATAATTAGCAATTATTGAATACCTAGCATGTGATAAGCCCTGTATTGGCTACTTTACACATGCATTTTTCTAATCGTCACTTCGGGCTAGGTACCATTAGTATTATTTCGGTTGTATAACTGAAGAACTGAGACTCAGAGAGGCTAAGTAGTATTCCCTGGATCATACAGGCAGGGCTCACCCAGGAGTTTGCAAGAGTCCAGAATTAATGCCTTTTGAGACTTGACTTTGGTGAGGTTATACAGAGGGTTACATTTTATTAATAAAAAAATTCAATGAAACAGATATCCATATGAGACATAAACGAATCCAACAATGAACAGCCCTCCTTATAGAAGTAAGGTCTGTGGGTTGGTTGGCTTCACCAAAGCCACTCTACAGCAGAGGGAGCATATCCACCCACCACCTAGCATTCATGTGCACAAGCTGTACATCTGGAAGAGAAGGAAAATCAAAGGGGAATGAATCAAGGCAGCCTCCAGACAGAAAAGGGGCTGAGCAGAGGCAAAGAGGCAGAGAAACTTCTGTGTCAGTATCAGGCTGGTCTCTGATGACACTGATTTTCCTCTACATTGGTTAAACCATTTTGTATATTCTATTGTATTCTGGCCATTTATTAATATTTCTAAGAAAATCTGATTGTGACCCACTAAGTTGATTTCTGACTTGCTCATGGATCACAACTCATGGGTTGAAAAATATGGCTATTGAGGGAGCAGAATTTGGCGATAAGACTTGAACGTGACTACCAATTTCTTGCTTTGTGGCTCTGAACAAGTCACATTAACTTCTTTAAGTCTTGGTGTCCTCGTCCCAGTCAACATTAAGTCTAAACTTGACCCTAAAGTTAGGGTCTTCGCAAACCCTTACCTGGATTATCTTAAATGGTTTCTGCTTGTTTGGCTGTCTATACACCTAAATCTATCAAATAACTGTCCTTTTTGCGAAACTTTAGGGTGTTTTAGCTGTAAGTGGTCATACAATAAATTATCTGTTTTAATCCTTTGCGTAAAAGGGATCTTCTAATTTTAAAAAGGTAAGTTGGACTATTCTTCACAAATTATCCATTAACTTTCATTTTATGTTTTTTCCAGGGGGTAAAAAGTAGAAAGAGTTGAGGGAGGAAACTGCTCTTTCCTTTTACAATACTCTTTCAGAAATTCTATTTATATAATCAGTTTTAGCCCTACTGGTTGTCTTGCCCTGCATATAGACTGCAGCAGAAATAGTCCAGGTGGCCAGGAATAAAACAGAACATACAGTGAAACATGTTACCCTTGTTTATATGGAATATGGCTGCCTGGGTTCTAAGTCCTGGTAACATATGTTGCATAGCTAAGAATTCATTGTATATTTTGCTGGTTAATTTTCAGAGTTGACCTGGCTAAGTGCACATTTCTCTTAATTATTACAAGGTTAAACTGTTTTAAAAAGCTTAACTAATCATACTTCAGTAAAAGGAATTCCTTCTGCTGGTGATAAAGTTTTTGTTGTTACAGTTTTAGCCTATATTTAGCCTATACTAAATCAGCATTTCTCTAATTCTGTGGGAAAGGACTGGTTTTTAAAATATCCTATCTGTCATGAATCAGTTCCTTTACAAAATATTACAAAGCTGAATTGCTAGAAAAAAATGAAATAAACACATATGAAGTATAAGTTCCAGGGTATATTACTGAATTCAACAAACAAAAAATGATACTTAAAAGATATAATTTTTAAAAATTAGGGAAAAATGAAAAAAATTACAAAACTGTACACATTATTTAAAGTGTTTATAAGGCACATAAAGATTCTCTATGGCACTCATTAACTTTTTGTCATTTTGTAATTGCAATGAAACAAAAAATCATGATTGAAATAGCGATTCCCCATACTAAGTACCCATATGCACTCTTTGAAGAAATAAACACTATTATATAGTTTTTAACGTAAACCATGATCCTGCTTTTTGCTTGTTAACATACCTACTTTAAGTTGAATTGACATTTCTTATAGGGCAGGGGTCCCCAACCCCCAGGCCCTAGGCTGATACAGGTCTGCGGCCTGTTAGGAACCGGGCTGCACAGCAGGAGGTGAGTGGCGGGCTCCTGTCTCCGCCACTCTGAGCTCTGCCTCCTGTCACATCAGTGGGGGCATTGGATTCTCACAGGAGTAGGAACCCTATTGTGAGCCACACATGGCGAAGAATCTAGGCCTTACGCTTTTTATGAGAATCAAACTAGACCTGATGATTGAGGTGGAATAGTTTCATCTCGAAACCGCACCTTCAACCCCAGTTCTTGAACAATCTTCCACAAAACCCATCCCTGGTGCCAAAAAAGGTGGGGGACCATCGTTACAGAGGATAACTTTTATCTAAAGTGCTTCATTGGCTGGGCATGGTGGCTCACACCTGTAACCCCAGCACTTTGGGGGCCGAGGCAGGTGGACCACATGAGGTCGGGAGTTCGAGACCAACCAGGCCAACACGGTGAAACCCATCTCTACTAAAAATAAAAAATTAGACTGGTGCGGTGGCACACACCTGTACTACCAGCTACTTGGGAGGCTGAGACAGGAGAATCGCTTGAACCCAGGAGGTGGAGGTTGCAGTGAGCCAAGATTGCACCACTGCACTCCAGCCTGGGCAAGACAGAGTAAGACTCCATCTCAGAAAAAAATTAATTAATTAAAAAAATTTAAAAAGTGCTTCACTGTTTTGTTTTAATGACATTAAGATAGAAATAATTTTAACAAAGATATGTTTAAGGAAATGGAAGAAGAGATTTTGAAGTAATTTTAGACTGTGAGAATATTATTTACAACTTTTATTTAAAAATGGAGCAAATGATGCTGTATTTTGAAAATTAATCTTCAATTCTTCATCAGTAGTCAGTTAAAGCAAATCACCCTATACATTATTTATTAAACAATCTCTCAATGAAATAAACAAATTCAACATTCTAGAATTCCTATATATGCATCTTCTTTTGACGGAAAATAAAATTTGAAATGTTCTATCAAAATTGTTAAATATTTGAAGATAACTTTTCACTGATGTAGAATATCAAGAACATCACTTGTTTCTTTAATAACTGTTGTAAAACTATGAGAATAATACTGTAACAATCTCTAGAAACTTTAGCGCTCACTCTTTTATTTTTTCCCACCATTGAAAAACATATTACATTCTTTCTTTGCATGGAAGTATTGATATTATTTAAAATACTGACGATAAAGCAAGTCTATAAAACTGTTCAAATTTTATTTTTAAAAAGGTAAGAATAAACCGGTTTCTTAACTTGCAGAAACAATGTATTCCTTAATTCTAATATTTTTGATAAAATTTTTCTCAATAACCATCATACCTCAGCATGCAATAATAGTTGTGGTCACTTTCCATATTATCTCAAAATAAAATGATCTCCAATTTAACACATTAATCTTTACAAATTCACAATTTTTGCCATGTCATTAAGCCTATTGTTTAGTTCTGCTGACATTTCTTTGTTAGCAAGAATTTCTTAATGAAGGAAGCTATGTGTTGATTTACATTCTGGTACAAACTCTTTAATTTGTGTAACTGCTTCAGATTTTTTTTTTTATTTTCAAGGAAAGTCTACAAGACTTTCAAAGTCTGAACATGAACAGTAATAAAATCTGAGATAGTTTCATAGATTTGTTCATCTTTTTTTGTGTGTTAATGCTAGAAAATGTGCCTAGTTGTTGAAAATGATGTGGCAAAGAAAGAAAGCAAAATAAATGGTTGGTTTTTAAGAAATTCCATTATAGGTAATTAGATTTAAATGGAAAATAAGATAGAAAGTACTATGGAGGTGGGGCATGGGGAAGACAATTAGAAATATTTTAAGTCTTAAGAATAAAATATTAAAGATTAAAGCCCATCCTACTGAATGCTGTGGGGAATTCACCTATTCTATTTTTTTTGCTTTAGCTTTTCTGATACTAGAAATTATCTAATAAAAGTATATTAGACACACTCAGGTCATGCAATTTTGACAAAATTAAAAAGAAAGGGAATAGCGCACCATTTTCTATATTAAATTAGAAGCGTAACTTCTTTTGA
The DNA here is from genome assembly GCF_024542745.1 of Macaca thibetana thibetana. Lineage (NCBI taxonomy): Eukaryota > Metazoa > Chordata > Mammalia > Primates > Cercopithecidae > Macaca > Macaca thibetana. The sequence goes on along the minus strand of NC_065581.1, from coordinate 67,551,000 downwards.
ATTCGTAATTCTTATGCCATCCTCATTTTACTTTGAAAAGGTCTTTATTTCTATGGCAACAGCTGCAAAGAAACACACCACATTCACTTGCATCAGCTCCCAGTGAAAAAGGTTTTAAAGCCCATAGTAAGTTACCAGTAGAGTATACAAAAATGTATCACCATAACCACAAGGACTTACTGATAAAAACACAGGCAGGACTCTTCATATGGTAAGACAGTCCCTTGACATTTCCTCGCTTGGAAACGATACTTAATTAGCATGCTTCAGAAATTTTATACCATTTGAGAAAAAATAAATGACAGTTTACAGAATGTGCACAGAGACATAAAATGTGAAAATTGCCAAAAGCAATAAAGATAAGAACGATTTAATTTTGACAATATTTTACCCTGACCTCATTTATATTATACCAATAAATCAAAGTTTTCCAAGGAGTTAGAACTGTGTTCTGACAAAATGAATTTGTGAAACAAAATAAATGAATTCAGACAAATGTCTGATAACAGAAATGCTCTTCTAAGATACCACTGGTAATTTACAAAGGAAAGGAGTCTTAGATAAAAGGGATAAAATGAAATGCCTACATTTCCCCCAGCAGCTTGAAAAACCTAGCAAAACTGAAATTGAACTGAAATTGCAATAACAGACTTTTTCTTATCCCAAGGCCTGCCCCTTTCACCATCGTTTAGTTTGACTTCCTCTACTTCTATATTTCTCTCTACTTTTTACCTAAGTTGGGCTTGCCGTTCATGAGGGAAGAAAGTAGTAGGTATATCTATTGGCCTGAAAACAATCTTGAGATTAATGCCTCTTATAAACAGCAAATGTTTTACTAAATCATATTTACACTAAAAAATTCTTTCTATATGAGAAGAATATGCATATGCAATGTGAATATGCAATAAGCCTTTATTTCTAGTTTGTTCCCAAAGTGAGTGTCCCTGCCCCTCCTTTCCTTTTCCTGTGTCCTCAAGGTAAAGATGCTGACCCATGTTTAGCATGTGCCTTCCCTTTTGGCCTCTTCTGGTATGTCTGGATTATTTATTATTGTTTGCTGTTGCTAGCATCTTCAGTTCCTCTATTTACAGACTTCTTTGCTTCAGTTTGTAAATATAGTTGAGTATTCATATATATATATATATATATACACTTATGAGAAAAAATAAACAAAGATGTTCCTTGACCTCTCCCAATGTAGTCTTATGCCATCTCTCTTTACACCTCAGCTTTTGAGAATAATAGTTCATAATCCCCCGACTTTCTCAATATCTACTACACTCTTGAGATCCGTGCAGTGTCACATCTGCCTTTGTGCAACACAGACACTCTAAGAAACTAGCCTCCTTCAAGATCACCAATGATTTTTTCTCAGCCCCCATCTTCCCTGATACCTCTGAAGAATTTCCTGTCAGTTGGCAGTCGCCTCCCTTTCAAAACTTTCTTCTTATGCTCCCACTTTTCTATACTTTAAACTTTCTGGTTCATCTCTCTACCCCATTCCTATATATAGGTTTAGCCAAATGTCAAGGTTCTACTCTCAGTTCTTTTCCTTCTAGTGTCTCCCTTGCACACTGCCCGCTCACCCCACCATAGTGGCTTTAGTTATCGCCCTTAAACTGATGACTTGCTAACAGTAAACTTTGTTCTTCTACTCAGCTCACATCTTAAGGGGCTGGTGCACTTTTGATTGCAGATCCCTTCAGTAGCCCTAATGCTGTAGGCTTCAAACTGACTTATCTCTTCTAAAAGAATATTTTCTTCAAGTGTTTTCTACTTCATTTAAAGGCACTATCATCATATCAGAGTTGATACATCAGCAATCACTTCTGAAACTTAAGTCCTTTGCCTGGTCTATGTTCATTCAATCTCCTTGATGTCACTCCCATCAGCCATTTCACTGGTTTTTATAATCATGCTCTTTATTACTTATTGATTAGACGACAAGAATAGTTCTTTCTTTCTTTCTTTTTTTCTTTTTTTTTTTTTTTTTTTTTTTGAGACAGAGTCTCCTCTGTTGCCCACACTGGAGTACAGTGACACGATCTCAGCTCACTGCAGCCTCCGTCTCCTGGGATTAAGAGATTCTCCTGCCTCAGCCTCCCACATAGCTGGGATTACAGGTGCATGCCACCATGCCCAGCTAATTTTTGTATTTTTAGTAGACACAGGGTTTCACCATGTTGGCTAGGCTGGTCTTGAACTCCTGACCTCAAGTGATCTGCCCGCCTCGGCCTCCCAAAGTGCTGGGATTACAGGTGTGAGCCACTGAGCCCGGCCTATGAGGTTAATATTATCAACATTCTTTTAAAAATAATGTCTTCACTTTCACTCAAACTCCACCAAGGATTCGG